>NC_067403.1:35863250-36463250 GCF_016432865.1 Antechinus flavipes | reverse complement strand
TAATTCCCCTGAACCTCAAGCTCCACATCTATCAAACAATGTAATTGGCCTAAACGACCTCAAAGAGCTTTTCCAGCTCTAGAATGGGGATTCTGTGATGTCTGTGGCATGGTTGATTCAGTGAAATCTAACTTTATTTGCAAGGTATTGTGTTTGAATAAGTAAGAATAAAAATGTCTTGTTAATCATGAAGTAGCTACTATAGACATCATTCAACCATTAATTACTTAATTAATTCTCTTATTCCAAAGAAATGCAAATGAGTTTGTAGGATAGCGGAAAAAGTGTATTTTCTTTTAAAAATACAAATCTATTTCTTAAGGAAGTTTCTATATATTTTACTTAATTTCTTATTTAGGTTACAAAATGACACTCTTTATTTGGAAATTATAGAGACCAAGAATATTACTTAGGGAGTTTGGGAGGAAGGAACTTCAGAGAATGTGGAAAGAGATGTGTTTATGCTTGCACATAGAGTTGTGATTAGTAAAACACATTCTTTCAAAATGTCATACTTGCTTAAAAATCTATTCTGTTTATAAATGCCTATCTGAAAAATATTTTATCATATTTTTTTAATATTGTGCTTATTAATCTTTCACTTTATGCTTTTTCCAATTTGTGTTCTCTGTCTTGTGATATTTGAACAGAATTGAAGGTAGCATTTAGTTTTGCAGTTTAATCCAAATATCAACAGGCCAATTTTTGAGAATGTGTGTGGACCTTTTAGATAACTTACTCTTGTAAATAAACACAACTTTGTAAGACAGTAGAAAACTGCCATCTTTATCTTTGATTTTCTTAAGTAATTTCAGGAGCAAAAACAAATGCAATCCATTTATCGTTTAGAGTCAAGTCAAGAGAATCTGTTGGTATTAAACCCAGTTCGTGTTAGAAAGCTTTCAGGCAGCTCTAAATATGCAATTTTTTTTTCCACAGACAACTTTACTGTATTGCCCTGGCTCTATAGATTTGCAAACATTAGCTGAGTGGAGTTCATCTCCTATCAGCCACCAGTTTGATGTGATCAGCCCATCTCATATATGGATATTTGCACATGTGACCCAGGGGCAAGATCCATGGATAATTAGTCTGTCAAGTTTTATGAAACAAGAAAATCTTCCAAAGTACTGCTCTACTGCTGTGAGCTATGCTTGGATGTTTGCCTATACAAGACTCCAGTTGTTATCTCCTCAGGTTGATATAAAGTGAGTTCCTCTCAATTGTAATTTAAATGAATATGTTATAATTTTTACTTTTATGAAAAAGCACTTCTAAAAGTTCTGAAAATAGGAATTCTCAAAGAATAATGTGCTTTAACATACTTAAAATAAAAATGGGCAAGGGAGGCATAGGAAACATGTATATAGCTTTTCTACCTCTATATTTTTTCTCTCTTTCTTCCTCTTCTTGCATCCTTCCAAATTTGCCCTTGTTTCATAATTCCTGTTATTAGCATCATTCAACTTTTATTTTGGCTGCTTCTAGAGTTAGAAGCAAAATTATAGAATAACAGATTTGAATTTGTTACTTTTCTGATTCCCTTTTTGCTGCCCTAAATTATTCTGTTCCCAAACAAGAAAACCTTCTCATATATTCCTCTGGGTGTCCACTGTTTAGGCTTCTCTACTAGCATTTTTTTTTTTTTTGGCATCAAAATTCTAGTTCCCTGAGTATTTAAAAACTTTTAACCTGATATTGTTCTGATTAACTTTTTTTTTCCCCTAAATATGAATAAAAATTAAACTCTTCAAGTATTCCAAGGAAAATATGCAGAAAATGCTCACAATTCTTTTTGAAGCTATTTTTGAGGCGTGGATACAAAAAAGACTATCACATTAATCTATGTGTAGATGTCATAGAATCACTATGTTTCCACTTTTAAAAAAATGACTCTGCACTGCTAAGAATTCAAAAAACAATTATTACATGGTGAAAGAGTAGAAATTGGTGAAGTAACCCATACTTAATTCTATAGCTTCCCTGTTCCTCAATCTGGTCAAATTTTTCTACTCATTCTATTCAATGTTCTCTGAAATACCTACTTTTCCATTCTACCTCAACTAAACACAGAGATGGAGATAATCATACTTTTGATCTAACTATCACCCACAAAGGTTTTATTTCTGTGGTCGTGTATTCTGAAATTCCTTTATCTGATCTGAATCTTCTGCCATTTTATTTTTCCTTAAATCTTTGATACCTTAGTTTTCTTCATTGTTCTTACCATAATTGTCATTTCTTTCTTTCCTATGCCATTCTTTTTGTAATACACTCTCCTCTTTTATCTTTTAATCCTTGGTCAACTGGTTTAACTCTACACTACTTTCAATTC
The DNA here is from genome assembly GCF_016432865.1 of Antechinus flavipes. Classification (NCBI taxonomy): domain Eukaryota; kingdom Metazoa; phylum Chordata; class Mammalia; order Dasyuromorphia; family Dasyuridae; genus Antechinus; species Antechinus flavipes. Next base: position 36,460,915 of record NC_067403.1, on the reverse strand, counting down.
TTAAATCCTTCCCTCTTTCCCACAACCATACTAGGAACTATGGTATAATCATAGTTTGCCAAACTTGAATCCCAGATTATTCCTGCCACTTAGTCTTGTTGCTTCTATCTAAGTGCTTTTAAAAATAAAAAAACCATGCTGATTGATTTCAGTGTAATTTTTTCCACTTTATTTAACATTTATTTTTTATATTGAAATATTTGGATGCCATATTGTATACATTGACATTTTCTTGCTAACAATCCCCTCCTAACTATAGAAAAATAAAGAATTTGCATCTTTAGGATGGAATGTACTAGTAATGAAATTGAAGTTGTACCCAAGTTACAAATAACATTAAGAGACCAAACAACAGAAAAACTGCGTAGAATACCATTGCATGGAGAACATCAGAAAGGAGCAAATGAGAATCCTGAATAAGTCAGAGTTAACGTTTGATCACCCTAGAGAGACCAAGGTGATAAGAAAGCAGGATCAAATGGATAATTTCAGTGGAATGTTCTAGAATAGTGTTTAAAATATCCATTTACACATGCTAGGACATGTTCTCTTTCTTCTTTCTGTTATACTTTTAATTTTTAGTAAACATTGTTGACATTAAACACTGATAGCTTTTCAGAATATCAGCCTTATTTTATCAGGCTGGAATTCTTTCCAGCAAGCTGATTTATTTTTGCAGTACAGAGAAAAATAATTGGACCTCACAAGTCCTCTGCATTGGAGGCTCATTAAGTGTCATCATGACAAAGTAGGAAACTTACTGTGCCACTACATAAATGCCAATTGTATAGAAGTTGCAAGTTTTTAACATAGAAGAAATAGTAGTAAAACCCAAGAATTGTTCCTCCCTCCAGAGTCAGAATCAAGGCCAAGGGTTGCCTATGCTCTGGCATCAAATATTGTACATCATCTTCCTCATCACCAGAGAGGAAACATTAGAGAGAAAAGGCTTGCCTTGGTAGTCTGTTCATCAAACAGGCAAGAGCAAGGACCATGTATTTTGAACAGCAGCATAGGACAGTGATGTGCAGGAGGACTGAAGGGGGTGTTCTTAAGTAACTATGTCTCTTGGTTCTTCCTAAGAGTCATACAAACTTGTTTGCCCTTTATTTTTGATCAAGAAATTGCAACTTCATCTAGCCACATTCCTAAACAGCTTTAAAATCCAGGAGATTAGTTTATAATCAGACTGTTAATCTCACCATTAAGTATAAACACACACATCGGTAAAAAACAGATACATTTTTGTCCCTGCAGCTGTTTTGACAAAGCATTGAAAATAGGGACTTTTTGAGTAGAGGATATTTTAAAGTCTATTAAAAGTTCAAAACATCAGAAATAGTGGCACAGTGTTACCAATTCTTTCATATAAACTTCAAAATAAAAGGGGAGGGGTAGAGGGAAGAGGGGATTGAAGAGGTCTCTAGAATAAAATTTGCTCAGGATGGTGTGAGGGATTCTCTTTGGCATTCCTCTGGGGAGGATTTGCAGGACCTACCAACCAGTATCCAAAATTGAAGACAGTGAGCTGCAAAGTTCCTTTCAAACTTCTACAAAAATTCCAGATAAAGGAGATCATCTGAGGGGAAGGGCTTCTTCTCCAACAATAGTTTTAGTGGCTTGTACAGCGTTACCAGTAACATAACCTGTGTATGGTTGGTTAGATAAATTTACGCAGTCTTTTCCAGTCCTTTCCAATAGCAGGCTTCATTAATTGGGATAAATAAGGCAACACATTAATAGATGAGTAAATCTCTTTTATGCAGCTGCCTGTCCACATAGACTTGTCCATATCCATTCCAAGTTAGAGATGGGATGATTGATGTAATCCTTAGGCATAATTAAAATAGAAATCTAAGTAATTGGGCCATTTCTGTCTTCTACATGACCAGCTCACTCCATATTATGGCTAAGTCGTTATAAATTTTCACTATAAATTTATATTTCTCTTAATCTCAACTGTTCTTATTTTAGCTGGGTACTTCTTTTACTCTTAGGTAAATGGAGAATTTCTATTTTACACACTTCACAGAAGCTGTTCCTTAACCTTTTCATTTCTTCTCAGACCTCTCACTTTCAGCTGAAGGTGTTATCTTATACTTCATTCAAAAAAATGAGACTATTAGATAGGAGCTCCTCCTTCTCTCCCCTTCCTTCTGTTGTCATCTCAGAGCACTCATATAACACTTTTCTTCTCCAGTCCTGCCTCAGATAAAGAGGTGGCCATCACAACAGGGTGACTATCTACATGCACACTTGAATTTATTCCAGAAAATGATCCTCACTATCTTTCCCATTCTCTCCTTTCTCTTCAATTTCTTATTTTCTTTTGCTTACAAACATATCCATGTCTCCCTCATCCTTAAAAAACAAAACAAAAACAAAACCCTTCACTTGGTTCTATCATCCCCATTAGTTATTTTCCAATGTATTTTCTCTCTTTCTTGATTAGACTACTTGAGCATCTATAGTAGGTGCTTCTATTCCTTTCATTGTCTTTTAAACCCTTTATAACCTGGTTTTAAACTGAAATTGTTCCTTACAAAGTTAGCAATAGTACCTGTTTATTTTTCAAAATAAATTTTTATTATTATTTTTTATTTTTTATATTGCTTAAATTCTCCCCTTTATTTATTCTCCTTTCCCTTCTCTCCTCCAAGGGGCCACTTCTTATACCAAATTTTTTTCTTAAAAAACAAAAAGAGATGATTTTTCTCGACAATGTGGTGATTCAAGGCAATACTTCCCATATGAAGGCAGACTTGGTATGGAAAATGCCAATCACATCCAGAGAGACAATTATGGAGATTGAATGTGGATCCAAGCATAGTATTTTCACCTTGTTCATTTATTTTTATCTTTCTTGTGATTCCTCCCCCTTTTGTTCTTATTTTTCTTGTACAACATGACAAATATGGAAATGTTTTAAGAGAATTGCACATATTTAACTATATCAAATTTCTTTCTGTCTTAGGGAGGAGAAGAAGAAAAGGAAAAAAAAATTAGAATACAAAGTCTTACAAAAATGAATGTTGAAAACTAGACTTACATTTATTTGGAAAAATAAAATATTTTTTTAAAAAAGAATATGATAGTTAAAAAAAGAGAGGGAGAGAAATAAGGGGAGGAATCAGAAAAACTGATACATATACTCTCTCCCCTCCCCCATTTTGACTTTTTTTTCATATCGCTAGACCTCTCATCTCTTCAAAGGAATTGCGGCAGGTATTTTCTCACTTCTCTCATTGTGACCAATCTTCTTTTTTGTAAATTTGCAACACTTCTTTTCCTTTTTGTGTGGTAGTGGTTCTTTCCATAGATCATTGTTTAAATTGTTTCCTTGGTCATGTCTGTTTCATTTTATATCTGTGTAAGTCTTTCCATGCTTCTTTTTATTTGTGGTATTTTGTTATTTCTTAAAGTAAGTACAATAATATGAATTATATTCATGTATCAGTTTCTTTACTATTCCCCAATCAATAGGCATTTGCTTTGTTTCTACTTTTTTGTTATCAAAAAAAAGAGAGAGAGGGAAGAGAGATGAAGAAAAAAAGAAGAGAGGAGAGGAAAGGAGGGAAAAGAAGAGAGGGGATGAGTGTTGGTGTAAATGGGCCCTTTTTATCAATGATTTCTTTGGGACAAAATATCTGGCAGTAGAATGTCTGGATCAAAGCTTGAAGTATACATTATGATCACTTTATTTGCATAAGGAACTATGTGGGGAGGGAAAAGGAGGAGTGAAGGAACTCCTAGTCTTGATGTATTTATAGCAAAAATTCTGTCACATTTTTAAAAAGAAACTTTTATCAGTTCTACCTAATTCATAAAAATTGTGAAAGAAGCTCTCTTCCAAACTGCATTTATGAAATTCAACCAAAAATATCAAGTTAGATGTATACTAGAAATGCAAGAATAGTTCAGTGTTAGGGGAAAAAGCAACACAATTTCATTAAATACAAAAACAACTTAAACCAAATCATTATCTCAATAGATTTTAGGAAAATTCTTATTTATATGCCTAACATCCTATCAAGCACAGTCAAAGACAGTTTTTTAAAAATATGACATTGATCTCTCAATCATGAAATCTAATAATTTTTTCATAAAAATGATTTTTTTTTTTTTTACTTCTATGCATATAACGTAATTACTGCTTTTTTCTTCTGGATATTCTCTTGTCTCTAGGGTGCTTTCCTCCTTTCCTCCTTCCCTCCCTTTGTTTCTCTCTCAATCTCTCTCTCTCCCTCTTCCTTCCTCTGTTTCTTCTTCAATATAGGTATTCCGCAAAGCCCAGTACTCTTTTCTTTCCATTTTGCTTAATGATTTCCTTCATTGCTGTGGATTCACTCATCATATCTAGCCAGATGCTTCTTAGTTCTATATTTCTAGACATAGTCTCTTTTCTGAACTCCAGTAGTAGTTGAATATTACTTATACATTTGCATATCCAAAGAATTCTTTATCTCCCCCCTAACCCCCCAGTGTTTTCCCTCTTCCCAGCTTTCTTATTACTGTTGTGACTGCCACCATCTTTTTTTTTTAGTTAAAACTTTTTATTTTCAAAACATATGCATGCATAATTTTTCAACTGAATCTTGCAAAATCTTCTGTTCCAAATTTTCTCTCCCTTTCCTCCACTCTCTCCCCTAGATGGCAAGTAATCCAATATATGTTAAATGTGTTTAAAATATATGTTAAATTCAATATATGTATACATATTTATATAATTATCTTGCTGCACAAGAAAAATCAGATCAAAAAGGGAAAAAAAATGAGAAAGAAAGCAAAATGCAAGCGAACAACAATAAAAAGAATGAAAATGTTATGTTGTGATCTACACTCAATTCCCATTGGATGTAGATGGTTTTCTTCATCATAAGACCATTGGAACTGGCCTCAATCATTTCATTGTTGAAAAAAGACACATCCGCCAGAATTGATCATCATATAATCTTCTTGTTGCCATGCAGTCATGTAGGCTCACAATACTCATGACATTCTTTAGTCCTTATTCTCCATGTTCTACATGTCTATTCTATTATCAAATTTTGTTTCTAACTATAGCACAACTTGTGTACATTTCTTTCTTTCCATTCACATAGGCACTGCTCAAGTTCATTCAGGACCTAATCACTCCTAACTTGATATTACAATAGTTATATTAGGTTTCATTATCTTAATTCTTTCCCCATTTTTCTAGTCTATCTTTCACTCCGTTCCCAAAAAAGATTTTGTTAAAGAGTTAAGTCTAACCTTGTTGCAACCCTCTCTGATGCTATAGCCTTGTTATCTCCAATCTTCAATATAAAGTCCTTCCTTTGATATTTGAAGACCCTCCTAAGCTGGTCCCTTCCTATCCTTCCAGTCTTGTGTTCTGTTTATTCTAGATTCAGTTGCCTTAGCCAGCTCTTGTTTTTCTCATGCAACATTAATATTTCCTATCTCCATGCCTTCTGACTAACTGCCATCCCTCTCAAATATATTTGCTGCTTTAAATCTGTGTATATACATTTGTGTGGATACATAGATTAGCATGGATACATAGGATGTGGTAGACCATAATCTGTACTATTGATGGAATTACCCCACTGAATACATCATAGATCCATTGAAGTAGTGGGAAAATTTTTGAAATACATTAATAGACATTTCTTGGCTATAATATTATTGACGTATATCATGTTGAATTTGCTTTTTTTTTTTTTTAATCTTTGTCTAGTAGCCCCATTAATGCTAAAAAAGTCAGTACTACCATAAGCAGTGATTCCTACATTGGACTTTGGAGAAACTACCTGATTCTTTGCTGCAGTGCAGCCACATGTGCATCCTCTTCCCCATCTACTGGTTCCATGAGGTGCTCTCCTCCTGAAACGCTGGCATCTACTCCTGACAGTGGTTATGGCATTGATTCTAAAGTAAGTATTTGAAGTCTCTCCATAGAAATAGTGAAGAATTGAATAAAATAATTGTAGAGTTCTTTGTCAGAAAAGTGAGTAGATTAAGTGATCACTTTCTTTCCTTTATATTTTCCAAATTTCTTTTTTTTCTTGGATTAGTAAAGATTTATTTATTTAAAAAGAAATGAAATGTTAATCACATATACACATTTTATTTATTTTCACAATAAAGCCATCAGTCTTAAGATCGTGATTATGGATTTAAAAAAAAATTATACTTATAGCATATCATGTAGTTTTTATTCATTTTTCTGATATTGGAAGGTAAGTATAATTTTAAAAGGGTAAAGAGAGAAATATAGGATCTTGCCTGGGTGACTGAAGTTTCCTCTCAAAGGCAAGGATGACATTTAGGTGATACCCAGGTAAGTGGATGAGAATTGATATTACAAGATTATAGAATCTTGGTGTAAAAACATTGAGGTTTTTTTAAATCACACCTTCAACAACATCTCCAGAAAGAGGCCATGAGTACAGCTTCCAATACCATAAAGTATTGAGTTAGATCTTGTGTTGGGTGATCACAGTCTCCCTTTTGGTACTTGTGCTTTGCATTTTCTCTGATCACGCGATGATCCGGTCCTAGGAACCTAGAGTAATGGACTTGTAGCAGATAAAAGTCTGGAGATTTCCTTGTCTGACACTCGGGCATGAAAGCCAGGTTAAGTGACTTGCCCAAGGCTTCACAGCAAGAGCCCAGGACTAACCGAGGGCTTGGGCTCCACATTCCGGACTCTCCCACCACACTCTCTCACCAAGCACCATGTGGCTTCATTTGCTAAGCGGTCAAAGTAAGTCCCTGGGAGAGGAAATGAATTCACTGCAATCAGAAGGGGAATTATGGAGCCCAGACTAGAGAGCAGATCTCCTGTCCTCTAACTCGTGTTCTCCCCACCTTAGCCCATTACTGGCATCCTAAGGCAATGTGGAACACAAAATGTTGGGGGAGCTAGCCTGGAACAGGGAGAAGACCATGCAAGTAGGAGTCAAGACACCTGAGTTCTAGGCTTGGGTTGGTAATTAACCTGCTGTGTGACTTTGGGCAAATTATTTAACCATCTTGAGTTACGCCAGTTTTATTGATTTGTTTTTCCAGTGCTGCTTGTATAATGTTTATGTCTGTCTATTCATTATCCCTGACAAAAAATAGTTTAACATGTTAAATTATTTTTGTTCTTTTTAGTGCTATGAGATTGTAGGTTTACTTTGTCTACTATAAAAACACAGTATTTTTTCCCCCCCAGATTATTGGCATTCCATCCCCTTCTTCCTTGTTTAAGCACATAGTTCCAATGATGCGCTCTGAGAGCATGGAAATAACTGAATCCCTTGTTCTTGGTCTTGGCAGGACCAACCCAGGAGCTTTTAGGTAATTATTATCTTGTCTCTATATTTTCTATATAAGTAAATAATTAATAGAAAAATTGGCTACTTATTTAGAATTCTAAGGGTAGTGATTTTGATAATGTTTCTTCATCTCTTAACTGTAGTGATTTTTGAAAAATGAATCTACCATCCTTATTTAGTTTTATAAAGAAAATTGAGCCGTATTATGATGCATCTCTGTTTTTATTTTCCTCCTCAAGTACCACGTTATATTTATAGACTTAATAGAAAGTAGGGTGGATTTTAAGTGACGTAAATGAAACACTTAGTTGTTTTTAATTCTCAGGCATTTCATAGAATGGCATTCTTAGGGCTTGAGGTGTTTATAAAGTACATTCTTTCGTTCTGCTTGAGGAAAATGTTGTCCAGCTCTGATCTTCCCTTCATTTTCTTAAGGATGCCCCTAGTTAATCTGATCAGCCATGCAAGGTTCCACGTGATGATACCTATTTTATCCCCAAGTGTCATGAGTTTCACACAGCTCAGCCTCCTCTTGCCCCTTCTGTGTTCTGGAAGGGTCTCCACCCTCTCTCACTTGGCTGTCCCTCCGCCTTCTGTGACTTTAGATGTTCATGTCTGTGGAGATGACTATAAAGGACAGGTTTTCCCTTTGCTCATGCATTGCTCTTCTGCAGACTGCCTGTGTATCCTCCTGCCCCAAACCTATCCCTGCTCCTGACTTCCATCTTTTGGTGGCCCATCATCAGCATCCTTCTAGTCACCAGGATTAAAACCTTCAAGCCGCTCTCCGTTCTTGCTTTCTCACCTGTCCCATCCTGTCACTTTAGCCCCAAAAGGTCTCTCAGATCTTGCCTCTCCATGTTGCCGCCAGCGTAGACCAACTTAGACCAGCCTCCTACATTGTCTCTTGCCCACACTTCCATGAGGACCCCGAGCTGTTCCTGCTCCCACTCTTGGCTCCCTGGCACCCAGGGAATGCCCAACCTACCCACTCGGGGGGGGCAGGGAGTGGCAGGCACCTGGGCACCCTCTGGCTGTACCCCAGGCCTGCCCCTGCTGCTGCTGCTCTCAGGACCTTTCCCTCTGTGTGTTCTGGCCCCGACCTCTCCTGCCACTGTCTCCTCATCCCAGGCTGTGAGGACTCTGGGGAGGTGCCCGGAAGCCATCTTGTTTTCTTCACATTTCTCATAGCACTTGGTAGGACCTTTCCTCTGCCCTCACCACGTTATGATTTGTATTCTATATTTTGTGTCCGCATCTTCATAAACATCCGAGACATTTGAGTTCAAAGAGTTTTCGGCATCTCCTTCTGACTTCATTTTATGGGTGAGCAGAGCGGGGGTGTGGGGAGGTTAATTAACTTGCCCAACGTTACACTGGCTGTAAGTGGCAAAGCTTACTGTTCAGACACATGCCCTCTGCCTTTGGACCCAGCAGTCTCCTCTCCCCTGGCAGCGCATGAAATCCTTGGGGGACTGATTGTGTCTTATTTCATCCATTGGCCATTAACATCCAGCTCAGTGCCTGGCAAATTGGGCACAGTATACATATTTAAATTATCAGTAAGCTGAATTTTTCTACCTTGCTCTTCAAAAAAAACCCAAAAAACTTTAAATGTTTTAAACATTGATAGGTAACTGTCTTATGTATTATAATGAAATAGAGGCATATTATGCCAGTAAATTTTTGTAAAGAACTTTTTTGATTGCTTTTCCCCCCTATAAGTTCTGTTAATGTATCTGCAGATTTTGGTTTTTTTTTTTTTCTTTTAGTATATTCTTTTCAGATGGCAATTTAAAAAAATTCACTATTAGAAAATAAATAGAAAGCATATATAAAAATACTTGATTGTTATCAAAATTGACTGACCTAATCTCTGTTTCCAATACAAATTGAATGCTAAAAATCAGTGATTAAGACTGGCACTAGGGTTTTTTGTTCATTTTTTTCATGTATTTTCATTTAGAGTTTGATTATATCAGCTTGGTTATTAATGTAGCAATTAATATTTTTCTTTCCAGGGAACTAATAGAAGAATTGCACCCTATAATTAAAGAAGCACTTGAAAGAAGGCCAGAGGTGAGAATGGTTGAGTGATTTTGAGCCTCCAAAATTAGTGTATTTTCTTCTACTTCAGGCAATCTACTCCTTTGCATTGTCCAAAAGGAAGGAGAGGCAATTAATGGAGAAGAAGGAAGTCGCTTTTTTTTTTTTTTTTAAAGGATGAAAGTGGAAATGAATAGGGCTTACTCAGGGATAGTAAGGAAGTCAACCTGATGAACAAAATTCATGTTGGGAAAAATGTTTCATGTTATTTCATCCAGGACTACTGGATGAAAAGTCTTAAAGCCAGATAGGCATAAGGAATGGATGAGAGAGAGAGAGACTTGTTATACCATTATCAATCAAGAAATGGTTTGATGAGTGTTTTCTTTGCCATTAGTATATAGAACAAATTAAAGAAGAGATTGTTAGGATAATGTGATGTATGATGGGTTAGGTAATGAGAAGTGCTTAACAAAATTATAGCCATGCCCCAAATAATATTAATTCCCCCTGTGCAAACATAATTTGAGTTGAAACAAAGTTGTAGGGAAAATTTATTTCCATTACAATTTTAGGTTAATAGCAAGAGCATTGTTCTGACAGCTGTCCTCTCTGTGCCTCCTCATTTCAATGTAGGAGTGACCACACTGGAATGGAGTTGGGTCCCAAAGAAAAACTATTTGAGGAAGTCTTTCCAAAAAAAAAAAAAATTTGTCTGTGAAAGATGTGGTCCTCATGTTTCTGTGTAAACCCAGACTTATGCGACTAAGACTGTTGAAAAATAAGATACATATCAGAAATAGCAGTAAACAAACTATTTAATGATGTTCATCAATATTGTTACATTACATATTTACTTGTTGTTTTTTGTATGATAGCTTTTCAAAATCACATTTGTTATTTTTAAAGGATGAAACCAAACCTTTTCAAACAAAAGGATGATTAATAAGCAATCAAAACAGCAAGTTTTTCCACTTATAAGATTCAGCTCTTACTTTGGCCAGTATCATTTAATGTCAGCTTTTTGGCTGAATTATAAGACCTTATGCAAGATAATTATTTATCTGTCCCATATTTATGATTCCTATATATATTGATTACAGAGATCTAATGACTTGGAGAATGTGTAACTTAATGAACATTCTACACATTTTTTCATTATCATGCCATAACTCTAAACACTTAAAAATTCATCAAAACTGCTTAGAAATAAGCTAAGTTTCTTTTCAGAAAGAGAGAGAGAGAACCTGAATAGATTTGTGAATGAAGATTTAGTGGTAAATTTTCTTTTTCATTTGTAGCATATAATAGGGGTTTAAACTAGTGTTACTTAGACAATTGAATAATTGAAGGTTTTAGGTTACTTGAATAGTAAAAAGTTGTTGGGATTAAATTTTTAAAAGATCATTACTGTTAAAACCAAAAGACCGGGATTTATATCCAGTTCCTGTTACTGTCTGTATAATCTTGATAATATGAATCGAGCTCGCAAAGTCCTAGTTTTCCAAACCTGAAATGGGTATAAATAATACTTGCACTAAGTGCAAAGATTATTATGCTTAGTAAATCTTGAAAGCTGTGTTAGTGTGTTACTAGCATAAAAATAAAAGGTACATTCACAGACTGCCAAAGCTATGCATAAGTCCAAAATAATTTCTAATTTAAGTTTTGACTTTTCAAGGAGTGCTAAGACTATGATTGGGCTAGGAGGAAGGCCTTTCAGAAGATTTTGGACATTGTTTTGAAAAGTTTAATAAAATCTATTATGAACTATTAGCTAAAGTACCACTCATTTCCTCAGGAGAACAGAGTAATACAACATATGATGCAGCTTACAAGATGAGGAAGTACATTGATTAATGTAGATAGAGAAGGAAGTTGGGGGAAGAGGAATGAGAAAAAAACAGAGTTAAGTAAGAAAAAGTTGGTAGAGAGAGAGAAGGAAAAAGAAAATAGAAATTTAATTTATTTTAAAAGTTTACCATGTCTTAGGCATTTTGCTAAGCTCTGTGAATATAAATTAATACCTCTTTGCAAATTATTTCTATACAGTGCTTAACATCTTTGAGTTAAAACATGAAAACAGATGTAGATGAAATAGGCAGAGCTGGGCTGCTTGCCTGGATTTAATTACCCAATCCTGTTTTAGGCAGCCTAGTATATAGTTGTCATGTAGTAGAAACACTGCAATATAGAATATAGTTGAAAGTATTAAGTATTAAAAATGTTGAATTAATAATTAAAACACATTGATCTGAAAGACAGCCCTACCTTAATCTTGACCTTGTCATTTGACTCGATCAGATGGGCCTCTGTTTCTCATATATAAAGTGAAGAATTTGAGCTAGATGAGAGGTTCCCAACATTTTCAAGACTGAAAGGATCCCTTTTAAAACAAACAAGAAACCACCTCAAAACCTCATGCCATCTCATAACAGTTGTGCTGTTAGTATCTATTCAGGGAAAAACATTATGTAAGGCTACTATCAATTCAGTAATACTTTTACATGAATGTCTATTTTATTTAATCACAAAAGCATCCAAATACATTTGAAAAATGGTAATAAAAAAATAATAAGATTTTAGTGGTATGTTTGTTTATGGATGAATGGCTACTTGAATAAATCTTTGCTCTCCTCCACTGCCTGGGATTCTGTAGCCCCAAGGTTGAAAATCTGGGAGTGCTTTGCCTTTGAGACATTTTTCGGCCCCAATTTCTTTGATATTCTCCAAGAGAGATTAATTTCAATTTAATTTGAGAATTTGTGGAGAGACAGTATAGTCTAATGGATGAAAGTGATGTAGCCACACAGAGGCTGGGCAACCTAAGGTTCAGGTCTGGCACACCTCGTATCAATAAAATTGCAAGTCCAATTAACCAGAAAAAAAAAAATGGTGCTTAAAACTTCACTAAGATTTTTGGGACGTGTTGGTGAATACAAAGATGCATGAGATATAATCCTTGCCTTCAAAGAACCCATGGTCTAAATAATGGGAACTGGCATGTATATTGAATATGATAATTTAGAGTGTGGGCATATATTTCATAAACAGATGGTAATGGGGCAACTGCCAAAATTTGTTTTATATTCATTTTTTCTGAGTTAGATGATACATGGTAATCATATATTTACCATAGGATAGTATATCTAGAACATTTAATTCCATGTCTGCTAATTCTGCTTCAGTTGAAATAGCTATCATTTCCATACCTAAACATTTTGTTGTGAAATGGTTTCTTAACCAGTTCTTGGAGGGAGGAGGGGACTCTTATTAGGCTATTATAGCTACAGGTGAACTTGTTGAGAACTTTTAGAGAATATTTTTCAGATTTATATCTTTTGATGTTTCTTGTTCAGTGTTTAGTACACTAAATGGTGCTTCTCAGGGAATACACCATGCCTAATGTCCTTGTAGTTACTTTCTAGTCCTTCGAGGATGGGAGTGAGGGGAGCTTTTTAATTTTAAAATTGTCAAGATTAATCAAATATCTAAAAATCTATTTAGACAAAATTAACATAGAGAAGAAATTTTAAAGAACATAACTTTAATCTACTTCTTAATTTTTTCTAGTTACTCTAAATCAAGTAATATTGTACTCTCAACTTAAATTTATAACTTACTAGAAAGTAACAGTGAAGCTTAAATTCTGTTATTCTTAGCCATGCTTTAGCCACTGTTGCTTAGCAGTTGGGAATTTCATTATTTGGAATGTGAGTCTAAATAATAATAAGCCATACAACTTTTCTTCTCTGTAAAAATAATATCTTAAAAATCTTAGTGAAGTTTAAAGCTTTAATAGCTTAAAACATGAAATTAAAATGCCAGTATCAATTCTAGGAAATAGAGGAGACATGAACAGAATCTTTTAGAATGAGTGTCTTATTCTCCAAAATAAGATAATTTATCCCAAACTGAATATTTAGTAAAATAAATGAAATATTTTTAAAAATATACTTATATATTATGTTTGTGTTCTTATCAGTCTACCTTAGTACACCATAAGCTTTTTTTTCTCCCTTTTTTTTTTTTTAAAAAGAAGAGATGCTATCTATCTTTGTATCTTATGTATTGTGCCTTTGACCTAGTTTGTATTGATTAAATGTTTGGGTTTTGTTTGTTTTTTTAAGCTGAGCTGGGATTTCATTGTTAGAAGGGTTTTCCCAAAAAAGCAAAAATCCCCATAGCAAGGCAGATCACCGCCTGTTCTGCTGCTTATATTTTTAGGGAGCTGGCTGCTTGGGGCACTAAGAAATTAAGGCCTAGTGTCACATGTGCCAGACAGCTGTTCTGGAACTCCAGTTGTCCTGCCTCTGTGGCCCTGACCTCCATCCATGACATCACGCTGCTTCTTCCTAGATACTTGAAAGTTTTTTGACAGTGTGAAGCTATCTTAAGGCTTTTAGGATGTGCTGTATCCTATTTGGTCCTCTAATTGTCAAAAGTAGCTTGTTATTCACATCAGTAGCATCAAAAGCTCAAGCTCTCTTAGCCTGCTTCTTAACGCTACAATTTTTAAATAAAAACTTCTCAGAAGTTTGGGGACTTCTTGGAATCCTCTTGGAGTTTATTATTGCTGCTCCTTTTCTGATTTCTGTGAAACTCAGGACTCCCTTGTACATTCTCTTCATTTAAAGCAGAGTTTTCCAACTTTTTTCGCTACTGTTAAAGGTTTAACAAATCTACAAACTGGACCGTAAGAATATAGATCTAGAGCTGCAAATACGTTTCAGAACCATTGCACAACCTTCAGTCTCCATTCTATGGATGGTTAAAAAAGTTCAAGGTAATACCGTACATGGCAGAAACCAGATTGCACCCCACATCCTTTGATTTCAAATCCAAACCCTATTCACTGTACCATGCAGCCTCCCCAGATGTAGAACCTTTATTTCTTCCCTGAAGTTATCCTAAAATAAAAATTCAGTAAGTTTTTTTCCTTCTCATTCACAATAAAGAGTACCTGACAGAGTACCGAAAATGATGTTTGTATAAATGAGATATTTCAGACAGCTTGAAGTAACAACAGCACTGTTGTGAGGAAAACCCTTTGTACTCTTTAAAGTTCAGTAAAAAAGACATCACCGCATACATTCTAATATGTCTTCTGTATTTCCTTTGATATGGAGCAGAATATGAAACGGCGCAGGCGTCGAGATATTTTGCGAGTGCAGCTGGTACGGATATTTGAACTGCTGGCCGATGCTGGTGTCATCAGCCACAGGTTAGTACTGGAGCTGTTTTCTTTGGGGTGAGAACATTGAAATGCAAAAAAAGAAAAAAGTCCTTAGGGAAAATCATTCTTTGTTACTTTTATAGAGTAGTACTTATAATGCCGTCATGTTATGCAGCAGTTAGGGGCCTCCCAGACTCACACTGTCTTGGTAGGAGAAAGGATCAAAAGCTGCCAAAAGCTATCCGTGCCTGACCTGCCGCCTCTGTTCTGCAAACCCCACAAAGAGCTGAAGCCTTCCAAGGAGAGGGAAACTATGGTCCCTTGTGAACGCCCTCTTCTTTTGTGGTGGAGATGCTCCTTGTGAGGAGCCTGCATTTGCCCCTTGGGACACTGGTGCTGGTTCTTCCCTCAGGGCCAGACACAGTGAGCCCAGTTCTTCTTCCCTCTTATAAACTCATAATACTGAGAATCTTCTGTTCTTGACTGCCATTACAACAGTATTTACATAGGAAATAGAAGACAAGATGCTATGATAGAAAGTACTCTGGGGTTGAACAGTTTATATCCAGATCCTGCCCCTGGAGCTTACTGCCTGTGTGACATTGCACGTCACTGTCCTTGTCTGTAAAATGGACTCTGGGGTCCCTTCTGGCTCTAAATCTCTGGGCTTATGATCCTACCTACTACAAGTTTTAGTATGTAGTAATGTGAAAGTAATGTTAATTAGCCATTCATGGGATTAGCCATGACATGGGATAGGAGAAGTGGTACATATAATCCACTTGACATAAATGCTTTTTTTTTTTTTTAAAGTAACTTTACAACTTAGACAAATAATAAAAAGCCTCATTGTCATAGGCACGCAAAAATTATACAAGACTCCCTGCATTACAGATTATGTATTGATGAAGTTGTGTTATTCTATATCACCTTTGCCATCTCCTTGTGAATTCATCACATTTTTTGTTTGTCACCTTCATTTAGCATTTGCTCGTAGTGTTTTGTGATATCATTCTTATGATTTTTTTCTTTTCAGTTTATTCTACAATTAGCATCTATTGTGTGCAAGGTTCTACTAAGATAACCTGACATCTTGGAGTTTACATTCCAACATTGTTGTATTATGTAGTTTTTTCATGTATGTGTATCTTATCTCTCTAATTCTAGATTATATTTTCTATTTTAATCAGTTTATAATTTCTGGTACCTCTTTGTACCACTCAGTCAATGCCTTATTCATTGTACCATACTTGTAGCAGTCAATAGATTCTGAGTCATAAATGTAGTAGCCTTGAGCACATAGTTTAAATTATTATGTCCATTTTTCTTTCTAGCCCTTTATTTTCTCTTTCTCCTATTCACTTTCACTTCCTTGCTAGGTCAAGTCAGAGAGGCTAGTGCTATTAGATAGGATTCAAAATAATAAAATTCATGAATTTTAGAATGAAAGAAAATTAAACATCTGCATTTGTGGCAAGACCTGGCTTCAGTTCCCTCCTCTGCCGGGACATTGGACTAGCCTGTCTAGCTCTAAATCTGTGGCCTCTGAATTATAAATTAAGCAACACAGATTTATTTAGGGCCTAGTGTATAACAGGCATTGTGTTAAGAGCTTGCATTACAATCCTTCTTTCAAGGAGCTTACATTCTGATAGGAGAGACAGAATATACATGCATGTACAGAATAAAGTAATTACATCCATGATAATTTGAAAGAGATGGCATTAACGGTAAAGGGAAGCTGTCAGGTATGACTTCATGGAGAAGGCAGCTCTCGAGCAACATCTTAACAGAAAAGAAGGACTCTCTGAGGAGGGAATAGGGAGAGAGTGTAGTCCAGGCTTGTTAGTCAGCTGATACCCAGGCCCTGAGATGTCTACCAAGAAGAGAAAGAAGATCTGTTTGACTAGATTGCAGAGTGTGGAAAGGGGAGAGATATATAATGAGGCTAAAAAGATAGGTTGGGGTAAAGTTACAGAGGGCTTTAAAATTTAGAGAAGTATATTTTTTTATTTAGAGAGAGCCACTGAAGTTGATAGGATAGGAAAATATGGAGAATAAACTGAAGTAGAGAGTGTCTTGAATTAGGTTAATCAATTAAGAGTCCGTTGTAATACTCTAGACTAGATGTGATTCATGAATATCTTAAATGTACTTGATGTTACCTATCTTATCTGATTTTCAGCCTTTATTGGTTTTCTATGCCATATTCCCCTCTTATATCTTCCTGAACATTTCTTAATTAACAACTTGTTTCCCTGATAAAACATCAACATTATATTCAAAATTCTAAGGCATTGGCAATCCTATTACTATAGGAACTTTGTAGAGTTTAACAAATGCACTTCTAATTTTGGTTCTTTAGTTCTTTAGATGACTTAGAAAATCTTGTCATTTTTTTTTTTTTTTACTTTGTGTTTCTTTAATAATTTTCCTTTTTTCTTTTCAGTGCAAGTGGTGGCCTTGATAATGAAACACATTCCCTCAACAACACTTTGCTGGAGTATGTAGATCTAACTAGGCAACTCCTAGAAGCTGAAAATGAAAAGGACTCTGATACCCTGAAGGATATCCGATGCCATTTTAGTGCCTTAGTGGCGAATATCATTCAGAATGTTCCAGGTATCATGTTCAATATTTATAGCATTAATTGATTCTCTTGTGTCTTCTTTCCTCCAATGATGACTACAATGAGACTGGGACTTAAAGTGACAAGACCTGAGCATTGGGAAATGTTAGAGAAGTGCAGGTGGCAAGAGGTTATAAAAGTATTGAATTGACACATTTTCATTTTCATGCAAAATGAAGACTAAGAGTTAAATTTAGAAGCAAACAGCAATGAAGGCTTTTAGTAAACTTGTAGACATATTGGGCAGCAGAAAGGAGTACACAAAAGGGAAAGGAGAGGGAGGAAGAGAGAGAATGAAAGTGGAAAAAAAAAAGTCTGGAGAAAAGTTAAACTGGTATCTCTAAATCAATAACAACCTTGAAAAAATGAGAAGTAATGAATCTGACATCTAGTTTGTGAATAATACTGATGCAATAATTAAGTTTTTATTAGGATACGAATTCTATTTCAAAAAATTACTATCAACTTTTTCGAGACAAGGCTCTTCACTCTCCCTGTATATTTGACTGCCCTCATATGTTCTGTTTCTTATGTGGGTTTCACAATTTTCAATTTCTGAAAATCAAATAGTAAGCTTATGGCAATACAGATACAATGATATGATAAGAATCAATAATAAGAGACTTAGGACTTGTAAGTTTCTTGTAAGTAAGATTTAGAACTTGAGAGTATTTCTAAGCATCAAGTTTTAATATTACCTATTTATTGAATTTTTTAGATGATCTCAAATAAAAATTCATTGAAATTTTAATGTACTTTTATGAATGTGTAAGAGACAGAAACACAAAGGGAGTGAGGGAGAGAAAGAGGGACAGGGAGAGGGCGGTGGGGACAGAGAGAGACAGCTAATAGCAAGGGTTTTCAGGTGCAACCTCTGATACTTACTGCCTTTATGATTCTGGACAAGTCACTTAACTTCTTAATGCCCCAGACGAAAAAGTGCTAACCTGCATCAGTAGGAGGACTTTCTAACCAGGAGCTACACCGATTAGAGGGTGTGGGTGTATGTGTGCAGGGGCATGCACATGCACATAATAGATGCATCATTCTTATAGGATAAGTAGATTACTTGCTAAATTTAAATTGTACTGCAAAACTAGACGTTGTATTTCCAGATCTTATAGTATAGAGTGATTGTTAAAGGCTGAAGCATCTCAGATAGTCCAACTCTCTCATTTCGTAAACCTAGAAACTCGGGACCCTTGGATAAAGTGATTTTGACCGAGGTCATACTATTAGTGTCATAGTTGGAACTGTATCCCAGTCTACCGATTTCCATCCTGTTTTCAAATACATCATATTGTCAGCATGAAATTTCTGCTTTAAAAGTTGTCATATGCCATGCCATAATAACATATGCTGTAGTCTTTCTCTCTTTTTTACTTGGCATAAATGAAATAGAAATAAAATGGAATATATCTTTCTGACAACATTGTATATTGAAAGTTTGCCTTTACTAAAATGATAAATTTGAAGTTTTAGTTTACATTTTTTTCTCATACTTTTAAAGGAGAGTAAGGTAAAACTCAGGTACTTCTGTTTTGCTTTTCTTTATAGTTCACCAGAGAAGAAGCATCTTTCCCCAGCAGAGCCTCCGTCACAGTCTCTTCATGTTGTTCAGTCATTGGGCAGGTCCTTTTAGCATCATGTTTACTCCCTTGGACAGATACAGCGATAGGAACATGCAGATTAATAGACATCAATACTGTGCATTAAAGGTATTTACCTACCATTGTATTTTTCTCATAATATGTGGGTATTCAAACCATGATGCATTAGAATTCAGCTTAGCTACTTTTTCTTTTACTTCTCCCCTCTATGTACACTGCACTCCAACTTAATTTGTCTTTTTATCTAAACATATTCTTACATGTACAGCTTTGTTTTACAATATTCCTGTTTACCTGGAATGATCACTCCTTCTACTTCACCCCATAACTCTCCCTGTTTGTATGTTTGTAAAAGTTTGGTATATAAAAACTTAAAGTTTTTATTTTTAATCTATTTGGAATATTTTTAGATTTTATAAATTAGCTGATTTGATGCCATGTTGTTTACTTTTTCTATATAACAGATATATGTCTTATTGTACAGACATTATTACATCTCTGTTTTATGAGATTTAAGATTAGCAAACATTAAAGTTGATTGAATTTTCTCAGTCAGCTTCACTCAACAGCTTTATTTATTAGATTGCATATTTTTAATGTTATTTTTGAAGGCTATGTCTGCTGTTCTGTGCTGCGGCCCTGTTGCGGATAATGTAGGACTCTCTTCAGATGGCTACTTATACAAATGGCTGGATAATATTTTAGATTCTCTGGACAAAAAGGTAATAGGACAAATGTGTGTCTTTTTAGTGCTTCATATTCATGTATCTTTTAAGGAATTTAGGATTCTAGGATGAACTAATTAATCCGAAGCCTGTTTGTTAAATGATTAAAAACTGAAGTTTAATTAAACATGCAGAAAGAGAATATTGTTTAAAAGTAATCCAGAATTACCTGAGATTCTAATTCTTAAAACAGTATTTGTTAGTTGATGATATGTCATATTCCCCTTCCTTATGAAAATGGACTTAGTAGTTGTCATGTTTTATCAGGCTGAAATAGTGTATTTTGTACTTTTGTAGAGTATATTTGATCTCCTATAATAAAAATTTTTTCCATATTTACTTGTTTATTCAATCTTCTGTCCTCACTTCACCTCAGTTGTCCCTTCCCTTAATCCATATCATTCCTACAACCTGCACGTTACTTTACGTTTATTGTCTTCAGTTTTGAGGAGAGAGTATACATTGTTCCCTTTCTAACGTCTTATCTCTGACTACTGCATTAGAGTGGATTTTATACAAAATGTTCTAGAGATGAATGACAGCTTAAAGTAATAATTATATTATTTACACTTGATCTTATCACCATCAGAAAGGCTTTCAAAGAGGAGTTTCAAAGAGGGCTTGAACCACAAGCCCAGATTTATTAAAAGTAACTTCATCCTCTGGTGTCCTTTCTTAATGGTTCCATATCTGCTTAATTGGGAATCTGATGGGAGGAATTAATATAATTAGTTATATAATAAATACATGCTATTTTAGTGAAAACATTTCTGAAAATCAAAAATTAAATTTTCTCTATTTTTACATTGTTTCTCGGTACTTTTTATTTGTTTTTAAGGTTCATCAGTTAGGCTGTGAGGCTGTTACGCTCTTATTGGAGCTCAACCCTGACCAGAGCAATCTGATGTATTGGGCTGTGGATCGCTGTTACACTGGTTCCAAGAGGGTCGCCGCTGGCTGCTTTAAAGCTATAGCAAATGTGTTCCAAAACAGGTCTTTTATTATTTTGTTTTAACATTGCCTTTTATTTAGACATTGCTTTTCATAAGTTGTTTTCACTTCCCTTTAGAAATACTATGTTTGTTAATAGTAGAGTGTTCCTTTCTGCTTCAAAGTGTTTTGCTGAATTATGTAAATTTATCCCCAGAGACTACCAGTGTGATACAGTGACTCTCCTAAACCTGATATTGTTTAAAGCAGCTGATTCTTCGAGGAATATCTATGAAGTTGCTATGCAGTTGTTACAGGTCTGTCAACAGTTTTTAGTTAAACCCCTTGCTTTACTTCTCATAGATCAAAATGATTTATTTTACTTCTTTTAACATGCATCATTAGTACTCAGTTATATATATAATGAGTTAGCTTTCCAGTAGTGGACAGAGGATAGTATGGGTCATTGAAATTCAAAAATATGTAACCAATTCAGTTGACTGTGTAGATTCACATTTGTAATTTAAAATGTATGTACATGAAGTCATTTTGGAAAATTATGAGCTCTATAAAATCCATTTGTTTCTAAAATTTTATTTAATGCTAGAGTATCTTAAATTACCTCTAGTAGCATGGTATATTTGAGTAAAAAGAAAATTTATTTTATAGTAATATTTTATTAGATTATCTTTCTTAAATGAATAAAAAATATTTTCATGAAACTAAAGTTTTCCTTTATGAGAGAATATTTTCATTTACTCTTTTAAGTTTTTGGCAATATACGATGACATGACAAGCTCTTAACTGGCTTGCTAGGTTTGGAGAACATCATATATTTCCAAATAATATGAAATTGAAGGGATTCTGAAGAAAACATAATTTTCATATCATATTCTTTTTACTCAAAATGGAAATAGCCATTCTTGTCAATTTTAAAGGGTTTCTTTTAGAGCTTTTGACTCCTTCATATCAATATTAGAGTTAATACTGAGAGGGCAGCTGGATGGCACAATGTCCAGAGTACTGGGCCTGGAGTCAGGAAGACAAGTCACTTAAGTCTGTTTGATACCATGTGGATAATAATAGCACCTTCCTTCTTTGATTGTTGTGAGGATCAAATGAGATAATAACTGAAGCACTTAGCATAGTAACAATAGTCACAGTTGATATCTTTATTTTGCAAGAAGGGGGAAAAATGGTAGAAGTTTATTGTTGTATATTTTAAGCCTTGGGACAAAGTTGTATTATTTATTGACATTTACCATAGTTTCCTATAAAATGCCATAGGAAATTTTTTCCTCCATATATTGTCTAAAGCAGTAATTAATATAAAAAACTGCTTTGAAGATACTTTATTATACTTTTTGTAGCCAAGAGGGTTCCTTGGGAGATAATTTGTAAGCAGACATAATTTTAACAGAAATTTAAAAGACCACTGAGTTTTAGCTTTAATTGTTATAATTCTCTTCCTATAGATTCTGGAACCGAAGATGTTTCGTTATGCTCACAAATTAGAAGTTCACAGAACTGATGGAGTGCTTAGTCAGCTGTCTCCTCTGCCACACCTGTATTCTGTTTCATATTATCAGTTGTCAGAGGAATTAGCAAGGACTTATCCTGAATTAACCCTTGCTATCTTTTCAGGTATGAGCATTTAATTGGTAAGGCTTATTTAGACATTTTAAAATCCCTACTTTGAACAGATTTTCAGAGTTTGTTAGTTTCCAAGTGGAATTTAAATAAATATACAGAGATCTAGTATGCATCGTTGTAGAAAAAGTACACCCTAATGATTGCCTTAAAAAATACTTTTTTAAAGGTATTAAACGTTATCCCTACTCCCCCTCCCCCCAAAAAATGACTTTTTTATACTACTTTTTCTTATGTATATGTATTTCCCTGTATTTTCTACTGAAAACCCTTTGACAGAAAAACAGACCCACCCATAGATCATAGACTCATAGAAATAGAAGAGACTTGAGATATCATTTTCTCCACATAAATATTCCATCCAGAATATTCACTTGCTTATCTTTTATGTTCAATTTGGAATGCACCCTAGATCCCATGGTCACTAGTGGGAATTGATGATTGGCCATCAAGTTTGCCATGAAGTAGGTTGGTCCTGATTGCTTCAGGGGAGTATTTTTCTTCTAGAATTTCACCATCGTTGTTGCCCTAATTTATTTTGGCAGCAAACTAAAGTGTAAATAGGAGAGATGTTTGGAGAAGAGACTGGTAAGGTAGGTTGTAGTCCCCATTGTGGAGGGTCTTCACTGCCAGGCTGAGAAGTTGGACTGTTTTCATTATCCATTCCTTTTTCCTTTTCTTTCTTTTCTGACTAACCCTCCCTTTTTAGTCCTTTTACTTCCTTACATTTCCTCTCTCCCTCTCTTCCCCTGGCCCATCTCTTCATCTCTTTTTCTTCTTTCTTCCCCGTCTTGTTTCACACTATTCCTTCTCCCACCTTGTACCCTTTTCCCTACCTTGTCCTCTATTCCCTCCTGCAACTTTTCTCCATTTCTGTTTTCTCTAATGTCCTCTTTCCTTTTCTTCACTCTCTTTTCATTTACCTCCTTTCTCCTTCCTCTATTCTTCTTTCTCTTATGTCTTCCTCCCATATGTTCCCCAATCCCATTCATCCTTCTTTTAATCCCCAAACACTGAAGGCAATATAAAAAACATAATACATTATTCTTTGCCTGCCCGTTGATAACTTATTTCATCTTTGCCAAATGATCTCTTAAAGGTTTTCTATCAGAGTCCTTTGTATATCCTAAATCATTAAAGTGCTTAAATTGAATTTTTATGTTGTCCCAGAGTCACTTTTGTAGACATAAAGTTAGTTGTATACATTCCATGTTGAAATAATTTTTACTAATGTCCTCAGAGAAATTTATGCCAGCCTTTTTTTTTTCAGTTGAATATGAAAATTAAGCCTCAAAAAGAAAATGAAATTAAAGTCAGGATATCTAACTTGCAGTCCAAAGTACTCACCTGATGGAAGTCATATGCCTATATTTAACTGTTTTAAATTTGAAGATATTTAGTAATTAAGTAGTTTAAAATTTCATTTTACTTGAAGATCTTATTTTTTCTTTTCTTTAAGAAAAGACATAATATCCATAGAGTTGTAGTACTTTGCAATTGAATGGAACTTCTGTCTAGTCTTTAAGCCAATGTACAAATTTTCTTTTTATTGCATCCCTGGCAAATAATCATCTAACCTTTATCTTAATAGCTCCTGTGACAGGAAGGATGAGAACTTTTTTTCTATTCTGCAATTAAGTTTCCTTTTTAAACATTGAAAAATATCTCAGGCATAAAAGAAGACTGACTATTTTTAGCTATTGATTTTTTTATTCTAATATCACTTAGCTTAAAAAAAAGGTCAAATGATCATTTTAAATACCTATAATTTTGCAAATGCAAATAAGTCCAGTTTGTTTTAGCATGAACTGTCACAATTTTTTTTACAGAAATAAGTCAAAGAATTCAAACAGCTCATCCAGCTGGGAGACAAATAATGTTGCACTATTTGTTACCATGGATGAATAATATAGAGTTGGTGGATTTAAAACCTTTGCCAACAGTAAGGCGGCACGATGAAGATGAAGATGAAGCTTTAAAAGACCGAGAACTCATGGTGAATAGCAGGCGTTGGCTACGAGGAGAAGGTTGGGGGTCACCACAGGCTACAGCCATGGTTTTGAACAATTTGATGTACATGACAGCAAAGGTAACCTGATCTTTGTATTTGCTATAAAGAATATTAAAGCTGGTTTGAAAGAGATAATGTGCTAAATTTATAGAACAATTAACATGTGAGATTCTAAATGCTTTCTTGAAGAAGTTTCTCATTTGTTAGAAATGACACTTTCTCTGACTGTTCTTGCCCTGAGAGATAACTAATTTATATTTAAATTATAGTAAAGGAAATGAGTAGTCATTTGATTTGTCAAAGAAATTGAACATAATGCCTATAGCTGCATCAGTGAGCTTTAGATGATGGTGCTTCATGGGCAAAGCCTTTTAGAGTAATTCATTAGAAAATCATTATGTGCATTTCTATTTTACATTTTAATCTTTTTTAATGAATGTGTCTTAATTTTGTTTCATAGTATGGTGACGAGTTGGCGTGGTCAGAGATTGAGAATGTTTGGACCACACTAGCAGACAGCTGGCCAAAGAATTTGAAAATAATTTTGCACTTTTTGATCAGCATTTGTGGAGTGAATAGTGAACCCAGCCTCTTGCCTTATGTATGTATTCAGTTTAACAGCGATCTTCTGAACACCCATTCCATGCACAGGCAATATAATACAGTATAGAAAGGCTTAGGAGAGCCGGGGAGGCCACGGCCTGGCATCCTGCTGGTGGTGAGCCTTCGCCCAGCTGCCTCCTGAGATGGGCTATTGCATTGTGGGTCAGCTCCAACTTCTAGGACGTTTCTTCAAAGACTGAGCTGGAGTCGGCTGCTCTGTCACTTCTACCTATAGTGCTCCTTTTGGAGTCAAGCCGGAAAAGTCAGAGAATTAGAGCTGGATGGAGCTGGAACCCTCATGTGACAGATGAAGGTCACAAAGTGAGCAGCCAGTGAGTGTGGATTCCAAAGCTGGGGCCCCTTCCTGGCCTCTCCCAGCTCTCTTCCCTCTCACTGGTCAGAGGGGAAGTGGAAGCTACAGCCACTGTGTTCTACTCTCTTTGTACTCTTCCCTCCCTCTTTCTGGGATGCCGTGTAGGGGATTCGCCTGAGTCATTGTAATATTAATTGGTGACATTGCTGTAGAAGTTATACCACATTGGAGCCTCCCAGTAATTGTGTGTGATGTCATATTACGACTGTTGTCCCCGTTTTATAGGGGGGAAAAATGAGGCTAAGAGAGATGAAGTAATTAGCCCATAATCACACAAGTGACTGTCGGAGGAATGGTTTAGCCTTTTCTAGGATACTTCATTGCCTTGAATTGAAATCAATTTCAGTAGTGACTGCTGCCCTCTAAATGAGAGCCCCTCAAACTCTTGAAGACAACTGTTCTGTTTATGCAAAAGACCACTATTTTCTCCAATTAATTTATATATGACAAAATTGCAAATCCCCTTATTATTTCAGTTGCTCTCCCTTGAACTCCCTTGATTAAATTGCTCCTCATGGTGTGGTTCAAAATTAAGCCCAGAATTCCCAGTACAATCTGCACAGAACCCATCATCTTGGTCATTCTGAACACTCCAAAAACAGCCTGAGAGGTCATTCCCTTTTTTTTTCCTGCCACTGGTAATTCATCATAGTCTCTTGTGCCTGGATTGTGAATAAGAGGTGAATAAAGAGGTCAAGGAGTAGCCAGATACTAGGAAGGCTTGAAGAATCAATGAGAACAGTCAAATAGGGAGTGGGAATTAAGGGCATATCAGAGGTTCAGAGAGGCAGAGAGAGGCTGAGCACAGCAGTGTGAGCCTGAGAGTTGTTTGCTCCACTTTGTCTTTTTATATTTGCTGTCAGGAATTTATGTCAGCAAGGAAGCAAACATGCATTTATTAAGTGCTTACTATGGGCCAGGCCCTTTATATGTCAAATATTTTGTAGTATCACCTTGATCCTCAAACCAGTGGGGGTAGGGGTTGGGGGTGGGAATGTAGGTGCTAATATTATCCACAATTTACTGATAAGGAAATGAACTAAACAGGGTTGAGTAACTAGCCTGGGATCACACAGCTACTAAGGATCTGAGGCTGGATTTGAACTCAGGTCTTTGTGTTTTCTGGTTCAGGACTCTGTTACATGGCCTGTTAGGGAATGGGTGGATATGAGGCGCAAGTGCATGGGCAGGGAAATGGTGGCAGCTAGCAGCCAGCTAGCTGATGAGAACAATCTCTTTGGATTCAATACTGGCTAATGCAAGTAAGAAGGGGGGCCCTAATACTGTAGGAGAGGGTCCAGGGTGAGTAAGGGTACACCCAAAGACAGAACTTTTTTGGCATGCCAATCTTGACACATATGAAAAAAGTACAAGATGGTATAAAATACAGCATTAATCTGAATAGGATGATTTGCTGTAGTAAGTATTGGATGTAGGTTTAGGTACAAGGACAGGAATATGACAATAGTTAATAAACTTATCAAGGTAAGTTTTCTATAGCCATCGAATTTTAAATGCTCCATAATGATTTGGTAAGATTTGGATAGCAGAAAGGAAGAGAGACAGAATTCTCTAGTTGGAAAAGAGAACTATAAAGACCTAAAGAGCGAGTATAGTAAATGTTGCAGACTCATAAGCACACTAATCTTACCTCAAGTTAGTGTGTGTATGTGTGTGTGTGTGTGTGTATGTGTATACATGTGCACTATAGATATATAGGCAATTGGAGTTAAGTGACTTGGACAGCTAGGAAGTGTTAAGTGACTGAGGCCTAATGACAACATTAGGAATCCTCCTGACACCTGGGCCAGTGTTATACTGACTACATCATCTAGCTGCCACTAGCAGAGTAATCTTAATAGAAGGGAAAATCTATCTGTTGTGAAGAGTAAGTTTTATTTAGATAAAATGGGAAAAAGATTTCAAGTCTTAAGCAATAGAACATTCTATATGGACATTATGGGAAACAGAGCAATGAGCTAGGTTCCCAGGGGAATGATATAATTCAGAATTTTAGGAATTGCTCTCCTCATTCATGATATGTACTGGGAAAAGGAAAGTGTTCCATTAAGTTTTGTAGTAAGTAAGTTTTGTAGAGTGGTGACTAACTGGAAGAAAAAGAAATATTTGACAATGGAAGTTTTGACAAAACTTGGTGACGAAGTAAAATCAAAATAAATCAAAATCAAAAATAAATTTCTGAGAGTGAAAATAAAGGGGGAAATATAATTGGGAGTAGAGGGACAAAGTTTTTGTGTCAACTGTCAACTAAGTATCGTGGTTTTATATACAAGAGGAGGTGGAAGGAAAGGAACATTTAGCGCAAATTCATCTCCCTTTATGAGTACAACAGCTCTGAAAAATGTGCTGAATTTTGAATTATACTTACTTTTAAAACCAACTATTATTTAAATCATTATTATAAGTGATAAATATTAACCTTTCATTATTTTGTTTTCTGCAAATTTTTCCATGACAGGTGAAAAAGGTTATTGTATATTTAGGTAGAGATAAAACCATGCAGCTCTTAGAAGAACTGGTGAGTGAACTTCAGCTCACAGACCCAGTCAGCTCAGGGGTCACTCACATGGATAACCCACCATATTATCGCATTACTTCAAGTTATAAAATACCATCTGTCACCTCAGGTGAGAAGTTATTTAATACTATCATTCCTCTATCAATAGACTGGACCCTTGATCCGTGTGTTCAGCATTATTCTCCCTCCTGGTCTCAAGCTATCCAGTTCCATCAACCACTTAAATAGTTCGTACTGACTACAGACTTCTTGAACTCAATACTTTGATGACTGCTGGGAGGGTGGATTGAAATGAGTAGAAACTTGAAGCCAGGAAACATGATGAGGGCTTAGACTAGGAGAGTGATTATATAAATGGAGAGAATGGGTGTTTGGAAGAGATTTTGTGGAATTAGGAATAGATGTGCAGAGTAAGAGTAAAATGGGGACTTGAATATGGCAACCAAGACCTCTAAGCTTGGTGATAAATAATCGTGGGGAATGATCATGAGTCCTATTTTGGACAGCTAAGTTTGAGGTGCCTCCACAGTGTCCTTTTTGAAAGATTGAATAAGTAGTTTAAGGTGTTCAAATGGAGCTCAGTAGAGAATCTAGGCTTGGATATATGGATATATGAATTGTCTATATAAAGATGGTAATTGAATCAGTACAGAGTATTAAAGTCACCAAATTAGAAAGGGGGGAAAAAGAGGGCTCAGAATACTCTTGGAGCTCAGTCTTAGTTAATGTGTGGCACAGATTATGATCCAGCAAAAGAAAATGTGGTTCAGTGTGATACAAGAAGGAGAGAATAAAGCTAAGTTTTGCAAACACTATGTGCGGTACAGCAGGGCTTCTTAATTCTTTTCCACTTGTGACACCATTTTGCCCAAGAAATTTTTGTGTGACCCCCGGGTAAATAGGTATATAAAATAAGTATACAAATCACACTTTTACTGATAATAAATCATAATTTCATGACCCCACATTCTAAGACCCTACATAGGGTCAAGAACCACAATTTAAGAAGCTGAGTATTACAGCATGCACAGGAACACACATACCTATACAGAGCCAAATAAACTATATTATGTTTTGAATTAAATTAACGTATCACCTCCTTACCTACTTATTTGACAAATTGAGAATAATATCTTGTCTAAGCTACTTATAAGCTACAAACAGATTTTCCGTTTGATTTTTCCAGATAAAACCATTTAACAGCCAAATAAAATTTTTGGCCACATTCTGAGCTAGGTCATAGAGGTTTACATATTATTTGCTAATTATGTAATGCTATATAATCACTTATTAGATTATACATGTTTATAATATATAGATACTTTTCGTTCTAATTTATAGGAACCACTTCCAGTAGCAATACAATGGTGCCTCCTACAGATGGCAGCCTTGACAATAAGCACATTAAAGACAGCACTGAGGAGAAGTAAGTGATTCATCCTATTACTTGAGATTATAATTATTAAATACTTAATCCTTCCAGGATTATTAGTGTTGAACTATGGATTTCAATTTATATTCCTTCATTCAAAATTCTTAAGATAATATATTACTGTAATGGAAATTTTCCTATTTCTTGTAAAGAGTTTGTAAAATATACTTTAAAATAATATATTATCTACAAAAAAATTCTCTGTTGTATTTTGTTTTGCTGTAAAATTTAACCTTTCCTGTCTTTGCATAGCAGATATAAATATCTTAATATCAATATTCTAATTAATAATTGTCAGCAAAAAAATGTTTTTAAGATTTGAATCTTTAGTTAATCTTTGGCATAAAAACTTTAGTTTTTGATCAAGAGGAAAATTAAGAAAATGTAGTCAGTTTCTATTACAATTTTGCAATGTGTATATTTATGCATATAAAATAAGTAATAAAATATACTTATTGGTTTACTGTCACCTATGCCTAATTACTCATTTTTTTCTGCAGCTATGTTCATCTAGACATCTATAGTGGACTGAATAGTAATTTAAATCGTCAACATCACAGACTAGAATCTCGTTACAGTAGCAGCTCAGGAGGATCATATGAAGAAGAGAAAAGTAATGCTCTCAAGTTATTTTTCTATAATTATGAAATATTATAAGTAAAAATAATAAATACTATTAATTTATTTAAAGTGTTAAAAGTGCATTTCCATAACTTAAGCCTATAATTCTATTAACCTATATAGACTATTCTAAGAGTAAATATATTTTCAACAGAGAGCTCATTCCAAAAGACAGTTTTAATCAGTGCTATTTTCATTTTAGGAAGAAAACATGTTGTTATGTTATTAAGTAAATTAAAAATTGAGACTCATCTTATTAAGACTGTAGAAAAGTCAATATTGCAACTAAAGAAAAGTCAAAGTAGTAAAGCAATTGATTTCTCCAAGATGTAGTTAAATAGCTATTGCAAACTTATAGCACATTCTAAAAACGAATGCAAAAATATTTGTGTTTATTTATCAGTTGCTATGTAGTATAATGAATGAATTTTCCTCTCTATTCTCCTTGCTTGTGAAAAGGAATTTTATGAAAATTTCACCCTATCATTTCCTAAGGAACTTAGATTGAATGGTTACTTACTTATTATTATAAATTTTAGGGTGGTTAGAAGAGATAGCTTCTTTTGCTATAAAAATAGCATTGTGTGAAGAAAAAAGATAGCTGATTTAGAATTTTAGAACTTGAAAGCTTGAAGATGTCTTGGGTTTCCAGTCCCTCTTAATTTTATAGAGATAAAGTAAAGTAATTTGTCCAGTATCACAGAAAATGTAATCACTGCTGGAATTGTTCTAACTCTATATCAAGTTCTCTTAATATTATACCATATTATTCCAGTGTGATTTTTATGTCTTGATTCTACAAAATTAAGAAGTAAAAAAGTATAGTAAGTGCCACTTATAAAGCTTACTAGTTTTTCCATTCTTATTTGGGAATGAGAAATTTTAATCATTTAAAATAATATATGCGTTTTAGCTATTTAACAGCATAAAATATAACTTTGAGTCAGTTATTTGGGGATTTTAAAATGTGGGAAAATATATTTTCTTATTCTAATAAACACATGAATTCTTTTCTTTTTGCAAGTATGGACTGAATGACAAATGAAAGTTTGCCATGATTCTAAAATAGAATAATATAGTTCTTGAAGTAGAGTGGGGCTAAGAGATTGGCTAAGATAACTTTTCATGAAGGAGAAACTCAAGCCAGTGACTTATCCTCTTGAAGTCAGTTCTTCTTATATTACCTGTTTCATTTTCTCCTGTCTTCTTTCATTGATCTTTCATTCTAAACAAAATAATAATAGTTATTGACATATGCCCTTTATTTTTCTTTCATTACAGACTATTCTGGTTTTCTATTTTCCTTATGCTGTGCCATGCCCAGAATCATATAAATACTTTTCTTCATTTTTCAGAGGCTTTTTTGCTCCCTATCTCTGAGTTGTAGGAGAAGATTTAGTATAATATAAAAATTAACCAGTGTATTACTGAAGTCCCAAAAGGACCAACTTATAAGGCTGCTTTATCTGTAAAGAAATCTCCTGGTTCTCCAATGTGTTAAGTTCCAGTGTAATGATAGTTCCATCTCTTCACATAGAACTCCCAAAAATATAAATACATATATAACATACATATATGTACACATAAACTTGTATATATGTGTTTATTTTTAGTTATATGCATGTTACATACACACACACACACACACACACACACACACACACACACACACACATATGTTTCCTCCTGAGCTCCAGTCCTATGTCACCAAGTACTTGTTGGATATTTAAAAATGGATCTCCCATGGCCATCTCAAACTCAGCATGCCCCAGGAGGACTTACTGTATTTCCTTCCAAAAACTCTTCTCTTCTTCACTTCCCCCTTTCTATTGTGAGCCCCTCCATCCTTTCAGTGCCCAACTTTGTGGTCATGCTCTCAGCTCCTTACTCTAACTCCCTCTATATTTAGTCATTTGCCATTTAAAAATTCTACTTCTACTGCTTTTGTGTCTATCTCTTTCTTTCCCCTGTCAAGGTCACCACTTTGGTGTCTGTCATTTACTCTCTTGCTGTGAATTCTAGATTCATCTCACTCTCTCAGCTGTCTTCCTGCAAAAAGTTAAGTTCCTAAAGTACAGGTTTGCCTTCTGCTCAGTAAACTCCAGTAACTTAATTGCCTTGAGGATCAAGCATAATTTCTGTTTCACTTTTAAAGCCCTTTACGACTCGACTTCAACTTCCTTGTCTTTCACTGAGTGCTGTCTTTCTTGCTCTTTGTGCTCCATCCACACCTGACTTCTTGTGTCTGTGTCTTTGTGTAGGTTTCTCTGGCTTTGACTTCAGCCTTTCCTCATTTCCACCTCTCGGAATCCCTGGCTTCTCATAGTTTGGGGTCAAGGGCCTCACACGGGAGATTTCTTGATCCCTGCAGCTCTAGTATCTCATCTCTGACTTTAAAAAAGTCAGAGTGGTATAAGTGGTGGTGTTTCCCTGATAGAATATGAACTCCTTGAGAACAGGAACTGTTTCGCTTGTGTCTTTTTAATCCCCAGCACAGGTTTAGGGCTTAGAACCTAAAAAAGGTGCTTAATAAATGCTTTTTTTCATTGAATAATTTGGTACAAAGAATGAGCCTGAATCTGATAAATCTGTGCTGTTAGTAATAGAAAAAATGGATTTGTATGCAGAGGACCTACATCTGAATCTTAACTCTGAAACTTAATTCTCTGTGACTTTGGATAGGTCACTTTCTGTGGTTCATAGTTTATCTTATCTGTTAAATAAAATTAACTTTTGACCTTAAGATTTATGATCTTATTCTTCTCAAATTAGCATTTTTGATAATATATTTATGCTTAATTTTCTGACAAAAATATTTTTAAATTGTGAGGAACTCTTTTTTTATTTCTTTTGAGTAATGTGAAGCTGTTGTAAAACAAATGATGTAGAAAAGGAAAATAATTTTATTTTGATAGGTGATTCAATGCCACTTTACTCTAACTGGCGACTGAAAGTGATGGAGCATAATCAAGGAGAGCCGTTGCCTTTCCCTCCTGCTGGAGGCTGTTGGTCACCATTGGTGGATTATTTGCCTGAAACTTCATCACCTGGATTATCTCTTCACAGGTAAAATTTAGAGTGTAATTCTTTATGAACTTGATAAACTTTTGCCTTTTCTTTATACAATATCAAAAGGTACAAAATGGATCAAACATGAGATTAGGTTCCCATTAGATAGTATGCATCACTAAATCTGTGAATATTTATTAAGCTTCTGCTATGTGCCAGGCAGCATGCCAAGTATTGGGGAGAGAGCCAAAAGAAAGCCTCCGCCTCAGGAGTTTACGGCCCACCTCACTCACTGGCTGCTCCAGGGAGCTGTCCTCTGCCCAGTGGCCGGTAAACTGTTTGGGCAGAGGGGCTAAATCAGGCTGACACTGAAGGGGACTGAAGAGTCTCCCACCCAACGGGGAGTTGGGAGGGTGTCTTCCCCAAGCATGGGAAGACTTCCTCTGTAGGAAGGGCGGATGGCAGCAGGTAGTCCCAGTGGCTGTGAAGGCAGGTGCATGCTGGGAGCATTTAGAGTTTGGTTAGAGCTGAAAGTCATCTAGTGTATCTTGAGCCATCACATCTTCTTGGCTCAGTCCTGCCACTGAGCAAGCTTTACACAGGATAAATAGGACATAATTAGCAGAGGGAAACTGATAGAATTAAAAGGGAATGGGCCAGACTTTTAGGTCAGAAAGGGGATCGTAGTTGGGATTTAAAGGAAGCCAGGCAGCTCAGTGTTTAGAGCAGAGGAGGGAATGTGAGGAATGGCCAGAAAGCTGGAAGATCTTCTCAGGAGGACTCCAATGTCAGTGGTGAGGAGGAAGGTATAAGAAAACTGGAAAGGCGACGGGAGACAGTAGGGAGTGTGGTGGGGAGACATGATAGGACCCAGGCCCAGTGGCTGAATGGAGAGTAGGGGTGGGGGGGCAGAAACTGGAAGGAGCAGTTGTTGGAAAGGTACTTACACTTCATGGTTACAATTCACTACATCTAACACAAACTGCTTTTATAAGAGCACTGTGATTTTGACTGTTAGTTACTACATTAATTTTGGTGTAGCTTTTGTCTTACTCTGTCAGATTATTTTGGCAAGTGATAGAGTGAGGGAACTTGGTGGTGTAATTGCTTATTTTGCTCTGTGGCTTTTGCCTTTCTTTTTATTAATAATCTATATTTAATTGATAAGGGAAATTATTGAAGTGTTTTACATATCTTTACAAAACTCCTGGAGTTTTTGCTTTTACTCTGTAAAGTATTAATTGTATCTATTGCCTTTCTTAGGTGTAACATAGCAGTGATCCTTTTGACTGACCTGATCATTGATCATAGTGTGAAGGTGGAATGGGGAAGCTACCTACATCTTCTTCTTCATGCAATTTTTATAGGTAAAAAGAACATTTTTAAACTTATATTTCTCTATAATAAAATGAAAGATATATGTGTGTATGTGTATATGCATAATTACACTATACACATGCATGCACACAGCCATATGCAACAAATATAAACTTGTCTTATTTTTTTAGATTTTGTATGAAATTATACTCTTAGCATATTTATCTTGTTTTTCTCTATTTTAATATTTTCCATTTTCTTTTTACTTGAAAATATTTTTAGAAGAAATGAGATTCTTAGAAATAAGGCTTCTTTTTAGAAAACTTTATTAAAAGTTTTAGAATAACTTCAAGACCAACTGATCCCAAATGGCCACTGTTTCATGAAACATACAGCTTAAAATATTTATATTACCTCTCTCAGTTCTATTTTTTTAAATCTTCAGATTTTTTTTTTTTTTTTTTGAAGAATACATTCTGTTCTGGCATAAATTTCCCAGAAACAGTAATGGACATAAGTTCTTTCATCATTGCCTTTTTTTCCTTAAATATTTAAAAATATATCTGAACATACTATTTTTTGGTCATTCACTCCTGGCTTCTCTTTTAAAAGTCCTGTCTCAAGGGGAAAAGAAACACATCTAATACCATCCTCCACTCCTGGCTATTAGATTATTTTATGGCTGTGTCAATATAAGGTTTACAACACTAGCTCCTTTAGCAGTTTTTAAAGCTGATGCCAGATCTTACTTTGAAAATACAGAGGAATTCAAGAAGACATTAGGAATGATTGCTATTTTTCATAGTTTTCATTCTGTTTTTATTTTCCCAAAGAATCCCTCTAGAATATTGAATGAGTTTCTGAATTCTTAAGTGACTTTTTTAAAGGAAACTCTGATACTTTGGGGAGAGGAGTGATTGGTTTCCCAAGTTATTGTGTCCTTGAATAAGATGCTTATTGCATTAATGAAATTTATTTCCCTGAAAACATAATTCTAGATACATTTAGTATACATGAAATAGATAAGTTTCTGTGCTTATACAAAAAATGAACTTTCTTTTTTTCTACAAACTTGCAAACATCAATAACTGGTAGCATTTTAATATGTAAAGATTATAGAAATATTGTATATGGAATTGTAAACTTCTGTGATACAGTTGGTTTTTTCAGTGCATATTAAGTTTAACATGATAGTTCCAGAGCTTGCTTACTTCTCAGTGTATCTTTTTTTTTTATTTTGCATCACTATCACTACCTACTACTTCCTCTTGACTAATCTCTCCTATAGAAGTCCTCCCTTATAACAAATATCTTAAGCAAAACAAAGACACACACTGATTATATATTTAAAGAAGTGTCTCATTCTATACTAACATCTGTAATCTCTGCTGTGAGAAGGGCAGAATGTTTCTGAACCATTAGCCATGGCATTGATCAGGCTCCTGAGCTTTTCAGAGTTTCCTTTTACATTTTTGTGGTCTATATTTAGACTGTTCTCTTATTTCTTGTTGCTTAATTCTGTATTACTTCATTCAAGACTTACTAGGTTTCTTTGAATCCACTCTGATCTTACTTTTTCACAGTAATTTTTAACAGTTATTCTATTCCATTTGTACGTTAGTAGTCTTACTCTTCTGAGAAATACATTTTCATTAGATTTTCCTAATCCATTGGTTAAATATTGCTTATAAGAGCTTTATAAACTAAGATTTTACATCTTTTATTTTTAATTCTTCTTATCAGATTCTACTTGGATTCTACTTCTCACTGTCATCCCAGTGTTACATACATCCAGTGTCACTCCAAACTTTTTGTTTTCTGTGAATCTGATAAACCTGTTGTTCATGCCTTTTCATCAATCATTGATTAAAAATGCAAATGGTCCCTAGCCAAGGACCCTAGAACACTCCACTGGAGACCTATTTCTGACCTGATATCAAACCATTACTGACTTGCTTTCAGACCAAGTCATTTAGCTGAGAAAGATCCATGGCTCTTCTGATTTGAAGTGCTTTTCACTCCTCATCTCTCACTGATGTCAGAGCTGTCCTTCATCTTCCTACAAGAGACACTTTATGCTTGCCTGAGAATTTTAGAAGGTTACCTCAGTTCTGTGAAAAAGTACAAAGATTAGGGCAGTTATGACTTACTGTGAAACATATCACAGTGCCTATCCTGAAGGCAGGAAGACCTGAATTCAAATCCTGCATCAGACATTTGACCCTGGGCAAGTTACTTAGCCTCAATTGCCTTGCCACAAAAAGAAAAAAACCAATAATTTTTTTCTATACTTAGCACCTATATATTTGCAGTTGAGGAAACAGACCAGGAAATACAGTATTAGACTTTTAACTTATTATTGGGTACAGGTGGCATTGCGTACAAACAACTGAAAAAGGATAGATAAAAGAATTGTCATTTTTGTTTTTAATGCTTTAAAGGTTTTTATTGTAGATATTTTATGTCACAAGAATTTAGTAATGATGGTAGTTGATGTTGTAATGATGTAGGTAATTGGTGATTTTCTTTTCCTGCTTCATTATGATGTCTGCTTTCCTTCCTAGGGTTTGACCACTGCCACCCTGAGGTTTATGAGCATTGCAAACGCCTGCTTTTGCATTTACTGATAGTAATGGGATCCAATAGTAATGTCCGAACTGTTGCCTCAGTCCTCCTCAGGAATAAGGAGTTTAATGAGCCCAGGGTGCTTACTGTCAAACACCCTGCACATTTAGATTATACTTTCACAGGTAATTGAAGTTTTACTCAATTTAAAAGCATGTTGGACATACTCTATAATAATTTCACTTTTTCTTTTCCAGTGATCCTTATTCTCCTTGCACTTTCTTCCTTTCAGAATTTGAAAGTTCTGTAAAACTCTGTATATTTGGAATTTGGAGTTGAGAAAGCAAATTTGACCCTGAAAAATTGGAATCATACTTTTAAAGAAAATTAGTTGTGTTATAACTAATGGTTAAGTACCATTTTTTTTTTTTTTTTGGCCTGGACCTAGGATTTCATTTGTGTGGAGAACTAACTCCAGTTGAGGAACTTCCTCTACCAATGCAAAAATGCAATTTATCTGAAACTCAGATTCTCCAAGGATGGCCTTGGTCACTGAGGGCTTAAGCATCTTGTCCAGTGCCACAGTGTCAATAGTATAATAGCCAGATTGCCTTGCTCTCAGTCTTACAATATATCGGCTCTAATTAATCACCATAATATTTAATAATTTACATTACCATTATATGTAACATATGTAAAATAAGAAGTGAGTATTAAGAAGCAAAAGGAAGTAACACAATGAAAATGTTACATGTTATAACTGGTCAACACATGACATAATAAACATAAAAATGATAGCTTCCTTAACCTTTCAATTAAATGTATGCTGAAGGAATATTTCATTTTTGAACCTTTGATTTGAAGTTTTTGCTAAACTAGGTGGCTTTTATTTTTGTATTTTGCTTTTTAAATTGCCTTAAATTCTTTTAAACTTTTTCTTAAGAATTTTTTTGATTTATAAATTCTGAATGAAGTCAGATGTAATGAATCTAACTCAATTTATTTCATCCTTGGTTTTTATTTGTAAAATTTTACTTGTACTGTGTATAATATAATATGACTTTAAAATCTTTTTTTTTCACTTAGTAGGACTCCATATGATTCAACAAAAACATTAAAATGACCTGAAACTTTGGAATTAAAACTTTCTAGAATTCTTCTCAAATCAAATACATTGTTAGTGTTCATTGATACTCATTCTTTTCAGATAATTGAAAAGAATCATTGAGAAATTTGATATTTTGATGTGTTTTTTTTTCATTTATTTTGTATTTTATTGTGAAAACATAAAAAATATTTTTGTCCCCAGAGATAATGGAATAAATCCGAGTTCTCAGACACTAAAAGACCACATATATATTGTTAATTTTTTTCCCCAAGAGGGGCTATTATTTAATGCATCTAGCAGCAATATTATAGATTAAAAAGGTTTTTCAAGAATTCATCAGGTCTGCCCTATGGCTCTGGACAAGACTACTCTGTGGGGAAAAATGTGAAGATGATTAAATATTAATTAGTAATATTGCAGTTATTTTATTCTCAAAACATGGTAGATTATTTCTGCCTCTGTGGTATGGAATAAATCTCAATATCTGTAAGTTACATACTGACCCATTGCTGATCTCCATTGGTTCAGAGATTTTCCATCCCAGACGATGTTATGAAATCATACTTGGCAACAAAAAAAATCTTTTAATTGCTTTTCATTACTATGGCTTTGTGTTTAAATAACATTCAGGTAGCCTAGTACATAATTTATTATAATAAAATTCTTTTATCTTTGAAGTTTGTTTGAGAGCTGTCTGGTAAACTCAGCAGCATTCTGAGAAGTGGGCCGGGTCGGCCTCCCCCAGCAGGTGGCAGCAACACTGTATTGTTCAGTATTTCCTCCTAGAAGGAGACAGTTATTCAGAACACATTTTTATATAATGAATGTGGTTCATGTACCATGGGCTAAAGTGAATCCATCTTTGTCTATGTCCCCGTTATCCAGCTCAAAGCTAAGTTTGAGTCTTTGAAGCCCGAGAAGAGTCTTCTGTGTTGTAGTGATGATGGGTTTCTTTTCACAGGTGTTAACGATTTTATCCCTGATTACCAGCCCTCCCCCATGACAGACTCAGGGCTTAGCTCAAGTTCTACCTCTTCTAGTATCAGCCTAGGAAATACCAGCTCGGCCATTTCACAGCTGCACACCACTCTCCTAAACGAGGCGGACATTTCAGTAGAGCAGGATGAAAAAGTAAAAACACTCATGGAATTCATTACCTCAAGGTAATATTTGCCATTCTTACCATCACAGAAATGTCTAAGTTGCTCTAAACATATTGACTCACAGTTGAAGTTTGCTGATTGATGTTTATTTGAAGTACACAGGTATGGATATATTACTGTCTTTTCTAAAAGTATATGATATAGCCTGAGGATCTACGGTTATCATAGTTGTCCCCTCAAAATAAGAGGAATGAGTACAATATGTGATGAAAGTCCCTTTTTCAGGAACTGTATCATTAATAAACATTTGCAGTTCTACTATATCCAAAGCCAGGTGTTTTTAGGGAGGTATAACGTTGATCCTTGACTTTAAGGAATTTACAGTCTAGTCAGGGAAATGAAAGTTTCTAATGTTAATTAACAATGTAAGATATTTGTTAATTGACCATTTTTTTCATGTCACCTATAGGATTTGAGATTACTTAAAAAATTCAACAGAAAACTTTAAAAGTAGCAATTTAGTTCACATTTGAATGGTGCTTTGCAATTCAAAAGGTACTTTTCTTCAAAATCAGTCTGTAAAGACTTAGTTATTAGTGCAGTTTTATCATGTCCTTTTGATGAGTAAAGAAACTGTGGTACTGAGGCAATAATTTATTTTCCCTTGCTTAATTAATGTTGAAATCAAAAATAATAGGACAGACAAAACATGTTAGCGTATATATGACATGAGTTAGTTATTGCAATTGCATACTAAATTTAGATCTGAGTTTGTTTGTAAATAAGGAAAAAAGAAAATGTTTGGATTTTATAGTTCTTATAATTTGATTGAAGGAAATATAATTTGATCTCTATAGACAAAATGTTGCTTGTCATTGAATGCAAGAGAATTGACAGTTCATCATAACAAAGAGATGGCACAAGATAATGCCAGGTGCTAAGGGGTATAAGTGCAAAGAACAAAGCAGTTTCTTCTCTCAGTGGGTTTGCATTTTAGTGGAGGAACCCACAGGTATATATGTAAGTATGTAAAGCATGCATAGAAAGTAGAGCAATACAAAGTCCAGAGTTCAGTTCAGGGTAATTTGGGAGAGGGCACTAGCAGTCTGTTTTATCAGAAAAGGAATCAAGCAGTACTGAGGTCTGAGCTGTGTGTTAAAAAGCAGGTCTCTGTGAGGCAAATGGCAGGGACAGCATTCCATTAAAAGATGCTAGGGGCAGTGTCGTGTGAGGAAAAGAGAGGATTCCATTAACAACTGAAGTTGTTTCTAAAAAAAAAAAAAGTTGTTTCTTCCCCTTTGCCATAACTGTATTAATATCACACTAGAGTCAATGAAATAACCTTTCTTGGATCAAATATATTTACATAATGAATGAAGAAAATACTTAAATATGCTACATGATCATTACTTTAGAATCAATAATGTTAGGAATACAGGGATTTATTTCTTTGTTTTATTTACAGAAAAAGAGGGCCTCTTTGGAACCATGAGGATGTTTCTGCCAAGAACCCCAGTATTAAAAGTGCTGAACAGTTAACTGTTTTTCTAAAACATGTGGTTTCTGTGTTTAAACAATCAAGCTCAGGTATCTTTCAGTAAATCTTTTATATAATTCCTACTTTGTAAATTATGAATTTATTTTGAAAATGAGAATTATTGGTGACCTACTTTCTTAAAAAGCCACACCCACCCACTTGTTTTTTTATAATTTCATCTTACAATATCACTGTTACCTCCCATTTATGCTTGGCCATTCAAGAGATCCTTTTTTAAAAAATATAGTAAAACAACAATTCAACATGTTTCCCATATCTGAAAATGTATGTATGCCTTATTACACATATGTGGTCCACCACTTTCTTCCAGTTCCCTATTATTGATCATGATAGGTTGTTGCACCTGCACTGATCAGAATTCTCAAATCTTTTAATTTTTCAATTATGATAACATAATAATTGTTATTATACATACAATATAATACATAACAATAATTGTTATTATTATATAAATAATTGTCTTGGTTCTAATTATCTTGCTTTATGTCAATTTACATGTTTACCCAAATTTCTCTGAATTCTTCCTATTTAATGGTTAAAAAATGGTCCATTTTTTATTTCAACATAATATTCCATTATATTCACATATGAGAGTTCAATCATTTTCTGATGAATGATCAGCTACATTCCTTCCAGTTCTTAGTAAACTAAAAAAGGCTTCTACAAATATTTTTATATATATTAGGCCATTCCCTCTGCCTTTGACCTCCTTGGGGTATGTCTTTTAGTTGTATCAAAGAATAATCTCCTTTTTGGTCATATGAAATTAAGACATAACTGGTCTGTGTCAAAAAAGTTTCTTTTAAAAAAAGGTTACACTTACTAGCAGTAATAGACATTAACTGTACAATTCCTATTGGACATTGATGGGGTCACACGTATAACATCGAATTGCTTGCCTTCTCGGTGGGGAAAGTGGAGTTGCAGAAGCAGGAAGGGAAAGAATCTGGAACTCAAAAGTTTTAAAAATGAATGTTAAAAATGGTTTTTACATGTAACTGAGAGAAAATAAAATACCAAACCAAAAAATGGAATTAATATTAAGGCACCCTTTCAAAAGGATATTTAAAATTCAGGACTTGACTTCTTTGATTATGTCTGATCATAAAATAAAATTTGTCAAATTACTATGCCAGTATCCATAGGTAATTTTCATTATTGTATATCATGAAAGAATTGTGTTAGAGATACATACTTGAGTGTGACACAATAAACTTGATCAGGATTCACAATTTCTAAGGGTTTTAGTTTTATTACAAAATAATTTTTTTTTTAAATCATGGTTTAAATTGTTTAGGTATCTGAAGTTTTATTGCTCTGGAAGTTAAAATAATTGGAAAAGCCTGATAATATAAATAAATAAATAAATAAATAAATGAACAGACAAATAAATAAGGGAACAAATACTTTGTGATTATAAAACTGACAGTTTTAGGGGAGAAAATAATTTGTTTTATTTATTTTCACAGCAAGATTTCAACTGGAGCATCATCTTAGTGAAGTTGCTTTGCAAACAGCACTTTCTTGTTCTTCTCGACACTATGCTGGGAGATCTTTTCAGATTTTCAGAGCTCTGAAACAGCCACTTTCTGCAAATACACTTTCAGATGTTCTTTCCAGACTTGTAGAAACTGTGGGTGATGCAGGAGAAGATGCCCAGGTAAACATATTTCAGTTTAATCAATTTTTATAGAGTAGCTATGGGGGAATTAACATCTTATAATGAGTTTGTGAAACTGGGATTTCAAATGTAGAAAAAAGAAATAGTATTTTAGAAATTTTAGATCAGTATATTAGCATAACAGCAAGAAATCAAGAATGTTACACCATTAAGTGGTGAAGTGATTATGTACATATAGAGCCTCATCTCCTATCCTCTTTTTAAGTTAGGAACTCTTTCTGAAGAAGCGTTTATTTATTTTATTTGATTAACATCCTGAAAAAGAGGGAACAGGACAATGTGGGTAAGGGGAGGTAGAGACTTTTCTTTAAATATATAGAATAGATTTCCTATTCTGATAACAAGTAAAATGTAAGCTGACATCCCAATTGGGTAATGGGGAAATCAGTATATATACACTTAAAATGACCCTTTTTATTCCCTTGCTTTTAAATGCCATAGTTTATAGATTTTTAGATCCATAAAAATCATGCTGTGCAAGAAAATCTAAATCACTTTTTAATACTAAATTATAAAATACTTGATAAAATTTCTGCTTTTCTGTTTTAATATTTCATTGTGATTACTTCTTTCATAGCATAATATATTTAAAAACTTATATTTTCTTCCAGGGTTTTGTGATAGAACTCCTTCTCACTTTGGAATCTTCCATTGATACGTTGGCAGAAACCATGAAGCATTATGATCTTCTTTCTGCCCTTTCTCAGTAAGAATTTGTCGACCAATAACTTTATATTTAAAAATCATTAGCAAACTGCTCATTTTATTATATGAGAAATATTACATAAAATAATTAATTGTATTTTTGTTTAATCCTTGATGTAAGTGATTTTTAAAATTCTCATTGTCTTTACTCTCATATGTATATTTATGCTTGGATTTGTATGTGTCTGCAACAGATAAAAGGGTGTTTTGGTGATTCATTTAATATCACAATTAATCACATGACAAAAATTAGGAAATTTTTTGGGACAGTTCCTAATTACTGATTTTTTTTTTCCTGGTTTTCTCTTTTATAGTGAAATTGTTGATTTCTCACTTTAAATAGAAAATTCTATGTAGACCTTTATACAATACTTCTGAAATAACATTTATAAATGAATTTTTTTTTTTTGGTCTGGAAATAGAGCTTTGTAAGTAAAGATTTTTATAGTATAGGGTAATAGAAATAATCTCTTACACTGATGGAAAGGCAATTTTGGATTAAGAAAAAACTTCCTAATTCCCTCAATGCTCTGCCCAAAAAAAAAAAAAAGCCTGCAAACTTAATTAAAAACAATTCTTTTAGGTTCTTTATTCTTACTACGAGATAAAAGTAAGTCCCCAGAAGTGGAAAAGCTTGGAATAATAACCTAGAAGATGGATTTCATGTAGAGAAGTAATGGGAGAGGGTGAAGCTGGAAACACATTCTGGAGGACCATAAATGCTATGTATTTCTTTTTCTGATTTCAAGGAATTGCATTCTCTCTCAACTTAGAAAGTCCCTAATCTTCCAATGAGAAATCAGTTTATCTTATTTAGATTCTGGTTAATTCTTTATTTTAATTAATTGGTCTTCTTTGGTTAATTGTTTTTAATGCATAAAAATCTATCTCCTCTTATATTCTGGGTTCTGTATCAAAAACTAAGGAGCCTTGTCCTGATTTATTGTGCACTTATCATGCATTCCTCAATAAGTCATTATGTTCAGAAGCTTGAACCTTTCATTTTTTTGCACTTGCTACAACTTGGGTTTAATTTAATAGGCAGGACAGAGCTTTTTTTACTTTTTTTTTTTTTTTTTTGAAAGACTGGTGACTTTAATTTGGCAGTGATATGTAAAGTATAGAAGTGGGGAGAAATTGGGGGGAGGGAGGCCAGCTTGGAAGCTCTTAGAATAATTTTGGCAAAAAGTAATTCAATCTTGAAATAGGGCTATAGCTGTGAGAAGTTAAAGAGAGAGATGTACTGAGACTCATTAGGAATTAGAATTAGCAGGAATTTAATTCACATTTGAGGAATAAACAAGAAGGGAGTATTTGTTGGGTTTTTGAGTGTGGTTTAAAGAGTGTTGATAATCAATAAAAACAGGAAAGTCTGAAAAAAAAAGAATTGAGAAAATATTTGGTTTGTAAAATAAGATAGGTCATTTACTGTTACCTAATGATAGTAGATATAATAAGAATCAAACTGAGGACAAAGTTGGTCATATATACAAGGTGACATTCTATTTTATAAATAGTGTAAATGTCACCCTATTGCAGAAAAAATAAAAAGAGATTTCTCTTTGAGCTAGACAACCCCAGGCCAAGGAAAAACATACCAGAGGAGAATTAAAAAACAAACAAACAAAAACTGTTTTTGATTCTATAGTTTCGGGTAACTTTTTAATAGAA
Organism: Antechinus flavipes; assembly: GCF_016432865.1. NCBI lineage: Eukaryota > Metazoa > Chordata > Mammalia > Dasyuromorphia > Dasyuridae > Antechinus > Antechinus flavipes. The sequence continues at coordinate 36,416,549 of NC_067403.1, read as the reverse complement.
CACTTTCTTCAACTAATACATATTTTCTGCTGCTACTGCTAGTAACAATAATGATAATGGCAGCATTCACAATCATATTTAAGATTTATAATTAATACATACATCTCATTTGATCTTCACAACAACCCTATTGGGTAAATGCTGTTACTTAACCTCATTTTACAGATGAGAAAACTCAGACAGAGGTTGATTTGCGCAGGCTAAGTAGCACGCAGCCAGCAATGTCTCGGGTAGGATTTTCCTTAGTCCATATTCAGCTTTGTCACTTAGCTGCCCTGATTTGTAACTTGGAAAGTTGCTCAGTGCACTGAGAGTTTAAATGATATATTCATGATCATTCAGCCAAGATGGGTGAAGGCAGGATTTTCCCCTAGCTTATTAACTCCCCCATTAGCCTTTGGGCCTGTTTTCAAACTTTAAGAAAATGTATTTCTTCATGTGGAGGAATTTAACATCCTTGGGAAAAAAACATCTTTATAGGCACACACTGTTTTTTTTTATATAGTTTTAAGACTATTAGCAAAATTGTGATTTACATGTATAATTTATGCCCTTTCTTTGTTTTCTAGAACCTCGTACCATGATCCTGTCATGGGAAACAAGTTTGCAGCTAACAGGAAAAGCACTGGACAACTTAATCTAAGCACAAGCCCCATTAGTAGTGGCAATTATTTGGGCTACTACAGCAATGCAAGAAGTAACTCTTTGAGACTAAGTTTAATTGGTGACCGAAGAGGTGACAGGCGAAGGAGTAACACACTGGATATAATGGATGGACGGATAAATCATGGTGGCAGTTTAGCAAGGACTAGAAGCCTTTCCTCTCTGAGAGAGGGAGGAATTAATGATGTGCAGTCCACTACTGACCCTACTAACTTGATGGCCACCATATTTTGGATAGCAGCATCCTTGCTAGAATCAGATTACGAATATGAATACCTCTTAGCTCTCAGGCTACTCAACAAACTGCTCATTCATTTGCCTTTGGATAAATCTGAGAGCAGAGAGAAGATTGAAAATGTACAAAGTCAACTAAAATGGAATAATTTTCCAGGTCTTCAGCAGCTTTTCCTTAAGGGCTTTACCTCAGTCTCTACACAGGAAATGACAGTCCACCTCCTCAGTAAACTCATTACTGTCTCCAAATACACTTTGGTGGATCCTTCCCAGTTGTCAGGTAATGTGAAGAATATTGTTCTAATAGCTTTATTTGGAGTCAGTGGGCATAAATGAGTCTTTATGTTGAAATTCTTAGTGTTTCTAATTTTTTTTGTTACTGTCTAAACATATTACATTGAATTAAGGTAAATCATTGCAACAAGTTGAATGAAGGCTCTGTATGCATTTGAGGCTGTTAAAAATGAGCAGACATGACCATTTTCTTCTACATGATCCAATTCTTACACTTAGTGCAAAGAACTCTCTAGATGAGTAAAATTATGTGGTAAAACAGTGAAAGGGAAGAGAAAAAATTCTATGCAAAAGCTTAAGGTCAAATGAGATTTTTTTTGAAGAGAGTTCCTCCACATTTACATCCAAATTGTTTGCTAGTGTGATAGTTACCTCAATGTGGCTTTGCAGCTCTCCCCCACCATGCAAGTGTGTGCATGTGTACATGTGTGTGTCCCCCCCCTCCCCATTTTTTTTTTTTTAAATCAAGGAAAGTTTCTAAGTTTCAAAGTGACGATAAGTAGAAAACTGGGTATTATATTACCTTAGCTTTCAGACTTACACTTTCAGATTTTTGGTTGAGGGCATAAAAATATGGAATTAGAATATTTTCCAATTTATTTTAAAATGTCTGACAAAAAGTATGTAGAAAGTCTTATCTAATACCTTGGGTGCTCTGGCGCCATTTGAGCCCCAGATAGACATAAAAATTTATAATTGGGGAAACAACTTATAGTTTCGGAGATTTAAAAAAACAAAGAAAGAAAGCAGAGAACAACTAAAACTGCATAAGCACACTAGCATACATAATAGTTGACTAATATGTGCATGTGAGTCTTCCCAGAATGTTCTGCCTCTTAATTCACTTTAAACAGTGAACAAGTATCATGGTTGTGCCAGGCTGTTTTTTGTTTCTTTATTTTAAGTGAAGAACTAACATGTAGATGCTTATGGCTTTTTTCCTTGAGATATATTTCATTCAACTGATAATTCATGTCCTCCTATAGAAGCACTTAACATTGATTTAGATTCCCTAAATGAATTTTGTGGATACAGAATTCCAAAAAGCAAACATATATATCTCATCAGATTTCATAAAAACTACCAAACTCTATGAAATGAGTTACAGTAATAAGTATAAATTTAGTTTAAGGGACCCTATGATATATAGACTTAAACTACTGTAGTTGACAAATAAGAATTGAAAAAAGAAAAAAGTATCATTAACCTAATTTTGAGTTTTTAGTCTCCAAAAGTGGACAATGACCTTTGATGTGTGGATTTTTTTTTTAAATGTCTGTAGGTTTTCCCTTAAATATCCTGTGCTTATTGCCTCATTTAATTCAGCATTTTGATAACCCAACACAGTTCTGCAAAGAAACAGCTGGTCGAATAGCAAAGGTATGTAAATATTATGATTTTTAAAATTGAAGCCTTTTACTATACAGTCTTTTGGTCTTCTTTTTAAATCATTCTTAGAGCTTTTTCAATATCACAATGCTCTTTGAGAGCAATATATTTATTTTGCAAATTGTAGTTTCTGAAATGCTACTACTTGTACTGTTAACATCTAAACATTTCTAAACTGATAAAGTCAAGATAAATATAGAAAAAATGATGGGAATAATAAATTGCTGCTTTGACTTCTATGTTGGCATCAGCAGATAGAAAGGTATAGTGAATCTCCCCTTAATTTCTTTTGCCATTGTCAGCCTGAAAACAAGGTCCCTAAATTAAAAAGAAGTATACTATCATATTTATACATCTTTCTGTCACATGTAATGCCATGGGATTCATGAGAAAGTATGGCTGGGATGTGGTGGCTTCTCATGTTTCAAATTAGACTTCTCTGACCCTGGCTTGAGTTTTGCCTTTAACTTTATTACTGTGATGTTGGTTTGAAAGGTAAAAAAAGTAGAATTACAGATTTAGAACTGAAAAGAATATCATAAACTTTCTGGTCTGATCCTCCCTCCCTTCCCCCCAACTTTTTTTTTTAATAGATGAGGAACTTGTGGCCCAGAAAGTTTTAAGTATCTTTAAGTCTACATAACCAGTGAATGGCAAGTTAAGAGGTACTGAAATTCACAAGTTAAATCCACAATATGTTATATTAAATTATTAGAATAGATTAGAATAGCTGAGGGAAAATAGTGATGATCAGCAGCATATGCTTAAAAATTTAAAAAGTAAATGAAACCAACAAAGATAAGCTTTAAAAAACGAGTAATTTTTTTTTTTTAAACCAACTAATTGACAAGTATTAGATAACAAAAGAAAAGTGTGCATGTTCTAGGGGGGAAAAGGTAGGGATTGTGCTATATCAAAGAAAGATTCCATTCAAACACTTTATAGAAATTGAAAATATTAATAATCCTGTATGCAAGGAATCTGATAAATTGAATTTACACTAGCACAACAAAAGCAAACCGTAACACATAATATTGCAAGAAAAATTGAAGACTTAAAAAAAATGATAACTTAATCATTAAATAATAGGTCATTGCACAGGAAATAGCAAAACAGTATGCTAGTCATAATCAAGAAAATTTTCTTGAACTAAAAGACAATCTCAGCATGCATATTGGCTTCTCTCTTATTTGTGATAAAGAATGTTTATTTTCTTCCTGTTGAGTAGTGAATAACAGGTTCCTCTCTAGATGTCTTTAGTCGGCAGGAAGTAGATGAGCTTTGGGAAGTTTAGATTGAATCTTTAATTGCTATCTCCTTTATATAACTCTTGAGTGGTCTCTGTACTATTTTGTGAACACTTGTTATGCAAATATCTTCATTTTAATCTCACCCAAGTCATCATCTTCTAAGCAGTCTCCATGTACTTGAGAGTCTTGGCATGGGGTCCACTGATTAGGAATGGCCTTCATATACAGGCAAAAAGCTAGTACATCAAGAAATTCATTTTGTCAAGCAAGATGGTCTTTTAATCACATTTTGTACCAGTGTCTAAAATCCGTTTCAAAATGACATTTTCTTAAATGTTACAAATTTTGCTCAGATAAATTTCTCTTTTTTCATAAAACATAGAACTCTCTCCTAGAAACACACAAACACATATAAGATATCTTATATTTGGAAGCATACATTCTCTATACCTTTTTTATATATGTACAGGTAATGTGTACATATGGATATATATCTATGCATATGCTTCTAAACAAGAGAATCAGGAATTTCTGAAAATAGAATCTCTATTTGTGTGTGTGTGTGTGTGTGTGTGTGTGTGTGTGTGTGTGTGGTGCTTTAGTATTCTGGATGTAAAGACCTGGCGTTAATTTCTGCTTCATACTTACAAATCATGTAATCCTGGCAAGTTGTAATTCTTTTCCACCTCAGTTCCCTTATCTGGAAGATAGGTATAATGCTATCATATTTCCCCAGCCAGATAGTTGGGAGGATCAAGTGAGATAATGTAACACAGATCATTCTTTATTGACATTTTAAATGTCAGCTATTATTTTAACCATATCTGTCTTTTAAGAGAGAACCTAATTTTATTCTTTTTGCAAGTTTTTCATATTCTGAAGTATTTACACAGTTGTGACATTTTAAAAGCAGTTGGCAAGGTTTCTTTTCATTTATTACAGATGTTCTTTTATCTCTTACATAAATATCCAGATAGCTCAAATAACAGGTTTCAAAAAATATTTTGAGTACTATTTTTATGGAAAATAGATATTTAAGAAATGTATGAAAATAGGTATCATTTTAAAAAACCCTTTTAGGATATTTCATAGGGTAATGTAATCTCTTACACACACCACATCTGGAGTCTATTCATTGGTAATGCCTATTGATGATATTGAAGGCATAGTATAAAATCTCTAAATCTTTTTTTAAATAAAATTATTCATTTGACTCTTTTTGGAGAGGAGAAAGGAAGCTGAGACTGGATCCTCTTATCTTGCCCAGGAAGACTAGGAATAAAAAAGGTCCTATTCAGGAGCTGCCTGTCACAGAATCTTTGTCTTGTTTCATTTCTGTTTTAAGCTCATTTGCCCCTACTTAGGTAGGCTGGAGCCCTGATTTCCCATTCTGTAATCCCTGCTCTTAACTCCCAAGGCCTTCCCCATATTTATAATGAAACATTCAGTTGGTTTTAGCTCTCCTGCAGCTGAGACTACCAAAGCATAAATTCAAACTTAATCCTGCTCTAGTAGCTGATGTTATAGGCAGTTACCATTGCCATCTGTGATCATGGACCAGCCAGTTCACCTTTGAGAGCCTCATTGGAAAAAGAGGGAAATAACACTTTCACTAACTACTTTATAAATTTGTAGGGGGGAGAAATGCTTTGCAAGTCTTAAAATTTACACAGATTTGACCTGCACTATTATTCTGTACGGACCTTTAATGTCATTGGTGTGGGTATTTCCTCCATTGTAGGTTACAGCCTTTCCATTTTTTCATAGATGTAAAAACCTCTGAGAGCTCCTCTGTCTGAAAAATTCATCAACTTGTAGTTAAACTGGTGATGTGCTCCTAGGACTGTCTGTGGATAACAATGTAGAGCCAGTTATTAGGCCCACACTTAGTCTTTTTCAACACAGTAAGAGCTGGCAGAGCTTTGGTTCTACTTGTATAGCATGCCAGAACCCTAGGGCATCTTGATACTCATCAGAATAGAGTTTTGAATGGAGGAAAAAAATGATAGGAATAGCAATTTATTGTAGCATATTCCATTTATATGATATTCTAATGTTCTGACACAATGCCATAATGTCTTTAAAACGTGATCTAGTAACAAGTAGGTTTCAGAAATGCCAAATTCCCTTCATTGTCTTGTCAGTGGAGTGTCCTGGAAATTTTGGCCTTGTGATCATAGTTGATTTTCAGGCAGATTAGGGATTGGGATAATGGATTTGCAAATCAGAGTTCAGAACTGAATGGGGATCTCTTTGGATTGCCTCAAATATGTCAAAACCCATGAAGGTACTCTTAGAATTAGCTTATTTTTTTCAGCATCTGAGAAGTTTTAGATTAAACCAGATTTCTTGTGTCCATATTAATGCACACCTGTATTTCCTTTTAATTTAAATGTGTTAATGTAATCATTTGTGTCGAGTTTAGACTTTAATGTCTTTTGTTGTTATTTTGGTTTTGAATGAAATACATTTATTTTCCAGGTCTGTGCAGAAGAAAAATCACCAACACTTGTCAATTTGGCTCACATGATGAGTTTATACAGTACACACACTTATTCCAGGGACTGCTCAAATTGGATTAATGTAGTGTGTCGATATCTACATGATTCTTTCTCAGAAACTACATTTAATCTTGTAACTTATCTTGCTGAGGTAAATTTTCCTTAACTCGTTAATCTGCCTATTATTTTTAAATTTAACAAAATTTTCAATTTAAATATGTTTTTCTAGTAGCCTTTATATCTAACTGTATTCAGAGTACTGTCAACTAATTTGAGGTGTAATTTAGTTTAGTACAAAACAATTTGCCTTCTCTTAAACTTAAAGAAAAATAGTTTCTTTGGCCTCCAACTTGGGAAAAAAAGTAAAAAGCTCCTTTGCCTTTAAAAGGTGGCGCAAAGTCAGTATTGTTCAGTTAAATAATTAACTGATTAACAACTTCTCTTCTTTAGCCCATTCTATAAGTATGTATGCTGTCGGAAATTCCTATTAAGTAAATTTTTATCATGGTATTCATTTGAAATCTGATTTTGGTTCAAAAATGACAAAAAATTATCTTCTGTCCAAGAATCCCACTAATATTACAGTGAATGCCATCAAAATCTATCAAAAAGAAACCAGTTTTGCAAATAATGAATATCATCTCCTTTTTTAAAAGTTTTGATTGTTAGTACAGAATTTCAACATTTGGCAATGTCCAGACCCAAAGCTATATAAAGACAAGCAAAAATTTGAACAAAGATAGAAGATATTTGTAGAATTGGTAACTAAAACTGAACTTTTCTGTGCACTAATTTTCTCTGCTAGAAAATGGGCCATTGCTGTGACAGTGATAAATAGGGACAGAGGTAATAAGTGATTTGCAGTACATGTTTAAACAGACCCTAAGTAACCTTATTCAATTTGGAAAGTTCATAGCATGTCAAAGTTTACAAAACCAACCAATATCTACTTTTTAATGATAATCCCAACAGAATAGGATAAAGTACAGTTTCATTTAAAAGCCCAATCGGTGAAACAGATATATCATTTCCAGCTCCCAGGTTCTGCAAATCCTCTATATTGAAGCTCATTTTAAATAAGAACCTGGATTAGCTTTAGACTTTATCAGTTGCTTCTGTCTACCTTCTGGGACCCCAATATAGATCCATATCCATCAAACTACTAACTACCCTGAAACCAAAGTAGTTTTAAGTAGTAGACTGAAGGTATGGTCTAAGGCTTGAAAGCTTTTATATTGTCATGGTTCACAGGTGCTGATGTTTTCATATTTTAATCTCTCCATATCTTATGTTTAATTGTCCCAATTAAAATGTTGATTTATTTATTACCTTAGCCAAATATAAAGGTTATTCAAAATGGATGTGTTAAGAAAGATTGAGAGGAAAAATAAAGCCCCATTCTCTCCTCTTTCTTAGAAGTAATATTATATTCTTCCAAAGCATAGAAACAAATAACAAACATTTCTTATGTGACAAGGTTAGCATAATCCTCTGAGTTTATTATAACCAGTTTTCAAATCTGCATATTACCAAATTAAGAGAAATGTTTTATTTTAACATCAAAAAGTGTTTAACTCTTATTGTTAAATACTGGTGTGTTTTTTTTTTTTTATCAACCTTAGACATAGACATTATAAACAGCTTAATTATGCTGTACTTTTCCTCATTTTATTTGATTTCAATTTTCTCAAGCTGTAGCTATATGTTTTCACACATCATAAACAAGTATTTTTAGTAACCTCAGTCAAGTAAAAGAAACTTGTCTTAAAACCTGACTAAAGAATAACTTTGTCATGTTATTTTTAGCTTTTAGAAAAAGGATTGTCCAGTATGCAGCAGTCCTTACTACAGATCATTTATAGCCTTCTGAGTCATATTGACCTCTCAGCAGCCCCAGTGAAACAATTTAATTTGGAGATCATAAAGGTTATTGGGAAATACGTACAGGTGAGTCTTATTATTAAATTCTTAGAAAATATTTATCTGAAATCTCAAGTATTAAAACAGATTTGACTATTTGGGATTTGTGATGATCTGTACTGAAATTTACCTTTAAATGATTAACAAGTTTGTTAAGGAAATTGGTATTCAGCATTATAGAGGATAATTTTAATTTAACAAAGAAAGCAGACTTCAATGGGATAATTACTTGGTCCTTTGAGGACCAACCTATGGTTGTTTGTGGAACAGCTGTAAATTATTGTGACTTAAAACTGTTTTCTGTTTTTCTTTTATTATTAAAATTTATTTTTTCATATGACAAACATTATTTTTCCACTCTTCTAACCTTTCCATCAATGAAAAAAAAGAAAAATCCCTTGTAATAACTATAATAATGATGGTAATAATGAGTAGCATTTATATACATATTGTCTCATTTGATCCTCTCAGCAATCTTGAGAAGTTGATGCTGTTATTATCCCCATTTTACAGATGAGGTTGTGTCCAATGTCATAAAACTGATATGTCTAAAATTGAATTTGAACTTCAGTTTCCTTGACTCTAGTCCCAGTGATTTATCTGTAGTATCCTCTAGCTGCCTGCAATATTCATTTGAATTGAAATTAATACAATATTTTTAACATTCTATAATTAAGGCAGGGCAGTTAAATGGCTCAGTGGCTAGAGCAGTGCCTTAGCATCAGGAAGACTCATCTTCATAAGTTCAAATACAGTCTCAGAATACTTACTAACTATTGTGAATCTAGGCAAGTCACTTCACTTTGTTTGCCATAGTTCTTCATCTATAAAAATAAGCTTTGGAAGGAAATAGCAAATGACTCTGGTGTCTTCCCCAGAAACGGAGTTGTAAAGAGTTGGACACAGTTCAAAGGACTGAACAACAAAAGCATATTAAAGTGTTGAGATTACTGAGCTTTCCAGTAGAGTTCCCTATAGTGTAAAATGTAAGGCAGAGTTAGTTGTTGTTTTAAGCCCTATTCCACACTAAAATTAGGAATTTACTGAGTGAGAATCATATTTCCTTACAAAAGAATATCTGATTCTTCTTGAGGTTTTATTTTTCTTCTTTAAAACAAAGATATTACCATCTGTATTTATGGCAATTCACTCCAAAAGTTCACTGGAATTGTTTAAGTCCCTATTTTTTTTTTAATGCATTTCTTTAGATGATGCCAGCCATTTACACAATTGTGCCCTTGGTAATCTCTTTTACATTTGGAATATAACTCTTAATGTAATTTATTGGAAGCATTGTCCCTGGAGAAATTTAGGCTTTTTACAGAAAGCTTGTGCATAAATGCCTGGAGTCTAATTATTTGCCTGAAAAATGATGATTCTTTCCCCATGTTCACAAGTTTACTTAATGTTAAATATGATTATTTACAATACCATTCTCATAATGACTTTGGAATTGTCTGGACATTTTCATTCTTGGCAGTCCTTAAGGGATCGTCCTTGGGCCGGGACATACTTGATTAAATGCATGACTCAGTGCTACCTCAGCTACCTCTATGTAGCTCTTTTTATTTTTTGCTTTTTTTAAGTGTAGGATTTTTTTTCCCACTGACTCTAATGGGAATCACCAGCTGAAAAAGCATTAGGGTACAGGAGCCCAGGCAGTGGTGACTCCAATGACAGATTACCCACCAGTTCTGCTTCCAGTTCAGCCCTTGACCCCAAAGCCATTGCGGAAGAGAAGCAACTGCTATGAAGCAGAAGCCAGCCATCCTGTCGCCTGTCCCCAGTGCTCCCAGGAGGCAGGCAAGCCAGCCTCCCTAAAGGAGCAGAGCCCCCTCAGGAAGGGACAAGGGGTAGTCTGTGTCAGCCAGGCAGACCAGCTCTGCTCTTTTGACTGCCATGTTCCCTCAGATCCTGCTGGAGATGGCCCAGGACCCCAAAGCCATCACCTGGGAAGCATATCTTCTAGTCCCAGGTAGTGAAGACCCAGAAAAGGTTTTGCTAACTAAGGCCTTAGTGTACTACCCAATAAGTAATGATCACAGACTAAAATGTTGGTGGAAATGATGTTCAAAGAAAAGGCTTTACCATCTGTTGCTGCTGCAATCTAGAAATGACAGAACTCGTCCTTCTGCTGTGCAGCCGAGACTTTCCATCTACCATATGTGGTCTCCTCCACAAAAACGTGTGCTCCGTGAGAGCAGAGGCTTTTATTTGCATCCCAAACACTTGGCAAAGCATTTGCTAATAGTAAGGGCTTAATAAGTGCTTTTTCATTCATTCATGAGTCCCACAACTATTTGTATTCCCTCTCCCTAAGTGCTTTGCATTTAACTGTTTTGTACATATTTTTATTTTATTTGCTCTGTATTTATACTCTCTCAGTTTGTCTATGTACTTGTTTCCCTCAGTAGAATACAAGTTCCTTTTGAGTCAGGTTTGTTTCATTCTTTGTACATATCCTTTGTGTGTAAAACAGATCCTCCTAAATAGTTGTCTCTTAATAAATACTTCATCAGCATGGGAAAATCAGCTGTGCAAAAAAGTATGGAGAAAAGAGATCTGGAGTGTTATGTTGGGAAGAGGAGAAAGGCCAGTTTAAGTAGAACACAGTGTATGAAGCCAAATTGTGAAGTACTTTAAGTGCCCATGATATTTGTATTTGGCAGTGAAGGCTATAATGGAACACCAGAGCTTATTGAAATGGGGAATGTCATGGTTGGACATGCCCAAGGATGAATTGGGCATGAGAGGTAAGAGGGAGCTGTATCAGAAAAGAGAGAGCATTAAATTCAGGGGAGGGGGGGGTGTAACTAACAAAAGTTGGCAAATCACATCTGACTAAAATGCTGTTAAAATTCAGATTATCTTGACACCATCTGGGACTTATTCCTACTGTATTGAAATGATTATGCCACTGTTCTGCTTAGGAAACTTAAGCAGTTCCCAGGTTCCTCTAGCATAAGATGCAAACTACATTATTAGGCATTTAAAGCTTTTTGCATCTGATCCGACCTTATTTTTCAGGCTGATGACACATTTCTCTTCTCCACAAACTTTCCATTCACATTCACATTCCATCTTGTGTCTCTCTTCCTTTCTTCTCATCTGTGACTTTCCTCCTCTCTACCTGTTGGTATCTCTAGCTTCTTCTAAGATTCAAATTACAGGCTTCTACAAACGATCTTTTCTGATTTTTCCTCAATTCCCCTCATCCACTAAAAAAAATTACTTTGTATTTAGGACATATTTTGCTTTTACTTAATCATGTACCTGCTGTTTTCCTGAGTGGAAACTTCTTGAGAACTATATTCCATTTTTGTTTTTGTATCCCCAGAAATATTGGAGAAAAAAATTTGTGGAAATGTTTTTCAGTTGTAGAGTTTTGTACCCAGAAGAGACTTTGGAAATAATATAATTTAACCCACTTTTATATATTTCAATTTAGATGAGATGACCGAGTATCTTGGTTTGGCTTAGTTATGCTCTGTATTCAGTTACTTGTATGAGCTGAAAGAAATGATTGAGGAATCCTGATTTTTCACTGAAGTTTTTAATAATAAAGTGACTGAAAGCTCTAGAGATTGAAAGATTAACAGCTTAATTTTCACTTATAGTTCTTTTAGTGTACATGTATAACTTTTAGCTAAAACAGTAAAACAAATGGGCTTGTTAATCATGTTCTGACTCATTTTTAAAACTATTGTACTGTCATGTACTTTTTGAACAAGATGCTGTTTTTTAAAATAATAAAATATTTCCTTTTGTACATCAAGATTCATGGAAAATATAACATTAGAAATAGCTTTACACCCTCCCCTCCCAGTAAAAAAGAAACAGCCTTGTTCAATGATTCAGGCTAAATATAAATCAGGGAGAAGGATGCTTGCTGAATATATTTGTCATTGTGATAAAATGAAATTAAATGCACAGTCCAGGTTGAAGAATGATCTCTAGTTCCAGAAACTCCTTTTTGCTGGTGACTTCTTGATTTTATTTAGCCCCAAAGTATTGTAGATCTTCATGGAAGATAAATGTAATCATTGAGAGAAGTTTGACCTATCTACATAGAAAATAGAGTGAGAGGAGGAAAGTGGACTGAAAATGTCAGCTTTTACTAATCTCAAGTTTTTCCTGAAACCAAAGGCCTACCATTTCAATCTCACATTTTATTGGTGTTGCTATATGGCAGCAAGCCATTGAACAGTACTGCTTCTGAAGAACTAAAAAAGTTCACAGTGTTTATCCAGGCAGCCTGCAACATAACCAACAGGAAACTCTGAAGAAGAGCAGCAGTAAAGGATATTGTCAGGAAACCGATAGCTTTTCTAATAGGAGAAGAGGATCTGGTTATTTGGTAAAAACAAGGAATCACATGTAGACAGCCTGAATAGAGACAAGAAGAAGTATACTGGGGGAAATCTCTATGGCAAACTGGGAGGACATGAACAGAGATCACAGATCCTTTTGAATATTTGAGTTAACTTATTGTACAGATGTGGATCTTTTAAAATCTTTCTAATATCAATTCAGCATGTATAAAAATGTGCATAATATAAAATGTTTCTCTACCAGACACTTGATCAGAATGGTTCTTCCTTAAAAAGTTGCTAGTTCCTGTTCTAGATCAATCCTAAGAAAGGGTCTCATATTCTAAGATTTAGATAAGTTTTCAAATTTCCTGAGAACTACTCAAGAAAGCCCTCTTCTTCACTTATGTATAACAGTTTATGAGTTTCCTTTAAACCTTGCCTAAAATATTTCCAGATTGATTCAGCAATTGGTATAGAATAATCAAAATCTAGAGACTTCACCCACTAAGCTAATTTGTGGCTTTGTTCTTCTATAACTTTACTAATCCACCATTTGATTTTATTGAAAATATTAAATTAATCAAAATATGATATCAAAAGAAGAAATAAATACAAGTATTTAATTATTTGCTCTCTTAAGTTTCATGCCATACCATAGCAAAATAGATTTGGTACTTGAATTTCCTCCTTTTGATATATATGCCTATCCTTCTAGTTTGTTGTAATTTTTATAGTTTATCTCAAAAGTTTGCTTTAAAAGGGAGGGGGGGAAACCACAAAAACTTCAATTATAAGAACTTTTTTCTTACTCTATACCATTGAGATCTCATTTTAGACAATTTTCATATATTGTATCAGCCTCATAGCCTATTAGACTCTTGAAAAAGGGATTTCACCAGGAATACATCTGAGAAAAGTAACATTAGATTTGCTTGCTCTTAGGCTCAGGGTTTTCTATAAGACCATATTTCTTCAATGTTATAGTGAAATATAGGAGTCCACCTCTCTTGAATTACTTGCAGATAAAATAAGGTTCTAAAATCCTTCCTTCATTGAACATAAGAGTTGATTTGTGGTTGTACAGATGTATTGCTAGGTGTGTATGTAGATAGATATAAAGAGATATGCAAAAGTGAAGACCACCATCTCTTTCTAAAATAGAGTGTATATGGATTTGGAAGAGATCTGGGCCTCCTACGTCAGCTCCTTCATTTTATATGTGGGATTGTAATAGGAAAAGACTTTAATGACCCTTTTCCCTCGACTGTAAAAAGGAGAGGGCAGGAATTAGCTCACAGGAGCTTTTGCTGAAGCAGCAGCTAGGAGGCATTTACTATAAGACCGTTCTGTCCTAGCCAAAACTTTGAGTTACCACTCTTTTATGGAGGGCCCTCTTAAATCCTTACCTACCTTTATATGTTTTATTTTACCTACCCCCCCCTCTTTTTTAAGAATCCTAGAGAAGATATTTATAGACTTGAAATGTTATTTATCTTAGTGTTTCACAAAGTACTTAATGACTTGAGTGTTTTTTTCTGTAGAAGTGAGGTTCCTTAAAGTCCATCTTTGTTTAATTTTTGTCTTTGTAAACTTCAGCCCCTTGCACTGTGCTTTGCACAGGATTGGTGATTTAGGGCTGCTAAAAAGCTCCTTGAGAGTAAGGCGAGTGTCCTGCACCCTTGAGGTGCCTCCTTGAATGATTTAAGGCTAAGTGCCCAGCCCTGCCTCACTTAAATTCAGTCGAATTCAAGATGTCACCTTCCTGGCGTCATTGGCCCCTTTTAGAATGAAGGACAGACAACAGAGCAGCATCCTGCACATAATAATGGAGAGTTAGGTTCGGGAAGGGAGGGGGGGTTCCTTCCCCTCTACAGAGATCATTTCATCTACTTGGAACCCAGCTGAAAATGGAGGCAGCTAAAATGAGGTGGTATTGGATCTAGAGCACTGGGCTGGAATCAGGGAGACCTGAGCACAAACAGCCTAAGGATATCTTGTTATGTTTTTAAGTCATGACTCCATTTGGGGTTGGCAAAGCTGGTAGATTTGTCATTTTCTTCCCCAGCTCATTTTACAGTTGAGGAAACAGTGGTAAACAAGGTTAAGAGCCCTGTCCTGGATCACATGGCTGGTCAGTGTCTACAGCTGATTTGAGCTCCCCAAAATGAGCCACTTATCTGTCCCCCTCAAGACACTTGCTGAGGGTGTAACCCTTGGCAAGTTACTTAAACCTCTGCCTCAGTTTCTCCTTCTGTAAAATAGAAATTAAGATATTTCTCAGGGTTGTATGAGGAACAGATGATATTGTGATGTGTATAGTAGAGTACTTGGCACATAGCAAGTGCTATCTAAATGTTAGCTATTTAGAAAAAAGAGTTTGGGTACTTAAAAAGCTAAGAGTTCATCATGTCACAGAGATAAGTAACATGTTACAGTATCTAACTGTTTAAAATATATGTGCTTGTGTATATGCATAGCCAAATGTCCCATATCTGCTGGACTTGTTATCTTTTCCTCTACCCTAGGAAATCCTTCAAGAGCAACGCATTATCTAGATTTCATTTAGTATATTTGTTCACCATGTCTGGATGTAAGAGGAAAAAATGTGTAACTAGTGTATTTTTATTTCTTTTTAGAGTCCATACTGGAAAGAAGCCCTCAACATATTAAAGCTGGTTGTATCACGATCTGCAAGTCTGGTTGTCCCCAATGATATCCCTAAGAATTATGGCAGTGATATGGGTTCTCCTGAAATATCATTTACAAAAATTTTCAATAATGTCTCCAAGGAGTTGCCTGGAAAGACATTAGATTTTCATTTTGATATATCTGAGGTAATTCTTTCATGTAATCAAAATAGTATAAAACACAAAAATACAACCTATTTTCTTTTCAACAGAATTTTGCATTCTTATATTTGGGAGTTTTCCCCAATGGAATCGGAAAATTAAAATCCTATGCACCAAAGATATAATAATAGTCTTGTCAGTAGGGTTTGGTTTTGTCTTTTTAATGAAAGAAAGTATGATAGAGAGCACACATGTGCTTTTTGAGATGGTGATTAGCATTGCCATTACCTCAATTCTGAAAGTTGAGAGAAATAGGCAAGTGGGTAAGATGGGGGATTGTGCTTTGTGGTATTTTCTGAGTTATTACAGTGAGGGGTAGTGGTGGGGTTTTTTGGTGGTGATGATGTTTTGCTTGAAACAAAGTGAATTCCAGAATATCTAATGTGCTTATAGGCAAGTAAGCCATAAGAAATAGCAAAGCTAAATATAAAGTATCTTTGGATCGTAATTTAGAAATAGCAAAGAATTTAAAGTTGATATATTAAGCTTAAGGATAATTTTTTATCAGATTTTATTAACAGTATTTAGAAGAATCATCTTTGAATTCATTTAAAGACCAAAAAACAAAATTAACAGCAAGTATTAAAAGACATTTTTATCATTTTACCATGTGTATCTAACATTAAAATATATCATCTTTCTTAGACTGATTTTCAGACATTTCATTTCTACTACCATTTACGTCTATAATTTTGAATTGAGTCAAGCTTATTATTTCTTTTCTGTGTAGACACCAATTATTGGGAATAAGTATGGTGATCAACATAGTGCAGCTGGAAGAAATGGGAAACCAAAAGTCATTGCAGTTACTCGAAGTACCTCTTCAACTTCATCAGGTTCAAATTCAAATGCCCTTGTGCCTGTTAGCTGGAAGAGACCACAGTTATCCCAGGTATGTGAGAGGGAAGGAGGGAATAAAAGGGAGGGGAAAAGACAGAAAGAGAGGAAGGGAAGAATTTATTAAGTGTTGACTCTATACCAATTACCTTGCTAAGTGCTGGAAATAAAAATTTTTTTAAAAGGAAAGACATCCTGTATTCTTAAGGAGCTCAAACTCCATTTGGAAAGAAACAACATCAAGGCAAGTTCAGCTTCAAGGTCTGAAAGAAATCTGGTTAGCCCTTAAATATTGTGCTGAGGCAGATGGCAAGGAGTCCTTAAGTTATACACAATGACAATACCAAGGGAAAGGCTTAAAAGCAAGGCTAAGACCTTTAGGGATGCCGGTAAGGTCATAGATGTAGAACGGTAAGGTTAAGCATTTGGCCCAATAATAAGTAACAGAGTTGGGATTCAGAGCTACGTTCTCTCTCAGATCCTTTCTAATACACTGCAGTTGTGTGCATTCTCTCTTTCCCTCCCTTCCTCCTTCCTTCACCTTCTCTGTCTCCTTTCTTTCTCTCTCTCTCTCTCTCTCTCTCTCTCTCTCTCTCTCTCTCTCTCTTCCCCTCCCTCTCTCTGTATGTGTATATGCATACATACACACATACATATATTTATTAATCATCTTGTGACACTGTATGCTGCTTTTGTATCCTAGAGAAGAACAAGAGAGAAGCTAATGAATGTGTTGTCCCTCTGTGGTCCAGAGTCTGGTCTCCCAAAGAATCCATCGGTGAGTTCTTAATCATTATTGAAGGATCATTTAATCCACACAAAGAAATGGAAATTATTCTTTCTCATCGTTTTCATGCACTAACAGCCACAATGTTAAATTTGAGAAAAAAAATTGATTGTTTCTTACAAACAGTTCGTGGCCAACTCAAAAATTAGGTTAAAAAAAGGTTGCCTCTTAAGACATTGTCCATTTAGATAGTATGGGGGCTTTGGGCTCTGATCCACAACTTTATTCTGGTTTTTTCCCTCCATAGGTTGTGTTTTCTTCTAATGAGGATTTGGAAGTTGGGGACCAACAGACTAGTCTTATTTCTGCAACAGAGGAAATCATCCAGGAGGAGGAAGTGGCTGTGGAGGACAATAGCAGTGAACAACAATTTGGAGTTTTTAAGGATTTTGACTTTTTAGATGTTGAGCTGGAAGATGCAGAGGTAAGAATCTGGGTTATCTCTTGTCATTGCTGGTGTACTTCAAAATTAAAATTGTCTGAATGCTAAGAATGTACCCATTCTGTCCATTGTTCACTGTATGGCCATTTTATTATTTGTAATGGATAAAAATTGAAATAGAAACTTCTCATGTGATTTTTTTTTATTTTGGCTGAGGCAACTGGGATTAAGTGACTTGATTAGGGTCACACAGTTAGGAAGTATTAAGTATCTGAGGCTGGATTTGAATTTGAGTCCTCCTGACTTCAGCAGCAGTGCTCTATCCACTGTGCCATCTAGTTGCCCCTTCATATGATTTTAAGTATTGCATACAATTAACTACAAAGTGGAGAAACAAATTTTCAAATAAAACAAACATTTTAAGCTTTGAAATTTATTTTTAAAAATTGAAAATTTTTCATGTTAACCTTCTAACTCCAAGGTCATTAAAAAAAATAGCTCCCAAACCCTCACACAAATAATTCATTATTCAATTTTGAATAATGAATTATTCAAAAGCACTTTATATGTGTATTTAAGTAATTTTCCTAAGTTATTCAAATTCTTGCTCAACAGAAGAGAATAATATTATGATTCTAATCATTGGCAATATGACATGCTGTTTAAAAAATTATTCATAATAAAGCTGTCCCTATTGTCATCTTCTGCCCTGGTCCTTTTGAACTTGTTTCAGTGGTAGCCACTGAATGTCTTTCCCAATAACATTCCCAGTTTTTTTCTTATCATGGTGCTATCCCCTCAAATTTCAAATTGTTGCTGTCCAAGAAGCTTTTTCTTTTAAGATACTTTAGCTATAAAGCTTCTTATGTCCTCAGAAGTTTTATTTATTAAAGAGTGTATTATACAGCATAGGAAATTCAACTAATACTTCCTATTATAAGGCAGAATGTACTTTCCTCATCACTATTACTAATCCTTCCATTGCTTTGTAATTTGTTTGGGTTTGGTTTTTTTTGTTTTTGTTTTTTTTTTCAGTTCAGTAATATTAGATCAAATTGAGGATTTACATAAACAAACTAAGAGATTCATAAATTAAATTTCCATCACTATGTCCCCCAACAAACAATGCTCTAAGGATAAAATAGATTTTGTAGAATCTGTAGAGTATGAGAATTTCTTTAATGACTTTAAATGAAGGAATAAAGAAATAGATCTGATTACGTTATTTCATTTAAAAAAAAAAAAAAAGATCCTGAACAGTAAACCAAATTTCTGGTTGCCTTCCAAAATATGAATAGGTCTTCTTGAAATAACCGCTGTTATCTGAGGCCTCATGAAAATGTAAGAAGGCCCAGACCCAGGCCAGTTTGAAATAACATTGTTAACAGAAAGAGTCAAAGACTCTGCTGCAAACACCATGCTGGTCATCCGGTGGCCAGTGAGCTGTCTCCTCGCACATCAACTCACCTGTCACTGTGTTTTCACTGAACCAGTTGACGATGTTAGACAGGGTGAGCCTATACTTGGAATAATCACAAAGAATGCAACTGTTACATCTTGAAATGGATCTTTTTAACAATTATTATCATATATATATCAAGATTATTGTAGTATAAAATATGATTAGTGGTGTAATTTGTTTTTGCAAGGCTTTAGAGAAATTGTAAGAATTATGATTTCCTACAATTTTTTTTGGAAATAGGAATAGATTGGTTGGGATCTTGATTGTCAGATATTTAAATGGACATAGGCAATGACTTCTAAAAATCAGACATAGTCTTTCTACAGCATTAAATTGTAAACGCTGTATGTTGTTTTTGACTGTGGACATTTTAATCATTATAATATTTCATTACAAAGTAGTAGATGTGTGTGCAATTAGTATTTTAAAAATCTACTGTTCTATATGTTTAGCCAAACAGAAATGTTGTTCCAAGTGTTTGTCTCTGACTTTTCCATACAAGATTGTACAGAAAGAGAGCGGTTTGGCTGGCCATGCTGGTGCTGAATCCAGAGCTTGAATCAGTCTTACCATTGGCAAATCAGAAATCATTTTCCCCAAGTTAGAGACTGTTTTTAAATGTTTGTCTTCGTTTTTCTAATTCTGTGTGTTTTCCTTTTTGCTAACCAGGAGCTGCAGGTAAGTTGCAGCCTGGTCTAGGGGCTGCTTAATCTGTTGTCATCTGTGACGTGTCTGTCTGTACTTGCATAGTCTTTTTATGTTTGTGTTTTAGTGCAGATATATGGCTTAGACATTAGAATTAGCTTGTCCCAAGTCATAACACATAGAAGGTTCAGAGAATTCTGCTTTGTCTAAAGTTAACTATAGGTCATCAACTGTGTTTTGATCTAGTTAAATACAAACACTTAACAATATGATACCATTTTTTAAAAATTAAAGGGCTGATTGAAACTCTGTTTATAATGTTTTTGGTGATATTTCTTCTTGTTACATGTTTTCCAAATATTACATTTTTCTAAAGTGGTTATACAATAACTAATTATCTTGTTTTACAGGGTGAAAGTATGGATAATTTCAACTGGGGAGTCCGTAGACGTTCGCTGGACAGCATTGACAAAGGGGACACGCCTTCCCTTCAGGAATGTCAGTACTCTGGCAGCACGCCCAGCCTCAACTTGACCAATCAGGAAGATACTGATGAGTCCTCTGAGGAGGAGGCAGCCCTGACAGCAAGCCAGATACTGTCCCGCTCCCAGATGGTAAATCTCGACTTTTCTTGGATGCATATCCTGGCTCTGTTTCTTCCTTTGTGAGCCTGGGGTGGTCACCCTTGTACTTCTGGCCTTGGCTTCTCAGTCTGTCCATTCGACCCTTACATTTATCATTTATCATTCCTCAGATCTTGACTGTATGCAAGCTGACCTCTTTTCTTAGCATATAAACTTCACTTGATTTCATCAGAGTAGAATCAGTTATGAGATATTATGGGAAAAGTACACATCTCTATCATTGTCATATGGGAGTTTTGAATCATTCTTTTTAGTAACAGCAGTAGGTTAGCAGTCCACTCCTCCCCACACCTCTCCTTTTCCTCTCCCTTTTTCCATTCACCCATTGACAGCAGGGTAAAGGACATAAAATCTACCACCCTTGCTGCTGATCCTTGTTAATTTGGGGCCCTGGCCAAAGCACTTAATCTCTCAGAGTTTTCTGTAAAAAGGGGAACTCATAAATAACATCTCATAAAGTTAGGAGACTCAAGTAAGATTCTGTCTCTAGAGTACATCACAAACTTAAAAGTTCAGTATAAGTGCCATTTTCCCTCTTCATTTATGACCTTCAAGCTAAAGGGCTTAGTAGCCCTGACTACCATGTTTCTCAGTGACATTAAACCGGGAGAGATAACTCATTGGGCAGAACTCTGGACAGAAATCCAAAAGAAAAATTGTAAAAAAAATTCAGCAAATATTCATTGAGCATCCGTTGTGTGTAGATCCCTGAGGCAAAAACAATTAGATAACATAGTCTCTGCACTCTTGAAGCTTACACACTAACAGCATCATTCTACATATTCACAAAGAACCACATTACAGAATTGACATAATAGTACATGAAAAAGGTCAAAAAGCAGTTTTATAAGGAAGAAAAGACAAAAGTAGTTCTTAACCAGAGATAGCTGTGGACATGAAAGAAAGAGAAAAAAATTAGGACATCTTTATTTTCAGTATACTCTAACTGGAATTTAATATTTCCTTTATTTATTGTAAAATATTGTTCTGATAAGGGTTTAAGACTTTACCAGTGCGTTTGTGACACAAGAAAAGTTCAGGATCTCCAAGCCGGAGGCCTCAAAGATGCTTCACGGGAGCTGGTCTTGGAGGCAGAGGCCCAGAGACCCACCTGGTTTCCCTGTAGTAGTCTTGGCAAGAGAGCCAGAGCTGGGAGGCTTGCCTCCCACAACTTCCTAGCATTGGCACATGGCAAAATCATTTCACCCCTTGGTGTCCAGGCTTGTTAGTGGAAGTGAGGGTGCCAGTCTACCCTGAGGCAAGGAGGAGTTCCCTTCACTGTTTGCATTAGATAGGTTTTGCTTATATTTAGGGATATTAGGGGGAGGGGATCTACTGATGTTTCCATGAATATGTTACTGATAGCTGTCATGGTTGATTTTGAAATGAAAAAAATTCAAGAAATTGCTGAAACAGCCATTTTAACCCAAGCAACACAATATCTTTCAGGATCAGTTTGATTTCTTTCAATCTTCAGACCCGTCATCGGCTCCCACGTTTACCCACCATTTTGCTTTTTTCTCATCCTCTTAGTTAACCAATGAGTCCACCCTAGATGAAATACCAGACCACCCAGATTCCCTCCTTCAGTGCCAAGATTCGGCCAGCAGTGTCGCCCCGGAAGAAGTCCTTCACATCCGAGCGGACAGCCCCGGCATGGAGGCCTCTCTAGACAATGCTAACAGCCAGCTGCCTGAGGTGGGGAGACAAGCGGGCTGGCGCATGGCTGATCGGGGCTCTCCTTAGCATTCTCTAACTACTCTCCTTTCTTTTCAAAGAATTTTCAGCTGTTACACTGATTATTTAATTTGTCTTCAGTATTTCTAACCTGTGGGAATGTCTTAAATTAATTTTTTTGTTAATATCTAGAAATTGATTTGCTATATTTCAAGAAACAACCCACAGGTTAAAAATAATTGCAAGTATTTTCAATAAGCATTTTGTAGTGCAGAATAACATTAAGTTCATGTATGAAATGCTTTCCTGGAGATGGTGATCATCTTTCTACAGCACTTTTATTTTCTTTGAAAAAATACTGCTTTGTTCCTTTTTGCTTTGTGTTTGGGTTTATTGATTGGTGCTATTATTGGGATTAAAACCTCAGGCCAGCTGTGTTAGCAGTTGGTGCAATCAAATCCTTTAAAAAGGACCTTGGAAGCCTAGTATTATGTTTTTTTGGAAAGGCCTGTGAGGAGTAAGCCAGATTTCAAGCTAATGACTGAACAAAAAGATGTGAGTATCTTAGCTGCTTTTTTGACTTTTGTAGATAACTAATTTTTAGAATGCAGTTAACTGTAGCTTTTTTATACTTATTAGGTAAGAATTAGCATAAAGGTGAAATTCTAAATAAATCTCGTGCCATTTTAGGTTTCAGTGCAGTAAACTTGCAAAAGCATTGCTAAAAATTGGAAAATCTTATTTTCTTGCAGGTGTTATCAAAATAATATTGTCATAACTTCTTGGTTTATTAAATAGGTTATTTGGGACATAGAACTTAAAAGTTATCCTCTGATTTATTGAGTTGTGTTATGCTTAAATTCTTTACCTGAGAGCCATCTTTGGTAAAGTGATTAGTATATTTTTGTTTGGAGATCTCAACTTTGCTATTATTATTCCCCCCAAAAAGCATCTGCTCTGTGCCAGACTTTTTGCTAAGTGCTGGGGATACAAACGTGAGAGAGAAGGCCAAAGGAAGAAGGGCTGCCCCATAGGAGCTCACAGTCTAACAGGAGAAGATAAAACCCAAGGAAGCTGTTGGGGGTTCTGCTGGGATAGTGGAGAAGTCTCAGAGCAATGTAGCCTACTGAGAAGCTTGGGCCCCTCGCTGACCCCTCTCTTTCAATGGAGATTTGGAGTTCAAGGTCCCACCTTGGAGAGGCAGAGCATAGTGATGGGATTGGTGTTTAATGTCCATTGAGCTCTGATGACCTGACCAGGTTATCCCTTAAGGACTTTCCTGGGGAATGATGGAAAAAAAATCAGAGAAAGCCCCCAAATAATACAGCCAGGGGAGAGGTAGGGAAATGTCTGAGCTGAGCTTCTTTTTTTTTTTTTTTTTTTTTGCAATTGGGATTAAGTGACTTGCCTAGGGTCACACAGCTAGGAAGTGTTAAGCATCTAAGGCAAGATTCGAACTCAGGTCCTCTTGACTTAAGGGCTGGTGCTCTATCCGCTGTACCATATGGCTGCCCCAGCTGAGTTTTATTGTAACAAATAAATTCAGTGTCTCTACTCTCATTATTTGGGCTTGATAAATGTTAATGAGAAAATTTAATAATGTGAAAAAAAAAAAAGCAGAACTCATCAAAATACAAACTTTTTTCCCCTTTCTTCTTTACTGAAAGCAACAACAAAAACATTTTGTTTTACTTATATTACTTAAAAAAAAAAAAAAAATAACAGGTTCTTTGCCTCTGAAAGGAGAGGCAGCAAAAGATAATGGATAAGGAGCTGGCCCTGAAGCCCAGACTATCCGAGTCCTTGTCTTGCCTCTGATCTTTCCTAGCTGAGTGATATAGGGCAGATCACTTTCCTTCTCAGCGTTCTGAGCACAAAAAGTATTAACTGGCAGTAGTAGGGGACGTGGTCTCACCAAGCAGTTTCCCTATACCAATAAAATCATGTCTCTGTCTCCTACTCCTATAACCTTATATACATATATATAGAAAGCTTTTATATCAGTTGAGAGAGAGTAAGGATATATAAGATTATATATATATATATATATATATATATATCCTTACTCTCTCTTATATATATATATATCCTTACTCTCTCTCAACTGATATAAAAGCTTTATAGATAAGTATGTATATATGTAAATATTAATATGTTTATGCATGATATATAATTTTTCCACTGAAATGCAAAAATAATTTTGTGCATAAATAAAATGTTTAATGCTTATTAGCTCTTCATAAAGCTTTTGGGGGGGGGGGATTGATAATAGCAAAGTTGAGATCTCCAATCATAAAGTATATGATGTCTACTCAGTGGAAAATTCATATTCCTTCCAGTAGTTGCTAAACTTTGATTTGAGAAGTAGTGGCAAAATAGATTATCTGGATAGAGCTAGCTTAAAGTCCTGTGTCTGGCACTTATTTGCTGTGCCATCGTGGGTTGCTCACTCAACTTCCCTTACCCAAGGCCTCTCTAAGCTTCATAAGCATTACTGATCTGCGTTGATAGAGGGAATTTACTTACTGAGTGTTTGCTATGCCAATGAAATCAAAGATCTGGACTAAAAAATTAATCAAATATTCCACTTAATAGTATTTGTTACTATAGCTACTGTAAATTACCATTTGGGGCTTTTTTGGGGGAGGGAATAATCACTATCTCCCTTCCCCCCCAAAAAAAGGAGATAGAGACATATGTTGCTTTTCTTTGTATTTCCAATGCTTAGTACAATGCTTGGCACATGATAAATGTCTATTGGCTTGAAAAAGTGAATTCTAAAAGGCAGATGTGAAGAGATAGTAAATTCCAACAATGGGGAATACTGCCTATAAAAAGCATGTCAGTGGGAGATGCAGTGCTGAATTTAAGGAGCAGTAAGTAGGAAAATTTGGACTTTAGAGTGTATGAAGAGGAAGATTGTGAAATAATCTTGGAAATGGTTTGTTTGTCTAACACCCTAATTTTTGAGTGAAAGAGGAAAAAAAAAAGTAAATTGCATGCTATAGGTAGGAAGCTTATATTATTTCATTCTGAAGCTCCAAAGTTGTAGAAAACTCTCCTGCTTTATGGGCTTTTAAAGCATTACCTTTATACCATTTTTCCCTGTTGAAGTTTTTAAACTCTTGGTATAAATAGTTTAAACGAGCGCTTTCATTTCCAAAATGGACATTTAGAAGTGAGAGGGAAAGATCATGGAAAATTTAAGTTCAGTTCATTCATTTTGTGGATTAAGAATCTAGTGCTCAGAAGTATCCACAATCAAACAGTGTTTTATAACAAGTAGTAAAGACACTGAAGTTCCTTAACTGAGATACTTTAAAAAAAAAATATATATATATATATATAGATTTTCAGAGTGTGAATTTCCAGTAAGGCTTTATAAAAGTCTGATTGATCAGAACCACCAGTGATTGTAATATTGAAATGAATAATGAAAATAATATATTGTTTAATTGAAAAAAAATCTTCTCATATTATAACTAAATATTAGTGAACTATTTATATTTAAGTATTTTCTATTTTTTCTGATAGGGAAGTGGGAAAGAAGGGAGTGAGTAGATGAAGCAAGATTGAATATCCAAGGTGGGAGATAATTGTTCAGGAAGTTATGCTAGAGAGATGGGAAAGGATGACATCAAAAGGATCTCTAGAGGGACTGGCCTGATAAAGGGCCATCAAAGACTGCAGTAAAGAGATCGAGGGATGGATTAGGTCTATGGATGAAGGAAGAGTGAGGAATCACAGATAGATAACCTTGAAGTAAGTTACAAACCAGTTCTTACAAACTAATAGACTGCTGCTCTTCTTGAAAAAAAGAAAGAAGTTTGAAAGAAGAGCAGATTTGGAAGTAAAGATACTAGATTTAGTTTTGAATATCCAAAATTTGAAATGCTTAAGGAAATGCAGTTCAAAATATTCACTGTGCTATTGAAATATCTACTAGGCAAAGTAGTAATGCCACTTCGATCTGTAGAATCTCACTGGATCATTAGGAAGTACAAATAAGATAATGTCTGCAAAATGTATAGTAAGCCTTAAAGTACTTCATTAATGATAGCCTTTTTAGGCTCTGGAAAATTATGCCATAGTTAAGTTAAATCATTTAATTTTGGAAGAGAAAAGTTTGAATACATGTTATACTAGATGATATCTTATGGAGTTTGGCATGTGAGCTACATTTTCCCTTTAGTATTCACCTTATTAGATAAATGAACTTTCTGTTAGATTAATTTTTAAATATCTTACATGATAACTTTTTTTCCTGGGGGCATCAGGGAAATTTCAAAACAAATCCAATGACTAGAAACTATTTAACCTTATGTCCTGAAAATTATAACACTTAAGGTGGCAAAAGAACCTTTACTTTCAAGTTATAATCAAAATAATAGAATATCAGAAGACATAATATTTCTATTGCTATAAGATTGCAGGTACATTTTGAAGGGAATATCTTGTCCAGCCCTCAGATTTTACAGATAAAAAAAATGGAGATTAAAAAAGTTTAAGTGATTGGATGTTAAGTGATCTCCTCGATTAGAACCAGTAATATAAAATTGAATTTATAACTATAGTTTATAATATAAAGATATGCAAAGTAAAATTATGTGAATAAAGAAGGGAGCTGGCAGCTAGACCGTTTATTTTGTATTTCCTCTAGAAAAAAAGAACTTCTCAGTGGCAGACATTGATTTTTATTATCTACCAGCCAGGCCCCGTACAGTATCTTATACATAGTAAGCACTTAACAAATGCTTGTTAGGTTAGATTGAACATGAAAATTGTCATGAATTTGCTTTCTTAAAATGTTTCAAAAGTAATGAAAACTCTGCTTACTTACAGGATGGAAGTTCATTATTAAAAGATGAACATGTTAGCATGACTTTTGAAGATGAAGGGTCATATGTTATGCAAGAACAGCAAGAATCTCTCATGTGTCAAGAAATTCTTGAATTGGAAGAAACTGAAATTGCAGAGCCTCCAGTTCTTGAAAGTTCTCCTGAATCAGTGTGTGAAGAGGATGTTACCCTTGCCTTGAAAGAGCTGGATGAAAGATGTGAAGAAGAAGAAGCTGATTTCTCAGGCTTGTCGAGGTGAGAATCAACTCCTTTATAGTATAAGGAAAAGAAGACGTATATATATAACTATGGCGTTTTGTATTTTCTCATTTCTTACAAAACTTTCCTGCCTTTTTATCTACTTAATTCTCTTGAAGTTTTTTCCAATCTATTTTTTCCTATGAACATTTCTTTTTTTTAAAGAGTAGTTTTTTATAGTGTGGTATTCATTTATCAATATTTTCATATCTTAGGAAAAACAATAATCTCAAAGTGTGGTGCAGTGAATCCTGGAGGGTCTCTGAAATCCTTTCAAAGGGTCTACAAATTCAAAATTAGTTTTTTTTTCTATTTATGATAAATATCTTCTATGTAACACATATAAATAAAAACTCTTTGCACATATTCTCAGTAGTTGTTAATACCGTAAAGATTCTGAGAAAAAGAGTTTCAGAACCACTGATCTAAGCTATCTATAGAACATGTTAGGTGTTCTTATGGTAATTACTGATGAATATTATATCTGTTACTTAGTACACACATGAAAAATTCTTGCTATTCTTGAATAATCTTCCTTCATCTTGATTTAATAGACAAAATGCTAGATCTGAAATTTACTCTTTAAAAACTATGAATCTTTGGGCAAGTCACAACTCTCTAAGACTTGCATACCCTATCTCCAGGGCTATTATGAGGACCCGAATAGAAAATATATTTAAGATGCTTTGCAAACTTTAAAGTGTTAGTAAGTATTGGCTACGTTATGTTGGAATCTTTACAAACTGCTAACTCATTAGAGTTGATAGATTATTGATTTAATCTTACAAGAAGATGTTTTGGGCCAGAACCTGAAACAAGGTACTAAATAGAACTAATTAATACAATGCTTGTGTTTACACCTTTATTCATTGGAGTTCACAAGTATGAGAGATTCACAAAGTAAACTTTGTGAATTCACACCTCCCTTGAAGCTCTTAGGGCCAGAGAGCACTATGGGAGAAAACCCATAATCCCTCTCTCTCATATAAAAGAAACAGACAGAGGCTCTCGGGGAGAATTCAGCCAAATCACATGAAGAGAAGAGCATCAAGTCAGAAGAAGCCACGAGTTGGAGCTGAACTGAAGATTGAGAAGGCTCTCTCAGAGGCACAACCAGATTCATCTTCATCTCACACTACTATGGTGGCTGGGTTCCTGCACTCCCCCCACTGAGACCAAGCTGGTCTGAAAGACTCTCCAGAAAGCTAGCCGAGCCCCAAGAGAAGGAAACAAGACAGTCATTCCATCTTTGTGCTGGCTGGAGGCTGAAGAAAGCGGAGGCAGAGGCTGAAGGACAAAACCTTTGGATTTGAAGACATTCGGAGGGAGCTCTTGGAATCAAGCAGAGAGAGAGGCCTCAACTAACCAGGCTACTTTGGAAGGAGAAAATAAACGTTTGTATTTTTACCAGCTGGCTGCATTTGGTGTAATTATTGATCTGAACTAATACTAAGGCTGCCTCCAAGAAAACCTCTTCAAGAAACCTACTCTCACCCAGAGAGAACCATCATCTTATTATATATTTTAAGGAAGAAAAAGAACACCACAATGTTAACTTATTTTTATGTAATACATAAATTGTCTTATTTGAATTTTTAAAGAAGAATTTATGTTTTGTTTTGTTTTTTCTTTTTTTGCTGAGGCAGTTGGAATTAAGTGACTTGCCCAGGATCACACAGCTAGGAAGTGTTAAGTGTCTGAGGCCAGATTTGAACTCAGGTCCTCCTGACCTAAGAGCTGGTGCTCTATCCACTGTGCTACCTAGCTGCCCCTCTAACTTATTTTTAAACATTAAAAATATTTATTTGTTGATATTAGTCAACTACTACATTAACATTTCCATTATCAATCTAGATTCTAACTTTTCTAAAAATTTTTCCCAAAATTCTTTAACTACACTGATTTCTCTGTTCTGTGAAATCTTATGGATTTTAGAGCTTGCATTAATAAATTTAAATATTTTATTATATACAGTCCCAGGATTGTTTATATATTATCTTCCCAACAAAATTTAAACTCTTCTTAGATGGGAACCATTTCTCATAATTCTTTTCAACCAGCACAGTTATCCACTTCAGAGACGTGTTATATACTTTCTTGAAATGGAAATTTATTGTCTCATACTTTGAATCCTCTCATGTTCTGTTGTGCACATGGCAATTTTTTTTCTTTTTTTATTTTTTATTTAAATTTTAAATTAAAAAAAAAGGAAATTGATTTCAGTTAAAGCAGATATGGACAAACATGGATCCAGAAAAAGAATAAAGGGATAGAGAGTGATCGCTGCCTAAGATGCTAATCATAGTTCTCAGGAATAAGAAAAGTCGGAAATAAGGAGAAAAATTTGAAGGATATGTTAGGAACCCAAGACCTAAATCACCCTGATAGTACTTGCAATGTATTAAAAAAAATATGTGTGTGTGTGTGTGTGTGTATATAGCATTTTGATTAATTGTTAATATTTATGTTAACAGCCAAGATGAGGAAGAGCAAGATGGCTTTCCAGAAATCCAGACATCCCCACCACCATCGCCATTTCTTTCTGCCATAATAGCTGCTTTTCAACCAGTAGCATATGATGATGAAGAAGAAGCCTGGCGTTGCCATGTCAACCAAATGCTTTCTGACACAGATGGATCCTGTGCTGTTTTTACTTTCCATGTGTTCTCCAGGCTATTTCAGGTCAGTGAGGTTTGGAGTTTGCAAAGTTCTTCCTTGCTGTTGTTAATTGCTTTTTTATTTAGTTCTTCTCCGGAGATCATGTTCTCTTGAATAAGAATACTGATTTTCTGGAAATTTCTTCTAACCTTATCACAATCTTCCAACCACTGGAGCCAGGTAATGCTTCTGAGTACTTGAAGCATGCCCACAACCTTATTATTCCAGGTTTACTAACTATTAGACCTCTTCACTTCAGCCAAACCTGCCCCCAAAGTATCCCATATAGTCATTCAAGCAGTTCTTCAAGCCTGAAATATCCACCCTTCTTATCTCCATTGGGAAGTCTTAGCAGAGCTAAGCCCACATACTTCTATCTTGGCAATAACTGAACCAAAACTTTTGAACCAAACCTGGTTTGGAATTCCTGTTTCCTTCACAGAACTTGACTTCTGTACCCTACAGAATAATCACAGCCCTTAGAACAGAAATACTATTCCCACAGGACCCAAAGGTACATGAGCCTGCCACAGGCACAGCAATTCATGATCTAAAAATGATTGTCATGGTCCATTCCACTTGTGATTTTTGTGTACATAAACTCTGCCCTTTTCGCAGCTAGACAAGCCTTCCCCTCAGGGGAACTTCTACTTCCAAGTCTCATTTGCCTGACTCTGAAATTAAATTTTTGTTTGATCCCTGAGTCTCCTATCTCTGGCCTGCTCTGTTTGACTCAAGACTATTCGCAGGTTGACATTAAAAATAAGCATATAAATAAATACCTAATTGTCTAGTGCAGGTATCTTTGCTTTTGTTTATCCAGTGCCCCATTCCCGATGCCCTTTCTACTTCTACCTATCTGTCAGCCTGATGAACTGGCCTCTAATCTGTGGGTGGCCAGAGCCAACAGAAGTGGGCTAGAGACTGGAGAATTGGGAATCAAACAGAACTTTTAATTTCATGGTGACGGAAACAGCTTGTAAGCCAAGTCCTTCTTGCTAAGAAAAGGGGCTCACCCACCTAGGGTAAAGGTAGGGTTTTTAAACATGAAAACCACAAACATATATTCTTGGGTCTCGAGTAAATAATTCTCTGGGTCATTAGGGTTGTGGAGCCTTGTGATTGTTGAGCAGTATGTAGAACCAGGATTGGTGTGGCTAGGACCTTCCAGTCATGAGTAGCAAGCAGGACCCTGATTCACTTCATGTGGTCATTACATGCACAAAGTGATGGTTCTTCTGCCAAGCTCAGGGCACCGTTTGCTCTCTGGGCTTTAGCTCAAGAAAACGAGCTCTCCTTTTTTTTTTTTTTTTAATATTTTATTTTATTTTATAATAACTTTATATTGCCAGAATCCATGCCAGGGTAATTTTTTTACAACATTATCCCTTGCACTCGCTTCTGTTCCGATTTTTCCCCTCCGTCCCTCCCTCCACCCCCTCCCCTAGATGGCAAGCAGTCCTATATATGTTAGATATGTTGCAGTATATCCTAGATACAGTATATGTTTGCAGAACCGAACAGTTCTCTTGTTGCACAGGGAGAATTGGATTCAGAAGGTAAAAATAACCCGGGAAGAAAAACAAAACTGCAAATAGTTCACATTCGTTTCCCAGTGTTCTTTCTTTGGGTGTAGCTGCTTCTGTCCATCATTTATCCATTGAAACTCAGTTAGATCTCTTTGTCAAAGAAATCCATTTCTGTCAGAATACATCCTCATACAATATCGTTGTCGAAGTGTATAATGATCTCCTGGTCCTGTTCATTTCACTTAGCATCAGTTCATGTAAGTCTCTCCAAGCCTCTCTGTATTCATCCTGCTGGTCATTTCTTACAGAACAATAATATTCCATAACATTCATATACCACAATTTACCCAGCCATTCTCCAATTGATGGGCATCCATTCATTTTCCAGTTTCTAGCCACTACAAACAGGGCTGCCGCAAACATTTTGGCACATACTGGTCCCTTTCCCTTCTTTAGTATTTCTTTGGGATATAAACCCAGTAGTAACACTGCTGGATCAAAGGGTATGCACAGTTTGATAACTTTTTGGGCATAATTCCAGATTGCTCTCCAGAATGGTTGGATTTGTTCACAACTCCACCAGCAATGCATCAGTGTTACAGTTTTCCCGCATCCCCTCCAACATTCATCATTATTTTTTCCTGTCATCTTAGCCAATCTGACAGGTGTGTAAGTGGTATCTCAGACTTATCTTTAATTTGCATTTCTCTGATTAATAGTGATTTGGAAAACGAGCTCTCCTAATGGTATCTTGACCTATCTAAATCCTTCCAATCTAATCCATCACTAAATTCCTACAAAGGCCCAGTTTCTTGGGCCTTTGTCAATCATTTGAGCCCATTCCCTTCTTTGAACTCTTAAAGTATATTTTAGCTATATTACTTGTTTGACATTTCTCCACATTGCTTTGTTTTGTTTAGCTCTCTCTAGTTAAATTATAATATCCTTGAAAGCAGGGACTTTCACATATAGCCAGCTTTCACTTTTATAGGATACTCACTATAGATTTTTGCCTTAAGACACATAATAAATTTTATGCTTGTTTTTCCATTATATACTGAACACTTTTCACCACTATAAACAAATTCGTAAACAGAAGAGGTGTGACACAGTCATACATGTAGGAATACAACATAGCTCAGAGGTAGAAGAGAAACTTCTTGTGTGCATCAAAAATAACAGTGTGCCTCTACAGTTACCTAGTCCCCATGAAACTTAAGTGATAAGAAGTCCCAACTGAGATTTAATTTTTGTTCATTTTTTAAACTTTCTATTCTTCTATCTTATTTTGAATCTCAGAATAAGACGTGTCATAATGAAGATTTACCACCCTCCACATTACTCTTGTTTAGCATAACACTGACTTTGTTTCCATCTTCTTTCCATCACTCTGTGCATTTTTCCAACCCTTTCATTAAGCATTGTGAACGAAGCAAGTATTTGTGTATTTATTTCAGTGAAAAAAAAAGTGACAAGAAGAGAATTGGGATCCTGGAGTACACAATAATTTTTTCCATTTAAATAAATTGTACAAACAAAATCAACTCAGATAAGATTAGAAGAGGAATAAACTGGGGTGGGGGGGGAGGGGGTGAGAGGGAATTTTATATCCAAGGGAGTCTGATAAAGTCCTCATTTCTAAAATATATAGGGAATTGACTCATTTATAAAAATACAAGACATTCTCCAGTTGATAAATGGTCAAAAGACATGAACAGACATTTTTCAGATGAAGAATTTAAAGCCATTTCTAATCATATGAAAAAAATACTCTAAATCACTATTTATTAGAGAAATGCAAACACCTTTCAGATTGGCTAAGATGACAGGAAACGATAATGATAAATATTGGACATGATGTGGGAAAACTGGGACACTGATACATTGTTGGTGGAATTGTGAACTGATCCAACCATTCTGGAGAGCAATTTGGAATTATGCCCAAAGGGCTATCAAACTGTGCATGCCCTTTGATCTAGCAGTGTTACTACTGGGCTTGTATCCCAAAGAGATCTTAAAGTAGGGAAAGGAATCCACATGTGCAGAAATGTTTGTGGCAGCCATTTTTGTAGACATGGCAAGGAACTGGAAACTGAGTGGATGCCCATCAGTTGAGAATAGCTGAATAAGTTTATGATATGTGAATGTTATGGAATATTATTGCTCTGTAAGAAATGATCAGCAGGATGATTTCAGAGAGGCCTGGAGAGACTTACGTGAACTGATGCTGAGTGAAATGAGTAGAAACAAAAAACATTGTACACAGCAACAAGATTATACAATGATCAATTCTGATGGGCATGGATCTTTTTGACAGTGAGGTAATCCAGGCCAGTTCCAATGGACTTGTGATGGAAAAAGCCATCTGGACTGTGGGGACTGAGTGTGGATCACAGTATTTTCAGTTTTTTTGTTGTTAATTTGCATTTTGTTTTCTGATTTTTCTTGTATTGCATGATAATTGTGGAAATATGTTGAAGAATTCCCTATATTTAACATATATTGGATTACTTGTATGGGAGAAGTGGGGGGCGGGGGAGAGGAAGGCAGGAGAAAAAATTTTGGAACACAAGGTTTTGTAAGAGTCAGTGTTGAAAACTATGCATGTGTTTTAAAAATAAAAAGCTTTATTGAAAAAATAATTACACTTCTAGTGATTTATAAGTTTTGTCATTATTTTAAAAAAAAATAAATAACTCGTAGCCAAAACCTTGTTTGGGGGTTTTATTTTATTTATTTATTTATTCTTTCATGATCTGTCCTGATTATTTTTGTCCTAATCATAATTAATTTTTGTTTTCTACTTTTCCTTTGGGTTACTTTTTCTTCCTAACTTCTTTAAATGCTGGCTTAATTCATTTAGGTTTTTTCTCTCTAATATTGTTCATCTGTGCTATAAATTTCCTTAACTGGAATTAAAACGAATTTTGTATTTGTATTTTTAAAAATCTGCTCTCCTTTTGATTGCTCTGTTCTCCTACCCCCAGGCTTTTTTGATTGTTTTCCTTTCTGTAGATGCCCCAATTCTCTTTGCTTTTTCATCCATGCTAATTTTTTTCTTTTTTTAACCTCGATAGCAGCATTATACATTTTAATCAGTATATTCTGAAGTTTGGTTTTCTTCTGTTTAGAAGGTGAGCTTGTAATTCTCAGATTCTGTAAAGACTGATAATACGAGAGATTATCTTAATTCTTCTTAAGTGTTGTTTATCATTATAGATTTTTACAATGTTAAAAGAAATTTGCACTTGAAAATTTTGTTCATTTAGATAAATGAATTTCAGCATTCAAATACCTGGAGTAACTTCTCACTCCATTCTTCTGACTTTGCCACAACTTGATCTGCTCTATCCCATCACCCACCCTTTAGTATGGTCACCCTTAGCATGGTCCTTTCCTCTTAAATTTGTCTTTCCCTTTCTGTTTTCTCCCCATCCCTCACTCCTGATTCTGCCTTCTAAGTCCTGCCTCCTTCAGCCAATCCTCATATGTCATGAACTCAGTGAAGAAGTGTAATGTAAAGAACCATATTACTAAGTGGGAGAGTGGTTCAAACGTGAAAAATTCACAAGATGTTTATCACAGCCACAAAAGATGCCATTTATTATGGGGAGGGGCTCAGGCATGTAATCAAATAAGACCAGCAAGGCTGAATCACATATGATTAAGCAAGATGCTTCCAGTAGCTTGGACTTTGAAATTTAGAAGAGAAAGGGGGAAAGAAGTAAGAGCAAGACCTAGGGAGTTGGGGAGGGCTTACGGAAGGGCCAGATAGAGAACTAACTGGTGTGTCCATCAGTGGACAGTGGCCTGGTACTTGGTTAGGTCTGGCTTAATTAAGATAGGCCAACTCCTAAGACTGTCTTGATTATCCTAACTCCGTGGCCATGGAAGCAGGATGGGTGGTGGGTTAAAGTTCTGACCATGGACTCCATATTACTTCAGGCCATTCTCTCTCCCGATACACTTCTCTACACAGTCCCCAGGTTGTCAGTGTACTTTTTGAACCCTGTACTCAGAAATGGCAGAAGGCAGGAACAAGATTCATGGTTGGAAGCAACAAAGAATGATTTAGTTTTGGTCTAGTTGAGCGATCCAGAAGTGATATGGGCCCGAGGAGGTGGGCTTTTCCTCTCTGCACTCCATGTGTGTTTTTAACTTAGGGGTTCTTGATTCTTCAGGACTACCCAGGGATAGCCAGATAAACAAGAATGTATACTCTGACTTCTTTGGTGTTATTTGTTTTCAAAAATGTAGTTTTAGCAGCTCTAAATTTTACTTTTCAGAACTATGAAATTTAATTTAAGAGGAGAGAAAAGTAAATTTTATTCTCAAAAAAAATTTTATAATAGCTTTTTATTTTCAAAATATATAAAAAGATAGTTTTCAGCATTTACCCTTGCAAAACCTTGTGTTCCAAATTTTTCTCCCTTCCTTCCCATCTCCCCCCTCCCCTAGACAGCAAGCGATCCAACATATGTTAAACATGTGAAATTTGAAGTTGAATTTTTAATAAAATTAAAGATTTAGATCGAAGGATAATTGTTATATATCATGCTTATAATCAGTTTCCTCTGTGTGTTTTATTTTAGACCATTCAAAGAAAATTTGGAGCTATAACAAATGATTCAGTCAGTTTTCTTGGTGAGAGTCTCCAACGAATTGGAACAAAGTTTAAAAGTTCATTGGAAGTAATGATGATGTGTTCAGAATGTCCAACAGTCTTTGTGGATGCTGAAACGGTAAAATGATACAACTGGGCCTAATATAAAGAATTAAAACTTCATGTAATGAAAAATCTTAGAAATCAATAGCAGTATTTTGTAATGGGGGATGGAGGGAGGTCAATCTATATCTTTATCTTGCCATTTTTTAATTTAACTCATTTTCTACCACTTCCATGGCGCCCTTTCAGATTACAGTGATTGCTAATTCTTACTTCCCCAGATTATCTTGTATTTATTTCATACAGATTTTGTATATATGTTGTGTGTATATATATATTGTTTTTAAGAGAAAATATTAGTAACCTAGAAATAGGAAATCTTTTTATTTTTGTTTTTATTTTATTGGCATATAAGTAGGTAGTATTAAAGTCCAGAGTCACACTGCAAAGTTAAGCGCACCACTGTTTATTCTCCAGTGTTTATTCTCCTGTGGTACAGTACATTATCCTAGAAGGACTCTAAAATGGTCCTCCATAGACCTTCCTCTCAGTACTTTGGGGAAAATGAATGGGTATACGAGTAAATCCTAGGTAAAATTTGTCTTTGCCATCCTGCATTTGCTTTTATATATCATTCTCTGTTTCTACTCCCAATTAGGTACCTAGCATTCTTATCTATGTTCCCATGTCCTATATCCGACCTTTAGGTCATTCACAATAAGAATGAGTGCCTGCCTTAAGGCACCTATTTTGCCAGCCTCATTTTCATAAATTATGATAATGCATCAGAAACTCAATTCTCTCGTAGCTCTCTTCCCATTCCAGATTTGAGACTTCTCAGTTTGGTTGAATTTTTCATCTGTGATGATCTCACCCCTCATATGATTTGACTCCTTTGGCATGGAATATCTAATGCCCCCAGTTTCCATTTCTAACCATTTTGGGGGGGAATTTCCTTGTACAACTTAGTTGGTGGCGCTGCCAGAAATAGGAACTCCAAAATCTTGTGCTTGAACATGGAGATGGGATTAAATTCTTGGGGGCTATTCTTCCATTCATGGAAATTCTTGCCACATATCAGGTTGTCCAAGGAAATTGAGAAGCTGGCAGTCATTATCTCAGTCCTTTCTAGTCTCCGGATCAAGATTGATTCCCTTAATCCTGATAGTCCTTCAGTTACAAATGTTTAATTTTGTGATTATTCTCAAATTGGCAAACCATGTAAAAATTTTTTTTTTGTTCTTACAGTTGATGTCATGTGGTTTGCTAGAAACACTAAAGTTCAGCGTGTTGGAATTGCAAGAACATCTGGATACGTATAATGCCAAAAGAGAAGCAGCCGAACAGGTGACTCATTTCAAGTAGCATATTTTACTATAACAGCAAGGGTAGTTGTTGGTGTGCCCTCGGCCATAAATTTTAAAGGGCAGCGAAATACCTTGGATGTTAGGTCTAGACTCTAATCTCTTGGGTCTTTACTGCTTTTCAAACACATTCCCTTTGCCAATTTACTTGGATACACTGGGAGATACTAAGGTTTTGTAACTGAACAGTCTCCAAGTTAGGCCTTTCTAATGCTTGATTACTACTTTAGTACCCTCCTTAAAGGTACATATATAATAGTGCAGGATAACTACCTACTTGCTTGGTAGTTACATAGCTGAGAATGGGGAAATAAACTCCTTAAAAGGGAGAGAGAAGGCAATAATCATTTATATAGTGCCACACAGCAGATATTGTGCTAAATGCTTGACAAATATATCTCATTTGATTAAAGGAGGGAATGTGACTTTCAGAATATTTAAGAAAATGAAATTCTCAATAATAGTATTACTCCTGGATTGCGAGCACTTTCCCTGTATGTGTGACTAAGAGAAAGATTGATAGCATAGATTACTGACTCCTGGCTTTTTTCAGTATTCTGAAAATGAATGTCTCCTATGATCTCACCAATGTGGGTCATCTCTCCATCAATGCAAATTACTATCCATATGCTTCCTGGTTCTGCGTTAATTTTTGTCCTTTTCATAGATGATTCACCTCATGTTCCAGAGACTTCCCTCTAGGTCTTATTAATATCTGAGAGTGTTCTTAGGGTGTCAGCTCTGTGCCAGGCACTGTCCTAAGTACTAAGGATAAAAAGAAAGTCAAAAGCAGACCTTCTTTCAGGGAGCTTACAATGTACAAAGAGCTGTGCAGACATAATATAGACACAATAAATTGAAGATCATCTCCAAAGAAAAGCACTTAGCATTAAGTGGGATCGAGAAAATCTTAGAAAAATTGAGATTTTAGCTGCAACTTGAAGGAAGCTTTGGAAGAGGAGGAGAACAGAATGCCAGGGCCAAGAGACAGCCAGGAAAAATGCACTGAATCAGGAGGTGGAATGTGTGGAGCAAGAGCAGTCTGGAGACATTATCACTGGGCTGTAGAGTCTGTGGAAGAAGATGGAAAGGGAAGAAGGGACAAAGGATTTGATATCTGATCCTCCAGGTCTAGGAACCACTGGAGTTGTAGTAATCTACAACAGCTTCAGGGATGCAGCTGAATCTGTTCTCTAAGGCTTAATTTTAGGTTTCCTAAGGATGTGTTCCTTCCCTGTTTGACCTCCCCTCAATTTTTAGAAGGGAAGTAGCAGTTATATTCTAGTGTGTTGTGTTATGGCCTAATGCCACTCAGTTTCTGTACATTTGTAGTTCTTGAAATATAGTTACTTGATTTTTTTTAAGCAGACACATCAACATGATTAGGGAATGTGTTGAATAAAGAAATTTGATTGAAATCTTGAGCACCTGACATAGAGACTTAGTGAATTGACTTTGCAAGGCAGCACCCAGCTGTTTTCCACATTCCCCTCAGTGCCCATAGTACAGAAGCTTTTCTTGTATCAGCTCATACATCTGGAGCTGGGAGGGAAAGTTGAGATCATCTAATTCAACCTCAAATAAGCCCCCCAGAGAGCTTAAGTGGCCTGCCTGCGGTCACCGAGTCATTTTCCCCAGGGCTTGGCTGAATCCCTCCCTGGCATCTGCCAGACTCAAATTATCTCTTGACCTGGCAGGGCCTGGGGCCGGTGCAGGGGGTGCGGTAGGGAAGGAGAGGGCAAAACAAGAATCAGCATAATGAGAATACAGTGCATGTATGTATTTTGAACAGGTGATGTAAATTATTTTACAAAGGATTGAAATTATTTTGGGGTGCAGGAAACATGATTTTTTAAGAGATTTAAAACTCTTACTATTCGTATATTTGCTATTAATGATAGCTTTAAAACACAAAAACAAAAACTTCCCCTAGCATCATGATTCTGTTAGAAAGCAGTTCTATGAATAAAGATAATGCATAATCTTGTGATAGATGTCTGCTCTGCAGGCTGATATTAAGAAATCTACTGGCTGGCATTTGACAATAATTTCTGTCAGCCTTATCTCAATAGGAGTGCACAACATGTTTTTCTTCAGTGATGCTGTCAGAAAATAGCCCAAGGACCACTTCATTCTGAATGTCTGGGGTAGAGGTCCAGTCTGGTCAAAAGCACTCTTTTGAAATAACAGAAATCAAGCCTCATTTCCTATTCTTTACATATTGTAAACTAAGATGGAGGTTGAAAATGTTATTTTTTGTTGATCATTAAAGTATTTCAGCTAACTATAATAGGTTTTTTTCCATGCCTTGATATTTTGCTCCGATAGTTTTGCACATTTTGAATATACATAGGACTGAACCAATTGATGACTATCGTTTTTTCCTCCTATCACATTTGATAATACATTTTCCTTAAGTGTTAAATGTGCCTAACTTTAGGAGCAGGGAAAAAAAGTGCACTCACCGCATAGAAAAGAACCATCAGGTCTTTATCGGATTTTTCAAGCTAAAATGTTTTTTGACACCCATGATTTTTTTCTTTGTTACTAGATTTAAAATGGATCTTGGATTCTGTGTCACTAATTGAAAGTGACACCAGTGTTTAGAGAATTCCACTTCTGATAAGCAAACAGACCTGGTTAATTCATTCAGTAGCCTTTATTAAATTGACCAGATGAGAAACCACATTTTTCATTTCCCAGTCTTACATCTCACAAAGATTAGATATAGGTCATGAAGATTTCCAATGAAATCTACAGAGGTAAAGTGGACTGTTTACTGATCTATGTCTGGAGGAAGCCACGGTCAAAAAAGCTTTACCATGTTTGAACTGGCACTTCAGTCTCAGCAATGTGTACATTACCCTGCTGTTACTGAATAAAATTAAAATAAAATTTTAGTCAGCTTTATTTTATGTTAAGCAACATTTCACATTCTAAAGATAAAATATTTATTTGGTTTTTTCAAAAATACTTATTCTAAATAAAATTAAGATATTGTGATGTTTGTTTTATGAGAAATAACATATACTTCTGAGGAAATACTTTTAACCAAATGAAGTCATATTTACATGCTTTGAAATGTGGTTTTTTTACATCTAAAACCATACTATTCCTTAAGTTTAATGGACTTCTTAATTTTAATTATTTCCCATATGCTTGATTCTCTGAAGCTAAAAATCTATATATATTTTTTGAATCAGTGATTGCAAAACACTTTCCTGAAAGCTGTAGACTTTAATGATGTCTTCACAAGAGCTTTTCAGCTGGGGAGGTTATCCATCATAGTAGTCATCACTTAGTTTGGAGTCAGTCAGAAGACTGGGCTTTTCACCATATCCATTCTACATGACCCCAGTTGGAAAAAGTCACTTTAACCTCTCTAATCCTGGGTTTTCTTATCTGCTAAATAGAAATGATAATATTTGTACTATCACTTTCACAAGGCTGTTAAAAGAAGAGCACTTCATAAAGTGTAAAATGATGTATCTAAATGAGCTTTATTTCCTCTCAATTTTTTTAGAGAAACGGTTATAATTATTTATCCTGATATGGATGAACATTATTGCAATTCAACAAGGAAAAAAGTAGCAGTGTAGTTGTTGATGATGCATTATCCAACATTTAAAGAAAAGCAATAATTATCAGTCCATCTCTAGAGCACAGAATATTTTCAGATATACCAAATCCTATGGTAGAATGGAAAGCGTGCTCAATTTGA
Organism: Antechinus flavipes; assembly: GCF_016432865.1. NCBI lineage: Eukaryota > Metazoa > Chordata > Mammalia > Dasyuromorphia > Dasyuridae > Antechinus > Antechinus flavipes. The sequence continues at coordinate 36,375,668 of NC_067403.1, read as the reverse complement.
AGTCAGGAAGCCCCGACCTCCAGTCCTTCCTAGCTGCCGAGCTGGTCACTTTTCTTCTCTCTGAGCCAGTTTCCTCTTCAATATCATGAAATTCCATCAAGCTATACAGTAATAGTTACTTGAGAGAGTTGTAAGAAGGTACGGTAAGCACCTTAGAATGACGGTGTTCCTACAGTCCGTAGCCTGCGGGGCACTGTGTGGGAGAAGCTCCTTTTACTCAATGTTACTTGGCTTTTTTTTCCCCTGTAGTGGTTAGACAATTGCAAGAGGACATTTGGTGGTGGTGATAACATGTATAGAAATAACACAGATGCACAGGTAAGTGTTTTATTCTCATTTTCTTGGTATATTTCTAAGGCAAGTAAAAAATTCTTGTGTTCCAGTTCTTGTCTGATATTCTTAGAAATAATAAAGAATATTTCTAAAGCTTCTCATTTTAGTTATCAGAATCATCTTTGTGAAACTTAGGTTCCCATGAAATATTGGCTTAGTAATGAAAATTTCACTTTAATAAAAGTAAGCAACCAGTTTGTGATATGTAGTTTAATAATATTCAGTGGATAAGCTAGATAAAAATCTGTGCACCAGTCAGCCCAGGTCTGCTTTGAGTGCAGCTGCCTCTAAAAGAAAAGGAATTAGTATTCTGCCTCAGTCCCTTACAGATGCATTGTCTACTCCAAAAACCAGACCTGAAATTAGCACTGTAGAACTATATTATAGCTCTTTTGATGATGAAATTCTGGGTGGACCCTTTGCAATTTGTTCACATAAAAGTTTAGTGAAAAATACAAATGGACTAAAAACCCTATGATAAGTGGACATTGTGTATTCCACCTGATAGCTGCTTTGTCTATTTTGCTTTCAACAATTGAAAGACATTAAATTATGTTGTTAATGACAACTGTGTTGAGGAGTTTGGATCAGGCTAGAAAAGTACATTTTTTCAACATCTCCAATACCATCTTGCTTATTTTGGAAGGAAAAATTAGGCTAAAGAATCCATTTTATATATTGATCAGGGGTGTTCAGTGGGAGCATTGACTTTTGGCTTCCATATTAGAAAACAGAGTGAAATACTTTCTTTGAAAAGCTGTGTGGAAAACAGTTATGTTACAAAGGCTAAAGAGAACAATTTCAGGTAAGAGAAGGAAGAAGGAAGGATGAGGTTAACAATAGCAGGAGGGAAGAGAAAGCTGTTGGCAGCTGTTGAACAGGCAGCAAAGGCAAAACTGGGGGACTTATTTACTGGGAACCATGCTGGTTGGGAGTGATTCATGGAACTTATGAATGTGGGATATTCGGGCTAATAGGTATTTATTTAAAGTAAAGGATGGCTTCTGTCCTCATGCTCAGGAAAATTTGTTTAAAATGTTAAAAACAAGGATAATAACCGATATGTGACAAAGCTATATTCTCTTATGCTTTTGTTAAATTATACAAATCACTTATTATTTTTAGGAGCTGATTGGGGAGGAGTTGTCGTTCTCTCCATGTAATGGATTTTCAAAAATTGACTTATTTGTGAAACTTGATTTCATAACATTTGTTTTGCCCTTTTAAAATTATACACCTGGCTTTAAAAATAATCTTGGGTTGTCTTATTTTATGAAAGTCAGCTTATAACATATAAATTAAAGTTCTTATCTGTATTTTAAAAGGCTGTCATTTTATATGCCTACAAGTATTATGTTCATTTTTTCAAAATTTCTGTATATGAGCTTTCTGAAAAAAATGGAAGAGTCTAAAAAATTGGTAATCAAAAGCGAAAATAACACTAAAAAATGAACACTAACAATTCCTATAACTTAATTCAGTAAACATTTCTTACATGTTTATAAAAACAACTTTATCCTGAAGAAGTTTTTAGGAGTAGGATTTAAAATATGTATATTTGGATAATATTTATCCTCTTCTAATATGCATTGTTTGAAGCATTTAAAGAGACATGAGAATGACTGTTCACTGTTCTGTATTATTCTGTTGATGTTTTATAAAGAATTGAAAATACAAATACTGAGAAAATGTAAAATAGGAAAATGTAAATTCATTTCCTGGGCAGGTGTTGATAATCCCAGTAAAATGAATTATCTCTAAATATTGCATATGATATGTTCTCAGTGGTTCAGACTACACTAGTAATTCACTTAAATTCTGAAAGGGCTTCTGTGTTGGGATGCCCTATATTCGTGATAATATGATAACAGAAACTTGAAGTTTAGGAAATCCCATCTTCACTTGATAATGTAAATAACCAGCATAAACATATATTAATGGAAAATACTTAAACATTTTAAGAGATTATTCATTTTTGTAACATTGAAGTACTTTATAAGAGAAACACCATTTACATAAAAATTTAAATTTAAAATTATTCTCTGTAAATGAAAGCAAATGACTTCATTTCATTTTAGTTCCTGATTTTTTTTTTTAATACTTTCAAAAACCTAGCTAGAAAAAAAAGAATCTATCTGATACTATTCATGATAATTTATGAGTGGTCTAAGTCTTATAATTTTATTTTACTCTTGGTGGCCTTTATATTTTAAGTATTTAAATAACAGTACACCAAACTTTCACTGTGACTGTCAAATTCTGTTTTTTGGCAAAACAAAAAAAAAAGTTTCATTCTAATGATTTTCTTTATGGGAATAAATGTCTTTCTTTCAGTTTACCTGGGACATCTGTGACCCTACTTAAAATGATTTCCTACACTAATTCTTGGTCTCTTTCTTCCTTTGTATTTTTTTTTTTTTTGTGACCCGCTCACCTTCTTGCTTAGCAAATGGAAATTCTAGCAGTAAGTGAACTGTCTTGATTTATAGAATTACTTAACCATGTCAGACAAAAACTGGTGTTCTGTCTCTTGCCCATTTGTGACATAGCAATGTTTTTGTCATAGACTACCTTAAGAATAGTGTGTGCTTAAGTTTTGCATAGTCCTAACCCATGAAATGTTGTTCCTACATTGATTGTGGAATTTCATCATTAAATCTAACTAGCAGTGGCTTTTTAAAAGAAAAATTTAATAATTATTAAAATGCAAATGTTAATATCACTTTCTTATTTCAATGAGGATACAAAATTTGGGGGAATTGATAAAAATCAGTTTAAAGAAGGAAATGATTATTCTTACTTCTGAGTAAGAATTAATTTAGTTTTTGTTTGCTGTCAGGCAGCTGTAAGTAAATGCAGTGGGAAGAATTTTTTCTCTGCAGTGGAAAATAACTTATAATTTTAAGTATTACATGGGCACTGCACCTTTTAAAGCATTCTACATATGGCCTTGGTGGACCAACATTATTATTACGTTGGAAATGTGCTTTCATTCTCAAAATAAACTTTAAAATAAAATAGCCTGTATCAGTGGTTATTAATTATAAACTGAGATTCCCTAAGCATCTTTCATCTGCCTTTAGTCAGCTTTACACCCTATTAACTTGTCAAAATTTTCTACATTTCCTTCTCTGCAGTAAACAAATAACTATTTGCAAATTCTTTGCTGAAAAGCTGGCTAAAACATGTCTTGTCATATTTACAGAAAAATAATTCCTAAATCTTAATGTAATGTTGCTTATTCCTAGGAACTGGAATTATGTCGGAGGTTATACAAATTGCATTTCCAGTTGCTACTTCTGTTCCAGGCGTACTGTAAACTTATCAGCCAAGTAGATACAATCAAAAATGAAGCAGAGGTAAGACATATGATATTATAATTTTGAAATATTTCATGGTTACCATACAAATTAAAGTTAGGATTAAACCTATACTTCATTATACATGTAATAACCTCTGGGGTAGTAAAATAAATTCTGGCTTTACCACTTACTATTTGAATAGCTTTGACTAAATGACTTTTTAGGGCCTTACTTTTCTCATTATGAAATGCCAAGTTGACATGTCTGCTAAAATTGCATTCTTAGTAGACATAATACCTTGTATTTTTATCTTTAAAATGATATGATCCTGTTCTGTGAAGAGTATCTAACTTCACAGTACATTTTATAAAGTTATAGAAAGAGCACATATATTTGATTTGTACTGTGCTGGGAAAATCTGGTAATATTCAAATCTGGTATTTTTAAAGAACCATTTTGAAACAAAAAAAATGTTTAAATGAAATCAGTTTTTTACTGTAAAGTTTATAACTACTATAACTGATTATTTGTTTTAGGTCATTAACATGTCAGAGGAACTTGCCCAGTTAGAGAGTTTTCTTCAGGAGGCCGAAGCTGCCTCCGAGAACATTGGAGAAAATGATGTGTCAGAGGCTGCACAGGCTACCATAGAAACAGCCATTCATTCTCTCATTGAGACTTTGAGAAATAAAGAGTTTATGGCAGCAGTAGCACAAGTCAAAACTTTCAGGTAAAATATAGAATCATTTGAAAGTGAGTTTTTTGGAGTAAGGCTAAAATTAGACTTACCACTGGGAATTTAATGCTGTCCTTCTGGGCTTCAGTAGTGTAGAGGACAGGGGTTGAACAAAGTTGACTGATCTGTCAGATGAGGTTCCTGCTAAGCAAAAGGAAAAGTGTCACTTTGAAATCTGAAGGGAGAACCAGGGGCAAAAACCTGGGGTTGCTGGTAAGAAAAATAGTTGCTGTTTTTCTGGATATCTATAGTCTATTGTATCATCCTGTTTTATTCTCTGTAGCATATGTTATATGAATTTTTATGAGCCTGCCCAGGTTCCTTAACCACATATACATAAGAAAATAAAATTTCTACACAGCCCACTTAAATATGATAATAGATTAATGCTGCATACATGTCATTTTTGAAAGTGAAAGATTTTCACCATAATCTTTTCTAAAATGTGAACTTTTTAGAAACACCTGTCTTCCCATATTTAAGAAATAGATCCTTATAACAGTTAATTGTTGAAAAACATAATAACTTGTAAATTATTTTTTAAATAGTAAGTTAAATACTTAACCATAGTTGCTTTATTTTTTATTTAAATATATATTTGCAGGTGTCTTTGGCCCAATGACATATTTGGCAGTTGTGAAGATGATCCTGTCCAAACACTGTTACACATTTATTTCCGTCATCAAACGTTGGGCCAGACAGGCAGTTTTGCAGTGATAGGTTCTAACCAGGACATGTCAGAAGCCGGCTTAAAACTGATGGAACTTAATCTCGAAATAAGAGAGTCTCTACGAATGGTGCAATCATACCAGCTTCTAACAAAGGCCAAACCGATCAGAAATTTGGTGAGCACTGGATTTTGAGAAGCTTCATTGCTTAGAAATGAACAAGATTAAAGCTGAGGGGTACCTCAGAATTTTTATCAAGCACCTTTCACAAACTGTTGCAAATAATTAATACCTTTTCCAGCAGCATCCACAACCTTGGTGACCAATGTAGAATTTTATCAAAATAAGAAATTACGAACTTGAAAACAAAAGCTCTGAAGGAAAAAAAAAAAAATGCTTACTGACTGCCATCACTTCACTTAATAACTCTGTACAGTAGTAAACTTTTTTAAAATTACACAAAATAAACTACATGAAAGAAAAAAAAAAAAGGGCTAAAAGCGATGCACAGAAACGCATTATTTTCTGCAGTAAGAAAATAATTCTATGAGTAGTTGCAATAATGTTTCTTTAATCTTGAAACGACGAAAAGCAGGTGGAATGAGGCTGAAATCAAGGCTGGGTTATTTTAGCTGAAAACCTGCAAGGTTTCCTGTCTTTCCAGCAATCACAAGCATAATCATCACTTGAGACCTAATTATCTACACGAAGAATGTGCAGTCAGACATCAACAGAAAAAGACTGTTTGAAAAAAAAAAAAAAGACTTCTTAATGTTTGGGGATTGCAGTCATGTGTGGTGGACTTCTTTTCTTTGTTTTGTATTGTCTGCATAAGGATTTGTATGTGCGAGAGTTAGGATGTATGGATATGTGACAGTCCCATTTTCCAAGTATGGATGTTTGTTGATAAAAGTCTCAGAGCATGCCTAAAAGAGCACTGCAAATTATTTTTGAAGAAATTTTATTTTATTAGATCTAACTCTTCATAGTGTGTAAATGTTAGGACATTAAATAATATTTTAAAACTGGGCTTTCCCAGAATTTCTAAAAGAAATAATATATCTGTTAACTTTATTGGAATGCTGCTCAGTTCTCTGATCAGTGCTTATGTTACAATTATTGATAACAACTAACCAAAGTAGCTGCCTGCAGAGACTTAAAAATGTATATTAAAGATATATGCTGCCCATCAGCAACTCTCACTAGAAAAAGTTAACTTATTTTATTCTGTAAATATTCTAGAAACTGTATAGAATAAAACCAGTATTTTTCTTGTACATTTGTGCAATGCACTGTTATACAAGAATGGGTGTACAAAGCTAATGAAAAAAATTGTGGCCACTGGTGGTAGAAACATAAGACTTGCAGATCCTGTTGTCTGCTGAAGAGGTGCAAATGCAGTGATGTTTATTCAGGACTTATGTGACAACTAAGGAAACTGGGGCTGCAGAAGAAAAAGACAAATACAGGACCACAGGGGATGGATACCAAAACATGCAATAGACTTATCCATTGAGTCTGTAGTATAATATGAACTGTACCTGTTGGGGTTTTTTTTAAGCATTTTGTAAAAGAAATGAATGTAGTCCCACAATTCCTCTGATTTGAAAGGAACACCTTGTATTTTTTATATGCATCTCTTACCCACTGTGATTTTTTTAAAAAAAAAAAAAACCCAGGCTCTGTGATTCCAGAGTTTAGAATGTAGAAATGAAATTCTTAGCTTTGCCTTTTCTTGGGGAAGAGGACCCCACCAGAAATGTAATTATGCTGAAATGCATTCATCGAAGGCACTGTGCGCGCTGTTGGACTGCTGACAGTAGTTATGTTACCTTTATAAGTTCTATAACTGGTCATGGCACATTCATAATCACTGTATTTTTTTTGACCCTGATAAAATTGAATTATTTTGATGGCTTGTTGGTACTGTAGATGGTGTTCTTTTAATTATTTAATAACTATTTACTGAAGGTTAGGTGGTTTTATTTAGTGGTGCGTTACACTTACTCCCATCATCTCTTTCCATTTCCTATTTTCTCTCTTCCTTTGACTCTTTTTTTTTTTTGTTTGTTTTTGTTAAAATAAAAATATTGTATCTCTTACTCAGTGTATTATTTTGAAAATTAGTGCTTAAATCATTTTATAACTATCTTAAGATTTTTACAACATTAAGTGGACTTCATTTTCTTTTCATTTTTATTTTAAAAGATTGTAAAATGATTTCTTACACCTCATTACAGACCAAAAATATAGTTATAACATAATGTTAAACTCGTTCAAACTAATGAATATTGAGCAGAATATTTCTAGAATATAATTAAAATCACTTTTTTTTCCCAAAACTGAAACAAAGTATTCTTTGAAGATATATATGAAAACATGGAATTAGCTTTAGTGTTGCTTTTACAACAGTAAATTACATTTACTGTTTTTACAACAGTAAATTTACAATAGTAAATTACTTTATATGAAATGTGAGTTTCAGAATCAGTTTAGGATCATTTCCCTAAAAATTCTTAATTGTTCTATGTTTAGAAAGCAAAAATCCAAGGTATTATAGTTATATCATGGAAATTACTGGATTTAAGTCAAAGACTGAATAAATGAAATGAAACTAGTACAGTTAGGTAAAATTAAGCCTCTATTCTAAGACTTGAAGATTAATTTCTTCCTACTAATCTACAATTATATTCCAACAAAAATATTGTATATCTCTAGGAGAAATGCCTCCCTTTATTTCAGTGAAACAGTTTCTACTTACAAATAGCTTCCTTCAAGTGAAGTTTTTGTTTTGCTTCTAACTGCCAGGATTCTTCAGAATTGCTGAAGTAAGACTAAGTTGGAAGAGGCCCTTACAAAAGGTGCCCTGTTGGGACTGGCTCAGTAGATTAAAGCACTGGCTCTGAGGTCAGAAAGACTTGAATTCAGATCCCGCCTCAGACATTTAACATGTCATAACTATATGACTTTGGGCAAGTCACTTAACCTCAATTGCTCTGATAAATAAATGAATAAATGAAACAAAAGGTGCCGTGAAGGGGAAAAAAATGATTATCTGGTTCTTTATGTCATGCTTCCTATTCTGTAAAAGGTGAGGGGGTGGAAAAACTGAAATCTTCATTCTAATGGGATATAAAATCCAAAATGATATAATAGCAGTGAGCTGTGTTATAAACTGTCCAAGATAACTGGTAAGTGGGAAATTACTTTTCAACAACAAAAACAAACAAGCATTAACAGCAAATTCTCAAAATGTATCCTATTCATATGAAGTTGCAATTGCTAGGCCATGAGATTCTTCACATGAACGTCCAAGGAGCTTGGTGGCATGAAGATTTTCATGACCCTTTTTTCTATAAACTATTTCTTAATCCTGTTGCCTCAGTAAACTTCATCTAAGCTAATTGCTACAAAAGCAGAAAATTATTAATTACTAATTTTATTTTAGTCATACTCTAAGCAATGGGCCTGAATAGCTTAAAGAATTACACCTTGTACTGATTGAGAACATGTAAACTTGTTTTGTACAAATTAGATACTAATTATTAATATTCACATATTTTTTAAAAATTATCAAATGAAAGTATTATTTCAGTTGTAAAATGGGAATTATAATACCTGTATGTCAGGGTTATGAGAATCATGTAAGATACTGCTCCAGCTTACCAAAGCCCAATAAAGTTAATATAAGAATATAATAGAAGTCTAAATAACACCAAAATGGTGAACATACTTTTAGAAAGCAGTATTTAAAATTGCTGAACTTGTTTCATTTTCCTACTTCTTAGCTTAATGGGGTAGTGAAATGCCTGGAGAAAATCAACTCTTAACAATGGAACCCTACTCAATGAAAAAACTGCAATCTCTGATGATACAGGCTGTAGAATACTCTCTTTGCCACTGTTCCACAGCAGCATCTCAGGATTCTCTGAGAAGCCCCCGGGGGAGAGAAGGGCTTGGCACAGTGACAGTGGTCATCTCCCCAAAGTCACACAGCCAGTATTACTGGCATTTAAGATCTGGGTTTTTTCTCATAGAGAAATAATTAATACTCAATTATCCAGTAAAGACTTTCATTTTAAGTTTTTTCCCCTAGGCCATTCAGATAAAATTTTAAAAGCATTTATAAAGTACTCATGTGGCAGGTACTATGCTGAACACTTTTATCATATTACTACCAAAAGCTTATTTATTGCAAAACAGCCTTGACTCCTGTTTAAACCAGAGTTCTGCATCATTTTCTAGCTTAAATTGTCCAAATGTTCAAAGAATTGATTTTGTGCATTTGAATTTGCATGAAAATTTTGTTCAGTGCACTTCTGCAAAATAGAATAAACAAATTTCATTTTACATAGTTAAGATACTGCAACTATTAAAGTGCCTACTCAGGGCTGCAGTTTATATAAGATGGCCGCTGGCCTCCAGGAATTAATTCTTGTAAAGGGGTAAAATCCTATCAATCACTTGGCTATCACTGCAGTATTACCCAAGTGCCTTAGAATTACCAAGTACTGAGAGGATAGAAGTAATTGACATTCATGTAACATGTTGCCATCTGCAAGAGCTTTGTTCCACAAAAGTCTTTGAGGCAACAAATATCAACTTTATCAGGTTTTCTTTGGATTTGGGCTTTAAAGGACTTGAAAAAATTAATCAGACAGACTAACAGGCATTGGCAACATGCAAGCACATGAGTGAGCCCCTTTTTGCAACTCTGAGGTCAGAGATGTTCAATTTGATTCCAGCATATGGCTGGAAAGACAAGAAGATACCAAGTTATGGAGGGACTTAAAAAGGTTTTTAAGAAAACATTTCTCATCCATATTTCAATTTTGCTATTTAGTTGTCTACAACTCTGCATGAGCCCATTTGAGGCAAAGATACTGGAAATGTTTGCCATTTCCTTCTTCAGCTCATTTTACCAATGGGGAAACTGAGGCAAACAGAGTCACACAGCTAGTGTTTGAGGCCATATTTGAACTCAGGTCCTCCCCAAGTGATCCCAGAACTCCATCCCTTGAGCTACCTACCTGCCCATCTCCATTCTATAATGAAAATTTGGACATGTATAAACAGTCATCCAGATACTATCACATCACCAATATCATATTCTTTAAAATAATCTAGGCCAGAATACATTACAAAAGTCATTGAATCCAATGGGATAACGTGCTATTTTAGTCATCCTGGATTATTCTTTGGGGTGATAAGCAAATAAGGAGTCTGATCTTACTAAATCCTACTCAAAAGAATAATCAATACTCAGGATCATTTCAACTCTTGTTAATTCCCAGGATTTGATCACTCAAGGTTTTATAGCTCCTCCTGTGACAGGGTTTTTTTGTTGTTTTTTTAAACACTTCAATAGCTTTAGCTTTAAATTAGAACAGGAAGCAAGATAAAAAGAGCAGAGGTCCAAAGAAGAAATTGCATTTAGTAACACTCAGATCAAGCATCTACAACTTCTTCCCTCTTCAAGTCACTCTAGTGAGTAGTATTTAAAAAAGAAATAAGGTACTATAATTATTCCAATTGTATGAGTTTAAATTCCTCCTCACTGAAGCCAAGCTATCATACTTTTGCCCTAAATGTTTGTCAATATGAATTTTTTTTAAATGCACTTAATTTTCTTCAAGGTACCTATTTAGATCACACTGTCAAGTATTGCCAGAATTAATTTTTTCTTTGCCTCCAAAACTATTTGATTTGGCTTCTGTTAAACTGAATTATGATTTTTCTATACCATGTACACCAGAACAAATTCAGAGAAAATTAAGATGGTTTTTTCCCCCCTCCTCAGAAGCAAATTCTTAACTTACTGCAAAGATTCAATAGTGCCCCAAGTTAAGTAGCATTAGGTTTTTCTTTTAGATCATTTTCCTGATCTCTATAAGTCTTTCAAGTAATTGTTGATTTATTTCTGTATAAAAGTGGACAATTTCTGGAATCTATCTTGCAATATGAGTTACAAGTTTTTTTTTTCTTTTGATTCGATTTGTTTCCCAAAATAAAAAAATTTTTAAAAGCAAAAAAGGTGAGACCTCAATAATGTATAGATTGTTTTGCAATAATACCTTTATTTAAAGGTTCAGTTAAATATTCTTACTTTTCTCATTAGTCTTTTAAATGAGGGAAGGGAAGGTGGCAAGCAAAAGAAACTCATTTGTCTGCAGAAACTACATCTGGACTCTTGACATTCACTTAAATGATGTATTTAAAGCTGAAGGTGCTGTCACAGGAGAGGCGTTTGCCTTTGCATCTCCCGCACAAATCCTGCCGATGGGGTCTTTTGGGATCCACATGGCGAAGCTTTACTGCGCAGGAACATCTTGTCTGTTTACAACTCTGGAGGGGAAAAAGGAATGCTGTGTACCAAAACCTGAACTCGGAGATTATTTGGCTTTAATAATGGAGGATGTGGCATAAAAACTAGACCCCAAACCATGGAATCTATGATGTGAAAGGTAATTCAGAGGCCATCTCTCTAACCAAGAATCCTTTCTACAACATGCCCAAGCAATCCACTTTTTAACCAAGCATTCTCCTAGTCTTTTAACCTGGTGCCCTTCTTATTACTGTCTTGTGATTCTATAACTATTAGGTAACCAGCTAGCTTCTGTTGAAATAAGGTGCACTAAAAACACACAAAGACCCAAATCACACCCACTCCCGAGCAAGGAAAGACATTTTACCTGACAGGCGATATCTTCCACTCGGTAGGGGTTGTAAGACTTCTCACAAGTTCTGCAAAACTGCTTGAAGTAGACCTGATAGGAGAGAGCGCAAGGTAAGCGTGCCCTCTTCCTCCCTCCCCCGACACTCCCAGGTCCTCGCCGCTTACCTTGTTGGTGCCCTGCACACACCACACATACGCGCTCTCCCATCGAATGTTGCAGTCTTTGCAGTGATAATAGCCATACTTCTGCTCTAAGAACTAAACAACAACAACATCGTAAGGGGCAAACGAGCCGTAATGTCCGCTCTCTCGCTCACAGAGAGGAGGGAAGCCGAGGCTTGTTTGTGATTCGGCTGAGGTCCATCGTACTCTCCCAAAGCTAAGGAAAGGAGAAATCAATCATTTCCACAGACCCTCTTCCGAGAACGCACCAAGGAAGAAATCGCTTACGGGGGACCCAGCCAAACAAAGCATAATTCTCCGGGGCGCGAGGCAGTCAGAGGCGGGCTGGCAGATACCACGTGGGCAACCTCCAGGGCCAAAAGGGGGCAGAAGAACTCAAAGCAAAAGCTTTCTGCAGTTGGGGGTCTTTTAAGGGATGAGAACCTAGCCCTTCGTGACTCCCCGTTGGAAAAGACAGTCCTAGACTTTTATTTGTCAGACAGTTACAATCGCATGTTGGGGAGGCATCCGGGCAGGCCGTCCAGGACCCCCAACAGTCTCCTGAGTGCTTCCACGCCGCGGCCTCGGCGCTTGGCGATGACCGGCCCCAACGGGACCCGCATCGCTGAAGGCCCAAAGCCGGCCTACGGCCCAGCCATTCCCAAGGCTTCCCAGAGCCTCAAGGGGCCGCGGGATCACGTGGGCAGAGCAGTCCCTGGGCGCCGGCAGTCTTCCCCAGCATCCGAGGCTTTCCATTAAGAAAGCTTCCGGACCCTCTGAGGCAGCCCCCGCTCCACACTAGGGGTGGGGGTTGGGGCTGACTCTCCCTCTCCTCTCCCCCGCCCCCCACGCTCCTTCCAGAGTCACTAGCTGGTTTGGACTCCAGCCCCTAAGGCGAGCAGCAGCCCAGCAAACGGGAGGCGTCTACCAGAGGTGCCAGGTGGAAGGCGGGGGTGGGCGCTGACCCTAGAATTAGGGGCAGGGTTCTCACCTGGAAGCGCAGCCTCGTTTTAGTCTGCTCGGGGCTCTGCGACCCCGGGGCTGCGGTCTCCCTGGCCTCCTCCGCCTCCTCGGCCGCGGCCCGCTCCTGCTCCCGCTCCTGCTCCTGCTCCTGCTCCAGCTCCTCGGGCTCGTCGGCGGGTTCCGCGGCCTGGGCGCCGTCGGACTGAGTCGGCTCCTCGCTCTCCCGGCCGCCGCCCTCCTGGGCCTCACTGCCCTGCTGGGCCTCACTGCCCTCCTCCTCCTCCGCGGGGCCTCCGACCTCGGGCTCTTCCACGAGGGCTGCGAGGCGGCGCGAGGCCACTGGCGAGTACACGGCGGCGGTGCGCGGGAAGGCGGCCTCGGGCAGCTCCCGGGCCCGGCGCAGCAACGGGCGGCGCCCCAGGGAACACTGCACGGCCGCGTCCCGACGCGGGTTCACCTGCACGGCCACGTCGCGGCTCGGGGCCCTGCGCAGCCGCGGAACCAGGCCCGGGCTCACCTGCGCCAGTACGGCCATGAGCTGCGCCCGCTGGTAGCTGTCCAGGTAGTCAGCCGCCGGGGGCTGCCCGAAGGCCGGCAGGCCGGAGTTCGCCCCCACTGCGCCCCGGGGCCGCCAGCCGCCGCCGCCGCCGCCCTTGCCCTTGGGCCCCGGCGCGCATGGGAACGCGTATGGGCCGTAGGTCGGGAACATGTAGCCGTCCAGGCCGCCGTCGTCACCTAGGCCCGCCATGTGCGCAGCCCAGCTGTGCCCGCCGCCCGCGCCCTAAATAGGCGGGCCCGCCCGCGGGGGCGGCACTCCCGGCCCGAGGCCCTGAGGCCAGACGCCGCCTCCCCGCGGGGGCGGTCTAGGCCGGGTTGGGGCCGCCTGCAAGGCCTGCCGCCCAGGTAAGCCTCGTCCCTTCCCCACTCCCCCGGGACCCCGCGGTGGGGGGCGGGAGGGGGGGAGCCATCGCAGGTCTGCCCCCACCCTCCACCCCCAGAAGACCCCCCTCCTCCGGGGTCTAGAGACAGCCGCCCTGGTCAATTACGGCAGCGCGGGGTTCCCCAGGTGGTGAGCACGTGGGGAAAGAACCGGGAAAGTCTGCGGGAGACGGGCTGAGGGCGGGGGTGGGAGGGGCGTTCTGGGCTGGGCTGCTGGGACACCCCCTGGGCGGAATTGCCACAGGGTGGGCCGACTCCTTCTCTGGTCTTGGGAGCGTTAGCGTGAGCTGCCTTTTCTCTCTCCGAGAGAAAGTGCTCCGAGGATTGTGGTGTTGGTTGTTCCCGCAGGCACCACATCACTTGGGGAGTGATATTTGTTAGCTCTTTGGTATAAATAATATCAGTTCAAGTCAAGTAGGCGTTTTAATGTCTTTACTGATTTTCTCTAATATGATGCAGGTTCAACAGAATTGACATTGTTACACCGTTTTTATTTAATTGAACTTAACTGAATACAAGACAAATCCTACATTCCCCCCTCCCCCCGATGAATACATGAAATTCAATTATGGTCTTAGAACTAGAACTTATTTTTACTCACACTGCACCAAAATTTCATGTTTTGAGGTCCCGGTTTCTAATAGCGGCTCCATTTTAAAAGAATTATTTAAAGAACAGACATTCATTCACTTAACTTCAACTTTGTGTGGGTAATCTGATGTAGAGGTTATAACATTGAATGTACTTAAGTGTTTAAATTTGAGGAAAGGTCTGTAGCTGACAATCACGAAGCCCAGATTGCCTTACAGTGGAAAGGTATAAGGTTATATGTAGAAGAATCCTGCTATGATGAAGCCCTTTAATACTGCTTAAACATCCCACAGACTATAAATGAGAGATGGGGGGGAGGAGCCGATAGGTTGTTCTACGTTAAATGGAACTCACAATGAGGTCTGGGTGGGCTCCATCATTATTGAATTATGTTCATCCACTTTAACTGATCCATATGAAGTATCTGCCATTTCTTCTTCCTTCAGTTTCTTATAAGAAATATCTGTATCATCTTCATCCAGAGGATCTTGCTTATGTACAACTTCCCTTCCATACATCTTATACACTAATACAAAAATCCCTGCTTCTGCAGACTGAAAAAGGGCATAAAGCAGAGGAAACATGTACATACTTCCTATGAGCTGTGGAGGAAAGGTTAGCTTTAGAATGGCCGTGCAGAGTTGTACGTTCTGACTACCTGTTTCTAGAGAAACAGTCCTTTTGCAGTTGGAGGGCAGATGGAATAAGGTAGCCAAACCATATCCTGACACATATCCAGCCAAAGGCATAAAAATGGCTACCACATAAACAGTTGCAGGAATACTTGCCAACAGTTCAGGTCCTAACATAGTACCGGTCATGATGAAAAGGACCACCAGCGTCACTAGCAGAGACCACAGGGAAACCTAGTAATAGAAAATGGATAAATCATATTGAAAATCAGATAAAATGCAGAGAAATTCAAAAAATAAATTATAGATATTAGTTTATATAGTAAGTGAATAGGATTGGACTTCTGTAAGAAAGGCTGGGATTCAGATCTGTTTCCGACGTTTGTTAGTTTTGTGATCCTGGCTTGTGAACATGATTTCTCCCTGGCTAAGTCCTCATCTGGAGAATAGGAATGGTACTACTTGTCCCATAGGATGGGAAACTGCTTGGCAAACTTGAAAGCCCTCTAGAATTGTTGGCTCTTGTCAGACTTATCCACTCAGTTTGCTATTATTAAACAGAGGTATGTTTACTAAATTCTTCCTTTATGTTGAATTGAATTTTCTCTCCTGTAGTCTCCACTAGTTAGTTTTTGTTCTCCCTTTTGGAGCAAAAAGTTCTTCCCTATAACTGCCTTCAAATACACAAAGATCGGGCTTTCTGGCTCCCCTCCTCTCTTCTCCAAACTAAATATTCCTCGTTTTTTCAACTGTTCATCATATAACATAGTTTCTACATTTCTACTCTATCTCTTCTACAATGTCCTAGTCCATTTCACAAACTTTCATTTTCCATCTTAAAATGTAGCCTCAAGGGTTGTACACAGAATTCCAAATGTGGCCTTAACTAATGCAAAACATAATAAAACTTTATATTATGTATATGTATGTATGTATACATACATACATGCATAAACTATATAACAACTTTATAACTGGACATTGTGTTTTTTGCATGAAAACTTGTCTTGTACTATATTTGGGATTAAATGAATGATATTTTAAAATTCCTTTAAACAAGCAATATTTTTAACACTTGTGATATGATTGTATTTCACATTTCCAAAGGAGCTTTCATAATATTGAACCATGATATCTTTTAGATTTTTGTGATGTCAAGAATGTAAACAAGCTGATGTCAAATGTAGATGTATTTCTTTTATAAAACTAAATTGAATATTTCCATATTATATTCTTACTTATCTGTTAAACCATAATAGTTTCTTATGACGATATTATATCATCATCATAATAGGTAGCTTGTTTATACATTACAGCTGGCAGTAAAAATGTTTTCTGTGTTACAGAACACTATGTCATCTTGGTATCTTGCCAGATACTTTTAACTCATTCAGATAAAATAGACTGCATTGTGAGAGAGTAGTAGGAAATCGTAAGATTTTAGATAATACTTTTGATAATGCATCAAGCTCCTAGATGTTTATGAAGAGAGCTTCGTATGTGGGATTGGCATATCCTTAATACTACTTTCTGTCTGTTAATATGATAGTATCTTCTAAGACAGATCTCAGCATTGGAAGATTCTAAAAATATATTCAACTTACTTTCAAATAAAAAACAGATGGAAACTAAATAATCACATGATCCTTGTAGTTTAAAATATGAAAAACATTGTTCCATTTGATTTGTCAATACAATTGGAAAATCAGGACCAAGGAAATCACTTGTTTCCTTTGAAATATTTTATTGTAGAGTCCGTTTTTATCTTTCAACTATTTTAATTCTTTTAGTTATTATGGGGACTTGATGTTTATTTTAAATTTTTTTTCAGGTATCTGATAATATTATTAAATCTTACCATTTTGTTTTCCTAAAATAATACATATTTAAGGATAGTTGAGAGTCAGCTCTGGCATAGTGGATCAAGATTTGGCTTCTGTATAGGGAAAAGCTGGAGGTTCTATATTGTCTCTTACTGATCTGTATCTGGTAAAGAAAGCTGTCTCATCTGAATTCCTTTACTGGAATGAAATCACAGATCTGGTGTCCCCACACCCACTCATGTTTAGTTATCACTATTTGAAGGTTGTAAAATATCTTTTAAAAGAAACTTTCTGCTAGGTTGGACTGAGAGCCCAAGTCCCCCAGGACAAAGTGACTTAAGGTTTGAGAAGGACTTCCTCAAAGCCTGCCTCTAGAATGTAGCTAACTGAATACATTACCCCCAGTTTTGTGGGGAATGAAACAGGGGACCTGGGAAATTAAGAGGTATGTCATATAGGGAGAGTCGGACCCTTGTCAACTGACTACAAGTCCAGTATTTTTTTCACTCTACCATATGCCTCACCATCTTCTCCAGTTAATTTCAAATATATTCATTTTTAAGTGATTAAAATGTTTGTTTTTGGCATGCAAACTGATAATTTGATTCTCTTTGTCAATTAAGTCTTGAAGGAAGCATCTTTTAACACTTTAAAAATTAGGTATAAAATAATATTTTAAGGCCATATATTTCTTATGACTTTTGAGTTGAATATACATAATTGTTTTTGCTTTTAATAGGTTTAGATCTTCTATATAACAATATAACCATAGGAAATAAAGACATTGCTGATGGTAAAGTTCAACAAATGAACTATTCTCAAATGTCACATAATTGAAACTTTGTCATAGAGTTTTCTATTCAGTTGCTTTGTCAGATTGGCCTTTGATTTGATATGTTGATTATTTTTGTTGATTTGACTAAATACTGCTACAGAAAACCTTGTTTATTTATTGAAAGCTGGTTCAGTATCTCTCCCACAGAGAAAAGATCAGAGAAAAGAAATAACCGGTGTTTATTATTTATAGTTAATTTATTATGTCTTTGGTGTTTTTGTTGTTGGAAGAATACATTTTTGGAATTCTTACATTTTTATTTTCCTTTCTCGAAGGTATTAGAAAACTTTATCTACAATAACAGCCAAAAATAATGCAAAACTATATTTCACCAAGAAAGAACAGCCAAGATTATGGCGTAAGGTACATTTCAAAAATAAAATATTATTTTGTGTTCACACATATATTTTGTTTGTATAGTGTCCATTTACTAAATCATCCTTTCTATTCCTTTTGAGTTTTTCCATGTCCAGATTTGTTTTTTAAAATATTAAAATGTTTTGTAACTTGAAAACAATTGGAACTAATTTGGTTTCTTTTTTCAATAAACTATATTTAGATGGTGTCCTTAACGCCAGTTTTTGTGAGCTTTGCAAAACACAGTAAGTTATCCCTAAAGTTTTATACAAATCCTATTTTGGCAGTATTATTTGATCAGCTCTTGTTAGAGAAAATATTTTTGCTGCTACTGCATTTTCTTATTTTTCCCTAGCTACTTCTCTTTTGTTTCTTCTACTTGTGCCTTGTAAGATTCTTTTCAGATAAGCCTCAATCATTACTTTGAGATGGAGGTAATCTTTTGTAAAATTAGAGTAGCTTCTTCCTTGTAACTTGTGAAGCTGATTCTCTTTTTCTCCCCTCCTAGATCCTCCCCATTTCAGGCCAGTTAAGAGTCAAAGAAGTGATCTAAGGTTCTGATAAACAAAACTGAGTTTGGGAACAGAATCAGGACCGTACCTTAAGAACATAGTCAGCGATTCGTGTATATTTGTAGCGGATGAATACACCTACAGCAATTGGAATCAGGGTGCTGCAGAGGGTCAGGGTCACTGCTCCCAGGGGTAGTAACTGCACCAAAGTTGTATTGATCCAGGCCCGACTATAGATCCACAGGCAGAGGGGCATCAACAGCAAAGCCAGAAGTGTGGAAGAAATAGTCATGATAATACTGTAGAGATGGAAGTAAACACAACAAGCATCTAGTTAGGAGTGACCCGACCCTCCCCCCAGCCTCTTTAGCCAGCTTAAGGTCTGGGGAGGGGTCCCTAAAGATCTGAGGAAAGCTGCAGGGAAAAGCAACATGTTGGACTGATGAAGGGGCCTAGGGCCAACCCTCCTAACGAAACCTGTCTGAGAAATGTTAAGAGTTATGTTCCACTCCCATCCCCTGTCTTTATTTGCCAATATTTTAAAGTACTCCATTGATCCCGGTTGGATCTGATTAAGCAGAAGGACTAGGATCTGTAGTTGTTTGATTCTTCTGGACATGTCTTTTTTTCTAAATTGTCCTTGATTATTTATTTCTTTTTATTTGTATCTACTTGTTGAATTGAATTCAACAGATTTTCTGTGGTTCAGCTGCCCACAGTGACAGTCTCTTCTTTGATATCCCCAATTACAGTCATCCGGGTTCTAAAACTGACTTTAGTGGTGGAGGAGCCCAGCTTCTGCCTCTCCCTTTCCTCCCTCCCACCTTCAGAGCTACTACCCTTTTCCCTAACATAGCCACTACTGCTTCTCTGATTGCAAAGCCTCTCCCGTTCAATCCTTTCTCTACTTTTTGTCCAGTCTGTTCTTTTTCACAGCTCCCTTCATTTTTCTCATCGTATGGCTAATTGGTTTGGAGAAGCTCCCCACGGGAGGGAGAAGGGAAGCTCCTACCTGAGGTTCATGTCGCCGTTCACCAGCAGAGACATAAGATTGGAAAGGTTTCCGCCTGGACAGCAGCCGCATAATAGAACGGCCACAGCCTCCACTTCGTCCAGAGAGAAGATGAGGGCCAGGAGGAAGGCCAGCAGGGGCATGAAGACGAACTGGCAGAGCAGGGCCAGCAGGACCCCGATGGGCCTGCGGATGTGAGCCCCGATGTGATTGACCTCCACGGTGCAGCCCAAACCCAGCATGGTGATGCACAGGGCCACTCCCACAAATACATTCAGGCCGTGGTTCAGAGGGGTGTCCCAGAACGGATTGGCTTGGGAGCCCCAATCCTGTGGGAGGTGGGCAAAACCTTGGGGACTACTGCTGACCTTTGACTCCCAGGGGCTAGGGGTCGGGTTCAGACTGGAACTGAGGCTGGGGCTGGGGCTGGAACTGGGATCAGGGCTGATGCTAGAGCTGAAGTTGGGGCTGAGGCTGGGGTCCTCGAAGATGCTGGGGCTGAAGTTCTGGGCAGGGCTGGGGCTGAAGTCCCCGACGGTGATTGTCTGGCTGTAGTTCTCCGCCTCGGGGGAGGGCGAGAACAGCAGAGTCTCATTGTCTTGGCTGCCCATGGCTGAGGATCCCTGCGGGATGGGGACGTCCGGCCTGCCTCCCGAAGGCTGCGCGCTGAGGGGCCGGCTGCCTGTAGCGCATCCGAAGCCGGCCGGCAGCCGAGAAGCAGCAGCAGGTCCCGAGGAGCCAGAGGGGACCGTCACCCTGCCCGGCTCCCGACTGCCTCTCCTCCTCGGCCGCTGTCAGCCTGTCCGCCGGGCGCGGGGAGGCACGGACCTCCCAGCTTCGCGCGGAGCTAGGCTTCCCGAGAGTCTCCCACTCCTCGGGGTCCCCAGCATGAATGCTCCCCGCTGCCGGGGAGGGCTGGGCTAAGTCCTCAAGTCTGGCTGCCCTGAAGGATGCACTTGAATCCCATTTGGGAGCCGAGCGGCCGGGACTTTCTCTGCCTCTCACTTGTGGGTCCCCAGGCCCCCGGGGCAGCGCTGGCTCCTCCCTTTAATCAGCATTAAGTGGTTCCGTTAGAATGTGACCTGAGGCTGAACAAAGACTTAACGGGGAAGGAGGAGGGAGGGAGGGCTTGGCTGGGCGTTTCTGTCTGCTGGGTTTTCTCTGGGAATGATGTTTGGGGAGAGTTTCTCTGAAACCAGACAGAGTCTAGTGCTATATCGCCACAGTCCTGTCACGGGGCAAGTCTCCGAACCGCGAATGGTTATGTGGCTTAACCCTTAGAACCTTAGACTAGAAATGCTGTCAAGGACTTGAATGGCGTTGATGTCGGGGGACTAGACAGGGTCCTTACCCGCAGACGTGTTAACGAATTAAATGATACTGTTTCTGAATGCTTTACCATTTATTCTCTCTCATCTTAGTTTTCTATATTCCCATGTTTTCTTTAGTGATGGGGTATATAGATCAGAGCTTCTTAACTAGGAAAAGCTTTGTGGAAGGAAAAGAAAGACAAGATGCTTTAATAAAGAGGAATGTTTTCTTTCATGAATGGTATCTAATAGACATTCTCTTTTCTCATTCTCCTTCGAAATTGACCACATACCCACAGGATGATAGTTTGTTGTTTAATATCTTTGTTATTGATACATCAGCATAGGGTAATTCCTTCCTAAAAATGTTACCAAGTGTAGTGTGATGTGAGAAAAACAAACTTCTTCTCTAATGAATCCAAAAAAAAGTAAAAAAGACAGATCTGTATATCCATTCCTAATTTTAAAAAGTATTCTTTCTCTCCCTCCGTAATGTTGGGGCTAGCTTTCTGGAGGTCCTTCGGATGGGCCTTGGTCTCAGCAGATTAGACACCACGAGAAATTCGGTCAAGAATAGAGTCTAGATTCTTTTTTTATATATAGCTTTTTATTTACAAGATATATGCATGGGTAATTTTACAGCATTGAACCTTTTGTTCCAACTTTTCCTCTCCTTCCCCCCACCCTCTCCCCCAGATGGCAGGTTGACCAATACATGTTAAATATGTAAGAGTATAAGTTAAATACAATATATGTGTACATGTCCATACAGTTATTTTGCTGCACAAAAAGAATCGGACTTTGAAAAGAGTCTAGATTCTTTATTCTGGCATAGTCTTGATCTTAGTGCAGGAGGCATGAGAGCCACCACGAGGCTGGTTAAAGATAGATTGTCTATCTTCCAGTCCTTCTTAGCCCTTTTATACCTTATTGTAAATACATCATTACAGCATACTGATTATGTGTGAACTTAGAGAACCATTATATCATCATACTAAGTATATATGTGAACTAGAGAACCATCATCTCATCAATTCTCCTGAGTTTATACCCTCCTAGATGCTTTCCAATGATTGTTTTCATTTGATCATCACAATAACCCTATTTTTATCACTACTTAATAGAGGAGGAAAGTGAGGAAACCCTTGAAATTGGGTTGTAAATTCTTGTTTCAAGTATATTTCTCTAGAGTTCCGGCCCTCTACATCCCTCTATGTAATAATCTTTAAAATCAAATGCATATTGATTAAGTGCCTGTTATATATCAAGGCCTGTACTAGTCATGGGAATATAGACACCAAAGCACAATCCCAGCAGAAAAAAATAGCTATTTGTAGAAAATTTGAAAGTCTACAAAGTGCTTCACATTTTACTATCTCATTTTGTCTTTTAACAACATTTTGTCTTTAAACTATTGTGCCACACACCATACTCTAGGCTTCAAAAAATAGGTACAGAGAAAACAAAACAAATGCAGACAAGATTAGAAGGGAAATAATAAACTGGGAAAACATTTTTACAAAGGTTCTGATAAAGGCCTCATTTCCAAAATATATAGAGAATTGACTCTAATTTATAAGAAATCAAACCATTCTCCAATTGATAAATGGTCAAAGGATATGAACAGACAATTCTTAGACGAAGAAATTGAAACTATTTATAGACATATGAAAATATGCTCCAAATCATTATTAATCAGAGAAATGCAAATTAAGACAACTCTGAGATACCACTACACACCTGTCAGATTAACTAGAATGACAGGGAAAGATAATGGGGAATGTTGGAGGGGATGTGGGAAAACAGGGACACTGATACATCGTTGGTGGAATTGTGAACACATCCAGCCATTCTGGAGAGCAATTTGGAACTATGCTCAAAAAGTGATCAAACTGTGCATACCCTTTGATCCAGCAGTGTTTCTACTGGGCTTATACCCCAAAGAGATACTAAAGAAAGGAAAAGGACCTGTATGTGCCAAAATGTTTGTGGCAGCCCTGTTTGTAGTGGCTAGAAGCTGGAAAATGAAAGGATGTCCATCAATTGGAGAATGGTTGAGTAAACTGTGATATATGAATGTTATGGAATATTATTGTTCTGTAAGGAATGACCAGCAGGATGAATACAGAGAGGACTGGCAAGACTTACATGAACTGATGCTGAGTGAAATGAGCAGAACCAGGAGATCATTATATACCTCAACAATGATACTGTTTGAGGAAGTATTCTGAGGGAAGTGGATCTCTTCGATAAAGAGAGTTAATTCAGATCAAAGATGGACAGAAGCAGCTACACCCAGAGAAAGAACACTGGGAAATGAATATAAACTGCTTGCATTTTTGTTTTTCTTCCCGGGTTATTTCTACCTTCTGAATTCAGTTCTCCCTGTGCAACAAGAAAACTGTTTGGTTCTGCACACGTATATTGTATCTAGGATATACTGTAATCTATTCAACATGTAAAGGACTGCTTGCCATCCAGGGGAGGGGGTTGAGGGAGGGAGGGGAAAAATCAGAACAGAAGTGAATACAAGGGATAATACTGTAAAAAAAAATTACCCTGTCATGGGTTCTGTCAGTAAAAAGTTATTTTAAAAAAAATAGGTACAGAGGCCATCCCTACAACCACCCTAAGGGGTAGGTACTGTTATCACTTTACATTTGAGGAATTCTACATTGTGTCATTCTACTATTGAGGATACTAAGGCAAATAGTAAAGTTCTTGGCCTGCAGCCAGTGTCAGAGGCCAGATTTAAACCCAGATTTTCCCAACTCTATCTACTGCACCACTAACTGGCCAGTCAGCCAACCAGCTCCGAGGGTGCTTTTTTCTCTAGCTTCTCCCCATGGGCAGTATAAGATACTTCACCAGAGGCTATGCTAAGATCTTGATAAAGCAGGATAGCCATAGAATTCCCCTCAGCTATAGTAAATACTATTTGAGCCCACCTTCAGGGTTCTCTTTCTCGCTCTCCTTTAGACTGGCAGCTCAGATTCCCAGAAGGAAGGATACTCCCCTCAGGATCCTGTGGGTTACCTTAAAGCATTGTGGCTTCTGCTGTCATTACTCAGGAGCCTCTATTGACTGCCTCTAGGGCCAATTTCTTTTAACCAGTAGATCTTTATTCATTTCTGTGGCAGGACATTTACTGAGAAAGCACAACAAAGGCAGAAAAGTGATAGAAATAACTCTCACACTGGGAGCCCATTCTCCTCTTGCATTTTTAGAATACTAGGCCTTGAGAATTTGGGGCAGCTAAAAGATATAGTGGAGAGAGAGCCATGTCTGGAGTCAATAACAATTAAAATCTGGGGTCAAACACTTTTTGTTTGTGTGATCCTGAGCAAGTCATTTAACCTGTCTGCCTCAGATTCCTCCTCTATTAAGTAGTGATAAAAATAGGGTTATTGTGATGATCAAATGAAAACAATCATTGGAAAGCATCCAGCTCAGAGTGCTATGTAAATGTAAGCTATTAAAAGTGAAATGTTCTCTTCCCTCAAGGAACTTAGAGTCTAGGAGGGTAGGAGACAGTATGTATATATATATAAGAAAATGTGATATAAATTGAAGAAATTTGTTATTTGAGGGAGAAATATTATAGAAGGTTTTTAAAGAGAAGCTTCTTGTAGGGAGGGATTGAGCTGAACCTTAAAGAAAGATGAGAATTCTTGGAGGTGCAGGTGAGGAAGGAAGGCATTCTGGGGTGGAGAAAGACCATTGCAGAGGCTGGAGATAAGAGATGGAGGGCCCTGTGTGAAGAACGATAAGAAACCCAATTTCAAGGAACAATAGAGGGGTAAAGTATGTAACATATAAGAAGTCTAGAAAGGTCTAATGGAACTAGATTGTGAAGAACTTTACTAGACAGAGAAGTTTACATTTGATCCAACAAGTAAGAGAGAATCTTTGGAATGTTTTGAGTAAGGGAACAGTGACATTGTCAGACATTGTCAGTTAGGAAAATGACTTCTGTATCTCTGTGTAGAATGATTTTTGTAAGAAGGACCTTGAGGTAGTCCAAATAAGAGGCTTTTTTCTTTTTTATGAAATCAGGACTTTATATGTGTTGTGTGTGTGTGTGTGTGTGTGTATGTATGTATATATAAAATTTATTCCCTAGTTACAAATGAAGACAATTCGACAATTTTTTACATTCATTAAAAAAACTTTTGATTTCCAAATTTTCTTTCTTTCCCTCATCTCCTTCCCTGAGACAGCAATTTGATATGGATTATGTGTATTTGATCATGCAAAACACATTGCCATATTTGTCATATTGTGAAAGACACAGACTCTAAGGGTAAAAAATACAGAAAGTGAAAACTATATCTGCGTTCAAACTCAATCAATTCTTTCTCTGGATACAAATAGCATTTTCCAAATCTTTTGGAATTGTCTTGCATCATTATATTGCTGAGAACAGCTAAGTCATTCACAGTTGATCATCGTATGTTACTGTTACTGTGTACAGTGTTCTCTTTGTTCTGCTCATTTCACTTTGCATTGAGGGCATCCCCTCAATATCAAACAGATGTTATAAATATTTTTGTACAGATAGATAAATCCTTGTTATATCTTTTTGGGATATAGACCCAATAGTGGCTTTGCTAAATCAAAAGGTATGTACAATTTTTATAGAAAACTATTGTACAACATGGTTGGACTAATTTACAGCTCCCATTTTTCCTACATCCCCTCCAACATTTATTATTTTCCTTTTCTGTCACATAAACTAATCTCATAGGAATAAGGTAGTACTTCATAGTCATTTCAATTTGTTTTTCTCTAATCAGTGTTGATTTAGAGAATTTTTAAAATATAACTATGGATAGCTTTGATTTCTTCATCTAAAAACTGCCTTTTCATATTCTTTGAGGAATGACTTGTGTTCTTCTAAATTTGAACCAATTCTCTATGTATTTGAGGAATGAAGTCTTTAGCAGAGATATTTGCTGTAAAAATTGTTTCCCAGCTTTCTGCTTTCCTTCTAATCTTGGTTGTGTGGGTTCTATTGGTCAAAACTTTTTTAAAAATTCATATAATCAAAGTTGTCAATTTTAATCTAGTAGTGCTTCTTCCTATCTCTTGCTTGGTCATAAAGTCTTCCTTTTTCTATACGTCTGACATTCCTTAATTTATTAATTAATTAATTTATTCCTTATTTTTACTTATAGTATTACTATTTATGTTTTTAAATCATATATACATTTAGATCTTATTTTGGTGTAAGATATTGCTCTATACTTGTTTTTCAGTTTTTCATGCTGTTTTTCAGTTTTCACAGCAGGTTTTGTCAAATACTAAGTTCTTATCCCCAAATCTGGGATCTTTTGGGTTTATCAAACACTTGATATCCAAACACTCATTTAAGAGACTTTTTACAGTAGGTCAACCAACGTGTGATGAAGACCTAAGCGATAGACAAAATTTAGGGTTTGTCACTTGGTTCATTCAGTATATGAAAGAAAGGAAAATAAGTTGCTGAGGATGACAATAAACTTACAAACCTGAGCAACCAGAAGAACCATCCATAAATATAGGAAAAGTATAGAAAAACAGTAGATTTGGGTTTTGGGGGGGCGGGAGCAGAAATAATGAATTCTGTTTTGGATCTGCAAAAGTTGAGATTTTATCAGACATACAGTTCAAATTGTCTAATAGGTCATTCATGATGAGAGAGTTCAGGAAAGAGATCAAGAATGAATATATATAAATCTGAGAATCATCCTTGTTGAAATTATAATTAAACCATTTAATGGAGCTTCTAGGGGGTGGAACCAAGGTGTCCAAGTTGGCAAGAATTCATCTGAACTCTCCCAAATTCCTTTCCAAATAACATTAAAATGAACACCCCAAATATATTTTTGGAGTGGCAGAGCCAACAAAAGGTTCTGGTAAAACAGTATTCTAGTTCCAGACAACTTTGGAGGTCAGCAGGAAAAGTGTCTCACCTGGGTGATGATTGGGCAGGGAACACAACAGAGGCTCACCTCATGTCAAGGCAGCTGCAATAGTGGCAGCACCAGCTTCTCGAGCCCCAGAGGGAAGGGGAAGTTAAAGAGTTGGACAACTGGTCAGAAAGGGACCTTTTGCTGATGCTGGCTTCAGGACACTGCTGCATTGCCCTTACACAGTTCCTAGTCACAATTCCATGGCAAAGAAGAGGACCCTGCCCAGTTCTAGGATGGAGATCATACCATGTTAGAAACATCAAAAACTTATAGATTCCCTCTTTTCCCTCCCTCTCAGAACTAACTTTCAAAACAGCATACAAAATACCTAAAGCTTGAAACAGTGCTCTTTTCACCCCAGAAGCAGAGCCAAGCGTAGTATAAACACCAGAAATAGGCTGGGAAAATGAGCAAACAATAGAAAAAGAAGCTAACAATGAAAAATTATGGTGACAGGGAAGATCAAGATACAAACTCAAAAAAAAAGTCAAAAACTGCTACAAGTAAAGCCTCAAAGGGAAAAAAATGAATTGTTCACAAACCCAAATAGAAATCATGGAAAGGTTCAAAAAGGATTTTTAAAAATCAAAAAAGAAAGAGAGAGAGGGAAAACTGGGGAAAGAAATGAAAGTGATGCAAGAAAATGATGAAAAGAGCTTAAAGGAAAACCGAGAAGAGAATTCCTTAAAAAGCAGAATTGGCCAGGAAAAATTCACTGGAAAAAAAAAGGACTCCTTAAAAAGTAGAATTGGCTAAATGGAAAAAAACATTAAAAAATGCACTGAAGAAAACAATCCTCAAAAATTGTAATTGGGCAAATGAAGGCTAACAATTCTGTAAGTCATCAAAAAAATAACAAAACAAAGTCAGAAGAATGATGAAAAATCTCATTGATCTGAAAACATTGAATAGAGACAATCTAAGAATTGTTAGACCTGAAAACCATGATTTAAAAAAACCAAAAACCTAGCTAACATATTTTAAGAAATTATTTAGGAAACTGCTGTGATATCCTAAAATTAAAGGGTAAAAATAGAAATTGAAAGACTCTACTGACCACTTCCTGAAAGAGATCCCATCATGGCAACTCCCAAGAATATTGTAGCTAAATTTCAGAGCTCCCAGGTCAAGGAGAAAATCATTCAAGTAGCCAGAAAGAAATGATTCAAATATTGTGGAGTCACAATCAGTATAACACAAGATTTAGTAGCTACCACTTAAAAGGAGCAGAGGTTTTAAATGATACCTGTAGAAAGTAAAGGAGGTGAAATGATAACCAAGAATCATGTATTCAGCAAAACTGAGTATAAATTTTGAAGAGAAAAATAGATATTTGATGAAATAGAGGACTTTCCTGATGAAAAGAGTTGAATAAAAAATATTACTTTGAAATATAAGATTCATGAGAAGTAATAAAAGGTAAACCTGAAAGAGAAGTCATAAGGAATGTAATAAGGTTAACCTATTTATATTCCTATATGAAAAGATGATATTTGTAACTTCTAAGGACTTTTTTATTATTAGGACAGTGGGAAGAATTATACATAGAGGGTATGGGTGTAAATTGAGTATGATAGGATGATTTTTAAAAAACAAAATTAAGGAGTGAAAAAGAGGGATGTGCTGGGAGGAGAAGGGAGAAGAAGGGTAGGAAAAATGATAATTGCTTAAAAGAAGTACGCAAGGAAGGGCTTTTACAGTAGAGGAGGGAAGATGACTGAGGGGAAAGGTAGTGAGTAATAATTGAACATTGCTCTTATCAGAATTGATTGAAAGAGGGAATAACATCTACACATCTTATCCTACGGGGAAGTAGGAGGAGAAGGGGATAACAGAAGTGGTTGGAAGGCACATTGAGAGGCATGAAGCATCAGACAACTGAAATGACTGAGCAACAACAGCAACAAAATAATCTAATCCTAAAAAATGAGTGGGTCAGCCACCAAATCATAGATAACAGTTGTTTCATTTCATAGAATGACAACTGAAACAACATACCCATAATTGTGGAATGTCACAAATTTCTCTAATGAACATTAATGCAAAAAATGTTTCTTAAAATTTCTAAATAGTAAAGAAATTATGGCACTATATCACAAAAATTAGACATTATAACTAGCTGGGATTTTTATTAGGATTATAGAGATGATTCAGTATTAGGAAAATTATCAGCAAAATTGACCATATCAACATCAAAAACAACAAAAATCAATTGATTATCTCAAGAAATGTAGGAAAAATATTTGACAATACAACACTTATTTCTATTTTTAAAAAAACAATAGAAATCATAGGAATAAGATGATGACTGAAATCTAAAACCATCAGCAGATACTTTCTGGGAAGGGGAGAAACTGGAAGCTTTCTCAGTACTATCAGGTGAAATAAGGATGCCCATTTTCACCACTTTTACTTAATATTATTCTAGAAATGCTAATTATAGCAACAAATGACAAAAGAAATTAAAGAAGGCAATAAAAATAGGCAATGAGGAAACAAAATTTTCACTATTTGCAGATGATATGATGTTATACTTAGAGAATCCTAAAGAATCAAATTAAAAAACTACCACTAGCTGAAATAATTTACGACTTCAACAAAGTTGCAGGTTATAAAATAAATCACATAAATCATCAGCATTTCTATATATTACCAACAAAGTCCAGCAGGAAGAGATGGAAAAATATTTTTTAAAATAACTGCGGGGGCAGTTGAGTGGCACAGTGCATAGAGCACCAACCCTGAAGTTAGGAGGACTGGAGTTCAAATTTGACCTCAGACACTTAACACTTCCTGGCTGTGTGACCCTGGGCAAGTCACAACCCCAATTGCCTCAGCAAAATAAATAAATAAATAAATAAATAAATAAAAAATAACTGCAGATGATATAAATACTTGGGAGTCCTGCCAACACAAACCCAGGAAATTATTGGAACACAATCGTTCTCAGTTATACTGGGATGTGTATATATGTCATGGTTAGTTTTGGTTTTGTTTATGTTTTTAGAACTTCTTCTTTCCAGTGTTCCAAAACTAAGCTTGTACTATTTAAAATTTTACATCTTTGTGTTCTTCCACAAACCTTGTTGGCTCTCAAATTTCGTTAAGTCACTATATAAAAATGTGAATAACCAACATCCATCTCTGAAAAATTAGCAGTCTTTCTTACTCTTATTTTTCTGTTGAATTCTCCTCCTTCTTCTCTTCTTTCTTCTTCTCCTTCTTCCTCTTCCTTCTTCCTCTATTTTCTCTTCCTCATATTCATCACTGAGATTCTCTTTAAGCTTTGGTGTCCATCTTAAGCTTTCTTATTCATTTCATTTTTATTTAATTTGGACAGAAGAATCTTCTTTCCCTCTTTCCCAATTACAAAAAACAATATGCAGTCCTTTCTCAAAAAGTATATTGCTCATTGACTGATTGAATCACATGATTTGAGACACAGGAAAATTTCTACCATATGGGGCTGGTTCCATGAAATATTGTTTTCTAGATGAACTAATTATTTCTTTATTTTTTCAAATGTTTCTCTCCCTCCTCCTTTCCTCTACAAAAATGAACAAAAAGAAACATTCTTATAATAAATATGGATAGTCAAGCAAAGCAAATTCCCTCATTTCCATTTCTAAAAACAGGCATCAGTCAACAAAGTTTTGAAGGATTTTAGAGTAGTTTCTCTTTATAATGGTTGTCATTGTGTAAATTCTGGTTCTGCCTACTCTGAATCAGTTCATATAAGTCTTCCTAGTTGCCCTCTGAAAATACACTTATTTCATGTGATACAATAATATTCCATTACATTCATATACTAGAATTTATTTAATCATTTCATAATAGGTAGGCTCCATTTTAGTTAACAGTTTCTTGTAAGATAAAAAGAGCTGCTTTAAGTATCTGGATGTATATATGAGTCTTTTCTCTCTTTATTATTTTTGGGATATATATGTCTAGAATAGTATTTCTGGGTCCAAAGGTGTTTTGTAATTTATAGGCATGAACTAACATTTTTAGGAGTGAGGCACAACAGAAAAGGAGAGTTTGAACAAGATCTATAAAAACAGAAATTGGTCAGAAGAAAGCTCAAAAGTGGTACTTTAGAAGCTTTAACTCCTTGAAGGCCAGATAGAAAATAAAGAAGAAATATGAATAGCCAATGAATCAGAAAACAAAATTCAGAGAATACCATAAAGGAAGAAGGGTAATAAAGAAAAAAAAGCAAAGAAAAACATTGTAGAAAAAAGCATAATTAATCCATTTGTTCTGGAAAATGATTTGGAATTGTATCCCAAAAGTTAAAACTAAATTGTAAACTTAGGGGATGGCTATCACCTGAAGGATGGCTGAAAAAGTTGTAGCTTATGAATGTAATAGAATATTATTGTATTGTAAAAAATGATAAAGGGAATGGTTTCAAAAAAGCATGTGAAGACCTGTGCCAGAACTAGGCAAACTCTATAACTCTGATGGTCAAAGGACTTCTAATAAAACATGCTGTCCACATCCAGTAAAGAAAACTGATGAACTCAGAATTTCCTCGACTTCTTGCTTTTTCTTCTTGGAATAATGCAGAAATATGTTTTGCCTGTTCAGAAAAGAAAAGCAAAGTAAAAGAAAAATAATATTAAAAAAAATAAGTCAGAAGGAAGGAAGTCTGCATTTAACTGACTAGGAAATTAGAAAACTTAAATAAATAAAAATAAATTATTATTTTCAATAAAATCCAAGGACTAAGAGGTAAAATAAGCTTATGGGACAATGGAGAGAAAACACATATGGAAAAATTAACATCTAATTTTAAGCATTGAAAATTGCAAGAAAAAAAGTAATAACAAAAAAGAAGAGGATTTTGAAAGAGAAATCTAAAAGAGACAAATGAAGTGAGTACAAGCCTAACAATCATAACTTTAAATGTGAATAGATTAAATAATTGAATAAAATTAAAATGACAGAATGGATAAAAAAACCAAAATCTAATGATCTTATACATAAGAAACATATGTTAAAAGGATACATATAGAATTAAAATGATATTTGGGACAGAATTTATTGTGCTTCAAGAAAATTTCAATAAACTAGACTTTGCAATTATGTTTTCAGATAAAGCAGTATTTTAAAACTCATACTATCAATAGAGTAAGGAGATTGCACTCTGCTTTAAAAACCATAGAAATGAAACATCATTAATATTGAATATGAATTCACAAAAGAAAATTCAATTAAGAAACATATAGTAATTCAATAATAGAAAAAGGCATTAATGTATCTCTTTCACAGTTGGACAAATTTAACAAAAAAAGACAAAAGGGAAAAATAAAGAACTATTAGAAAATTTTGCACTAAAGACTTCTCAATAGATATCTTCTCATCTTCTCAATAGATAATTCTCAGTACTATATTGCATCTTTACAAAAAATAGATCATGTTATTGGAATACAAAGAAAATATAAATAAGTACCAAAAAAAATAAGCAAGTATTTAACAAGACCAGAGTATAATAAAAATAGCAATTGCTAGAGGAATTAAAAAATAAATTAAAAATTAATAACATAATTTGTGAGAACATAGAAGAAGGTTGATACAGATTATTCCCACAGAGCTAAAAAGAATTGAGATATTAACAAATTTCCATAAAGACTATTAATGAATGGACTATTCTCAGAATTATAACTAACTAGCAAACACTTGACAAACTGTTCAAACAATCTAATTTGTGGAGCAGTACAAACTTTTATGATATTACTTTATTATTAATTTAAAGATAATTTAAAATGATTTATTGTATTATTGATGGGAACTATGGAGAAAAAGGCACAGTATAACATTACTGATTGAACTATTGATTCACTCTCTCTGGGTATATATATGGCAATATAAAATAAGCAGAAAATTTTGCTCATATTCTTTGACTCAGTGAACCTATTTTTAGGATCATACTTAAAGGATGTTATTGAAAAGAAGGAAACTATTTAGACAAAAATATATACCAAATATTACTTACAGTGGCTAAAAACTAGGAAATATATCTAATAAGGGAGAAATGACTATACTTGTATGTGAACATAATTGAAAATTACTGTACTATAAACAATACAAATAAATATGAAATATTACATTAAATAATATAGAATGAATAAATTAGAGAATTATATGGGTAAAAGTCAAAAAAGCCTGGAAAACTACAGAGACAAAAAAGATTTTCTGAAGTCATCATGGAAAGTAGTATATTTTCATTAGTGTTATTTAAGTAAATTTATTTACTTTTAAGTAAATATATAAGCTAACATTGGAGTTTAGATTTAATTTATTGTACAATAAATTTTTATTCTTTGGGTACCTGAAAGTTTGTTTTGTTAATAGTTACTAAGTTTAAAATAAATTTCAAAACAATAAGAATGAATTGTAATTGAAGAAAAAGAGTAGCAGGCTATTTCAATAATTGAGG
This sequence comes from Antechinus flavipes, assembly GCF_016432865.1. Taxonomy (NCBI): domain Eukaryota; kingdom Metazoa; phylum Chordata; class Mammalia; order Dasyuromorphia; family Dasyuridae; genus Antechinus; species Antechinus flavipes. Next base: position 36,342,421 of record NC_067403.1, on the reverse strand, counting down.
CTAGCAATGAGAGTCTAGATGAAGGTAATAGCAATAGATTGTGTGAAGAAATAGTGAAGCTATAGCACCAATAATATTTGGCATCTGGTTGGATATAAAGGGTAAAGAAGAGGAAGAACTCCGTGATGTTGAGATTGCAGGGATGCTTTTATTAAGAGAAGAACAAGAAGATTTATGGAAAAGATAAGGCAAAGATAAATTAAACATGAGGTGCCAAGGCTACATCCTCTTGAAACTCCAGAGTTGGTAGTTGGAAATGCAGTTTGGGAGCTCATAGATAGAAGTATGACTTTGAAAGTCACCAGCATGGAGGTAATAATGTAAACTGTGGAATTAGGCAAGAGCATGATAGAAGACAGAGTTTAAGGAATGTTGATATTAAGGGAGAAGGACCGAAATAAGATAGGCCAACAAAGGTGGCAAAGAAGGTAGTTAAGTTGGAAAGTAATCTGAGAAACCAAGGAAGAAGAAATTATCCACAAGGATAGTAGAGATGATCAGGTGGGATCTGGGTGGGGAGATATGTCTCCCATGAGTCCTGAAGAATAAATCTTTTCTTTTAGTGATTAATAGGTGATTGTTGATATCTTTGACAGTATGAATAGGGATGTAATCCAGATTGCATGAGTTCCTGAAATGAATGGGTAGTGAGGAATTGTAAGTACAGAGTATAGACTATTGCAATTAAATTTTCAACTTTAAAACAGTACAATAATAAAACAGCTATGTAAACAGAACAACTCTCCTCCTTCCACACTAAAGAATAATTCATGCCGAAGTATAAATTTTGTCTCAGTTGAAAACCATTTTTACAATTTACCAAAAACCAAATTACTGCTTTGGTGGTAGATGCCAAATGTTTTTTATATAGTATGTGACTCCACAGCAGGACTTTACCAATCATGCTACATAAAGCAGTCTCAGCAGCTCTTTTTTTTTTCAAATGACCTAATGTGATTCTGTCTAGACTGTGGATTGAATATTAAATAACTGTGTGTTTTTGCACCTAGCTGAACTGCTTTAGTCCCAGCTGCATTCCAAATATTTTAACAAAATTAAAGTCTTAGTAGGAGTTGGGTTTTTAGGGGGGAGGGAGGAAAGGAGAAAAAAAGGGGGAAATGGAGTGGGAGAGAGAAAAACAGAGGGAAAAAAAAAACTAACCACATGTATTATCATGCTTGGCCATATTATTGGAAAATACTGTTTAAAACTGAGATTTCTTAGGTGTTTAAAATTTTTTAAATCATTCTTAGTGCTCAAATGAAGGAAATAAAAAAAAAACTTCAAAAAATATATGTTCTTAATTAGCAATGGCTAGCAATGGCCCAAGAAATAAAAGCTGTCTTCTTCATGAACAAATTGAGATTGAGATCAATTACCTCCTGCCACTTCCTATTTTCAAACTAATGAATTACATTTTTAAAAGCTGAGCTCTTAGAGCTTCTGGGTTTGGGATGAAAGGGGGAAATTTCCAATGTGTATTTCACGCAAATTAAAAAGGATTAGGATGAGCCAGTTGCTGCTGCTGCCTGCTTTTGAGAGTTAGCATAAATCATACTCAAAAGGAAGCATTTATCTATATTTGTTAATGCAGCATATTTGGAAGTTAAAAAGGCCTTGCAGTTAGCTATTCAATCTAGAGTATCTAGGAACAATTCGGCTGGGTTTATTTCAAACCAAAGGAATGTTTCAAATGTCACCCATTGTCAACTAGGCAAAAAATTGAACATTAAAAGATCAAAAGAACCCTAAAGTTAAAATACCATTCTGATACATTAATTCCCCTTCATTTTGTGGCAAAATTGGTGAAATGGAATAAAGGTCATAAAGTGATGTTAATTATGTCAAGAATTTATGGAAACATAAAAGTCTCAATATATTTTATTTATTATAGAACCATGAAAACAGAGTAGAGATTTTTAAATATCTCTGGACCTTATAAGCTATGTGCATATAAATCCAAAGATAAACAAAAAGTCTTTTGACGAGACAGCTAACCCCAGACTGTAGATCCATGTAAAGCCTTTCTAGGCTTCTGTCTGTTTCAGCACTTGATCATGTTCCCATCTGACAGGTGAAGGATTGCAAAGGGATGAATCTTCTCCCCATGCAGGGTAAACAGCAAGTCTGAGACTGAAAGAAAGAAGAGAGGTCTGGTTTTAGAACTCTGCATCCTTCTGGTTCATAAGAAGTCTATCTGGTCCAATGAAACAAGTCTGGACCTTGGGATCAGAGAGCTGGCCCTGATGCTTAGTGCTGCAAGTCACTGCAAGCCCCTAAGGCCTCAGTTTCCTCATCTATTACATGAAGAAATTGAACTAGATGAACTTTATGGTTCCTTATAGTTCTAAAATTAGTTTATACATATCTTTACTTGTTTCTCTGAATTCTATATGTTTATTATTTCTGACTATAAAATAATATGTTATTAATATGCCACAGTTTTTTCCAACCATCCTTCAATTGATTGATGCGTATTCACTTTATTTTCACTTCTTTGCTACAATAATGCTGCTAGAAATATTTTCATGTATATTCTAGCTTTGTTTTTGTCTTTGTTTTTTTTTTGTTTTGTTTTGTTTTTATAATTTTTTATTGATAGAACGCATGCCAGGGTAATTTTTACAGCATTATCCCTTGCATTCATTTCTGTTCTGATTTTACCCCTCCCTCCCTCCACCCCTTCCCCGAGATGGCAAGAGTCCTTTACATGTTGAATGGGTTGCAGTATATCCTAGATACAATATATGTGTGCAGAACCAAACAGTTTTCTTGTTGCACAGGGAGAATTGGATTCAGAAGGTATAAATAACCCGGGAGGAAAAACAAAAATGCAAGCAGTTTATATTCATTTCCCAGTGTTCTTTCTCTGGGTGTAGCTGCTTCTGTCCATCTTTGATCAATTAAGGCTCTCTTTATCGAAGAGGTCCACTTCCATCAGAATACATCCTCAAACAGTATCATTGTTGAGGTATATAATGATCTCCTGGTTCTGCTCATTTCACTCAGCATCAGTTCATGTAAGTCTCTCCAGTCCTCTCTGTATTCATCCTGCTGGTCGTTCCTTACAGAACAATAATATTCCATAACGTTCATATACCACAATTTACTCAACCATTCTCCAATTGATGGACATCCTTTCATTTTCCAGCTTCTAGCCACTACAAACAGAGCTGCCACAAACATTCTTGCACATACAGGTCCCTTTCCTTTCTTTAGTATCTCTTTGGGGTATAAGCCCAGTAGAAACACTGCTGGATCAAAGGGTATGCACAGTTTGATAACTTTTTGAGCATAGTTGTCTTTGTTTTTTTTAAGACCATATGTGTTATATCTAAAGGTATAAATATTAAAAATCATTTTTCTTACATATTTCCAAATTAATATTCAGAATAGTTGGACCAAACCAGAGTTCTATCATGAAGTGAGAGTTATGCAAGAGAGAGTCAACAGCTTGGAAAAGGAATGAAAAAAAATTGTCTGAAGAAAACAAGGCCTTAAACAGTGCAGTTAACCAAGTGGAAAAAGATATACAAAAGCTAACTGAAGAAAATCACACATTAAAAACTAGAAAAGGGCAAATGGAAGCTAATGACTTTGTGAGACAGCAAGAATCACTCAAACTAAAAAGAATGGAAAAAATAGGGAAAAAAATGTGAAATACTTCATTGGAAAAACAGCTGACCTGGAAAATAGATTCAGATGAAATAATTTAAAAATAATTGGCCTACCTGAAGGCCATGATCAAAAAAAGAACCTGAGTAACATTCTACAAGAGATCATTAAGGAAAATTGCCCCAATAGTCTAGAAACAGAAGGGGAAATACTGATTGAAAGAATCTATCAATCACCTTTGGAAAGAGATCCCACAAGGAAAACCCCAAGGAATATTGTTGAGAAACTCCAAAATTACAATCTCAAAGGAAAAAATACTTCATGCTGTCAGACAAAAACAATTCAAATATCAAGAATTAACAGTCAGGATTATTTAGCATCTGGCAGCTTGTACAAGAAAGGATCAGAGGGCCTGGAATATCATATTCTGGGAAGGCAAAGAACCAAGGGTTACGACCAAGAATTAATTAAACAGTGAGACTCAGCATCATCTTTATGAGGTGGCGATGAAGTTTCAATGAATAAGAGACTACTGAAAAAATCAGAACAAAATAGAAAATGTAATCTATGAACACAGGAATCAAAGAGGCCTAGAATGGTAATTGGGAAAAATTTGTATTTAAAGGTTAAAGTGTTTACATCCTTAGATGGGAAAAGGATTTCTGTTACTCTTAAGAACTGTACCTGGGGGTAAGTAGGTGGTGCAGTGGATAAAGCACTAGCCCTGAAGTCAGAAGGATTGACTGACCTTAGACATTTAAGGCTTCCTAGCTGTGTGACCCTGGGCAAATCACTTAACCCCAATTGTCTCAGCAAAACAAACAAATAAAAAACCCTGTTTCTGTCACTGGAGCAGACAAAGGGGGAAATCACATGGACTGAGGATGTGCTTGTGAATGGACTATGATGTGAAGACATCTAAGTTTAGAAAAAAGCCTTTATTGGAAAAAGGAGAAAGGGGAGGTATAATGAGAAAAGTAGTTCACATGAGGAGGTACAAAAGACCTATTACAATACAGGATAAAAAGGCAGGGGGTTGAGCATTATCTGAAGCTTGATCTCATCAGTTTTGGCTCTAAAGGGAATAACTTATTCATTTATTTGGGTATAGAAATTTATCTAATCCTATAAAGAAGTAAGAGGAGAAAGAAGAAAAGAAAAGGAAGGGACAGGATAGAAGGGAGGGCAGAAACATTAGGGGGAAAGGTAAAAGAAGGAGAGAAGGGTTGATAGAAGATAAGGTGAATGGATTTAAAAAACATATGACTTAGAGAACACAGTGGAAAGAGAGAACAAAATTATATATGGAGAAGAAAATAGCATGGAGGGAAACAGAATTGGTTATCATAATTGTGAATGTGAATGGGATGAACTCTATCATAAAATGAAAGCAAAAAGCAGAGTTGATTAAAAAACAGAATCTTGAGAGAGAGAGAGAGAGAGAGAGAGAGAGAAGAGAGAGAGAGAGAGAGAAAGAGAGAGAGAGAAAGAGAAAGAGAGAGAGAGAGAGAGAGAGAGAGAGAGAAAGAGAGAAAGAGAAAGAGAGAGAGAGAGAGAGAGAGAGAGAGAGAGAGAGAATGAGTGTCAACAGCTTACAAAAGGAAGGATAAAAATTGAAGAAAACATTTCCTCAAAAAATAGTTGGTCAAATTGAAAAAAAAATTGAAAAAAACAACTTCTTTGAGAAGAGTTGCTCTAATAGAAAAGGAGATACAAAAGCTAACTGAAGAAAATAAGAAAATACTTATTTAAAAAAACAGAATTGTTTGATTCAGCAGTGTTACTACTGGGTTTATATCCCAAAGAGATTTTAAAGAAGGGAAAGGGACCTGTATATGCAAGATTTGTGGCAGCTCTTTGTAGTGGCCAGAAACTGGAAAATGAATGGATGCTCATCAATTGGAGAATGGCTGAATAAATTGTGGTATATGAATGTTATGGAATATTATTGTTCTATAAGAAGTGACCAGCAAAATGAATACAAAGAGGTTTGCAGAGACTTACACGAACTGATGCTGAGTGAAATGAGCAGGACCAGGAGATCATTATATACTTCAACACCAATACTATATGATGATCAATTCTGATGGATGTGACACTCTTCAACAATGAGATAAACCAAATCAGTTCCAATAGAGCAGTAATGAACTGAACCAGCTACACCCAGCGAAAGAACTCTGGGAGATGACTATGAACCACTACCTAGAATTCCCAATCCCCCTATTTTTGTCCACCTGCATTTTTGATTTCCTTCACAGGCTAATTGTACGCTATTTCAAAATCTAGGTATCTAGATTTCTAGATGAAAGTGTTATCTATAGGCTTGAAGACTTTACATAATATAGAAGATTGGGACTTTATTTTTCTAAGTCTCAAAACTATAGTTTCCAGTCCCTCTATCTCGCGATCATTTTTGTACAAAAATTACCAAATAGGGGCAGCTAGATGGCTCAGTGGATACAGTACCAATCCTGAAGTCAGGAGGACCTGAGTTCAAATCTGCCTTCAGAATTAACACTACCTGGCTGTGTGACCTTGGGCAAGTCACTTAACCCAATTGCCTCAGCAAAATTAATAATAATAATAATTTTTTAAGTCATCAAATATTAAAATATGTGTTAGACCTGGAAGTTTAATTTCAAGGAACTAACAGATTAACTAGAATTTATTCAACTCCTCATCTGCTTAAATAAATGTTGACTCATGAAATGCTGTTATTTTCTTAGTGATCTTTTTGCACATAATTATGTATTCTGCAGTACAAGGTGCCCAAACATGAAATGTTTATTGTCTTTGGACACATGATAAAACAGAGTCCTTTTATTATTTGCTTCTCTAAATAGAACCTATGAGTCATCCTTCCATTTAGCTGTGAGAAGTCACTTATAGAAAATGTAACAACTGATACATTTCCATTTTTCTAGTAAAATAACTACTTATAGATCATTGTACAGATATTTCACATGTGTAACATAATAAATCATGCTTATTGGTATTCTTAGCACCTTTACTTCCTTTTCTGCCTACTAGAAAACAGGAGATATCAGTAGCTTTATCAAAGGCCAAAAATCATTAATGACTAGCGAAATGAAAATTATAGCAACTCTGAAACTCCATTCCATACATCCATCAGATTGTCAAAGATAATAAAAATGGAGAATAACAAATGTTGGAGGAACTGTGGGAAAACAGGAACATTAATACATTATCGGTGAGCTGCGAATTGCTTCAGTCATTCAGGAAGGTAATTTGGAGCTGTCCAAAAAAAAATGATTAAACTGTTCCTCCCCTAATTCTGTGTTTCCAATGAGATCAAAGAATGAAAGAAAGGATTTATATATATAAATATATTGAATAGCTTTCTCTGTTATAGAAAAGAACTAGAAATAAGGTAGAACCAACCTCTTAGGGAATGGCTGAACAAATTCATAATTTGTTTATGAATATAATGGAGTACTTTTGTGCAGTAAGAAGTGATGAATAGGATAAGCTCAGAGAAACCTGGGAAGACTTATATAATTGATGCAGAGTGAGGTGTATGGAACCAAGAGGACAATTTGTAAAGTAACATAAAGACAAACAGTTTTGAAAACCAAATTCTGTGACCATTACAATAACAATTCAAGAGGACAGGAATACTGTCAGAGAAGTGATGGACTAAAGAAACAGAATGAGTCATATCTTTTTAGGACATGGACTGTATGGGAATTTGTTTTGCTTGACTAAGTCTATTGCAAGAGTTTTGGTTTTCTTTCAAATAGGGTGGGAGAGAGGGCTTGTTAATTGAAAAAATAATAAATAGAAAGGGATTGTATAGGACTTGAGGCCAGCTTGCATGTTTCTTTATTTTAGGAGTTGTAGCAGTTACCTTACTTAAGAGGACTCCTTTTATTCTTTAGCTAAGTTGGTCCTCATAAGGCAGAAATAAGTTGGCTTATTTCTCAATATCTCAAAAGGGATGAACTAATTACCAAAAGTCATCAATACTTCATGAAGAATTACTCATGCCAAACTAATCTAATTTCTCTTTTTGACAGGTTTACTAAATTAGTAAGATAAGAAGAATGCTATTGATATAGTTTTATTTTGATATTTTTATATTGATAGTTTAATTTTAGCAATTCTTTGGAAAATACATTCTCATATTCTTCAATTGGAGAAGATTGAGATATATGAATTAAACAGCAATACAATTAGATCATTAATCATCCAGTATTAGTGTGGCAAGAGGTCTCTTGTAGAGTATCCCAGGGATCTGTTCTTATCTCTGTTCTCTAACATTTTATTAGTGACTCAATTGAAGGCCTAAATGTATGCTCATAAAATTTGCAGATATCACAGTGCAGTAGAGGGAAGGGGTCATATTGAATGACAAGATCCTTGGGCTAAATCTAATACAACGAAATTCAGTGGGGATAATTGCACCTGTTTTTTTTTTTTAATAACTTCTCAAATATAAGATGAGGGAGTCATGAATAGACAGCAGTCGTTGTGAAAGGCATCTGGGGTTTAAATGGATCACAAGGTCAGTGTGAATCAGCAGTGTGACGTGGCAGCCATAAAGGTTAATTCAATCAGGGACTAAATTAGGAGGAGTGCAGTTTCCAGGAAAAGGGAGATGATAATCCCACTGTAGTCTGCTCTTGTTAGATCTCCCTTAGAATCCTGTGTTCAGCTCTGGCTCCATAGTTTATTTATGAAGGACACTGATAAGCTGGAAAATGTCCAGAGGAGGGCAGCTAGCATGCTGAAAGGCCTTGAGGATCATTCAAAGGGACGATTCAGGTGTAACCTGCAGGGAAAAACAAAGGGGCTCAGAGAGCACTTGCTAAATGTCTTCAGACAGGAAGGACAGACATAAAGAAAAAAGATTAGTTATGGACGTTTGGCCTTAGATAAGAGAACTAGGAACAGTGAGGAAGTTGCCAAGAGTCCAGTGTAGACTCAACATGGGGAAAAACTTCCTAACAATGAGAACTGTTCAAAAGTAGAATAATTCACCCCCAGATGTGGTGGGTTTGCCTTCTCTGGAGGACTCCAAAATAGAAACTGGGCAGCTGCTTGTTGGACACAGTTTTGGGAGGGAAAGTCCTATTGTGAATCATCTGGACTTTATGGCTTGTGAGGCTCCTTACAGCTTCTACCTTCTGTGATTTTGGCCACAAGCATACTCATAACCCTTTCCAGGGAGTTTAACAAAAATCGGCTGTCCTTCTGCTGGGGCAACGTCATTGTCAAGAACTCTGTGTGAAAGGGGATGTCAGAGGGATGCTGCAGGGGCAGCTTGGACAGGCTCCCAGATTGAGAAGTGGAAGAGCACTCAGATCAGTCAGCCCCTTGATTTGTAGATGAAATGAAGAAGTGCTTACTTCAGGTCTCCCAGGCAGGAAAGAGCCAGGCGAGGATTTGACTAGCCTAATCTGACTGAAAGTCAGCACTTCGCACTGGACAGCGCCACCTTTCTCATTGTCTGTCCCAAAATGTAGCGCCCAGAGTTCAAATCAGATACTTCTCAGGGGACGTGAATATCAATTCAGAAACAACATAAAAGTAATCAAAAGTGAAAGTTGAAGAGAGCTATCCCGGACCTACTGGGAGGTGCCCCAGGTCACTATTTTCGCTAGTGTGCTGGGCCGAGTCAGGAGCCCTGCTGCCCACTGGCTCCAAATGCCATTTTCCCATTCTTAACCCACCCCTGTGGAATCCCTCCCTCACACGACACTTGATGTCTAGAACTACCTCATCTGACCACAAATGCCGTATTCCACCTCCACAATCCCCCACTCCTAGGTCAGCTAAATGGGTTTTCTCTGTTCGCTTCAACCTAGATCATTCATAGGAATTAATCGGTTTGCCCACTAGTGTTTCCATTTATATCATTGTAATCACTGCATAGTATTGTTTTTTTTTCTGGTTTTTCTTACTTCATTCTACACGAGTTAAGTTCACGGTGCACCACTTCTGTCTGTGTGTGAGAGACAAGAGATAGAGAGGTTGACAGACACGAACTACCTCCAAGGAGACTCTGATATAGAAAAGGGAAGAAATTCAAGAAAATAAAAGCAAGAAATACACTCTAATGTGAAGCCATGGAGTTACTAACGAGATTCCACTTCCCCTTTTTGCAGCGCCGGGGAATTGTTTCCTCACAGGCCCTTGGTGACATTTTTGGTTTCTAAGATCATAGATTTAGAGCTAAAAGCGGCTGACCAAGCTCATTGTACTACATGGCAGGTGCAGAAACAGAAAGCAGAGCCCTGCTTCTCAAAGGGCTCACTGCCTAGCTGGCCAGAGACAGCACAAATCTATGCAATAGCAGGAGATATTCGGGTCCCAGAGGGAGACCAAGAAGCTGGGGCTACGTGCTGTGGACCATAGACATTATCTAATCCAACTCCTCCAAATTTTAGGAGCTGAGGCCGGCGGCTACTTGGTGGCAAAACCAGAACTAAAAACTGCTTCCACTGACTTTTGGTCCACTACACACCAATCAGAGTATCAGAGTAGAATACAATCTGAAGAACAAAGGATACAGGAAAGGGAATTTCAGGCAAGAGAGCAGCCTAAGGGAAAGACCCAAGACAATGAGAACATTGGTTAAATTGGAAGGAAAAGTTTTGTTGTTGTTATTACTAAATGAAGAATGATAGCACCCTGTGAGCAGGGGCAATTTGCATTTTTGGTCTTGTATCCACAAAGGATTACCTAATCCATAACACACATTTAATATTTATTGAATTGAATCCTCATTCTGTTTTACCCTTGTATCCTGACAGCAGCATCTATCTCCCAAATGGCCCATAGAAGGTATTTAATAAATAGAATTGTATTGGATCATCTTCATCAATAGAAATAAGGATCACTGCTGGCCACATATAGTAAGAGTTTTTAAAATATAATATTATGCCTATTTTACTTATTTTGTTTCATTTTTTTTAAAAAAAATAGATTTTAATCTGAGAGTGTTGTAGGCTACATGCTGTGTGTCTGACACCTTTAGAAGAAAAAAGTTTTAAACACTGCAGAACAGCCATGCCATCAGAACAAAACATTCTTCCCATCCCTTAGCACTGTGGTAATGGACCAGGTGCAGAGAGTGGAAATTTATAAAAAATAAGAGCCATGCCCCAGTTGATGAATGCTCAAAAGATATGATCTGTGTCCAAAGGGCTATAAATTTATGCATGTCCTTTGACCTAACAATACCACTACCAACATAGATTCAAAACCGAAAAATGACCTATATGTACAAAAAATATTTTTTAAATTTTTTTTGCATTTTCCATATTTTTAAGCTTTTTATTTTCAAATATATGCAGTTTTCTACATTTACCTTTGCAAAACCTTGTGTTCCAAATTTTCCCTCACCATTCCCCCCATCCCTTCCTTAGACAGCACATAATCCAATATATTTTAAACATGTAAAATTCTTCTATACATATTTCTGTTGGAATCCTTACTAACTGCTAAGTAATTAGAGTTGATCTAATCTTACAAGAAGTCGTTTTGTTTCAGAACCTGAAACAAGGTACTAAGTAGAACTAATCAAGACAAGGCTTGTGTTCCCACCTTTACTCATTGGACTCCACAAGTATGCTAGCTTCAAAAAGTACACTTTCTACACCACACCTTAAAGCTCTTTGGGCCAGAGAGCACTATGGGAGAAAACCCATAATCCCATTCTCTCAGAAGGTTCACATATAAGGCGAGACAGCCATTCCAGAATACACTTTTTTCCTCTTGGCTTCAAGGCTGGTGCTCTATCCACTGAGCCATCTCCTCCCTCTTGTTCTCCCACCTTGTCTTCCCATTCTATCTCTATACCAACATTGAGCTTTCAGATGTCCTACTTTTCCACACTGAAAGCATCTACGAGTCTCTCTGGAAGTCCCTTGCCAAGAGGGATTCTGTCTTCTCATGTTTGGATTTTGGGAAGTCTGCATCATAGCCTGGCTATAAAAGGCACCTGTGCCCACTGTGGCACAGCGTCTTATGAGTTCCTCTAAAGGAGCATCCTTGCGCAGTCCTAGTATAATTCTTCTGCAAACCTCATTAGCATTTTCCTTAGCAAGTTGCCTTATCAAGATGTCTGTTATTGCATTTTCTCCATTTGTTCTTATGATAGCTGTCTGCAAACGTCCCACAAAGTCAGCGAAGGGTTCATTTGGCCCTTGTGTTATTTTTGTGAAGGCCTCCCCCTTGTCTTTATTGTGAAGAGAAGCCCACGCTTTGATAGCATTATCAGCAATTTGCTGATATGCTGCTACAGAATAACTAATTTGTGCTGTGACATCTGCATAAGGACCTGTACCTGTTAGTAGGTCACAGGTGATTGCAGTATGAACTCCACTTTGAATATTTTGTTGGGCTTGTATCCTACAGAGCTCACTATATTCAGAAAGCCACAAGTAGTTCTGTCCAGGTTCTAGGCATATTTTTGCTATCGATTTCCAGTCATTAGGGGTCAAGATTTCAAAAGACAAATTTTGTAATAGCATCTTAACATAAGCTGATGTAGCCCCATAAAGAGTGCAAGCTTTTTTCAGGTCTTTGAGGATTTCTATATCAAAGGGTGAGTATCTTCTACTTTCTTGACCTGAAGAATTAAACTGTTGAATTACAGGAAAAATGTGGTGTTGAAATTCTGCTACATTTTTCCCTTCTTCTCTGGCCTTAATTAGTCCCTTTTGCAATCTACTCAAAGGAGCAGCTGGATGCTGGGGGGGAGGTGCTGGATGCCGGGGGGGGGGGGGGGGGGGGGGGGGGGAGGTGCTAGATGCTGGGGGGGAGGTGCTGGTGCTGTCACTGCCCCCCCACTACCCCTCCTCCCTCCATCCCGGAGGGTGGAGTTGATGAAGGAGAGTCAATTACCTGCTCCTCAGATGGGGCTGAGGCTGCCTCAGATTCATCCCACCCTTGAGCCTCACTTAAGTCTCCCTGCCCTGTGGGGATATGGCCATTAATCTCTTTTCCTCTTGGCTGGCTGATCGCGCTGGACTCGAGAGGAACGACTCTGCTGCAGAGAACACTTTTGACGGACTTCAGTGGAGCTACGCCAGAAGCCCTCTCTCCGGGGCAAGTTGGTGGCTGGGCTCCCCAGAAGGCGATAAGAGAGACCTTCCATCTCTGTCTTGGTTGGAGGCAGAAGAAAGCAGAGGCAGAGGCTGAAGGACAGAACCTTTGGATTTGGAGACATCCGAAGGGCTCTAAGCCTCTAAACCGGCTGTGCTCTGAGAAGAACAAACTCCAACATTTGAACTCTAACATATTTCCCCAATTATCGTGCTGCACAAGAAAAATCAGATTAAAAAGGAAAAAATGAGGAAGAAAACAAAAAACAAGCATACAATTAACAAAAAAGTTCAAAATAACATGCTTTGATCTATACTTAACTCCCACAAACCTCTCTCTGGGTGCAGATGGCTCTCTCCATCATAAATCTATTGGAATTTGCCTGAATCATCTCATTGTTTAAAAGAGCCGCATCTATTAGAATTGATCAGAGTATAGTATTATTGCCATGTACAATGATCTCCTGGTTCTGTTCACTTCACTCAGCATCAGTTCGTGTAAGTCTCTCCAGGCCTTTCTGAAATCATCCTGCTGGTTGTTTCTTACAAAACAACAATATTCCATAGCATTCATATATCATAACTTATCCAGTCATTCCCCAGTTGATGAGCATCCACTCAGTTTCCAGTTCCTTGCCACTACAAACAGGGCTGCCACAAACAATTTTGTGCGTGGGTCCCTTTCCCTCCTTTAAGATCTCTTTGGGATATAAACCCATAGAAACACTGCTGGGTCAAAGGGTATGCACAGTTTGATAACTTTTTGAACATAGTTCCAAACTGTTCTCCAGAATGCTTGGATCCATTCATAACTCCACCAACAATGGATCAGTGTCCCAGTTTTCCCACATCCCCTCCAACGTTCATCATTATCTTTTCATGTCATTTTAGCTAATCTGAGAGGTGTGTAGTGGTATCTCAGTTATTTTATGTCTGTTTTTTTTTTTCACAACTTGACTTTTGTGGAAATGTTTTGCATCTTAATTGTGGGTAGGGATAAGGGAGATACTAAAAATTCAAAAATTTTAGAAACAAATGTAAAAAAAATATTTTAAATGTAACTGGGGAAAGGTATTAAATAAATAAAAAATATACATAGTAGACAACAAAAACTTCAGAAGGAAACCCAAACAAGGCAATTTTGTTAGTACTATGTTAAATTTAATTTATACTTAAAAAAAACTGCACATTCCCAAAGAGATACTAAAGAAGGGAAAGGGACCTGTATGTGCCAAAATGTTTGTGGCAGCCCTGTTTGTAGTGGCTAGAAACTGGAAAATGAATGGATGCCCATCAATTGGAGAATGGCTGAATAAATTATGGTATATGAATGTTATGGAATATTATTGTTCTGTAAGGAACGACCAGCAGGAGGAATACAGAGAGGACTGGCGAGACTTCCATGAACTGATGCTGAGTGAGATGAGCAGAACCGGGAGATCATTATATATTTCAACAACGATACTGTATGAGGATGTATTCTGATGGAAGTGGATTTCTTCGACAAAGAGAAGATCTAACTAAGTTCCAATTGATCAGTGATGGACAGAAGCAGCTACACCCAAAGAAAGAACACTGGGAAACGAATGTAAACTGTTTGCATTTTTGTTTTTCTTCCCGGGTTATTTCTACCTTCTGAATCCAATTCTCCCCGTGCAATAAGAGAACTGTTTGGTTCTGCACACATATAGTGTATCTAGGATATTCTGTGCCATATTTAACATGTAAAGGACTGCTTGCCATCTGGAGGAAGGGGTGGAGGGAGGGACGGGAAAAGTTGGAACAGAAGTGAGTGCAAGGGATAATATTGTAAAAAATTATCCAGGCATATGTTCTGTCAATAAAAAGTTATAATTATTTTTTTAAAAGCACACAAAAAAAACTGCACATGATAGCAGTTGATAGTTTCATTTATTTCTTTTTCTGTTCTGTGTTAGACTGTTTAAATTTCTTGATTGTAAAGTTCATTTTAAAAAAAGAGGGGGAAAGTAGTTGAGCAAAACTAATCAACATATCAACATTGTGCTAATATTTCCACAATGTTCCAGATCCATAGTCACCCATCTCTGCAAAGAATAAAAGAGATGCATTTTCTCATCTTTTCTCAGGAACTGAGGTGTGAGTCATTTTGTTTTATTTTGCTGTGGTGCTCGTTTTATATAATTCCAATTCCATTTTCATTCATTTCATTGTGTGAATTATTGTCCTGATTCTGCTTACTTCATTCTGCATTTCTTCATGTAAGGGTTTTGCTGCTTCTCTGCATCCTTCATATTCATGGTTTCTTAAGTTATACTAACATTGCACTACGTTTTTGTACCACAGTTTGCTTATCTATCCCTCATTGACTGTAGGTCTGCTTTATTTCCAGAGAGTTTTGTAAGTATTTTGGTGTCTTTAAGACCTTTACATCTTAGGAATATATGGCTAAGCAGTAAGATCTTTAGGTCAAAAACTATGAACATTTTAATGATTTTTCTTTGTATAATTCCAAATTGTTTTTCAGAATGGTTGGGCTAATTCACAGCTTCACATATGTAGTGTTTCTGTTTTTGTAGAGCCTCTTCAATGTGGGTTATTTCCATATTTTGTCATTTTTGGCTATTTGCTATATGCAAAGAAAAAACTTGTTAATGAGGGAATTAGAGCAGTCTTTAAAATATGGTTAATTTGCAGTAGGTTTTATGAAAGCTATTTGTTCCTATGCATATGCCAACCATTGGGAAATAACTTGATCTTATCTATTTGTGCTGTGGATATCAGAACCTGAACTTTAAATGCCAACAGGTTTGTATAGAATCCTGAAGGTAACAGAAAGTCACTGAAACTTTATGAGCAGTTTATGAGCCTAATCAGACAGGTGGTTTAGGATTATCCCTTAGGCCCTTGAATAAAGTATGGAGGAGACATGTTTGAGATGGGGAGAAAAAGAAGGAGGGTAGTCCAATAGTCCAGGAGGGAGGTCGTGAAGAGGAGAACTCAAACAGGTGCTTTTTGAGCTCAAAGGAAAGGGTGGGTGTAAGACTGTACAAGAATTGATAAGATTTGGCAGCTGGGTGAGTATAAAAAGTGCTTTAGCGAGATCAATCATGTTGCAATATATCAGATGTATTAGAATATTAACAAAAAACTGACATTTGAAAATTGTGGCCAGGAGATTTGGAATCTTTATTAAGAATTCCAGGAAGCTAGAAGCTCTAAGTAGCATATGAGTCATAGGAAAGTCATTTATCCAATTGGTGTTTTTTGTTGCGGGAAAGGGGGATAGTTTGGCTCTTTTATATCATATAAGTCATTTTTCAGCAAATGGAAAGTTTTTAATTGCCTTAAGTTTAGAATAAGCCTATGGAGTTCCAGCTATTAAAATGTTTAGTTTTATATTATTACATTATATCGCGTTATAGTTATTATTCTTATCGCTGTTGTTGTTCAGCAGTAATGTGATGAGGCAGCCAAAAAGTCCAAAGCCCTAGGTTCAAGTGTTACTTCTGACACAAGGGGTCAGTAGGGTCCTGGGCAGGTCCCTCTGCTAAACTCAGTGCCAGAGGCATCTCTTAAGGTAGTAAATTGCTGCCCTATTGCTGAGTGATACTAATAGAGGGAATAATCTCATCTGAAATGAAGTTCCTTGCAATAATGAAATTACAGAAAAGGTTTTCATTTGATATTTCTCTTCTTGTTAACCTCCTCAAGAGCCATGGTCTGGTGCTGCATTGTGCATTCTGGAAAGCTGGCCCAGTGAGTCACAGCTCTACCAGACCCCAGTGAGTTGGAAAGGTTTCAAATATAATCCCATTGACAGAATGTCTGTACCTACCAGAGACAAGCTTGGCCAGGAATTGAGAGCTCATCTTTCCCAACAGTTGGTCACTTGATAGTGAACCATTTTTTTATACTGACAATAATGAAAACTTAAAATACAGCATAATTCTCACCCTGTGCCGGCCCCTTCAGTTTATTCAGTGCTTGGGATCATGGCAACAGAATGGGGAGCAGAAACATGCTGGGAATCACACATACAGTCTAACTGTGGGTACTCTCAGTGTGCAGTTTCTCTTCAAAGATTCAGAAACTGATATATACCTGGAAGAACTAAACCACATTCATATTGATTCTCATTATAATTAAAACCAGAAGACATATAATAAAGGTCATGACCAAATGGAATGATGGTTCCCAAATTCTCCTTGGAGAGGGCAATGAAGTGTCACTGTAAAAAATGTATCTTAGAAATGAATGTCCCTTTGGCAGCAGTAGAGTATAATTTGTCAAGGTCAGAAAATTAAGGCAGGTACTCTAATTAGGATGCAGCTACAGTCATTGAGGTGAGAGCTCTGAATTGAGAGCAGAGACTGAAGGAGTAGAATAAAATGCAGCTAGTCAACAAGCAGTTAATTAAGTGCCTTCTCTGTGGTAGGCTCTTTGCTAAGCCCGAGGAGACAAAGAAAGATCTTCTCCCACTCCCATCACCAAATATTCCCTGCTTTCTCAAGGAGGTCACAGTCTAATGGGGGTGATAATGTGTTTAAAAAAAAAAAAAAAACTATGTTCAGACAAGATATATATGAAATAAATTCCCAGAGGGAAGGCACTTGAGTGGAGGAGAACTGCAAAAATGCAGAAGGTAGATCTTTAGCTGAGACTTGAAGAAGCCAAGGGTCAAAGATAAGGAAGGAGAGAGCTCCAAGCCTGGAGAGAGAGAGCCACTGAAAATGCCCGTCAGTGATGTGAGGGGGAAGCAAGGAGATGTCACTGCAACTCAGACTGGGTGAGGGTGGTGGAAGACTGGGAAGGTAGCAGGGGGCCAGGCTGAGAAGGGCTTTAACACTAAAGAGGGGGTTCTACATTTGATGGCTGAGATTCTTGGCAGCCAGTGGAGTTTTTGAAGAGGGGAAGGGAAGATGTGATGTACTTAAAGACCATTAATGGGAGGATGCATTGTAGGGGGAGAACCTGGAGTCCGGGCTGCCAACCAGGAGACTCACTGTCAGAAGACAGAAGGGCACCAGGACTTGGATTTAGGAAGACCCTTATTAGCTGGGTAATTCCTCAGAACCTTTAGTTTCCTTCTCTCTAAAGTGAAGCTGTAAATACCTCACAGAATGGTTACTGTTAGCTCCCATTGTGTGTGTGTTCACATATGTCTCCTTGTCACATATGGGTATGAAATACTTTGTAACCCTAATTCACTGTAGGAATGCTACCAGTAGTAGTGCTAGTAGTGATGGGGTAGTAGTAATAGTAGCTCTAGATGATGCTGTTTCAGATGTAAATATAGTGGTAATATAGGTAAATATAGTGTCCCCAACCTCCACCTCCAGAGAACCCAGCTCTTGGGTTCTGGAGCAGTGCTATCAAACTGAAAGGAAAAAGGCTCCCTGAGATTCTGCTGGTTGGTCTATGTTGTATCATACTTGTATGATACATTAAATATTTCTCAGTTACATATTAATCTGGTTGGACTCCACTAGGGAGTTTTGTCCAGTGAATCGGGAGTTTGAGCTTCTGTTCTAGAATATCACCAGACTTTTCTACCTCAGGGGAAGTGAAGGACTACCCTCACTGAGTATTCTACACAAATAAATGGAAATCTCATCCTGGATTAATCCATTTGTGTGTCCTCAGTAAGATTTGAAAATCCACACAAACCTATCTCATGTTTGAAGAAAATTACACTTTCTATATGTACCCCAGAAGCTTTGCACCCCCAGTACAACACTACTAGTAATTTAACCTCACAGAATACCTGCATGAAAGGTGGAATTTCCTGGCAATAAAAATAATAGACAATCTGTTAAAAACAATGCTGAATTTGCAATTTTGATTAAGTTTCTTAGCACAAAATGTCCAAACCAACTGAAAATCTGCTGTTGTGTATAGAATTTTCTACTTACACTCCAATGTAATTTACATAAAAACCGATGCTTAACAAACACTACATTTGCAGACCCAAGGGGAAGGGAAGCTATACACAAAGGGGCTGTTTTGTTTGTTCCAAACCAGCAGCACCTAAAAGGGTATTATATTTTTTATCTGTATTTCAACTTAATTGTCTTTGATTGAAACATTAAAAATCTGACTTTTAAAAAAAAGTAACACTAAAAATATCCCTCGCTGCACCCCTACCCAGTGATACAAAAGTAAAGTGCCCTCTAGAAAACCACCTACCTTCCCTATTCTTAATTCTGCTGGTATGTAAAAAACAACAGTTGTTGAGAAAAATACCTTGATAACAAAGAATATATTTTCTATTTCTCTTAGAATTTGATGATCCAAGTGGATTTAAAAATGATTCAAAACTTGGCTCTCAGTCTCATTTCTATTCCGCCTCTTGTGTAGCTGCACTTAGCAATATTATAGGACCCGTAGGGTCAGTAAAGGCGTAGCTTTCATTAAGCATTGCCAGTTCTGGAATCTTGCTGCCAAGAGATGCTGTTCTAGTCTTAAGTGAATTAGTATGAACGTTGCTGGGGTAAGATTTATGAACCTGCATTATGCAGCGGGCTTAAATTGTGCCAGGCAAACAAAACAAATGCATAGCAGGTTATATTGGTATCTGCAACTTCGAGGGGCTTGGAAAAGATTGTTTTTCTTCTACCTACCACAATGTAGATTTGTCTTCATTTTGCTCTGTTTTTAAAGTTCTACCAAGTGTTTCACCAATAATGAGACACCGATGCTAATGCTAAATAAATTTTTTTTTTTGATGATGCGAGCCGCCACTGCCGGGTTTTATTTATTTACAACACTTGCACTAAGTGTGTGTCCAGCCAGGATTTGGGTTGGGGCAAGAATCGGGAGCATCATGTGTTACAGCTCTTCTCCCAGAAGCAGGAGGCAGAATCTACTCTGGGGGGATTTTTGCTCTTCCGGGGGCCCCAGTTTTGTGCTCTGGCTGAGACATTTGGGCAGAGATAAAAGTCCTCCGTTACATACGCGGAGCCTGCTTAGGAATGGGTGCTCCAGGAATCTCTGGGGCCCTTGAACAAGGCAGGAAGTCACCCGGGGCTAGGAAGTTAAAAGCTCCGAGTCCTCTTGGGAGGCCCTGGGCCTGTCCCTGGCCGAAGCCTGTCAGCCGCAGGGTCAGCCGAAGCCTTTCCTTTCCCCGTAGGCAGAGTAAACCCTGGGCGGCTGAGGAGGGAGAAGCAGGGCAGGAAGGCAAGGCCTGGCTATGAAGGCTGGAAGGGAGGGGTTGCAGCTGCCTTGGAAAGGATTCGAAAGGCCAAGGGGAGAAAGGCATTGAATCCCACCCCAATACAGAACCGCTTACTGAGCGGGGAAAGGAAAGGGGATGGCGTCCCTGTGGCCCGCACAGAGAAGTCCCGCGGCTGCATTTGAACTTCAGGCCCAGCCCGGGAATCTCCTTCTGTAGAATAAGAACTGGGGGTGGCAAGGAGGGCGACAGGAGCTTAGCCTTGAGAAGATGAAGGTATTTGTTGTGCATTTATTTTTAAAAGATTGTTATACCTTTTCACACAGCTTGATCAAGCTTGGCTTATGTTAAATACAGTCTCCCACTTGTCAGGTCCCCAGATACTTGAAAAATCTCTCTGGAAAATAACAGACCCACAACTTGGAGAGGAATCGGTCCTACCTGTTTGGCCAGATGACTCACAAGCAAATTGAATAGGGATTTTGGCCCAAGATAACTAACCAATTGGCATCATTTTGTCCTGGAGTCTTGCCCATGTGCGCTTCTTAGTTAGGCTAGCAAAGGGAACCAGGAGGTCGCTATGCCAGGAAAACCTCCGGAGCCCTTGGCTTTCTCTCTTGTATCTTTGTAATTTTCCCTCGGTCCTTCCACTAGGAAGATGAGACCTGTTTTTCTCATGTGAGAAGCGGGATTTTTTAAAAGTTGTGCGGTCATCGGGTATCAAGCAGGGCCAGAGGTAACAATGTCGGGTCCCGTGGGGTTGGTTCCACCAGCTGTGAATAGGCTTCCAAGGGGCAGCGACTAGAGCACCAGCCCTGAAGTCAGGAGAGGACCTGAGCTCGGATCTGATCTCACACTTAACACGGCCTGGCGAAGAAACAGGCGTTCAGCTTCCTTGGGGGCTGGGTTTGAGTGTTCAGGAACGGAGGGGGATCCGGGCTATCTTTCACACAGACAAGAGCCAGGGATAAAAGTCATTTTATTTATTCATAATGAGGAGGTTTGGATGGACGGTGGGCCCCGTTTGAGTTCGGATTCTGCCATTTCTCACCCGAGTGATCTCGCGCAATCGTTTAGTGAAAGGCTGGGGCGCCCGGAGCCCCACCGCCTCCTAGTCCGTGCTTTGGAGGACCCGGAAGTCCGGCTCTGGGCCTGGCAGGAGCTTTGCCACCTGTCGCCTCCAGGACGTTAAAGTGTGTGCGCGATCGCCGGGGGCCGCTTCCGCTTCGGAGCGTGCGGACGGCTCCCCCTAGTGTTGGCCCAGCTAACAACGCGCCTCTCCCGGCGCCGTCCCGCGTTCCCCTCCGTCTGGCCGAGTACTCCGGATGCTCATCGGTCCTTCTCGGGGAGGGCCGGGCCGTGGAGGAAACGCCCCGACGTGCACGCGAAGCGGCATTAAGGAGGCGGGGCCGGGCGGGGCCGCGGGGCTGGGCGGGGGCTCCCTGCTCACTTTCCCCTCCGGAGCCTTCGGGTCCAGCAGCCAGACGTGGCCCCAAGGCAGCGGGGTAAGAAGAATGAGGTAAACGTGGCCGTTGTTGTCTAGTACAATAAAGAAATCAATATAGGAGTGGGGAAAAAGGGACGTGGGCGGGTAACGCGGCCAGTCCCCGGGCTGCGCGGGAACCCGAGGAGTTCTCCTGCACGTGTTGGTGATCTCCCGCGAGAGCGAGGTGCGGGGCTGCTCTCGGACCGAGGCTCCGCTTTGGCCCTGAACTCTCAGGAAGCCTCCGTTTCCATAGCTTGGCCTCGTGCTCTTTGCCCCCAGCCTCCCGTACGTCGGGCTCTCGTCTGTCCGAAACTGCCCCGCGGGAAATGGCCCGGGGGTTCGTAGGCCCCCGACCGTGGCGGCAGCCCCCTAGCGAGAACGCTGGGTTAGTCATGCTCCCCGTCCAGCCCAATAAATGCTTCCGAAAATCCCAACTCCTCGCGGGACTGGGCAGAAACGCCGCGGGCTCCCGCCAGCCCTGGGGTAAAACGGGCCCCTCAGTTTGCCTGGAACGCTTTCCGGGCTGGGCTGTGCTTATCTTTCTGATGTACCTGTGATCGGCGGGCTTCCGGAGACGCAGACGTGGGCGCGCTAAGGGGGCCGGCCCCCTCAAAATGCTGCGGGTGGTTCCCGGTTTGCATTTCATGGCTGGAAAGAGATCCGGGCGCCCCAGTTTACTTCTTGATGGTCGGCTATCAGGAGTAAGGCGAAATAAATTTGATAACCTAAGTGAAATGGATGACTACCTCCAAAAATATAGGCTTCCCAGATTATCAGAGCAGGAAGTAAATTGCTTAAACAGTCCCATTTCAGAAAAAGAAATAGACCAAGCTATTAATCAACTCCCTAAAAAAAAATCCCCGGGACCAGATGGATTTACATGTGAATTCTACCAAACATTCAAAGAACAATTAGCCCCAATACTTTATAAACTATTTGAAAAAATAGGGAATGAAGGAGTCCTACCAAACTCCTTTTATGACACAGACATGGTACTGATACCTAAACCAGGTAGGTTGAAAACAGAGAAAGTAGTAAGGCGAAATCCCCAACGTCCCAAGCCGTGAAATTAGTTTCTCACTGCCATTCATTCGGAAGCTAGTGAGGCAATTCCCAAACGGCACCTGGTCTTCTCTCACCTCTGCCTTCCCCAGCCCCCCACTTCTTCACTCCCTTTGGAACTTAGTCCGCCAGTCAATGGCCTAATAAGAAAATGTTTGTCTCCTGATTTGGAGACTACAGGTTTTTTTTGTTTGTTTGTTTGTTTTTGGACAAGTTCGGGCCACCAGTCCAGAACCCAATATTTTGGGGGTTCGATATCCTAGCACCCCAACATTTGGGAGCCCACACAGGGACACTGTAGCTTTATCTTCTCCACTTCAAGGCAAGTGACTAATCTATGTGAAAGTTTGTGCCCCTAGCAGTATGAAGTGGGGGAGCCACTCATCTCAGTCTTTAGTAAACTGACCCTTCTGTGTTTCAGTTGCAAAAATATATGCTATTTCTCTCCCCCCCCCCATTTCCTGATTTGTAAAAAGAAATAATAATGGTGGTGGTTGTGAGACTCACATGATTGTAAAAGTGCTTTGGCATAGGGTAAATGCTGTAGGAATGATAACTTTTATTGGGTGTAATTGCTTTATATTTGATAACTTTATATGGGGTTTTAGATGTGACCACTTATAATACCAACATTAGATACATGCTTTTCGTGTAAGGTAATTTGGAAACATATTCAATTAAATGAACCTCATCTGATTTGGTAATTAGTGAGATTCCCAAAACCTGGGCTCCCTAGATCTAGGATGACACTATGGAGGATTTCTCTATGGAGGGAAGGAAAAGGTTTGGTAAATTGAGAAAGAACCAAAAGGTAATTCAGCTGGTAGGAACATCTCCCTAGAATTTAGGAGTCTTACAAATTAAAACTAAGTTCTGGTCCATTTTTAATGTGACTTTTAAAATTTGTATGTGTTAAAATTGGAAATTTGATTATAAATTGTTATTCCTATCCATTTTTGTAATAGATTGTGTTTTATCCGAATTTTAAGAATTGTCTTGTTTCTGCCCTAAAATGAAAGGGAAACTTATTGAAGGGAACAGGAGGAGAAGCCCAAGTCCTCCTGAGAACTCTCAGAGCTACAATAACTTGAGAGAAGACAAGAAATCTCATCAGTTGTGTCCACTACTGAGTGTATGAGGCTCAATAAATGTTCATTGATAAATAATGGATTGTTCCTGAGATTGCAAAACCCAGATATGACTTGTCATTCAGCAACTTGAATGTTAGGAATAGAGCTACTAAAGGAAGGTGGAAACTTTGTTTAAAACCTGTTGTGATCCACCCTGCTAACCCTGTTTTATAGTATTTTGTAACTACCATTTGGGGAATTGGATATTTTCACTTTTGCTTATAAATTAAAAGAAAGTTACAGTTTAAGACAATTTGGTTTTTACTTCTAATATATATCAGAAAATTGTAAGATTGTTAATTAAGTTATTTAGAGTTATCATAATATTAAAATCAAAAGTTGGTGATTGCTGTTTATTCAGAACAGTTGGCCTTGGGTATAATTAGTCTATTCACAGGTGTCAAGGAGGATAATTGCCAGTCAATTCCTTTTAAGTTGTTAAATTGTCAGATTTCTTGAAACTATTAGGGTGGATGAGGTCATGAGCCCTAGGAAAAGAGCTTGTTATGGGTGATGACATCCAAAAGAAGGAATGAGTTTAGTGACAATATACCAATCTGTATATTAATGAGTTTACTAGAATGAGTTTAAACTTGAGCAGAAGAAGAGAAAAAAACAAGTGAAAGATAGTAAGTGAAATCTCTTATGTTTGTGAGTCTTATTTAGTAAAACTGTTATTGTGATAAGGATAATTTAATTGGTTTTATTAAGTCACCGTAAAAAATGTTCTTATTGTTTAAAGGGGTTCTGGGAAGAGCAGTCTTTATGTCCCTTTGAACATGAGTAATATTTGAACATTTGGGGTTTTTTTTTTAGGAATTTAGAATTTTTATGTTTTTGGTTGCACCTTAAAGCAAAATTATTTGTGTAATGTTGAATTTAAAACCATCTACTTGGATAACAAGATAAGTTGGGAGTTTCCTATGATGAATCTCTTTCTGCTGCCAAGGTAAGAATATGGTCAATATTTATTTAGACTATGTGATGATCCTTGAGAGCTGAACATACCTGAAGCTCTTATTAGTGAGACTTACTATTGGAGATGAAATCTTTTGGCACTGCAACGGTTTTGAGTTTTGAATTCAGAAATAATTGTCTGATGGACCATTAATTCAGCAATCCAACATTTCAGAGAAATACCATAAGGTACTCGGAGGGATGTGATCCTGAACTGTTACAGATAGAGGTCTGTTTATTAGAAATACTGGCAGTAAGAATTGTTTCCCAGTTTTCTGCTTTTCTTTTAATCTAGGTTGCATTGGCTTTGTGTAAAAACTTTTAAATTTAATGCAAAATTACCCATTTTGCATTACATAATGTTCTCTATCTTTTCTTTGGTTATAAACTTTTCCCTTTTCCATAGATCTGACAGATTGCTTCCTCTTCTAATTTGCTTATGGTATTACCCTTTATGCTAAATCATGGACCCATTTCGACCTTATCCTTGGTATATAGTGTAACAAGTTGATATGCCTGGGGTCTGCCATACTATTTTCTAGTTTTCCCAGTTTTTGTCAAATAGTGAGTTCTTATTCCAGAAATTGGAATCTTTGAATTTATCAAATAGTAGTTTACTATAATCATTGGCTACTGTGTCTTGTATATCTAACCAATTCCACAGATCTACCACTCTATTTCTTAGCCAATACCAGATGATTTTGATGATTGCCACTTTATGATATAGTTTTAGGTCTAATACAGCCAGACCCCTCCTTCTTTGCATCTTTAATAACTTTTTATTTTTCCAAATACATGTAAAGATAATTTTCAACATTCACCTTTATAAAACTATGTCTTCCAAATTTTTCTCCCACCCTTCCTCCATCCCACTTCCCTAGACAGCAAGTTATCCAGCGTACACTTCACTTGACAAAAATCAAAGACCCTACAAGATAAGACGTAAAGGGGAAAAGTAGATGTCTCCTTTCTTCTAGAAACATCTGATGCAGTCCTGTGGCTTTGGTGTGGTCTGTTTTTCTCCAGCTCAGGTCACCTGTAGAAGTCCCGACAAATTTCCACTTTAGAAATCAGAAGCCAATTTTATAAGATAGTTTCCATTAGAAAAATCAGGAGGAATTTGCATCCTAAGTTACCAGATACATGACAAAAAAGTTCTGGGATAGATATATAAATACATTGAATAACTTAAAGTAATCCCATTTTAAAATTTAAAGCAGTAAGACATTTAACTTCTAGCTCTGTTCAATTAAATAACTCCTTAACAAAAGTAATTTGTTACATCTACAAAATATCTATTCCTTTTCTTAGAACACAGTTCTCATATTTGCTAATAGAATATACTAGTCTTCGCAAACTTAATGCAAAATTATTTGCCTAATTATACCCGTAGCATTGAGAAATAAGTTAAATGATCTTTATTTTAACCAGAAATAGTTTAGTTATTTTAAATGGAATTTCTCTTTCTAGCTCTTTTGGCTGGGCTTTTTTAGTAATAGATAGAAACATTGACAATTTATGTGGGCTTATTTACTCCTACAACTTTATTAAAGTTGTAAATTATTTCAAATAATTTTTTAGTTGATGCTCTAGAATTTTCTAAGTTTGCCATCACATTATCTACAAAGAATGATAGTTTTATTTCCTTTTTGCCTTTCTAATTCCTTCAATATATTTTTCTTTTATTGCTAACATTTATAGTACTACATTAATAATGGTAGTGATAACAGACATCCTTGCTTTACTCTGGCTTTACTGGGGAGACTTGTAGCTTATTCCCATTACATTCTCAATACTGATGGTTTTAGACAGATAAAACTCGCCATTTTAAGGAAAACTCCATTTATTCCTGTGCTCTCTAGAGTTTTTAATAGGAATGGGTGCTGTATCTTGTCGGAAGCTTTTTCTGAGAATGTTGAGATACACATTTTTTTTGTTAGTTGTATTTATATGTCCTTTATACTGATAGTTTTCCTAATATTGAATCAGCTCTGCATTCTTGGTGTTAAATCCCACCTAATCATGGAGTTATCTTGATGATAAATTACTGTAATCTCTTTGCTCATTTTATTATTATTATTCTTTATTTTGAGGTTATATATATACATTCATATTTTTTACATATTTTCAATGAGTTGTGTTGGGAGAGAAAAATCGAACCCAAAGCAGAAAATCACAAGGAAAAAAAAAGGTGAAAATAATATGTTTCAATTTGCATTCAGTCTCTATAGTTCTCTTTTTGTCTGTCATAGTTGATTATCACATAATCTTGTTGTTCCTGTATACAAGATTTTCCTGGTTTTGCTTGCTTCATTTAGCATCAGTTAGCGTAAGTCTTTCTAGGCCTTTCTAAAAATCAATCTATTCATTATTTCTTATGAAACAATAATATTTCATTATGTTCAGATACCATGACTTATGCAACTATTCCTCAGTTGATAAATATCTACTCTTTTTCCAATTCTTTACCACCACAAAAAGAGCTGTACAAATGCTAATGTTTTATTTAAAATTTTTTGCATCCTTCTTTGTAGTGGCCAGAAATTGAATACTAAGTGGGTGCCCATCAATTGGAGAATGGCTGAATAAATTGTGGTATATGAATATTATAGAATATTATTGTTCTGTAAGAAATGACCAGCAGGAGGATTTCAGAAAGGCCTGGAGAGACTTGCATGAACTGATGCTGAATGAAACGAGCAGGACCAGGAGATCATTATATGCTTCAACAACAATACTATATGAAGATCAATTCTGATGGACGGGGCTCTCTTCAACAATGAGATGAACCAAATCAATTCCGATGGAGCAGTAATGAATTGAACCAACTACACCCAGTGAAAGAACTTTGGGAGATGAATATGAACCACTACATAGAATTCCCAATCCCTCTATTCTTTTTTGATTTCCTTCACCTGCATTTTTGATTTCCTTCACAGGCTAATTGTACAATATTTCAGAGTCTGATTCTTTTTGTATAGCAAAATAACTGTTTGGACATGTATACATATATTGTATTTAACATACTTTAATATATTTAACATGTATTGTTCAACCTGCCATCTGGGGGAGGGAGTTGGGGGAAGGAGGGGAAAAGTTGGAACAAAAGGTTTTGCAATTGTCAATGCTGTAAAATTACCCATGCATATATCTTGTAAATAAAAAGTTATAATAATAAAAAAATTTTGCATCAATATTCATTAGGGAAATCTGTAATTTTTAAGTTTTGCTCTTCCTGGTTTAGGTATTGATACCAAATTTGTCATAAAAAGAATTTTCTCTAGTATTTTATGTATTATTAGAATTAATTATTTTTTAAAAATATTTGATAGAATTAACTTCTATCTGGCGCTGGAGATTTTCTCTTAGGAAATTCGTTGATGGCTTGTTTGATTTCTTTTTCTAAAATGGGGTTATTTAAATATTTTATTTCTTCATTTAATTTGGACAATTAATATTCTTATTTATATTCATCATTTTCACATAGATTGCCAAGCTTTATTGGCATAGAGTTGGGTAAAATAGCTCCTAATTATTGTTGTAAATTCCTCTTCATTGGTGGTGAATTTTTTCATTTCCTTTTTGATATTGGTAATTTGGTTCTTTTTTAATCAGATTAACAAAATTTTATTGACTTTTTCATAAACCAGCTCATTTATTGATTAGTTCAGTAGTTTTCTTCTTTCAATCTTATTGATCTCTCCTTTTAAGAATGTCTAATTTGGTATTTAATTGTGGATTTTTAATTTGTTTCTTATCTATCTTTTTTAGGTTGCATGCTCAAATCATTAATCTCCTCTTTTTCTATTCATCTAAGCTTTTTCCTCTAAGCAAAGAACTGTTTTGATTGCATCCCATAAGTTTTGGTATGTTGTCTCATTGTCGTCATTGTCTTTGATGAAAGTATAGATTGCTTCCTATGATTTGTTGTTTGACCTACTCTTTCTTTAGCATTAGATGATTTAGCTTCCACTTAGTTTTTAGTTTATCTTTCTAAGGTCCTTTTTGACATGTAATTTTTATTGCATCATGATCTGGAAAGGATACATTTAATAATACGCCATAACACATGGTCATTTTTTGGTGTAGGTGTCAGGTACTGCTAAAAAATAACCTATCCCTTTCTATTCCCATTCAGTTTCCTCCAGAGGTCTATCATATTTAACTTCTCTAAAATTCTGTTTTACTTACTTAACTTCCTTCTTGTTGATTTTGTGGCTAGATTTATTTAGTTTTGACAGAGGGAGATTGAGAAACAGCTGATTTTCTTCCTGGAACTCACTTACCTTCACCTCTAAGAATTTGGATGCTATACCACTTGGTGCATATATGTGTAGTATTTATTACTTCATTGTCTATGGTATCTTTTTTTTCCCCCTTTTAAAAAGCTTTATTTTATTTATTTAGTAGTTTCCCTAGTTATATTAATTTTTTTTGAGTTCTAGGTTCTTTTCCTTATCCCACTCACAATTAAGAAATCATTTGTGAAGTTATGCAAAATATTTCCATAAAAATCAAGTTATAAAAGCAAACATAGACCTCCCACCCTAAAGAAAATAGAAACCCTCAAGAAAAATTAGAGAATGAGAATGCTTCAATCTGTTTTCAGACACAATCCATTCCTTCTCTGGGTGTAGATAAGATTTTTTTCCTAAGTCCATCAGAGTAGTTGTAGGTAGTCCTTGGTGGTTGTATTACTGAGAATAGCAAAGTCATTTATGGCTGGTTGTCCCAGAGCATTGCTATTACTTTGTATACAGTACATTTCATTTTGAGTTCATAGAGGACTTACCAGGGGTTTTTTCTTTCCTCTGACAGCATCCTGTTCATCATTTCCCAAAGAACAAGATTCACCTATTGCTATCCCTCCTTTTTATGTCAGCTGAAACAGAATATATTCTGCTCCAGCTTTTTACCTTTAGTCTGTGAATATATCTGTTTCAAATGGGTTTCTTATAAATAACATTGAAGGATTCTAATTTTTAATCTACTCTGCTATTTCCATGGGGAGGGGTGTTTCAGCCCATTCACATTCAGAGTTTATGATTATTATCTATGTATTTCCCTCCATCTTATTTCCTCTCCTACTTATACTTTTTCCTCTTCTTTCACCCTGTCTCTTCTCATCAGTGTTTTGCTTTACCACCTCCCTCAATCTGGCTTCTCAATTCCTTTCCCTTTTCTTTTTCCTACCTCTAGTCTCCCTTTTGTTCACCCCACTCCCTTTTGCAAGATTTTGGACCATGCCTTAAACTCAGTTCATTCCGTTTGTCATTGATCCGTCAAAGTAGGCCCAGGCCAAGCTCCACACGGGTCCCTATTGGCTCAGAGTGAAAGTAGGAATCGTTGCTGTTTTGACCAGAAACCTTAAGGGTCTTCCCCTCCCAGATCATTTTTTTTTTTTGAGTAGGTAAAAGGCTATTCTTTGCCTCAGTTCTTACCTAGGCTTAATCACCGATTGAGCTTTGCCTGGGTCAAACTGAGATTTTTAAAGACCGTTATTTAGAAAGGCAAAGGTCTCCCACTGCATCCAGGGCCATCTCCATCGTTCTGATCTGTATCTGCCCCCTGCACCCCGATGGCTCTGGAGGGGAAAGTGAGGCCGGTGATTTTGCCCGGTCCTCCCTCCCTCAAATCCAGCTGCCATGTCATGACCTTCTTTGAGAAGGAAGGACACAGGACGGCTTCCCTGGCTGCTTCTGTATGGATGGGTGGTCTCCCCCCAAGAGGCCATTACTTGTTTGGAAACAGGGATTGTTTGGCGTTTGTCTTGGATGGAGCGGACCTTGTGAGTTTGAAAAGGTCAGGGAGAGCCGGGAGAGGAGGAGCTACCTGGGCTGCGGAGCTGGACAGGTGAGGGTGGAGCAGGCAGTGATGGGGTGATGTAGCAGCCATCGCTGTTAGTTGGGGTTCGGTCATGTAATTGTCTGTGACAAAAAAAAATAGGTTTATTTAGGAGAAACTTTATTTATTATTGCTACAGACACAATGAAGGGATAGGACAGGCCCAGGAATGGTAAATTTGAGCTAGAGCAGGAGAGCACGTGGCAAGGAAGGGGGTTTTGACAACGCTGGAAAGGGCAAGTTTCCCAGCGGAGGCTGGAGGATGCCCTCGGCTGGCCGGCTAAGGAGGGGAAAATAGAGGCGTGATGGGAGAGGAGAGACACCCCCCACATGGGAGAGGGGTAGAGGGAAAGATGTTGAGGCAGAGTGTCGGGGTGGGCTGACCCACAGGTGGGAGCGTGGACCAAAAGCGGATTTGGGGGAGATTTAGCTTGGGTTTGGGAGTGGAGGGGGGAAGGGGGAGTGGTCCCCTCGGGCCTCCTCCCAGGGAGCACTTCGAGGGCTTCAGCTTCCCGGTGCAGGACCTCCTGGGGTGCCACAGGAGCCTCCAGCCCGCCCCTCTCCGGCTGGGCGGACCCTTTTCAGATTATTTCCATCACTAACAAGTGGTGCCGAATGTCTGCATGTGGAGGGATCTGGCTGACACGTGGAAATCAGGGAGCGGCTGGGCCGGGGGCCCGAAACTGTGCCAGTAGGAAACTGCCTCGGAGCGCTTGGGGGGGTGGGGGGGAGCGGCCCTCAGCCTCGCTGGGCGCCCCCTTGCGGGGAAGGGAGCCGAGTCAGAGCCGAAGCTGGGCGCTAAAGCCAATGAGATCTGCTTCCTCTGGCGGCAGTTGCTGTCTTGGGACAAGCGGCCCTTCTCCGGGAAATGGGGGGGGGAGGAGGGGGGAGCGGGGGAGGATGAGGCGGAGGTTGGGGGCTTGGTGGAAGGAGTTTGTCACCCAGGGAGCGTTTGTTCAGAGCCTCCTGTGGCCCGGGGGCGGCCGACTGAAGGGGGGGGGCGGGAAAAGCGGAATCGAGGCCTCGGGGAGCCCCAGCGTGGTGAGGACTGACTGGTGCAGGAGCGGGGGCCCGGGGCTCCCACCCGGAAGCTTCCTTTGGTCCCGAAAATGCTGGGGAACTGGGTGGTTCCGTGGTCAGACTTTTCCTTTAGGAAATGGGCCAGAAAAAGGAAAGACCTTGAAGGACAAGACAGGGCAGCGCAGTAGTGCAGGCGGGAGAAAGGAAGGGTTGCACCAGCTTGTGGCGTGGGGCGGGGTAAGGGGGAGAGGTAGTTGAGAGGTGCGGGGATGGGTGGTCCCTAGCTGGTAAGTCTGGGGGACTGGGCGGATGGTGGTACGTGTGGAGGAGGGGAGGACTTGAAAGATCCTTTTGCACGTGCTGAGTGTGAAATGTCTCCAGCACCTCCAGTTCTAGAAGCTTCTCACCCTGAACTTCCTCTGATCCTGTGAACCCCCAGGTTATTTTATTTTTGCTTTATGAATAAGGAAACTGAGGCTCACAAGATGAAGTAATTTGTCTATGTGACTGATAACTCACATAGGCAAGTTAGGATTAGGAGATAGGATTTGGACCCAGGTTTTCCTTCCTGCAGCCTGGCTCCTTCCCCATCCCCAATATTGTTGAAGTTAGGAAGGGGGGACCCCAAAAGTCCCAGACGAAAGAATTTGCAGGCTTGAACTCCTCTCCTAGTCAAGAGGCAAAGTTTATTAAAAGTAATGTGAGGCCATTACTGAGCGGATTGAATTGTAAGGGAATTCGGCGGAGAAACTGAGGCAAAGGAGCCGCTCATCCAGCTTCAGATCCTACATATGCTAATTCTGTGGCTCAGAGGTAGGAAGGAGCCGACTCCAGGAGGAGGTTGTCGGTGATCAGATTATTGCCGACCAGACTACGAGTCAGCGATGAGTTGGAGTGGCCTTCTCCCCTGTGATCTCCGGCGTTTCTGTGGGGGCTTCCTGAGGCCAGAAGCTGTCTGGCTAAGGGGAGGCCAGAGTCGGACAGATTGGGTGTGGGAGTTTCCTGAGGCAGAGTCCAAAGCCGGAAGACCCAGGACCACTGATCCATTAGAGAACAGAAGCCCCGAGGTCGGGGGACGTCACTCCATGCACAAGTCATCTTCTGGGGGAGCTGCTCCCACCGCCCCTTCTGCCATCGCAGACCCTCTCTTCAAAGACCCCCTCCCCAGCATTTCAGTTACTGTTACTCCTAGGAAGTAGCCAGTCGTTAAGATAGTACTTTTTAGAGCAACCATTGAAAGGGATGAATTCATACCCGTTTGCCGATTGCCAACGGACCTGGGCCATATACATTAGGATGACTATAAATTCTATTAGAATGCTGGTCTCCACCCCCAGCTTATTGTAGGGCTACAAGGCAGAGCCCCTCACATAATTCCCACTTCGGGGTAAACATTATAAATAAAACATCTTCATCGTTTTATATGAAAAAAATTTTTTTTTTAAAGATGGAGCTTGGAACTGCTCACCAGGACCTTTCTCTTCTTTCCTCCCATTTCAAATTGCTTGTGTTCCTATTCAGTTCTCCCACCGAAAACGTTCACGCTTTAGAACAATTCTTTGTAGTTCTGACCTTCTCTATTTCTTTGTTTTGGGGGCAGAATCGGCACCGCTTTAAAGCAAAGCGTTTTTCTCCCCTGGGCAGTTACAACTAGCATGGATTAGCTTTAAGGTGTACAGACACTTTACAAATGCCATCTCATTTGTCCTCAAAACCACCTTGGGAGTTCCTTTCTGTTATTACCCCCATTTTACAGATGAGGAAACTGGAGGAAGCCTGGAATTAGGTGACACAGAGAGCAAGGATTGGAGGCTGGATTCATCCACTGCACGCTGCCACTGTCAGTCTTTGCAGCGTGAAACTGGTCCTGTGGCCCGGGGAAGTCACACTTGTGGTGACCGCCACGGCGCCCCGACACTGTTGTTGATCGCCCTGTAACATGTTTCACAAAGCAGCCACTTATTTTACCCGACTTTAGAATTCCCTCCAAGGCCGACTTACTTCTATTTCTGAGAATTGGAGCAATTTAAGGAGCTCGCCATGACAGTGTAATCATCGAGTGAAGTCATGGTTTCTCCTCTTCCTTCCAAGTTTTCTTACACTTTGCAGGCAAGCCCCGCTTTCTGGGTCATGGGGAGTGATATCTCTGTGCGGAAACGGAGCACTCCATGCCTCATGCTGTCAGTGGGCAACCACAGAGTCCATCTAAGATGGAAGCCTACTTCTTTTTGACTTGGCTTTTCTCGGGTGGGTCTGTTTTCCTTCAGGACACGAGTAATATGGAAATGTTTTGGACCCGGCCATGCTTGCTTCCATGGCCCAATTCTGGGCATAGCCGGAGGCCTCTTTCTCCTTAGCCCTGACCGGCTTCTCTGGACTCGGGCAGTGATTCGGAGTAAATGAGTTTCCGCCCTGTGCAGTGCCTGGGATCTTGTGGGCTTCCCGACAGTCTCTGTTTTCCTACTATTATATCGGCTACAAACATCTCTTACCCCCAGAAATTGGAGGTGGTCACCATGGTTTGCTTCAAAAGCAGCTGTTTGGCGGCGACTGGGAGCTCATTGTTATTTGCACTGCTGGAGGCTTCGGGCCGTCCTCGCCCGAGCAACTCGGAGCCCCTCTCGTCAGTCAGCCCTTTCATGAGAGGGAGGGAGGGAGGGAACTCCGAGGGCCGCGACACTGCATACAGAGGGCCGTGACACTATGCAGACAGAAGGCCGTAACCCTGTGCATAAAGGGCCGCGACACTGTGCATAGAGGGCCGACACTGTGCAGACAGAGGGCCGTGACACTGTGCATACAGAGGGCCGTAACACTGTGCAGACAGAAGGCCGTAACACGGCATAGAGAACCGTGACACTGTGCATACAGGGCCGCGACACCGCGTGCAGAGAGAGGGCCACAACACTGCGTACAGAGGGCCGGGCACAGAACAAGGGCTAGGCTC
Organism: Antechinus flavipes; assembly: GCF_016432865.1. Taxonomy (NCBI): domain Eukaryota; kingdom Metazoa; phylum Chordata; class Mammalia; order Dasyuromorphia; family Dasyuridae; genus Antechinus; species Antechinus flavipes. The sequence continues at coordinate 36,308,136 of NC_067403.1, read as the reverse complement.
GGCTTCTCCCCTGTTAAACCAAAGGCGCCGGTGAGCGCCAATCCCAGCGTTTCTTAAGCGCTTATTTAACAAAAGGCAGCAGCATGCAGAGCAGAGAGGCGGGAGGGGCAGCTGGATGGGAGCAGAGCTGCGCTCCCACGTTCTTTAGCTGTGGGATCCCGGGCGGCTCCTTTAGCTGTAGCTGTAGGTTAGAGCTGTTGTAGTAGTTCGCTGCTACCGCTACTGCTACTACAATAATAATAATAATAATAGCACCCCGTCGTTGGGAAGGTTAAATCGGGTATTTGGAAAGCCCTTGGCACAGTGCCGGTGGGTGCTAAATCAAAATGCGCCTTTCCTCCCTCCCTGTTCGGTTGGCTTAGTCACTTGTTTTTTTTAACTACAGTATCTACTGAAAATAGTGCTGGTGAATTGGAGTCCTACTTGCCTGAAGTACTCGCACGTCTTTCTGGGTTATGGGCCAGAACTCTGAAACAAGCGATCTCACAAGGTGCTGACTCAGTGGAATTGAGGAGACAGCGGTTCTCTAGTTTAGCAAGGCGATTAATAGTTCTCTACTGCAGTAGAATTGATTTAATCTTACCACAAATAATGGTTCCCTAGTGATATAATGATGGGCTTATACTCGGTACGCAGTAAATGATCTAGTTATAATAGAGCCTATAAGCTGAGACAAACTCGGCAGGGAGGGACCGAGAGTCCTCGTACTCGGAGAGTGGCTCCATCTCCAGACCTGGTGGCCGGCCTGGCCTCCCGCTTCCCCCACGGAGCCCAAGCTGGCGGGGCCCCAGACAAGGAGAAAATAAAGGACTTTGTCCCTGTCTATTCTCGTGGTGATCACTCTGCTGAAACGAAGGCTGGTCCCGAGGCCTCCAGAAAGCCACCAGAACATTACATTTCTCCAAACGGCTTAAAAGGACACCCAGGTTTTGCAAAAGCCCTAAGCATGAGGATGACTCCGGTAGGGCCCCGCCCCCTGGCAGGTGATACTTAAGTATTTAAGGCCTTTGGAAACCCAGTCTGAGTTTCCTGGTTAAAAATGCATGTGGGTCTTATCAGGGCACCCGGTGTTACTCTGCCGCCCCAAGAAGTGGCCCTGGCGGTCCCGGTGCCCAGCGGTGCAGAGTTGCACAAGGGAAATCCTGCCTTCCCCTTCTTGAGCCTGGCCTCGGGTAAACTGAGGCAGTAAAGCCAGGAGTGTTAGTTCAGTTTCGGGAAACATCGCGTTGAATCCTGATCTGCTTTAAGGCTCTCTGGGATGAAGGACGTGGCCCCACGTGCTGCCGGGGAGGGAAGTGCACCCGAGGTTTCCGGACTTGGAGAGCTCCTCGCTCCCCTCAAGGGGTGGGGGCGCCCTTCTCCGCCACCGGGCGCGGGTTTGCTTCTGCCTTTCTTTGTACCCCCAGCACGGAGCGCTCAGCAGGCACGCAACAAATGCTGGCCTGGCCCGGGCTGCGGGACTGGCGGCTTGGGCCGGGGCCCCACTGCCCGGTGCCCCCGCCTGCTTCTCTCCCGCCCCCTCCCCTGGCCAGCTAGGGGGCTGTTGGGGCGCCCCGCGCGCACCCTCCCTGCCACTCACGGCTGACAAGGCAGGGGGAAGGGAAGGAGCCCCTCGACCCGACTGGGCCGATGTTCCCCAACCCTCGTTCCCACCCCGCCCCCCACCTCTTACAACCTCTTTGCTTCCCCCAGCACTTCCCCCACTTCAAGAAGCCGAGACCCTTCGCCCGGAGTTCCCTTTGCTCCGTGTTTCAAAACTCTTGTGCCCCCGACCCTGCAGTCGGACGGAGAAGGTGGCCCTGGGCCTCCGCTTCCCACTTGTCCCGCGCCCCCCTCCCACCAAGTCATCCTTCTCTCCGACTCCAGTGCGGTCTGCCGGGCCCACCAGGTCTCCCCCTCACTCGGCCTAATCATGGGATGGCTCTCCTCCTCTCCCCCTCCCTCCTGTCTGCAAGAGGATCCTTTGTCCCGCGGGCGGGGCCTCCCCGCGGCTGCGCCCGGCACGGCCCCCTGCCGGCTCCCCGCGGCTGCGCCCCGATACTGCCCCCTGCCGGCTCCCCGCGGCTGCGCCCCGGCACGGCCCCCTGCGGGCTCCCCGCGGCTGTGCCCGGCACTGCCCCCGCTCTGTGGGAGCCCGGAGCGCCCCCCGCGGCTGCGCCCCGGCACTGCCCCCCGGCACGGCCCCCTGCTGGCTCCCCGCGGCTGCGCCCCGGCACTGCCCCCTGCGGGCTCCCCGCGGCTGCGCCCCGCACTGCCCCCTGCGGGCTCCCCGCGGCTGCGCCCCGATACTGCCCCCTGCCGGCTCCCCGCGGCTGCGCCCCGGCACGGCCCCCTGCTGGCTCCCCGCGGCTGCGCCCCGGCACTGCCCCCTGCGGGCTCCCCGCGGCTGCGCCCCGATACTGCCCCCTGCCGGCTCCCCGCGGCTGCGCCCGGCACGGCCCCCTGCCGGCTCCCCGCGGCTGCGCCCCGGCACTGCCCCCTGCCGGCTCCCCGCGGCTGCGCCCCGGCACGGCCCCCTGTGGGCTCCCCACGGCTGCGCCCCGGCGCGGCCCCCTGCCGGCTCCCCGCGGCTGCGCCCCGGCGCGGCCCCCTGCCGGCTCCCCGCGGCTGCTCCCGGCGTTGCCCCCTGCCGGCTCCCCGCGGCTGCGCCCGGCGCTGCCCCCTGCCGGCTCCCCGCGGCTGCGCCCCGCACTGCCTCCTGCCGGCTCCCCGCGGCTGTGCCCGGCACTGCCCCCTGCTCCGCGGCTGCGCCCCGGCGCGGCCCCCTGCCGGCTCCCCGCGGCTGCGCCCCGGCGCGGCCCCCTGCCGGCTCCCCGCGGCTGCGCCCGGCACTGCCCCCTGCCGGCTCCCCGCGGCTGCGCCCGGCACGGCCCCCTGCTGGCTCCCCGCGGCTGTGCCCGGCACTGCCCCCGCTCTGTGGGAGCCCGGAGCGCCCCCGGGCTGAGCCGCATCTCTTCCAGGTGGCCAGCCTTGGCCTCCCCCGCCGCCGCTTGGTCCTTCCTGTCCCCAGTGCAGAAGCTGGCCTCTCAGCCTCAGGTTCCCATCAGCCAGCAGCCCCTTCCTTGCCTCCACAAGGTCCGCCCGGTAGCTTCCCCGTGGGGCTCCCTGCCTTGAATGCCCTTCTTGGGACCATCCAGGACCGGACCTCCATGTGGCCTGCTCCATTCGCCCAGTTCCTCGCCATGGCCTTTCCCGGGGCAGCCAGAAGGGTCACTCTGGCCGGCTTCTCGAGCCCGCCTCAGCCCCGGGCTGGTCTTCGGGCCTGGAACTCGCCGTCCTCCCCGGGCCTCCGGAACCCTTAGCTTCCTTCCCCAGCACAGGCGGCCCAACAGCCAGCCCCCGAACATGCCCCTTTCCCTGCGCTCTCTGGCCCTTCCCGCCGCCTCCCACGGCTTCCCGTGGGTCCCCAGGACGGTGACCGGCACCCGCTAAGACCCTTCTTACCTGGGATTTCCTTCCTGCTGTTGGGGTCCCGCTGGAGCTCCGGCGGGACCTTCCTAAGTCTCTGAGCCTCGGAGGACTCCACACCCAGGACTTCACACGTGTGTCACAGCTACTTAGTCCTCGTGGGCTCGGGCCCGAGGCCCCAGAGCCAGCGTGGCCGCCGCAGTCCAAGCGGAAGGGTTGGCCCTCTCCCCTTCGTGGGGCTTCTTGGAAAGCAGACATTTACTTCTGGGCCCAGATAAGCCCGAGCCAAGCCTCCGCCCTTGCCCTTTTCCTCAGACAATCTCAGAGCGGGGTTGGGCCAGGGCCTCTCCGCTTTATTGTGCCCGTCACAGGGACAGAGAAGCTCGCATTTGTCGGTGGTTTTTAAGGGGCTTTTTTTTTTTTTGCACAATTGGACAGGGATGGTCTCCGAGTCAGTTAATTGAACCTGACGGCCCCTGGAACAGCAAAAACCTGCCCTACCAAATGACGGCCATCGTTCATTTCCTAAATGGCAAGCGAATTTGTCGCAGAAATGTCAAACTTCACCTGGTCATTTTTTCCCCTGCACATAAACTAATGCACCATTTCCTCAAATCCACTTCTCCACCAAAACTACTGAACCCCTTATTTGGGGCATCACCCTCAGTGTTTCCCATCTTCCTTTGTGATATGAATATTGTTAAGAACTCAACACCAGCAGCCCTTGTTCCTCTGAATATACCATGTTTACGAAAACTAGGTACCACCGAGTCCCCTACCCAGAGTGTCCCCCACCAGGGGAGTTTGGGAAAGCTGCCCCAAAGCGAAAGCTCTCTCCCCTCTCTTCTCTGACACAGCTCACCGCCACTCTGAACAGAGCATCCTCCTAAGCACAAGTTCTAAGAGACTGGGAGAGGCTAAGAAGGAAGTCCATGCCCGCCCTCCCGGGCACTGGGTGGCGCTTGGGCTCAGCAGCGGCCTTCCAGGCACCAGCGACTAATGTAGAAAAGTCAGACTATGCGCCATCTCTCCTAACCATCACTTTAAACCAGCCTCGCTCCACTGCAGGAGAATGCTTCATACTAAACCAAGCCTTGAGAAAGTCTCTCTTACGGCATCAAGATGTCCAAAAAAGCTCAGTCCTGCCGTCTGGGCCAGAATGTAGGAAAACTTTTTGAACTTATACCTTAGTCGAGACATAAATAATATCAAAGCTACTTTTCTTAATTCTTTGTTCCTAATTCTAATTTCTCTTAGAAGTAGATGTTCCTTCATATATTTTCATTTGATAAATTAAGCGCTTAAGCAAACAAATAACTATACCCGGCCCAAGGAAATCAGGGACAAGTGGGTCTGATAATGCGTGAGGAGGAGCTCCTCCAGGGAGTTGAAAGGAAAATGTTATAGATGAGAAAGCCAGACTCAGCAAAGGGACCTGCTGTTATGTTAGCATCCAACAGTGGGGCGAGGACTGGAGCGGGGCCTTCTGACCTCCCCTGCCGTGCACCTTCCTAGTCTAAATCCGTCGCTATGAATGAATGAGAAAACGAAGGGGAGCATTATCTTTGAAGCCGACAGGTTAAATTCGGACATGACTTGGATTTGTATTCAATTCAAAAGAGTGGGGGAATCTTTCTTACCTGTTTTAAGTACCGATGAGACACTTGCAAAAATGACTATAAATTTAACAGTAAGCATTACGGTCAGGCTGTTTATTAAGGAGACAACCACATTTACAAGTCAGTCTATAGAAATGTCTGCAAATCAAACTTCATGTGATCTAAAAGGACCATGCATAATGTCAAAAATGGACACCTGTACAGTCAATTCGGTAAAAAGTTAATTTAAACATACATAGTCTAGGATCATACTACAGATACACATATCCAGGGGCCACATACATATCCAATTAGATTTTTTTGAAAATGTTTGTTATAAAAGTGATAAAATCGGTATGGAAACTGGTTGATATTAACGTTAAAAATTCTGCGACAATTATGAATGGTCCCCGTTGTATTACTATTTTTTACAAAATGTGATTCGAGGGTCTGATAGACTGAAGAAAAAGTCAACCCTTAAGAGTGTTTTATATTATACAAATAGGTTTTATAGAAAAATGATCCAGCAAATGCTTAAGAGTTAAGAATATTTATATTTTCTAATTTTTACACTTTTTATTAACACACTTACAAAAAATAACATTCAAACACTGGAAAAATTAAATAACTTTGGAAGCAGAGCTCAAAGCTTTCTGCTTACATATAAGTGACAATTCAGAGCTGTTGGCACAAAAAAAAATCCACATTCATAAAACCCTTACTACTATATATCAAACATAAGTTAAGTAAATCATAGGCACTAGTTTATCAAATCCACATTTCTTCCATAAGTAAGTCTAACCACAGAGTATCCTTAGATTTCCTCAAACAGAAAAATTGGCAGTGCACAAAGGCTTCCTAGTTTAAAAAAAAAACCAAAAAACAATTTTTCTCTTCAGGAAACCAGAAGCCAAATGTCTGTGGTAGAAGAACAGCAGGTAAAAAGTTTGCTTTGCCAAACCCGAGTTCAGAATACCTTTGTAATAAGTGATGAAGTACTTGAATTTTAAAAATATATATTTTCAGATGCAGCCATTTAAAAACAAAGTTAAATAACCTGAATATTCCTTTTGAAACTTATTTTAAAACTGAAAGATTAATGTTTCTCCTACTAGATCGATTAAAATTCCTATTCGACTGCAGCATATTTTTTTTGCAATGTTGCATTGAAAACAGGCCTGTTTTTATGGCAATAGCTAGATCTTTCACTTCTATGCTTCGAGAATTAAGTGACATCACCTGTGTAGAAGTGAACGCTACAGCTGGCCCGTGTTAACAAGGTGCTCAGAGGGAAAGTCTGTGGTAGTACAAGGTTGTGGAGTTACAGAAAAGTCTTGCTGCCATTTGTCCTTGAGTCTTCAGTCCCGAAATCTATCTTGTGACTGTGTCCTAGGAACAGGGAGTCCCGTCTACCTTAGTATTAGAATATAAGCGGGTTACACGGCAGGGCAAACTACATGGCTTCAGCGTGCGAGTGTATAAGCGTCATCCGAGCGTAGACGGGACTTGCTAGTTTCCTTCTCTATTTTCTTTGCCTCTGGCACATAATATTTCATCTTGTGGTATTCCTATGCTACCACGGTACTCTACCACTATTAAAAATTCAGTAACTCACTGGTACTATAAGGATAAATTTCTTCTTGTTTTAAGTGATTTGACATTTCCCAATACCATGTGAGTATTATAAAACGGGGTTTTTACAGTATATTTCACCCTCTTTTTTAACCCTTAAAACTCAAGGCTATGCCCAAAGATTCCCTTGCCTACAAGTCCTCCCACTCCTATTTCACATACTTCGGCCAGCTTATTTCTTTGCTTAACAGACACAAGAACTTATGTTTGGTTATCTAAATCATTTTTAGGCTACCAAAGTCCCAGTCTTCTAAAATTACTGGGAGGAAAAAACAGCTTAAAAAATAAACCAAAAAAGTTTCCCATAAAGCAGTTTTGCCTGGCGATCAGGTAGGTGAAACCATTGTGTAGACAAAGCGTAAATTTGATAGCCATGGTATGGGAAGATTTAACATTTTGTAAACATATGCAGCAGGTTTCAAAATGTTAGCAATAATGCAAAAACAGATATAAGGCAGAATACATCTTCTAAGGGACAACATCTCAAAAAATCTTGAACATAAAAAAACAGGATCCATTCGGCAAGCTATTTTTCATATCATGAAACAGAACTATACGGGTGTCATTTGGTATCGACAGTACAACTATCACGTCCAGAGATTTTGTTGTGTAAGTGCATAGATTTTTCCTTAGCTGTTATTGTCTACAGTTTTGTTCCAGGCTGTAAGCACTGAGGTGTGAGAATCAAGATGAATAATACAGTATGACTTGCTCTTTTTCTATCATCAAGGAAACCTGCTAATAATACAACTACCAAAATTACCTCTCCGTTCTGTAATAGTGAACAACATGTTAACCAGCTGGCTTCGATAGCGAAGGTCATCTTTCCTGAGCCAGGAATTATGAAGTTTGGAAAGATGTACAACTGATATTAAGCCCTTTTGGCAACAGAAACAAAATTCGGATGTCGATGCAACATGCGGGATGCAGGCGAATACTAACTCATGGTGGTGATTTATGTTAGCTACATCCACAACTTAGGATCACATAATGCCATGTCTACTAGGGTAAACCATCTCTTTAGTAAATCTCCAAAATAATTGCTGCAAGAGTTCTTTTAAATAGGTATTTTTACTTTTTAAAACCAAAATGTTTTTTCATTTTGTAATTTGAGTCCAAGGGAAAACACCACTTTAGACAATTGTAGTCAGAATATTAGTTCTCATTAAAACACATTTATTGGTGGGGAAAATGTATCTTTTTTTTATACAGCTAAAGTAGGCTGATTGTTTTGGATAGCTCGAATCTACCGCATGTCTCGTGCACAAAGATGCACTCTAGGATGCAAATGGGCATTTCTCTTTGGCATCTGTTAAGGTTTTTGCCCAGACATTGGCCTCGGTCGAATACTCAAAAATTAACTGGGTTCTCTAGTAAACAAAACTAAAAGTGATTCGATGGAGAATGATTGTATGATTACCAAACATAGCTGATGTTAAATGTCATTAAAGTGCTGCTTGATCATCTCTGTCAGTTTGTGCTAATTAAGACAGAGAGGGCTGGGACTTTACAAATCCCAAAGTCACGTCTGAAGAGTCTGCATATAAAGTTGTCTTTCAGTCTGCCGGAGGGACGTCCGTAAAGCCGTGGACCCTGCATTCTCCTCTGCTGGTCAGTAACAGCCGTCTTTCCAACTATCGTCTTTCATGCTACCATACGTTTTAGGAGCTGGCAATGATCTGAAACAAAACAGTACTGTTATTACAAGTCGAAAGGCCATAAATGTCTGTCATCTGTTTGACCCGGCCCCTGCAGTCTGCCTTCCGCATCCACCGGTTAGGACACTGGGCGGCAGCATCCTGAGGGCAGGTGAGTTCTCAGAAAGCTTTCAAGATGGAGGACACCCAATCTGCTGTCCTCTGCCGCCACCTCCCCCAAGTAAGTAATGTCTCCATCCATTTGTAGCTTCCTCAGTCCATCTACATACACTTCTTCCAGACTAAAAGAAGAGTAAAATAAAAGGTTATGGCTCCCAATAGCCTAGAGATTCCTCCCAATTTATTAAAGAAAGGAATGATATGGATTAGAGAATAAGAATTAGAATCAGAGAATCAGTAGATGACAGTAAAACATCATGACATCCTGCAAGGGAAGAAGAATGGTTGATTAGATGATTACCTTGATCTTTTTATAAAATAAGGCATAATGACTGCAATGCACTTTATGTGCCAGCCACCCGGCTACAGGAATAACTACAAAGCCAAAAGAAACTGGAGAGATCATTGTCTCTTGCAGAAAGTGGAGTTATTCTTGAAGAATAACAGGATTTAAAGGAGAGGAGTGAAAGTATTCTATGCACTGGGAATAAATGCACTGCAACAAAAGGATGCAGAGGTATGGGAGTTTCCCCACATAATAAGGCTAACAGTGGAAGAGCTAGCCTGTAGAAGGTTTGAAATGCCAAAGAGGACTTTACATTTGATTCCAGAGATCATTAGGGAACTACTGGAGTTTGAGAAGAGGAGTTCTAGGGGCCCAGAATGACCTGATCCTCTCACACCTGTACTTATCAGGAAGTGCTACCGAAGTCTAGAATAAAGGGCACAAAGGCCAGTGGTTGAGAGAATAAAAAAATGGGCATAAATATAAGACAGAGAAACAAATCAAAGACTTGGCAATTGAGAGGGGATGACAAAGCGTGGGGTCCTGCTGGGGACATGCTAAGTATTGGATGACTATGGGACACACACAAAGGGGAGTGTGCAGGGCTCAATGCGATACACAGAAACATATCAACAAGAATTGAATCCATGGAAGCTGGTGAGACAAAATCCTGCAGAAAAGAAGATTATTAGTGAAATATTATATTACCAAATATTCAGAGGTAACACGTGGTGGGTATCTCATTTGATCAATAAAAGGCAATTAGAGAGATAGCAATCTGATATGGCACAAAAAATTTTCAAATAAATAAGCACTTTACTGGGGAAATATTATGTAGTTCTTAATTGAAAAATAGGATTTATTCTAACTTTTCCAAAATAAACAATGTGGAACAGCAGTGCCATTTTTTCCAAATGGATGATCCAGTACTCATCTGCTGGAACATGTCGACAAGTTATTCTCAATTGTGCTGTGTTTAACTCCCAAAAGAATCCTTCCCAAAGCCTTTTTAAAGTAGGGCCCAGACTCCCGGGTTACCGGGGCCTTACCCTGCAGCCGCTGACAAGCTCTCGGCCACATGCCACCCCCACGCTCTCTTTCACGTACCTGCGAACAGGCTGTGCAAGCTTGCTGCGAGGCACTGGGATCCCCCCGGCCGAAGGGGCGCTGGGTCTGGGCAAGCTGCTCCTCATCCCTGGCGTTCCCGCGGGTCTGGTGAGGGTCGTGCTGTTGATGCCGCCGGCAGGACTTGGTGAGATCGCGTTTTGAACGCTGGGGGGCCCAGGGGAAGAATTAGTCTGAGGGAGGGGTGCCGCCTCTGGACCCCCACCAACAGGGCCAGAACCATGATTATTAAAAGCTTTCACTGGCTGTCGGAGAGCCAAAGGAGATGGTGCTGCAGGGGAGCGGAATTTACTTGGAGAAGGTACTAGAGAATAATGATAAAAAAAAATTGGATTAATTTTCCATGTAAATCATTCTAACTCAATAGCTTTGAAAATCTAAAATTACTCCTCTTATTAATGCTAGGACACCTTATATTTTATATTCTACAAACTTTATGGGATCTCAGTGAACAACTTGTAATGTAGGGAAAGACCTATAATAAATACTAAACAGTGCCTTAATATAAATATATTTATCACAAGGTAGGTAATACAAGCAAGCAGTTATCCATCCACACCATTCTTGCCAAGGGTCATTTGGCTAAAAGAGCAGAATCGACCCACATCTTCCTGATTCCAAGTTCATGAATACACACACATAAATTTTCTTCCCCCACACAAACATTTTACAGCCCACCTTACTCTATATATACAACAGGTGAAATAAAAGGAAGACTCACTCAGCTTGTTTTCATATGACGCTGGGAAAGCACCCCCCTCCCTGGCAGCACCACCATTAACTGGAGTCCCAAAGCCAAAGGACTAGGGACAAGGGCATCTTGCTACTTCTGAAGCCACCCTGTGTCTCCCCCCCCCCCCCCCCCCCAGAGACAACCCTTATCTGGTTTTCTTTGCAAAGCAGCTCTTGGGGCTGCCCAGACTGATTTAGATTCCCTCTTTAATATGCTCAAATATACTTAATATACTTAAGTCTTTAACAAGTGAAGTTACCCTGGATTTCATTATTTGTGATGATCATTTCATTCTCAAGTCCTTTTCTATAGCACTGGGACCTCTTTATTCTGCAAGGTGCTTTGATTCCCTAAAACTCTCAGGTGTCAATCCCCAGGGGCTCCTCCCAAAATTCCTGGTACCCAATGGGAAGCCAATGAATATCTAAGTGTATCTGTGCTCTCATCATCTGGGGAGTTTGCCTCCCAAACTGCCATGGAGCCAAGGAATCCCTGACCATGGCTTCCCATCCCAGAAGTCTGTGGCAGAGAGGGGAGGAAGCTGTCACCCTGAATAATTCTTGCCATGTGTCCTATTGCTCACTCCTCACCATTCGTAATTTTAGAAGACAGCTATAGTCACTCAAAGGAGTCTTTGCAGAAGACCAAGTGCATGAAGAATTTCTAACGCCCAGATTTCAACATGCATCTCAGTGGACACCTTATAGAGCTTACCCAGCAGTGTGTACATCTGGGTCAGACCGTCCAGATGGACAATGAGTTGGGCCCAGAGTTGAACAAGAGATGGAGCGTGGGCTGAATTGCTTTCAGAAAATTAAAAGCTCCTTTATTGACCCCGGGCTTCCTGTGAAAGGAAAGGTCCATCTTTTTTAATACTACACTATATGGCAAGATATAGAATACAACTGTGTCTAAAGAATCAATTAACAATGAGTATCACACACACACACATACACACACTAAGGACCATAGAGAAGTACATGGTGGCTGTGAACAGGCTGCAACAACGTCATGTTCACAAATATAAAGACCAGGAAATAACTGCTCAGAGGAGTTTCACCTATGAGATAATCAAACAGAAAGTGAAAAATACCTAGTCTATAGGCAGAACAACTTATTTGTATATGTGTATATGTTATGTGTATATGGCTGATGCTAAAAAATGGGTGATAAAATAAAGGGAATTAAGAGATTTCTGCAATTAACCTAAAGCAAATAGTAAATTCAACATTCTTTTTCTTTCTACCTTTAAATAAGGAAGTTACTAGGCCATTATGGAAACTAAACACAGGTAGAAATTTACACCCACACCTTCTAAATCAAGTTTTATTAACCTATAATGGCACAATTATGCCTCTAAATAATTACCAACCAGAACTACTTAAAAATCCCTTTATCTTGGACAAAGTGCAAAGTGGATAAACTAATGAACAATGAAAAATTCAGAAGATAAAGAGAAAAGAGCGCTTTTAAAATGAGGCTGATCGGCAGATTTGGGTTATGGGAGTCATTCTCTAAAGCTACCAGAATTAGCTTGTCCAACCCAGTGACCTCCATTCAAACAAACTCTGCCCCATCTCACATCTTCAGCTTATCCAAATGACAAAAAAGTAGCGGGGCACTGCTGGTAGAGCTATACATCTATCCACTCTAAAAGCAATTTGGAACAGTACTCAAAAGTCATTAACTACCTCAGGACCATCCTCTGATATTCTGTGTCTACTGATCTAGAAATACAGCATTAGCTACAAATCCCCAAAGAATTTTCAAAAGAAAAAGAAACCCCATGGAGTATGGTTTTCATAGCAACCCTCTTGTGACAGTAAAGAATTTGAAAATAAGAAGCTGCAAAATGACCTAAGAATCAAAGAAACCTGAAAAAACTTAATAGGGTGAGTGAAATCCAAGAAAATTTCTAGAACGACAATTCTGTAAAGAAAAATAACTTTCAAAAGACTCAATTGAACAATATGACTCGCTACCCTGAACATAGCAATCCCATCTGCTAACAGAAAAGCCATGGCTGGAAGGCGCGCACATATGGTTCAGGATGTGGATTTGTTTTGCTCGGGTAATTACTTTCCTGGCTCAAACTAACTCTTCAGCTTTGTCTTGTCTTCCTTGAGGAGAACCAACTGCAACTGGCCAGTTGGAAAACAAGGTTCCTTTTTTCTTTCCCTTCATCCACACAGCACATCAGGCCCATAAGGCCTGTGGCTGCTCTGCTCAAAGACCTCCCAATATATGGGCCTTATGGGCTAGGACTATGCCTTAAACCCAACTCACTTTAGGTCTCATTGACAGTCAATAAGTCCCAGGCCAAGCCCCAGATTGACTCACAGTGAATGTAAACATCAGTTTCTAATATTAGCAGGGTCTTCCCCTCCTAGATTAATTTTTTTTGGGGTGGAGCGACAACTAGCTAAGAGGCCATTCTCAATCTCAGTTGTTGTTGTCTCATTGGATCAATAGCCTTAATCCCTACTTGGGCCTTGCCTTGGTCCAACAGGCCAGGCTGGCCTCCCACTTCACCCGGGGTCAGTCCAGTTGTCCTGATCAATCCCTGGCCCCTGGACTCAGTGGAGGAGAACGTGAAGCTGGTGACCTTGTCTATCCTTCCCTCACTTAAACCCAATTCACTAGCACGTCATGGTCTTCTTAAGAACAAAGGACAAACAATAACCCTACTATCATTCTTCCCATTCCACATCTGAGAACAGGGCAACTTTTATTTTCTTCTATTTGCATCTCTGCCACACACACCCACTAAGCACTTCATAACTGTCATCAAGAGTTCAGACACAGAGGGGCTGGTGAGTTATATCCCCCAAAAGAAAATAAGAGTGAAGTACTTGGTGAAGATGGTGGCGTGGGCCAACCCAAGGAGGCAGAAGGCTGCGCTCGAGAGCTGTAGCTCATGAGCCAATGTGACTTCTATACTAAATCTGGTTCCTACAAAGGGAGAAATGTTGGAGAGGACTATCAGGCTCATGAAAGAAAGGGGAAACCCACTCCCCTCAAGCTGGAAAAGGAACAGCTCAAAACCCTGACTCTTTGATTATCACTCCCCTAGATTTAACAAAGAGGTTGGGGCTCACAGAGGGGATTCTCAAGAACAACCTGGACAAGTGAGATGACTTTGGAACTAACCTGAAAGACTCTCTCTATGAAATATCTTTTTATTCTTTGCAAATAATTAGTGCTAGTAATATGAAGTAAAACATACAAACAAAATACTAAAAAACTTTTAATGTGCAAAAGATGTAGATAGCTAAGGATCCTCCCTTCTACCACCTTGGCATTTAAAAAGCCAAAAGGCCCTTTCTTCAGATAAAAGGCAGATAAATCCAGATTCTAAGTCTAAGCAGTTCAAATTCAAGTCACGGTTCCTCAATAATGGCAGGCCTATCCCACCCTCAAGACTGCAATCTGCTCTCCTGCACAAAAGTATCGCTATTAACTTTTAAAATCACAAAGCCACCAGATAATCACTAGGATTTCTTATGAAGTCACATTCTAAATAAGCAAATGTTTCAACTAAGCTTTTCTTATGTAAGATAAACATAACTTTACTATATGTATACAAATTTGTAAAAATACATTTTAATGAAGAAAAATATAATCAAAAGTTTCAAATTTCCTTGACACTAATTTGCCCTTTAGGAAACATGCTAACTAAGCCTGCATGAGATTGAGTTTGTTACTTTAAAGCATCAGTTCTTGAAGTCTAGGTTCAGGGATCTCTATGGGTAGATCATTATTCTTAATGTAATGTTACATATAAATAAAATATTATGTTACATAATAAAATAAAATGTTACATATAAATAAAAATATCTATTATGTATCTTTCTTTGTCCAAAATTTTGGATATGTTACTGAAGAAAGATTTCTTAGAACAGTTTTAATAGGATTAAGAAATAAATGTGAAAAGATAATTTATGAAAGTCAATTTTCTAATATAATTAGCAAGATTCTAGGAAAAAACAAGAAGGACAATTACTTGAAGTGAGAGAATGAAATGAAATCGAAACATCTCAACAGTGAGAAGAACGGAGCTCTAGAAAAAATTTCAAATATGCATTTATTAATGACCATATTAAATGTGACTAGGAAAAATAACATTTAGGGAATAAGAGGATATCAAGTTCTTCAAAACAAACAAAAGTGATTTTGTGAGCATAGGACATAAGGTAAAAGGTGAAAATCAAGAGTACTACACCAAAAACAGATGGAGAGGAAAAACAAAATGTTAATCCCACACCAAAAACATATAAGTAGAATTAGAAACTGTAGAAAACTGCTGTCATCAACCAACATAATCCCTCAAAAGTTAGGTATGTAGTCCCTTAAATCTAGTTTCCAGTATTATTTATTATAAATCCATCCTTTATAATTTCTTTAGTTTTTCTAATAGGTAAAATAATACTTTAAAAAAAATTAAACTGTTTTTCCCCAAAGTTTCAATTTTTCACGGGAATTCACTAAAATTGTTCATGCCCATTGTTCACAATTTTAGCCTTTTTCCCTGACTTAAATCTGAATCATTTTAGCATTTTTAAGCACACCACCTCTTTTATCCTCCAGATCAGTTTTCCTTCACAGTTTTACCTTCTATTTCATTTCATTTCAAGTGACTGCTATATCCAATGCACTATGTATACTACTCTCCAATTCATACTTTCTTCTCTACACTGCTAGAATATTCTTATGTAGCAATATTGCAGTAAGGGAATAAATAATCTCTTGTCCAAATATACTTTTTACCACCCACCCTGAAATTTCTCCAAAGTTCCAATCTTCTGCCTTGTGTAGAACTCTGCTACTTCTCCTTTCAAGCAGCATCTATTTGTTTCTTTGCCTCTCTCATACAGTCCCACTGTGTCTCTCATTCCCCCCCCCCCCCCCACACACACACACTTCCCCTTTTCTGCGCTCTCTCACTAAAAGTGGGCCACGGGGCAGCAGGAGGTTCAATGGATCTGGAATCAAAAGACCGACTTTAGTTCAATTCATTTTTCTGCTACCTGATGTCACTGGTTAAGTTGCAATTAACTTTCTGAGTCTGTCTCTACAGACTTTTTATAAATAGCAATGATCTGGTCAATATTACTTCTCAAATCCCTTTCAATTTAAGACCTAAGATATTTTTTCCTTAAGATGATACATTCTCATCTCCTACCAGTTTGGAATGAAATTCTTTGTCTTTACTTCTCATCAAAATTTAGTATTTTCAAAAACTCAAAAAATTTCAGAATAAAGTTTTCCCAAAAATAACAGTTAATAATGAAAACAATGATTTTGGCTTCTTATTTTCTACTCACTTTCTCCTTAAAACTATTCTTAAACACCCCCCCCCCAATCTTTAAATATAAGCCCAGTATCTTTTTCTTAAGTGTACAAAATATCATATTATTCATTCTCAAATGCTTATTTGATGCCATGTCCATCAACAAATGAAAATTTAAGTTTTTTTCTATGGGAAGTAAAAATGCCAAATTCCATAATGTTAAGTGCCACATGGCACAGTGAGTAGCAACAATACATACCTCGGTAGAAAAATTCTCCTTCCTCTGGATTTATCCAATTAATTGAGAAGAGATCTTGTAACGCTCTCTTATTTGAAAACATTTGTAGCTTGTCATTATATTTATTTCTGAACTTAATATGTTAAAAAAAAGTGTAGTATTTAATTACCATGTGTTGAAACTTTAACTTAGGAAGAGGCTGTAGTTACCTCTTTTTGTAGATGAAGTTTGAAGCAACTGTTTGGCTTTGAGGGAAGTACGAGGCAAATTTTTCAGCCTTTGGGAAGCTGTTGAAAAATAAGTAACTGTAATTTTTGTTTGGAAGGACAACATCAAAGTGCATAGCTTCTGTAAACTTGAAAATTCAAAAATAAACTTGAAAATTTATCAAGGAACAGAAACTAGAAGAAGCATATATGTTAGAGTTCTAGAAGCAGAGGGGTTTTTAATCGATGCTTGGTGTATTAATTGATGCTTGGTGCATTAGGATGCAAAAGAAAGAGGTTGAGAATCTTAGGGCAAAATGCAGGTTTTTAGCGACAGCTTCCTCTACATCAGAGAAAACCAAAATGCAAAACACCCATGGGAAAACAAATCACCAGCAGACATGCTACAGAATGCAAAAATACAAACACAAAACAGAAGTTTAAAGAGAGCGTACAAACAATATAATGTGGCCCAAAACAAATGCTGTGCTTGTTCAATGCAAAAAAACAAACAAACCAAAAAGCAAAAAAACCAAAAAGTCCCCTCTCCCCCATCACTTATCATTTACAAAGCAATTATGTAAATTAAAGGAAGGGGGGAGAGGGGATGCCTTGTGCTCAAAAACCAAAACCTCTCAACCAGAAGGACTATGGCCTACAGAGATGTTAGGCATCCCACTCCACTCTGGGCACTCAGAAGTCTCCCTAATCTCCTCTCCCTTTGCCTATTCCCTACACAGACCTACTGGTGACAGCTTTTCTAAATCGCAGGATGATCAGACCAAAGTCCAGCCTCCTCCTCTGACCTCATCATCCATTCCTCCCCACCAAGGTCCCTCTATCCAGACCAAGGCTCCTCACACGGTTTCCAACGCAGGCCCCTGCTCAGTCTGCCCACCACCCCTAGAGGGTCTCTTCTTCTCTGGCCCCTTCAGCCCCAACATCACATTGGCCCTGGGCCCACTGACTAGCTACCACAGCCTCTTCCCAAAAACCACCTTCCAATTATTGGGTATATTTCATAGATACTTCCCCAAAATGACAATCTCCTGGAGGGGCAGGGAGTGTTCATTTTTTTCCAAGCAGAGGGAGAACTTTTAAGTGCTTGTTGATCGATCCATCAATTCCACTGTCAAAACTTCTCTGTGAATTATTGATTACTGCAAATTATGCCATTAACTAGACCCCAACTTCAGAATTAGGAAAGGTTATCAATTGAAGAGATCAAAATTAAACTAGAGTTCCTCCTATTGAAGCACTAAGGATTACCCAAAACAAGATCTAAGAAATAATCTAGGGGTCCCCCAGACTAAAGGATGACTCTTCTCTCACCTGTGGGACTACAAGGTTCCCTCCACAGGCTTAGGACTTGCAGCAACCAATAGTCGGGCAAAGCAAGTTAGGAAGTATTCCAAAGTTGTCACAGCATTCATTCAACAAGGGCATTGGTTCCAAATCTATCCTAGTAATAAAAGCAGCACAGGACAATGAAAAGAATATAAGCCTTTATATGAAGCAACCTAGACGTAAATCCCATTTCACGCACTTGGGCTGACCATGACTCGTCTCCTCCTGTATGAAATGAAGACAATACTCGCACTCCTAATCTCAGGGTTGGTATAAAGCAAGCACTTTGTAAAGCATAAAGGAACACAGGAACGTGTTATTTTTATGCATAATAGTAATCCAGCACTGAAGCTTGTTTGCAGTATCAGGAAGCTTCTTACTGGCACTTCTCAAAACAAGAATAAACGTACACACAAAAATCATAGATCTTTGTATCTGCCATCAAAATCCAGCCAGACAGCATTAGTCACCACAGATCTGGAACCAAGAAACCAAGGTATGGTAATAAAAGGCAGGCCTGACATCCAGCTGGAATATTTGACATTTGCTATCAATTTAGACACATTTTACTTCAACCATTTTCTCAGCAGAATTAATATTTTGGTAAATCAGCCAGATGCGACTCTAAATGCTAAAATTTAACATTTTTTATAGGGTGGAGACATAGAGACAGTGAGATGCTGTGGGAAAAACTGCTGGGCATGTAAACCTGCCCCTAGTACTGTCCATTTCATAGAAATGACCAGCTCTCTCAGTTTTTCCTCCTAGTCAGAAAGTACCCACTGTGTGGGTGAAATTATGTACATCGGAACTACTTACTGTCAGCTGACTAGCATCATCCTCACCATCAATCTTTTATCTGGACCTGCGATACCGCTGACATATGGACTAGGTGGAAAATATTACTGCTAAGTAGGGTTTAAGGAGCTGTTCCTAAAGCCAAAGTGATCAACATCAGCCAGGGGAGCATATGCTTCAACAATCCCAAAGCTCTCTCCTAGTTTCTAAATCAGTTTGGGAACATGCTGCCCTCTAGAGTATCAATAAATTATAGCTAATATGCTCTTACTATCTGGGGAATGGAATCATTTCAACTACCATTTAATTATTGGAATGGTTCGATGATTCTCTGATTTTTGAATATACCTCAGAAGCCTCTGCTTTATCACCACAAACAAAATGCCTCTGCCCATTAACCTTCAGGTTGGGGCAAGAGCAATTCTCAGGGATAACTGGGCCTCCAAACCTTCCATAATATCAACAGGAACTTTTAGGTGAAAACTGTTTTCATAAATCAAATTAAAATGTAATCTGCCTAGCCCAGATCTCATTTCTTCCCCGAGACACAGTCTATTCCCTAGTACAAAGTTTCCTATGAAACCCAAATGAAATCTTGAATATGGATTCTTCAGTGAATTCAGCAGTGCCGGCCCTCAGGGAAGAAACTGCTAGTCAGGGATGGGATCCAGGAATGGGCGCCACCCCACCCAATCCCTCCTCAGAGCCGCACCTCTATCAGCATGTGAGAGACTTGAACCTGACCTTTGTTCTTTCCTATAAAATTATCTTCTTACTTCTGGCCCGCCCTTAACAGCAATAAATCTGTGCCCCTTAGCTTGGAGGCAAACTATATTTGTATATTATTTTGCCATAATCATGACACCAACCTGGGAGCCCCAATATTGTTGGGTCTCTCCCACCCCAATATTCGCTCTCATCATTTCCCATTAGATAGCTGTGCTCTTAATGACACTCTAAGAGGGAGTTGGTTCTTTGGGTTTCCCGGTCACACAGCTGACTCATGGAACTTACCACTCAACAATCTCTTTAGGTCTTTTTTCATATGAATTCACGCCCCCTCTTGTCCTTGGGTGGCTGAATTTAAATTGCTCTTTTGCCCATTCTTCTTGCCTACTGATATTTTTTGGATCCCTACTCTGTTGTCCAAAATAAATTACTGCTCCCAGAAATACATTTGATAGGGATGCTAAGTATGGAGTTAATGCAGCTCTAAGTTTTAATATAAGCTTTACGAGGTTAAAACTGCACTAAGACTTTGAGAAATAGTCCATACATATGCCTGAATGAAGGGAACTGTGAAAGCCCTCATAAGATGGAGCCAGTGTTCTAAAATTAAGGGAAGGTCAGCTGTGACTCAGGGCCAGGCTCTCTCCAGAGATCCCATGGTTTACAAGGAGTGGGACCACATACTCCTTTTTTTTGGTGAGACTAAGTTGGGGCCAACTTGGCATTAAAACTCCGTTATGAGGTAATTTAGTAATCCCGAAGATGGAGTTGGCTTAGAAGTTTTTCTTCATTTATGATGTAGCATGTGAGGCCTCCCATCCTGAATAATCAAAGATTGAGCCTACAACGAGTGTTAGCCCAGATCTCTGTATATTCTTTGCCTCTCTGTTGGGGAGAGGCCCTTTCTCCAGACATCATAATAAAATTCCTTTCTGCTCCAACCTTGAGAAATTTCCTTGATTTATTTGAGCCAGTGGTCTTTGTCCCACACAAAACTATTGAATTAAACCAAAGTGTCTACAAAGCCCTAAACTGATTCCTAGAGACTATCCCTCCAAGTTAATATATCAACTATATGCATTTCTGCACCTTGTCCACACACATATAAGGCACGTGCTCCAACTCTTTGCTGGCTTCCAGATATGTTATGTCCATAGTATTTCCCAATTTACTACTAATAATAGAATCTTGTTTGGTTTCTCATAAAACCCAAGGTTGGCAGTTATAATAAAGAAAACATGTTTTTATCCCAAAAGCTTCGGGGCTCATTTTTTTCATACTGGTATATTACAACTATAATCCAATTTGCTATGGTTTATCTAATCAGATTAATTACAAATAAAATAAAGCAAAATCCCGAAATTTACCAGATATAAAAGAAAGTGAATGAATAGTTTCCCACAAGACACCTATAATCATTTAAAACATGTGTCCTTCATAGTTACTTTAATAACTCCTTTTAATTTGATCTAGTTTTCCTCAGACTTAGATTTTTGTTCTTCATTTGGCCTTCACAGTGCTTTCTATTATTCCCATTAGAAACGCCTCCTGCTGTTGACTAACAAAAATGGCACGGGGGAAAATATCTTAATAGCATACCCTGTTGTCTCCATAGGAACAGTCCCAAAGAACATGACAGAGCAAAGTTTCTGGGGAAGTGGATATGGAGATCCACATCTCATCAATGTGGGGGCGAGATGCTAAATGGGAGACTGACCGTCCTGGCAGAGCAGGGACAGGAGATGCCAAAGAGGCAGCAGTACCTTTAGCAAGTGAATGGGCTCCCTCATCCAAGGTAAGGGCACCATGTGCACTGAATGTGGTTGGTGGTGAGAGAGACTTTTCTCACTCTGATCACTGATTTGATCATTGATCACTCCAAGTAACTTCAGGATAGACATTCCTGCATTAATGCAAATGATGACCTCATCTTAACAGAAAGTAGGATTACTTAGGGCATGGAGATGAAATGACACAACTCCCACATACCAAAGACTTGAAACCCTAAGCTTTGACTATAAAGTCACAAGTAATAATGTCACTACTACCTGGGCCCCTTAGCTACTTTCTGGGTCCTTCATATTCAAAGGAATTTTATATAAGGTTTTGTAAGCCTTTGTTTTTCTCCACAAAGATTCAGAGTTGGTTTGTAATAAGCAAAAAAAAAATATATATATATATGTTTTTTAAGCATAAGACGTTAGAGAAGTTGTCATATTGCATTGTTATATTCTAAGAGTCAAAGAAGGTAAGAAACCTTGGCTGTAAGCAAAATGGAAAAGAAAGGGACTATTTTCCTAGGATCTATCAAAACAAAACGAAGCTAGTAATGAAGGAGGCTAGAACAGGAATGATGAAGATCTGACTTATTTCAATTATCATGCCTTTATAGAATCTCAAAAATGATCTAATTTTACCCACATATGAATGGTAATTCTTTAACATATCCCAAAAATAATCATTCAGCCATTACTTAAAAATATCCATCAAGGAGGAACCCCATTATATTTCATTTCACTTAAGCCTATAGAGGAACCTGTATCTTTACTACTTCTGCTAGAAACTCAAGCAAAATAAATCTATCCTCTTCCATAAGACAATATTTCAAAAAACGTTATAATTATGTCCCTTCCAAAGTCTAGTAATTTCCCAAGGAAAAAAACTATTCACACCAATAAAATATTTTCAAGTATTTTTTTTTTACTTAGGGTTTAGAAGCTATAGCTGTTGAATCATTATTGCCTTAATTATTGGTTTGAGAACATTATATGAAATTCACCTAACTAAGCCCAGCAAAACCTAAAGCATACACATAAAAGATACAGGGAAATCTCTAATCAGGTCTCCATAATAGACTCTCTTGACCCAGCATTTTCAACACTACAGATAAGCTCATGGTTCTCTATTTTATAAAACATCTTTTATGCTGCAAAGAAAGCAGAGTTGCAGATAAATGGTGAAGTTCTATGTTGATAAATTTTTTTAAAAATTCAGATACAGTATTTCACTAAATAATTCATTCATGGTTTGACAGTTTGGCCCCACAACATTAGTTACTCCAATACAATGTCCACCACATGGGGTGTTACAGAGTGTTTGTCAGGACATCTACCTATGTGGGATGGGGAATTTTATAAACATATTTTAGTTATGTCAACAGTACAGAATATCTTTTGCTTAGCCCCTCATCATTTTGCCATTTTCTTCTTTACTTTCTTTCTAGAAAATTCTTACATATTTTCTGAAAAACAAACTCTTCTTGGCCCATTAGTGGCAAGGGCTTTTCATTTACTTCTGCTGTGCCATGCTGGAATGTTTTTTCCCCTTTTTTTGTGTGGAAAATTACAGCCTATTTCTCTCTTAAATAAGGAGATCCAATGTTCTTAGATATTACTTATGGAGCAAGACACTGATTTACTACCCTTTCTCAAAGATACCTTTCTTGAATTGGAAGAAATATAGAAAACTTATACATATACCAGACTATAATATTGCATGTTCCTCTAATCTATTTTACTTTCTAAAAGCTATTTACTTTTCCAGTTATACTTTCAAAAAACAAAAAGTTTTAACAAATTAAGTATTTACTTCACTCAGATTTGAATGCCAGCATCCACAATTCTGCAGCCACAAAAAGAGCATATAAAATTAGTGGAATGGCACAGCATAGTAACAAGGCAAAGAAGTGGTTCCTTAGATAGAAATGACAGCATCCTTGCAAAGTCAGGCTCATGCAGCCCAGAAGAGCCAAAGCTTTACCACTTAATAGCCAAAAATAAAAATAAAGGAAAAGAAAAGCAGCATCTATCACGCTAGTGATTACAGCAAATTATGCAAAAGAAAAAAAATTAGCATTTGATGAAATAATTTAAATCAGCAAACCTTGTTGAATGTAATAACATTTAAATCATATAACATCAAAATAGGAAAATCCATATCAAACAGTACATCGATAATAAAATTATACAAAGAATATGTTTGTAAAATATCTCAGACATGACAAAAATCTGAAATTCTGGGAGGAAAAACTGATTTTTCCTTTAACATTAACTAAATTAGGAATATGAACACTTTAATCAAATTAAATTTTTATAAAACATCAATTACCTTTAGAGTAATAAATTTACTTTTAGCACTAGATTTCTTATTATGCAGACATGTTTCCTCCTCAATTTGATTCCTTTCTAAAAAAGTCTCTGAGCTTGTTTCTATTTTAGCATAAAGATGCATAACTCAAAGAAGTGTACATCAACTAGGGCCACTGAAAACAGAAACAATGAATAGTTCTACCTTTTACCTTTATAACATGAAAATGAAATTAAAGAAATATTTCCTGAAAATTAAAATTGTGTCCCTTGTATTTTCTCTAGAAAAACTTTTTCTATACATGTAGATAATAAGAAATTATGGTAAAGTAGGCCACTATAGATAGTTATAAATTACTTTATTTAGCCAGTATTTGGTATCATAATACAAGGAAGCTTCTATACTCCTGTCATTTTAAAGCTTTTGAATCTTCAAACTGCATACTTTCTTGTCATTAGCCTTTTTTCACCTAAAGGAAGCATGAAAATCACCAGGATGATGAAAAAAAATTCACTCAAAAGGCCAAATTTTTAAAAAAAATCAGAACAATTTTATGTCACTGATTTAGACAAGTAGTCCATTTAGGCCAGTATTCAATCCCTGATTTTGGGCTCTTATCTGTCCTAAAATCAGCACCAAAATGTTAATTTTAAAGTTAATTCTATTTTTATTGAAGTGTGAACTCCCAGATATATGTGGGTGCATAACTCAACTTTTAAAATTCTTTCAAAAAACAAATGAAAGCACTTATGAAATATCTTAATTTTGATTTCAGTTTAGCATATTGCCTTACATTTAACAGTCATTCAAGAGATATTTATTGAGTAAAAAAATAAGTGCTTCATTATGACTGCTTAAAACATAAGTAAATTAAGTAGTGACATAGCATAATCTTTACTAATCTTTTGTATTTTTCAATTTCCTGTTTGATAATGAATTAAAACATATGATCAATAATAAATTAAGTTTTAACAAACCTATCAAAAATACATAAATCTGACATTACATTTCAGAGCCATTTCTATAACTAGAGATACATAAATGCAAATCCTCATCCTTAATTTAAAAACTTATATATTAGTGCATCCTCTTTTCTGTCAACATTATTTTTTTAAATATTGATTTCAATATTTCCTATATGGTCTGTATTACAGTATCATGCAAAACAATAGAGCCCCTAGTTTATTTTATTTCATAGATTTAACTAAATTCAATAGAAATATTTGAATTTTGGCATCCTATGAACTTAGGTAGATGTTTTAAAAATACTAGAAAAAGATTTGTGTTATGCCTATGGCTCACAGAATCTCAAAACAGCAAGGAACCTCAAAAATGTCACAGAAAAATCCATCCTATGATACACCTGATAAAGTAGCCATTAAGTCTATACAAAGAGCTCTAGTAAAGGAGAAAAATTCATTAACTCTGGAAATTGTCTATTTCCACTTTTATTAGGTACCAAAACCTATCATAGAAATTGTTTGCATATAATAATAACCTTCCTTCAATAATTAGAAAATCCATGCCCTTCCTTATCTTGCAGTCTAAATTTGGCATCAATATCTTTTCCAAACCAAAAACAAATAGAAGACTATTACACTTTCCTAAAGAATGACAGATTAAAACACAAGGAGAATGAAAATAATTTAAATTTCTGTTTTTTAAAACAGAAAATCACACTCCAGTATCAGAGCAGATTTAAAATTGAAACTCCTTGAAAACCAGATATAAGAAAAATAAATGGAATGCGTAATAATAACTTTGACAATTATTAGATCAAAGCCTCTGTAAATATAAAAAAGGCCTAATAACCATGATTTGAGGTCCCTTTCTGAACGTAAGATTCCATAACTGTCTTCATGTCTCATTACAATGGGCCAAATAATTCTCAACTAGAAGATTACTAAGGAACATAAGTCTTTTTTCTATAGTATGATTTCTGACTCCTTGGTGAAAATCCACTGATTAGCAACCAGCTAATATTTGCTTTTTTCCCAACCAAAACAATGCCTTTTAAAGGCACTCCTAAGCAAACTATAAACTTTAAAGTTATTAAATACATTATTCTCTTCATTACTCATAAGTAAACATACTGAATCAAAACATCTTCTGTAGTTTTGACTTTTTCTTAAATTTAACATAAACCAATTAGTGTATATAATTTCAGTTATCTGATAAATATCTATCTTTCTAGAACTGCCATACTTACTGGCTGATGCTTGAGATTGAATTCGAGGTATTCCTCCATTTGGCACTTGAAAATTTGAGTCACTTCGGCTGCTTTTCACAGAGTCAACTTGAGTATTAGAGGTCCGGGACAGGTTTGGAAGACTACGTCTTAGTTTTTCTGCATCAACAAATTAAAAATGGAAAATATTCTCTATGCTGCAGAAAGAACTAAAATATCAACATATTTGAAAATTCATGTTTTTATACTTAGAATGCATGTAACAGAGGAGAGCTCTGTAGCAAAGGAAATCTGTTTTTCATTTCCAATGACTTTAATTTAACTTATTTTATTTATTTACATTTGTTTACTGCATTTTCCTTGATTGTATCATTCTTCAAAAGCAAAAGGGGGAAAATTGTCAAAAGCTTAACACCAACATAGCAAAAAACGTTTCAGAAGTATTAGTTAAGGAAATTTATACTTTACCTTCATTTTTAACATTGTTTGTTTGTAAATCTGTAGGATGGCCTTGAAGAGAAAGACGAGGTTGCTGTAAGCGGCTTATCATAGGTTGGGGGGACACTCTACTGTATTCCATCCCCCGAGCAGGAGATCGAGAACGAGGAGAATTTCTGGGTGACTGTTTAGGTGAAGGCCGTGGTGAGTTGCGTGGTGATGGGGAAAACCTGTTAACAGCAGGGTATACTGCATGATGCATATTGTCATCTTCATCATCTAAACTTTGAGCATCAAGTTCCTGATCACTAAATGTACCCCGTCTTGTAGAATTACATGATGAACCAGAACTGCGCCGAGATGTAGTGGCTGCGTATTCTTGCCGGAGACCTGGCAACAATGAAAGTGTTATTTTCTACTTAATTTATGACACAATAAATGCCTAGGAGAACTAACTATAAAACTAAATGCCAACATTAAATATTTTTTAAGGTCTTTTTTAAAATTAAGTTTCATATTCTAGGTAGGATCATAAATTAAACTCTGAGGTAGTAGCTTCACAGTTTGGAATAAGAGTATATTTTCCTTTTAAGGCACATATCAAGGTATATGTCAACATTTTTCCTCCCATTACCTTAAAGTGAAGGTTTATTTAAAATACTAGGTAAATTCCCAATAAAGGATTTATGAAAAGACCATAAGAATCCTACCAAATGAAAAGGCAACAATGGATTATAGGAAGGGTTGATGCATGTCCTTTGGCAGAGGGAACTTACATGGAGGGAATCAAACATTCACAGAAACATGCTCACGGTTTTCTGAACAGTCATTAAGTCTGAGTGTTTAAGTCTTATTCCTTAATGCATGAAAAAATCATTGGGGGAAAAGGAGACTGGAGGAGGGCTACAGTAAAGTTAGAGAAATACATTTTGTTTAATTTAAGAATGGCTAAAACTAATTTCTCTTCTTCCTCTCAGGTCTATTAAAATAGATTAAGCTTCTGAATTTAATAATTAATTCATTAAAGCAATTAATAAATGAAAAGAATCTAAGAGAAATAATATCCAAATCATGGTTCTTAAACTTTGAAACATAACCATAGTATACTACATTGAACAGTGCACAATAGTCAATAATTTAACAAAAATACAATTCTGGTTTTGGTAATAAATCTCATAACTTGGATGTTAAAAAAAAAAAAAAAAAAAAGACACCAGATCAAGAAACATTTTCTAGGCTTAGCACATGATCTTAGGTCAAGTCACTTAAATTTCTATCCTGTTTCTTATCTAAAAAATTCTTATCTATAAAAATAGATGTTTTAAGATCTTTCCCAGTTTTTTTTTTTTTTTTTTATGTGAACTATCAAGTAGAGAAGAAAAGAAAATGGGAAAGTAAACTGTCCCTTTCAAGTTAGTACTACCTATATATTCCTTTGTTCTTTATCCTCCAACTATTACTAGACTGGCATTTATTTTGTTGTGATGGATGGTTCAGGAAGAGTTGTTTTGTTTTTGTTAGTTTTTTTTTAAACCAAAATTTGAATATGAACACGATCAAATGAAGAATAAATGCTACTTCTTGGTAGCTCTGAAGTACTATGAATCTCTCTACTTCTGGTAACTCACATGAGTTTGGAATGCAGACAAAACCTGGATTCTTAAAAAATAAAATGGATAAATCCACCCTAAAGTAAAAATAGCTATCATTAATATAGTACTTAAAGGCTAACACTTTACATGTTAATTCACTAATGCTTACAACAATTGTGAGGAAGTTGCTTTTACAGATAAGAAAAATGAGTCTGAACAAAATTGAGTGACTTGTACAACATCAAATAGCCAATTAATGTCTAAGATTGGTCTCTCTCCTAACTATTTCTACCCATGTTACCTCTTATTATTTTCTTGGCTAATAAGAAAAGTAACAGGCCAATTAATAATGGACTTTTTATAATCTGAAGAGAATCTAAGGTAAGCCCACTTAAATTTCACTGAAGGTTAAGATATATTATGTGGATTCCTAAAAGCTAGAATATGGACTCCAAGTCTCATAATAATATCCTACCCCATTCATCCTTATTCCAGAAACATGGACCCTAAAAACAGTCCAAAAGAACTATGTGTAAATATTTACTAGGTTTGTGAAAGTTAATTTTAAAACTGTCTCTATATGGCATTTCTCATGGTGTTCTTAATCTATATTTAATATTCCCTAAAAAATTATGAAACTAAAATAAATCCTAAAGTTTCAAAAAGGAAATACTTACTTTCTTCTTGCATCCGAGCTAGAATCTGCACATCTGTTACATCATTTAGCTTATAATTTGATCCAATTGAGTCTTCATCCAATTCTGAAGCACTTAGCTCACTATCTACAGAAGACTGAGGACTGAGTGGAGGATTTTTTTCTGTAGAACTTTTAAAATTACCTAAAAACAATTTTAAAAATTAAAATTAAGAATCTGTACATCTGTTACATTGTTACATCATTTAGCTTATAAGTAGATCCAATCGAGTCTTCATCCAATTCTGAAGCACTTAGCTCACTATCTATAGAAAACCGTGGGATAGAGGGTTTTTGGTTTTTTTTTTGGTTGAACTTTAAAAATTATCTAAAAACAATTTTAAAAATTAAAAGTTAAAAAATAAATAAATTTTGTGAAGCAAAAATTAAAAAACACACACTATTTTCCCCTGGATCCACTCTTTGATTCAATTTTATGTTTACTCTGCTGATAAGGAAGGAGTTATTTTTTTGTCCCACGTTAACTTTTCAGGTTGACTTTGTTAAAACAAAACAGGCAAATATCTTTACATTGCACAAAAGAAAGCAATCCTATTATCTCACACTTAAAGGATTTAAATTTTATAATATTATAGCAACCAGAATAAGACAATAGTTTCTTTGTATATGTATGTCCATAAGAAGTGTACACATATCTGTGTGCATGTCCACACCTAGTACCTTCTTTAAAAAAAACAAAAAACAGATAATTATTATCAATTCTTAATGAGTAAGTACTTCTTTTTAAGGAAAAACCATAATTTTAAAATAATTTTTGCCAACACCTCTCCTCTACCTCTTTCAGAGAGAGCTATACCATATTAACAAATAGTATTTTTACAACCTTAAAAATTTAAAGAAACAAAAGGGAAAAATCAGTTCAAATGATCAATATATTGTAATAGTCTGAAAACATGTAGAATATAATATGTAATACTTGTGGATTTCTCAATCCACAAAGGGATTGGGTTTGGAAGGATCCTCTGTTATCTCTTCATTCAAATTGTGCTTAAGCTTTAGAATCTTTGTTTACTTACTTTTGATTGGAATTTATGTATAAATGTTCTTTCCATACACATTGCTCCTATCACTGTGTAAGACTATTTTCTTTGCTCTGTGGAGTAAATCTTCCCAAACTTCTCTGCACTCATCATATTTATCATTTCATTTATTACAATTTGTTTATAGCTACTCCCCAATCAATAAGTACCCATTGATCCCAATTCTTTACTATCACACAAAGGACTTATTTGAACTGATGCAAAGTGAAATGAGCAGAACCAGAAGAACACTGTACGCAGTGAAAGCAACAATGTATGATTATCAGCTATGAACGATTAAGCAATTCTTAGCAATACAATGATTCAAGACAATTCCTAAGAGCTCAAGATGGAAAATGCTACCCACATCCAGACAAAGAAATGATAGAGTCTGGATGCAGATCAGAGCATACTAATTTTTTTCATGCTTTCTTTCACAACATGACTAATATGGAATGTTTTTACATGACTGCACATATATAATCTATATTAAATTGCTCATCAATGTAGGGAACAAGGAGGGGAGAGAGAAGGGAGGGAAAAGTTGAACTAAATTTTTTTTTAAAAATGAGTATTAAAAAATGGTTTCTTCATGTAATTGGAAAAATAGGTACTTTAATTCTTAGCAATTACTTCCATGGGATATAAGCCCAGTCAAAGGATATGTACATTTTTGGCCACTTTCTTTTTGTAATAATTCATTCCATTGTATCAATTCACAGATCCACCAAAAAAGAATGTCAATAATATACCAATCCTTTCAACACTGACTATTGCTATTTTTGGCATCTTTCCTGATTTGCAGAATGTGAGCTGCTTTTTAACAACTACAATTCAGAAAAGTATTATGCTAAAAGTTGAGGGTAACAAACAGAATCCAAAATTCCAGTTTTCTACCCCAATAGCCTCCCTCCATAACCTACTTACTAATGAATTAGAATTAGACTGTTTTCCCAGATAAATCATCAGTTTCAAAACTTTTACATAGTATATTCTCAAAGTGCCAGCCACCTTCACATTTGTACAATATTCCACTCTATTCCATCTCCCCACATATCTTAGGGATCTTAACATGGAGCTTTCCAATTTTTCCCAATCCTATTAAGAATCAAATAGTAAAACAGTGTTATAAAAAATCTGGATCAAATCTCATTAATGATACATACATAGAAAGGAAATCAAGAGCCATGATCTTAAGGGATGATATCTATTTCCAAAGAAACAATTTTATTGGTAAGGAACTGATAAGCTTCCCCAGAGATAGAATTGACTTAATCTGGTAATACGACATACAATCATGATTGCCTTATCTGATAGTACAGTCATGCTTATTATATATATGAGAGTGGGGCCAAATTAAAAACAGCCAGTATAATATTATTACTAATTAGTACTAATATTACTAGTAATTACTAATTAGTAATTAAATTGAGATTCTCAAAAAGAACTGAGTAATACAGCAAAGTAATTGTGCTTTATATAAGTATGCAGGATACTGAAAGACAGAAGAACTCTGATCATTGTCATAACCAATCTTGACTCTAAGATAGCACAATATGCCATAAAGATCACTAAAGTTGGAATCAAAAGTCATGGGTTCAAATTCCATATTTACCACTTATTACCTCTAAGACTTTTGATAAATTTCCTTAATAAAATAAGAACATGTCCTAAGAAGTTCTAAGATCCCTTCTAGTTCTTAAAGAAAAAAAAATTGATGATCCTATGACTCATTTTTCATTCCTTCCTTCTTATTTTTAAGAGAGAAATAACTATGCATTGTCCACCATTCAGCTCAATTTATTGAGGGCTTACCATTTGCCTAATATTCTGCTAGAAATTAAATACAAAGGCCAAAATGAGTCAGTTTCTGTTCTCAAGAAACTTACATTCTATTAAAACCAAATGCAAAAATACATATAATTTTCTGGCATAGAGTCCTAGCAATTGGGAGAAACATGGCTACATTAGTTTATTTTGCTTATTCTTCTTTGTTTCAAATTAAGGATCTGCATTATATACTTCAACAACAATACTATATGATGATCAATTCTGATGGACGTGGCCCTCTTCAACAATGAGATGAACCAATTCAGTTCCAATAGAGCAGTAATGCTACACCTAGGGAAAGAACTCTGGGAGATGACTATGAACCACTACATAGGATTCCCAATCCCTCTATTTTTGTCCGCCTGCATTTTTGATTTCCTTCACAGGCTAATGGTACACTATTTCAAAGTCCGATTCTTTTTGTACAGCAAAATAACTATATGGATATGTATACATATATTGTATTTAACTTATACTTTAACATATTTAACATGTATTGGTCAACCTGCCATCTGGGGGAAAGGGTGAGGGGAAGAAGGGGAAAAGTTGGAACAAAAGGTTTTGCAACTGTCAATGCTGAAAAATTACCTATGCATATATCTTGTAAATAAAAAGCTATAATAATAATAATAAAATTTATGTTTAAAAAAATCAAGTTAAAGATCTGTCTGAGGGAAAGGGAAGCTGTCACTGTGAAGTAAGAGCAAAATTGTTTAAAGCATTAATAAAAACTATATTCAAATAAAGAGATAAGACCAATGGAGACAAATGGGATGATGGTAAATAATAAGACAATCAAATCTTATTTTGCTGTTTTTCTCTGAAAAGGAGAATAATCCTTGGACTTCAGAGGGAGAGAGGGAGGAGGAGGAGGGAAGGGAGGGAAAAGGGAGGGGAATGCAGAGGGAGAGAAGAATCTGTCCAATATAAGTTAGTGAGTTCATCCCAGCAAAATTCTAAAATTCTAAATTAAAAGGAAGAAATGATTACAAAATATGATTTCACCAAATCATTAGCGCTACAGAAAGACAGGAATCACCATCAACAAAATTGTGATTTGATCCACCTAACCACTGAGCAAAGCAAACTGAAATTACACTAAGAAAAGGAATGTAACTGGAAACAGTGCCCATCAAACAGATAAAACAAAACAATATAATGGGGAACAGGCTTAATGGACCATTGCTGTACTTTAACATATAACCAAAGGTACACAATTCAGATAAAACTAAAGACATGTAAAGGGAACAGATTAAGCATATTTATACAATACCTAAAGTATTATAAAGGAAAATAACAGTTAAAGACTTAAGAACTCTGACCAATGCAATAACCAATCACAACTTTAGAACAATGAAAAACCATGTTTTGACCTATTAGCAGAAAAGACGTAGACTTGCGAATTCAGATTCAGACATTTTTAGACACAATCAATATGTGAACTGTTACAAAGGAAGGCTTTTCTTTTGGGGAAAAGAATTAGGGGAATAGAAACATTTGAAAAAGATACATCAAAGCAGAGAGGAAGTTGAAAAGACACAAGTAAGCAGAGCAATACTGATACAACTACATGAATGAACTTTCAATGCCAGAATAGGGGAAACTGATGGAAAGGAAGGATGGGAAAGAACATTTAAAAAAAAAAAAAAGTCAACTGGGGTAGGGCTTAAAAGTGTTCTAAACACTGGTTGTTTTAATGATTACTATATAATAGGATAATTCTTTCATTGGGGAGTGAAGGAATAAAAGAGCTCCCTTATTTATTCAGCACTTTCAACTATTAAGAAAGGGTTCTTTTTATAAGTGTAGCTAAACTTTTAAATCACAAATCCTATCAATAAAAACAAAACAAAAATTTGTTATTAAGAATGTGGACTACTAAAGAAGAGAAACTTTTGTTTCTCTTTAAAACTTAGCACAATGCCTAGAATCTAATAGGCAATTAGAAATGAGAAAAGTCTAAGATAAAATAAAACAAACACTATCTTTAAAATAAGGGATCCTCCAAACTCCTCTGACTCTTATTAAAATTATGTCTATCAATATGATTAAATTATTCTTTTAAAACTTTTGTTAAATATTTAACATGTATTGGATTACCTGCCAGCTTGGGGGAGGGGGAGAGGAATTTGCAAGGGTCAGTGTTGGAAAAATTACCCATGCATATATTCTGTAAATAAAAAGTTTTAATAAAAAACAAAAACAAAAACTTTTGTTAAAAAGTATTCTTAGGCCAAGTGAAAAAAAAGAGTGCATTCTAGGGAAAGAAAAGAAATAGGAGATTAAGTGACATGAGTGAGGAATCTCTTGAAATGAATTTCCAATAACCACTGGATAGGTTATCACTAAAATTTCAGATTTCTTTCTCAGTCTCCCTTGATTTTCTGTAGCAAAAGAAGCTATACCCATGAAGCTTTTCTTCAACTCTCCCACAGTTCTGTTCTCTCTCTTTGCTAAGAACTTCTTGTCTGCTGGCATGGATTCTGTCAATATAAAGTTATTATTAAATAAAATAAAATAAAATATTAAAAAAAAAAAAAAAAAGAACTTCTTGTCTGTCTTTACCAGGAAAAAAATGAGGACATTCGTTATGAGCTTCCTTCTTTTCCTTTCTCCCAGTCTCTGACAATGAGTGGTACTTCTCCTTGAGGAGGCCAACCTCTCTATATGTATACCTAATCCATACCCTACCATGTCTTATTCCAGGAGAATGGGTAACGCCAATCATCCCCACTCCAGCTATATCTTTAAGTATATAAATATAAATTTCCACTATCCACCTATCTGTTAATTGCCTTCAAAATAAAATTGCTTTATTCTTAAAAATAACTTCTAAGAACTATGGTGACTGAATGCAAATCAAAGCATAACATTTTCACCTTTTTTTTTTTGTTTGTTTCTTTGGTTTTTCTTTCTTGTAGTTTCCTTCTTTTGTTTTCATTCTTTTACAACATGACTAAAATGGAAATATGTTTAAAATGATTGTACATGCATAATCTATATCAGATTGCTTGCTGTCTTGGGGAAGGGGGAGGTAAAAGAGGGAAGGAGAAAAACTTGGAACTCAAAATCTTGCAAAAATGAATGTTGAAAAAAACTATCTATCTATCTATCTGGAAAAATTCTTCAAGCTATGTGCTCCATCTCTCCTCCTTACCTGTCTATACTAGCTGCCTCCATTTCCCCCTCCTTAGAGGGAGGAGATCATCCAGAAAGGGAGGGGTATATAAAAATATCAAAGCAGCTTTTTTGTGGTGGCAAAGAATTAGAAATTGAAGCATAGCTGAACAACCTGTATATGATTGTGATGAAATATAATTGTGCTACAAGAAATATCAGGAAAAAACTAGAAAGATATACATGAACTGATACTAAGTCAGGTGAGCAGAACCAGGAGAACATTGTATACAATAAGGATAATATCGTATGATAATCAACTGTTAATAACTTAGCTATTCTCAGCAATAAAATGCTCCAAGACAAAATTCCAAAGGACTCATGATGAAAAATGCTATCCATCTCCAGAGATCTTATGGATTCTGCATGCAGAGGGCCCAGTATATTTTTTTTATTCTGTGTGTGTGTGTGTGTATGTGTGTGTGTGTGTGTGTGTGTGTGTGTGTATGTATGTATCTTGAGAGTATCCTATGTTTTCTTTTATAACATGATTAAAATGGAATTATGTTTTGCATGATTTCACATGAATAACACAGCAACCTGCAAGATGTAATGGCAAAAACTGGAAATTGAGGGGATGCGCAACAATTGGGAAATGTCTGAACAAGCTGTAGCATAAAATTGTGATGGAATACTACTGGGCTATACGAAATGATAAGGAATATGGTTTAAAAACAAAACAAAACATGGTAAGACTTACATGAACTGATGCAAAGAAGAGATCACTGTACACAGTAATAGCAATGTTGCTAATCATGATAAACTATTAAAAAGTTGGTTACCCTGATCAGTAAAATGATACAAGACAATTCCAAAAAATGTTATCCACCTCCAGAGAGAGAAATGATGAGTGAAAATTGAATTATTTCCTTACTTCACTTTTTTTTTGGCTTTGTTTTATGATGTGGCTAACTTGGAAATGTTATGTTTGCTTTCCCATGTGTTGTTTGCCTTCCAAGTGTGTGGAGGAAAGAGGGAGAGAATCTGGAAATCAAAATTTTTAAAAAAAAGGTTAAAATTTTTTAAAGCTTTAAAAAAAAGTTAGTATCCCTGACTCTTAGGGACTTCAAATTTCAATAGCAAGAACAGTCAAACAATCCTTTAAGACTGGACTATTATCTGTATCATTAGTGATAAGTAAAGAAATGAGTTGCTCAAGAAGACAAAAAGTGATAAGTGAGGTGTCATCAGCCAGAGCATCAGATAAAGGGAAAGGAATTATGAAAACATCATTAAGTATTAGATAAAATGTCAAATGTGCATAACATGCACCTGGAAATCTTGGTAAAGAAAAAAGAAAAGAGGTGATTTTCTGAGGAAGCTAGGGAATATTTATTTGTGCTCAGAATAGAAATATAAGAGAGGGATCTATTAGTTGACCTGTGCTAAAGCCCAAGATACTACAAAGGTCCTCTATCTTCAAGAATTTACATGAAGTGTCTAAAACATGCAAGATTAGTGCATGGCACATATTCTCCTGGTAAACAGAGATTATGAGAAAAAATAAGAGACAATACTGAGGCTCTTTCTGCCTTCAATTATCTCCCTATCTGCATAAACTGAAAGCTTTCTATTATCTATTAAAGATAAAAACTTAAAAATGCAAATTAATGCTGTGGTAATATTGGAAATTATTTGCACAAAAATTAAATTAGTCAAAATCAAGAAATTGAACAAAACCACAAATGAACTCGCAGGTACAAAAATGCTGAATCAAATGGATTTACAAAATGAAATGGATTTTCAAAGTGTCTATGGCTTGTTTTCCCTTTCCATGGTTTTTAGATATCAAGATCATATTTCCTGCACTGGAAGAATTGCCCTTTTTATAATACAGTGGGATCCATAATGTGCTTCTGCCATTCTGAAAAAATTTTAAACCATGCTTAAAGTCACTCAAATTTGCTTACTTTTGACCCACTTATAACATTATACTTCAAGAGATCAAAAGAAAAAGGAACAATAAGTACCAAAATATTTATAGCAGCATGCTTTCTTATAGCAAATAACTGGAAGCTAAATGGTGCCACCTCAACTGAGGAATGCCTTAAGATATTATGATATATGCATGTAAGAATATCATTGTGGTGTAAAAATATCAAAAGGGATGCTTTCACAGCAACCCAGGTAGACTTGTATAAACTGATGTAGAGTGAAATGAGCAGAACTAGGAGAACAAATTATACATTAAAAATAAATAAAGACAAACACTTAAGGAACTTAATCAAAAACCATGTATGATTCCAGAAAATCAGTGATCAAACATGCTACTACCTTCCCGAGAGAAGTAACAGACTTAAATTATATAATAAGATATGAATTTATGGATGCAGAATACATAAAAATTGGGGAGATGGGGATGAGGAGGGACAGAGACAAGGGACAGGTGGAGGAAGAGGCACAAAAACAATGAATTAAGAAAACTAAGAAGAGAGTTGTAGTTTCATGTATAACCAGGGGTGGTATTTAATGACTGTTCCTCTCTAGGGAAAAAAATGTATACATGAAAATACTTTTAAGTTTAATCTACTTAATTAACATTTTCTCCATCCTTTCCTTAAATCTAACCAATTAACAAAATAAACCAAGCGAAAATTTCTACCTTTGCCAAACTGCAAGGTGTAAATGTTTACTAAGATCAATTAGCTCTTAAGTTAGCTTCAGAATACCTCTGTATAATCTTCTCCTACTAAAGGTAACTGATTAATTTTAAAAAGTTAATACGAAGTGCTCATTTTAGCAAATGTTATGTTTAGACTTTTTTTTAAATGGAAGAAAAAACAAAAGTTCTTCCTCCCATCTGCCCACTCAACCCTTTTCTTTTCAAGTGGGGAAAAATTGTATATTATGTCAAGACTTTTTCCCCAAGTGTATTGGCTAGTACTCTTTGATTATTTATTATAGGAGAAGGTTTTGGGGAAGATATTCTTCTTACCTGAACTTCCAGGAAGTATAAGCTGTTTGACCATAGGAGGTTTCACTGGTGTTGAGGAAGGAGAATTGAAACCACTGCTATAAGGGCTACTAGCATTTGGGCTGTATGAATTTGAATAACTCATAGAGTTGAAAGAATTATTGTACAAACTCTGTCTCTTGATGGCTGCATTGAAAAAAGATCATAATAAAAGATTATAAAAACACATTAACTATCAATTTTTTCAATTAAGTATTTTAAGTCATAATAAATATCTCAAAAGAAAAAAAATCTCAGTTAAGATAAAAAAAAAATTATTTTGAAAAATGCTATACATCTTCCCTGAGGCAATGAAAACACAATACATACACACATACACACATAATTTTCTGGGCATTCCCAAAACATCTTTAGCAACAAAATATCTTAACTTTCATGCTGATATAAAGCTGGTACTCTTTATTTATATCTGGTAGCAAAAAAAAAAAAAAAAAACCCAAAAGACCCCTCAAACCCCAAAAAACCTCTTTTTCTTAAAAAGCTTGGTTGATATCTTGTTTCTAAATCATCTACATTTTTCAATTCTGCACAGCTCCCTGATTTTTTTCTTATAACAAAAAGCAGGGGAACAGGAGAAAGAGGAAAGGAGGGAAACAATGTCAGCAACCATATGTATTAACTAAAAATCTGATATGATGTTCAATGTTCCATACCCAGAGTAGCCCATCACTACAAGGGAAAGGAGGTATGTATCTTCTCAAGGGCAAAGCTTAATCATTACAATTTCACAGTGATATATTTTTTTAAAATCACTGTTCAATAGCATGTGTATTAAAAGATCTTTATAACATGAAGACCAAATTTTTTCAGCCTTAAATCCAATTATTTCTTTAATAATTTTTGCTTAAACAACTATTTCCTAAACAAATAATTTTATAGCTTGCTCTGCTCTATGTCCTTCCTTTTATCCATTAACTATCAAAACCATCCATATATTTATAATGTTACTCTCATGAAACTTTCTAAATTGGCTAAATTGACCCCCAATCCTTGGTTTATATTTCCTTTATTACGTATTATTTCTTGCCAGTTTTTGCAGGTATCTGTATAAGATGATTATTTCTCTCCAGACTTACAATCACTAAATGTTTCATCTGGGGTAAGTCACAACCACTTTCTGGTCTCTCATCTGTAAAATGAAGATATGTCCTATCCTCTCATTTCCTTCTAGCTCTAAATTTAAGACCTTTTAGTTATAGAAGACAAAACCTGTTTTTCACATTCTTTATCTCTTTTAAGTTATTTATATAGGAAATGCACTTAATATTTGAACCGAACAGCAAGGTTCAAAAAACAACAATGCTAAAAGTACCCAGGTTCTAAAGTTAATCCAAAGACAAAGTAAACCTCTACAAATTTTTAATGCAAATTACTTTAGTAGACACAGAAAGCACCATAATTTAAACATAGAAAGCCAGAGGCACCTGAGATCCAAAAGACTAAATGATTTGTCTAAAGCCATGCAGGAAGCGAGAAGCAGAGTGAGCACAGGCAGGCTCTAGGTCCTCTAATTCTAAATCCAACCCTTTTCTCACCACTCAACTCTACCCTGCATAATGTAATCCAAAAAGATACTGAATGCATGAAAGGAATAATACCTTCTGTATGGTCCTATCAGTATGGAAAAAGTGATGTTAAAAGTCAACAGAAAACAGGGAAACAAATCATAGTAATCTATTTGAAACATCATTCTTATGAAACTTAGTCAACCAATTAAGCCTCCATACAATTTAGACAAACTTAAATTTGAGCTGAAAAGTTTTTAAAATTGCTAAATGTTTAATTTTTCAATTAAAGTTCAATTAATTTGTATACTTGCCTGTCATAGTTTGATCAAGTTTGTGGATCAGAGATTTTTTAGCACATTCAACATCAGGACTTGGGTAATCCAAAACCTGCCTGCACCAAACTAAGGGGCTAATTGCTTTCTGTGATGGAGTCAGTTTCTTCTTTGGTGATGAATACAGCCTAGAAGAGAAAAAAATATATAGTTGTTTATGAAGTATAATATTCTAGATTATAGCACTGATGATTATATAAAACTGATGTAGAGGGAAATAGATCCAAAAAAACAATGCACACTATCTAGAACACCACTAACAGAATAAAATAAAATTGACACATGTATAATTATTTTAACCAAGACTAGCCTCAAATAATACACCACTTTTACTGGAGGGCTACAATGGTAAATATTGCATATGCTGTAAGACAGCTGGTTTTGCTGAGTGTACTTATTATTTCTGTTACAAGAAATGTGACCAGAATAATTGAAACTATCAAATGGAAAGAAAATATTTGCATCAAATATCTCTCTAAT
Source organism: Antechinus flavipes (assembly GCF_016432865.1). Classification (NCBI taxonomy): domain Eukaryota; kingdom Metazoa; phylum Chordata; class Mammalia; order Dasyuromorphia; family Dasyuridae; genus Antechinus; species Antechinus flavipes. Next base: position 36,268,590 of record NC_067403.1, on the reverse strand, counting down.
CTAAGCATAATATCCAAGATATTCAGGGAAATAATGCAAATTATACAATTTCTCAATCATTTGTCTAACAATGTGACCAGTTTTCAAAAATGCAAAGAATGATTATTTGAAAAATAGTTTCAAATCACTGACAAGAGAAATATAAATGATTACAACTCTGAGGTTACAAGAGAATAAAAGGTGGAAAATAGGAACTGTGGAAGAGGTCATAGAAGATGGAAACACTGTTGCACAAAATCTACTGTTGACAGACCTATGAATTAGTTTTTTTAAAAAATCTGAAATTAAGAAAGAAAAGTTATCATACTCTTATCACAACACTGGGCAATGAGGTCAAAGAGAAAAAGTACATCCACATGTTCCAAAAATATTCACAGCTGCAATTTTTGGGGAGAGAGGAAAAGAGAGGAAGGGCTCTAGTAAGGAATTGCTGAACAAACTGTGGTATATTCATTTAACAGAAATGACAGATAAAAGCAATTCAGAGAAGCACAGGAAGATTAGTAAGAACTAAAGCTAAAGTCTATTAATCCAGAACTGGCTAACAAATGTGTAATAAAGTAATGTAATACTTGTAATTATGTAACAATGTATGAATGTAATAAAGTACCAGTGAACTGTAAAAAATAATGTGAGGAAGAGAGAAGAATGGGAGATCTACATGAACTAATAAGGTGAAGTAATAAGATCTCCTCAAAACCCCAATCTGTGTTATAACTACAACAATGTAAACTGAAAGAAGTTACACACCAAAAAAACCCCTTAAAAATAAAAGTAAAAAACTTATTTAGATCAAACATTACATGAAAGAGAAATGAGAAGATATCCTTAACCCACTCTTTTATAGAGATGAGAATCACAGATATTAACATATTGCACATATTTTCAATTATCAGTTGAGCTGATTTTTTTTCTTTTAAAAAATACTATTTGTTACAAGTAATGGCTCTATTAGGGGAAAAGGAAGGGTACCAGAGATGATCATGATATAAAAAATATAAGACATCAATAAAACTTATTTTTAAAAAGATCTAAAAAGAGTGACACTGTTGGTAGTGGTAGTGGCAGAACTTGAAGAATAATATAGCTGTAATATAAGCAAAATGAACATCAAATAAGCCAAGTTGTAACAGAAATAACCAATCTTGGTGCTAGAAAAGAGATGAAGAAACAACTCCCTGTTTGAAGGGTGGGGAGAAGAAAAGGGAGACATTTAAAATTGCAAAATGTTGCACTGATTATATTGACAGATGAAGTCATTTTATCAGTTGGACTAATTGCTTATTCCAAGAACTCAGAGAAAGGATTACATCTGAAAAATACTATGATTCAAAAGCAAATGGCTTTTAAACCTTATTTAAAACAAACAAAAATCCCCAACCTTTTAATTACTCTTTTTTTATTGCTCATAAAATAAAAAAAACAAACAAACAAAAAAAAAAAACAAATTCCTTAGCCAGTCCTCTCTAAAATCTGGCTCTAACCTATTTTTGCTAACTTTCTGTTACCTACATATTCCCTCTCCATCTTCACCTTCTTAAGTCCTTCTCTGCAGAATCATATAAGGTGCCACTTCCTCCAGAAATCAGTCTAAGCTACCAATCACCTTATAAAAGAATACTCTAAATCACTAAGGAGAAAAATGCAATATTTAAAACTTTAAGACTATGCCTCAAGTCCATCAGATTAGCAAAATGATTTAAAAAAAAAAGAAAAAAGAAAATGTTAGATTTGGGAGTTGTGATAAGGCACACAAATCCACTATTACTAGAGAAGTATAATGTTTCAAACATTCTGAAAATAATTTGAAATTAGTCACTAAATTGTATCTATTCTTTAATCCAGAAAATCCATTAACAGGCATATATCCTCCAAAAAAGTTAAAAAGGCAGAGGGAAAGATCAATATATGCAAAAACAGTAGTAATAGTAGTAGTAATAACAATGATAGCAGCAGCTAATGTTTGTATAATACCTACTAGGTGCCAAGAATTGTGCTAAATGCTTTACAGTATTATCACACTTAACCTTTACAGCAACTCTTCAAGGTGAGTATAATTATCCTTCTTATACAGTTGAAAAAACTGAAGTAAACATATCGAACTGACCCAAAGTCATATCTTTAACAAGTAGATGAACTCTGATCTTCCTGACTATAGATTCTGAGCTCTATCCATTGAATCACCAAATTGCCTGCACTTTTGATATTATCAAAGGACAAAAAGGAAATGGACATCCACCAACTGGGAACTAGCTAACCAAATTGTGATATATGAATGTACTAGAATATTTGTGCAGTGAAGGTAAATAAATATAAAGAACAAAAGGTAATCAAAACCAGAATATTCAAAGACTTCAAAAAGTGATCAATTAATGTGGTGAACAATTATGACTTCAGAGATTAAATGATTATGACTTGAGATTTAATGAAGTATGCTGGCAACTTTTCAAGTGAAAGATGATGGATCATAGAATTAGGAATATTTCCAGGAATGGCCAGTATGCTTATTTGTTGGGACTATTTTTACTTCTTTGTTAGAAGAGAAAATTCTACTCAAGGTGAAAGACAACAAAGGCAGTCATTGAAAAAGTATAGTAAAGTAACAGAACATATGCAAAATATTAAAGTAACAAATTTAAAATAACAACGATTTATAAATTCAAATCCTAAGTTACTATTATTACCCACCCCACCCTCCCAAAAGGGGCATAATTAGCAGAAAGGTTTTTTGCATAATTGGCAGGATTTTTAAAGACATTTTAAGCTATAAACTTAACTACTGGTAAAATACTAATATTTCAATTATTTCTCCAACTACCAAATTCCTTTATTATCCCGTCAATCTAAGTCTTCTCTGCTGTAAAAAAAGTAATCTTACTATATTCCAACATTACCCTTCATCAGTTATAAAAACCACTTTTGAACAGTATGAGTCATTCAAAAGACACTGCCACAGTGAAAACCAATAAAAAAATAACATGACAAATATCCTAGAGAGCCTAACAAGCATTGTCCTTTTAAAAGTAATTATATTATTTATGAAGTTATTCTTTCTTTCATAGATGCTGCCAGTTAATTTTTTAAAATTTCTTGTCTATATCTTGTTTGAATCACAGAAGAAAAGTGGTCTCACTTGGATTTTTACCCAAAGTATTTGGCAAATAATAAGCATTCCATAAATGTTGAATTCAATTATTTACCCTCCTCATCAGACTCTCCAAATGACTTCTATTTATTTCTAATTCATCTTTAAATGACAAACACTTGCCACAATCACAACTATCTTTCAAAACACCTGGTGAGATACAGGCCTTTCACCAATGCTCCCAAACACAACTTTGCTTTCTCTTCTTAACTGGTATAGCACTTTGAACCATTCAACATTTATCACACAATATTATAAATTATAGTTATTTGTATATAGCCTCTATGAATCCAAGCTCTCTAAAAGGAAACCTACACTCCAGACTGAAATGAGACTTTAAGGATTATAAAAATCCAGTTTGCAGGCAAGATTAGAAGGGAAGCAATAAACTGGGAAAACATTATTACATTCAAAGGTTCTGATAAAGGCCTCATTTCTATACAGAGAACTGGGGGCAGCTAGATAAAGTGCAGTGGATTAAAGCATCAGCCCTGAAGTCAAGAACACCTGGGTTCAAATCTGATCTCATACACTTAACCCGTCTTAGTTTATGACCCTGGGCAAGTCACTTAACCTCAATTATCTCAGGAGAAAAAAAGAGAATTGACTCAAATTGATAAGAATTTAAGCCATTCTCCAATTGATAAATGGTCAAAGGATATGAACAGACAATTTTCAGATGAAGAAATTGAAACTATTTCTAGTCATATGATAAGGAACTCCAAATCATTACTGATCAGAGAAATGCAAATTAAGAGATACCACTACACACCTCTCAGATTGGCTAAAATGACAGAAAAAGATAATGATGAATGTTGGAGAAGATGTGGGAAAACTCTGCATACCCAAAGAGATTTTAAAGGAGGGAAAGGAATCCACATGTGCAAAAACGTTTGTGGCAGCTCTTTTTGTAGTGGCAAAAAACTGGATGGCTGAATAAATTATGGTACATAAATATTATGGAATATTGTTTTTCTGCAAGAAATGATCAGAAGGATGATTTCAGAGAGGTCTGGAGAGACATGAGCAGAATCAGATCATTATACACGATGGCAACAGGACTATACAATGATCAGTTCTGATGGACACGGCTCTCTTCATGAGATGATTCAAACCAGTTCCAATTGTTCAGTGATGAAGAGAGCCTTCTACACCCAGAGAGAGAATTGTGGGAACCGAGTGTGGACTACAACATAGCATTTTCTTTTTCTGTTATTGTCTGCTTGCATTGTTTTCTTTCTCAGGTTTTTTTTCCCCTTTTTTATTTGATTTTTCTTGTGCAGCAAGATAACTATATACATATGTATACATATATTGAATTTAACATATATTTTAAAATATTTAACATATTGGACTACCTGTCAGCTAGGGGAGGGGGAAATTTGGAACAGAAAGTTTTGCAAGGGTCGATGTTGAAAAATTATCCATGCATATGTTTTGTAAATAAAAAAATTAATTAAAAAAATCCAGTTTACTATACAAGTAGAAATTATATATCATGATTAGCTGGAAGGAAATCTTTAATGCTATCTCGCCCAACCCTTTCCTTTTTAAAGTTAGGGAAACTGAAGCACAGAGAGGTACGTACAGAAGATCAGACAAGCAGTGAAGTGGGAGAGATGGAATTCAAAGTAAGTAAGTTGATCCCAATACCCTTTTTACTAAAATACTGCTTAAACATTTGTGACCAAACTTTAATAGTTTATAAAGCAGCCAATCACATTTTTTGAGGAAGCCCTTCTATATCACAGAAAAGGCTGTTTTGCAGTTCTAAGGGTTACCTTTTTCCTCATATCAAGCCAAAATCTATTCCTTCCATTTACAGAAGTCTCACAATTCTTCAGGACAGATTCAAGTATGTGAGGGACGACTGTCCCTAGTTCCTAATCAACCATCTACTAGGTGCTAAGCACTGGGGATATCAGAAGAGGCAAAAAACAGTCACTTACTCTAGGAGCTCACAATCTAATGGGACAAGCATTTATTAATAATTTTACTGTGTGCCATACATTGTGCTAGGTTCTGGATTTACAAACCAGAAAAATCTAACATTTTCTATCTTCAAGAAGCACTACTATCTCATTTGATTCTAACTATCTGGGAGCTGGGTGCAGTCAGAGATTAGGTGGCTTGCCCAGGGTCACAAAGCTTATAAGAGTCTAGGAATGGATTTGAAACGAAACCTTAATGGCTCCAGGTTTAGGGCTCCATCCAAGGTGCTACCTCAGAATGAGAAAAGGGCATCAGATTTGGCAATCAAGACAATCTGGTAATTGTAGAAAGGACAGTTTCAATTGAGTGAAACTGAAAACCAGAATGCAAAAATTTGAAGAGGGAATGAGAGAAGACCAGGAGAAAGCTGGTGGAGAGAACTTTTTTTTTTTTTTTAATTTTGGTGGTGAAATGGAGAAGAAATAAGGATGACAGTTTGAAGGGATGGTAAAGTTAAGTGATTGTTTAAGGATAAGAGAGACCTACATCAAATTATAGGCAGCAAGGACTAATGGAGGACAAAGGGAAAGATCAAAGATTATGTAAAATTATGGAAAGAGCTGCTATGGCACTTTCACTAACAAGTTCTCAAAGAAGCCAAAGAGCACCCAGTTAACTCCTATGTACTCCTTGATCAGCCTTGCTGGAACTGTTCCAAGTCAAGACAGGTAGAAGATGATTTACACACAAAAAACTAAAGTAATGTCTTCAATGATCAGGAATCAAGAAAAAAGGATACAAAAAGACCAAAAGAAGATGCTATGGAAACGAACCATTCCTTGCTTCATTTTTATATATGAACTATGTCTGATTAGTTGTCATATTCCGTATTATTCAGTGGAAAGTTTTTCTATATGCAAGTTGATTAAGATCAAGGTTACACATCGAGAATGGCCTAGAGAGTGGCATTATTGAGGAGTGTCACCTTTCTGTCAGATAATGGGAAAACAAAGAAGAAAGAGAATGGAAAATGTTGGGCCCCTAATTTTAAAAACTGATACCTCTTGTTCACACATAATCATTACTTCCTGAATACATTGCTCCCATCCTTCATTATCCATCAAAATTTTTCTTTTAGCAAAGATTAAAAAAAGAAAAAGTTCATTCTGCAAAACCAACAAACACGTCACAACAACTCTATGCGACAGCATATCCATTCCAACTTTCAAGCCAAGTTTTGGTCATTATATATACAGCATTCTTACTTCCTTTTACATTGTAGTCATCAGTACACATTATTTATCTGATAAAGTTTATTTTTGTGTTTCAGGACGTATAAGTCCATATTTCTTTAAACTTTTCATTTCTTACAGCGTAAAAATATTCCCCAACTTAATAGATGGATAAGAGAATCCAAGACACAAAAAGATCCCAACATGAAGGAGGGATGGATCAAAATTAACAAGGTAAAATTTAAGAGAACTAAATAAGATCTAAATTAAAAGTCCACCAAAGATAGAAAAAGATAGTCTGACCACAGCACAAGTTTAAAAAAAAAAAAGTTAACTAGAAGCTAAATAAGCCAGAAATGTGACGTATGTTCTAAAATTATAACAATCTTAGACTCAAAGTATCCTGGTCCAGAGAAGTAATAACAGTCCCAGCTGTACCTCCCCAGACTACACATGCAATTTTTGTTGCAGTGCACGGTGCATTTTAAGGTCAATGAACAATTTGAGTTTGTCCAGTAAACAAGATAGTAAAAAAGATTTGGAAACTATGTTATTGGGCAGGAGGTGCGCACATGAAAGAAATGAAAATGTTAATCCCAGAAATAGGACAATATAGAACAATTAAGGGTAACATTTACAAATATCTTTAGTGCTGTCATGAAAAGAGGTTTTAAATTTATTTTGTCTTCAACTCTATAGCCCAGTTTCTTAAATTGTGGTTTAAAACCCCATGGTCTTGTAACTGAATATGGGGGTTATAAAACTGATTCATTATCAGTAAATGATTTGTATGCCTGTTTTGTATATATATGTAGAATTGCATTAAAATTTCTAGGGCAAAAAGGGATCACTAGTGGAAAAAGTTTAAGAAGCCCTGTTGCTCTATAATCCAGAGCTAGAACCAATTCTACACCTACATAAATTTTATTCAATATGACAAAATAAAGAAAGGGGAAGTGTGATATAAGGGTTAAAAGGGCTAGAGTTGGGATCTGGAAGATATGAGTTCAAAGCCTGCTTCCCTCAGACACTATGTAATGATAGGTAAATTACTTAATTTCTCAGTACTCTAAGCTTCTAACACCAGAAATTAAATTGCCAATGAACTTTAGAGAAGGGAGCATCCACACTGGCAACTGCCTGAATGTTGCAGAAAGGATTCATGTGCTAAAGTGATAGGAGGTTCGACCTAAAATATTTTTAAGATCTCCTCTACCTAAGATTCTGTAATTCTACAATGTATCATGAATCAAATTTCTCCAAAACCTTTTTTTTTAAAAGCTTATTTTCAAAACATAAGTATACTTTTTGACATTCACCCTTGCACAACCCTGTGTTGCAAATTTTTTTTCTTCCTCCCTTCCCCTTATTATCTTCCCTAGATGGCAAGCAATCCAATATATGTAAACCCGACTTCTTAATACAAATAAAACCATGTGAGTTACAAAATTAAAGTGCCAGTTGAGGAGTTACAGATCCTAGCAAAGCCAGGGACTAAAGCAGGGGTCCTCAAACTACAGCCCACGGGCCAGATGTGGTAGCTGAGGACGATTATCTCCCTCACCCAGGGCTATGAAGTTTCTTTATTTAAAGGCCCACAAAACAAAGTTTTTGTTTTTACTATAATCCGGCCCTCCACCAGTCTGAGGGACAGTGAACTGGCCCCATATTTAAAAAGTTTGAGGACCCCTGGACTAAAGGATGTCCAGGCTTATGCATTTATGCTTAAAACATGTTAGAAGTAGGTAGTCACAATAATTGAGAAGGCATAATTATGTGGGCATTAGGAGCCATTAACATGAATAGTGATGTCCCCAAAATAATGGCAAGTACTGAGGTAGAGAATCCTGTAAACTAGATATCAAGTAATTACAATAAAGTAGGAGAGTGACCGGAACCTTCAGTAAAGTCCTATACTGAAGAAAAAACAAAACAAAACAAAACAAAACATTTTGAAATAATGATCTGAGCATAAACTGATACATGACCAAAAGAATCTTTTGGGCATTCTATCTAAATAAATGCCATATTAAATAACTAAGTCAACATCCATGTAAGTGCTTTGTAAGAGGCACTGTTGATAAGCTGGGGTAAGAAAGGGAAAAAAAGCAAACCCATGGTTCCTGACTTAAAAGAGCTCACATTCCAATGAGGAAGACAACATGCAAATACAATCTAAAACCTCTGTTGAGTCCCTGCTTAATACCATAAAATCAAGTATTATATTTTTATATACACATGGGAAAGTAAAGTCATCAAGCCATAGAATCTTGCACACAGAAGGAAGAGCAGATATTTTGCCAATGATTTCTGCATCTGATTTCATTATATCTATGTTTAATCACAATTTGTATCATAGTTTTATTCTTATTAAGATTCTTTATTGTCAGCACTTTGCATATAACAGGTGCTTAATAATTTTTTGAAATGAAATCTCAAGTACTTGATAAGAATTTGTTAGCTATATTAGATGTATTATAAAAATATCTTAAAAGTATTCTCTTAAAGTTCAACATACATTCATTCAGTTTTATATATACCCACACACACACACACACACACACACACACACACACAGAGTAGGGTTTTAAGACAGACTTAGTTTTAAAATTACCCTCCCCCCCCCCAAAAAAAAAAAAAAAAAACCCTGGGTATTATGCTGTCATTAGAATGTCAATCTCAGTAACATTTGGTAACATCTACTGATAAAGACTTGACATTACGTATCCAAATGTATCCCTGACATTTAAGTCTTCCTCAATGAGGAGTTCTCGACAGCACATCCTTTATTTATGCTTGGCCTGAAATAGCCTTCTCACTCTTCTTCAGGAGCCCTTAGCCCACTAAATCCTGCCTCCTCAATGAAGCCTGCTCTGTTAAGCCCCTACTGGGTCTCTCGATACTATGAAATATTCTAGGTCAGGATTTCTTAACCCTTTTTGTATCACAGACTCTTCTTAGTCTGTTAAGATTTCCTTTGGAGCATCTGAGAATGTTTTAAATGCATAAAACAAAATACATTATCATCATAAGAAGCTAGCATTTATATAGCACCTACTATGTGCGAAGCTCTTAAATTATTGTTTAAATTTAAGAAGCTAGCATTTATATAGTGCCTACTATGTGCTAAGCTCTTAAATTATTGTTTAAATTAGCTCTTAAATTATTTTGTTTAATCTTCACAAGCAACCCTGAGAGGTAGGTACCATTCTTAGCCCATTTAAATTTGAGGAAACTAAGGCAGATGAGGGCTGGTCTCCAAACCAGAAAGACTTGAGTTCAAGTTTGGCCTCTGTCCTAGTTTCCAGTTGCCAGAATCTAGCCAAGTTCCTAAGCCTCTCAGAACTGTGAGGAGGGTGCAGTGGGTGCTGGGCTGCATTGGCAGAGGGGATTTTCTCAGCTCACATTCCTAATACCAATGACATTAAAAGCCTCATTCCTAATGAGTGGGCACTAGGAAGGAAAAGGGGCACAAATACAAAAAGGTGGGAAGAGCCCTGTTTTTAAGGTCTTTGAAATCTATAGCGTGCTGTATTCAGCAGAAATCCCACAAGTTGTAGTTTGTCCTTCCTTCTGGAGGAGGATGAAGGCAGGGCATGCAGGTGAGTTGGATTGGCGTAAGGGAGGGCTGAGTAAAATCAATGCCCTCACTCTCCTCCAGAGCCAAGTGAGGCCATGGCCAGAGAGGAGTCAGACGCACTAGAGAGGTCCCAGATGCAGTGGGAGCCCTGGACTTTTTAAAAATAAGGTCTTTAACAGGTCTTAGGCTTGGCTGAGGCAACATGGATAACAAGTTCTTCCCTTCTTCCCCTGAATCTCTTCACAGTATCCAGGATCATGTAAAAATTTCTCAGGCAAAAGGAGTGGAAGTGGAAAAAGTTTTAAGAAGCTCTAAGAACAGGGAGCTGTCTTTGATTCAAATTTGTCCTTATTTAGGAATTTAGCTGTGTAATTACAGAGCAGTCACTTAAGCTTTCTCTTCAGGTTTCTCGTCTGGAAAATGAGGGAGCTAGATTCCAAGGGTCTTTCCAGTTCTAAATCTACGCACTAATTCAATAAATAGATGCTCAATACTGAACGTCTTCCAATAATATATTTTACTTAATGCTGTCAAGGGCTGCACTAATTTAGAAACCTCTATTTTAACTTATGAGATGAAGTATTTCTTTTTTAAACAGAGCAAGTTCTAAAGTGATGAATTCACGAATAAAACTTCCCCTATCCCTCAGAAAAGATCTTTTCAGGCTTTCGTTGACAATAGATGGGAAATGATTTTTTAAGTTGTGATTCACCATTCTCCTCATGGGGTAAAGAAAATGGGACTTTCAACAAGCCTCTCAAGTGCCCAAGAATATGAAAGTGACGGGTAAAGTGCTAACCCTCCTTAAAGGAAGAGACTGCCAAAAAGCCCAATTCTTGAACGATCCCAAGGAGCAAACGGGAGGCTCGGGAAGACGGTCCCGGCTCTGGGCACAAAGCGGCCGGTCTTCCGTCCCGGCGCACAAAGCCAGCAGTCCCGGGGGAGAGTCCTCCTTCTCCCCCTCGGCACCCGATAAGGCCGGGCCACCCTTTCCACCGGACTCGCACCAACAAGAGAAGACCACCAGCTTTTCCCAAGAGCAACTTCGGGGGCTTCCCAAAGCCTGCGTGGCGCTCCCAAAATCCCAGGCCACACAAAGCGGGGACCCGGTTTGCTCCCCACCCGCGCCCCAGCACGCCCCGCTACAAGCAAGATCCCGACCAGAACCGCAGGAGCGGTCTACACCCGCGCCCCCTCTCAGCTCCGCACGTGGGCCTTTTTTCTCCTAATCCGGTGGTTGGGAGCCTTCTGCCATCCCACGGAGAGATAGGGACAGTGAGGAAGAGAGAGAGGTGAGTAAAGTGAGCGAAAGAGGGAAGATACAGTCACAGAGTGAGAGAGAGGCAGAAAGACAGTCAGAGAAAAAGAGAGAGAGAGAGTGACAGAGACAGAAGGGGGAGAGAACGGACAGAGCGAGGGACCGACAAGAAAAGAGTGAGGAAAAAGTCAACAGAGACGGAAAGGGCCAGAGGGGAGGGAGAGAGACAAAAACAGGGACAGCGAGAGAGGAGAAAAACACAAAACTCCCCCACTCCGAGCTCGTCCTTTCCCCACCTCCCCAGTGTGCAACCTCCTTCCCCGGGGTCCCCTCATCCCCTCCTTGTGCCCCACCTCTCCCCGGGGTCCCCCAAGTTTCTCCTTCCTTCCCCCGGGTCTCTCAGTCTCCTCTCCCTACCTTCGGGCTCTTCTCCCTCCTCCGTCTTCCCTCCTTTCCCCGGGGTCTCTCCGCAGTCTCCCCCCATCTCCACCCCCTCCTCTCCGTCCCCCAGGGTTCCCCAGGCCAGGCTCACCAGCTCTCGTCCTCCTCCCAGGCCAGCAGGCGCTCGAGCTCGTCCGGCCGCAGCGGCTCCACGTCGTCCAGCACGCTGCCCTCGCCGGCCGCCAGCAAGGACGTGGCCCCGTCTCGCAGCTCCTCGGAACTAGCCCTCCGCAGGCCCGGGGTGGGCCCGGCCGCGGCCGCCTTGGCGGGGAGGCCCAGCGGAAAGCCTCGGGGGGAGGCGGTGCCGGAGGCGGGGGCGGCGGCCTGCGCGGCCCCGGAGCGGCTCCGCAGCTGCTCGTTCTGCTTCTCCAGCTTCTTGACCAGCTCCTGCAGCTTCCGCACCTCCTGGTCCGCGTTCACGTTGGAGTTCACGTCTTCCATACCGGCCCCGCGGCCGCCGCCGCCCTGCGCAGACCGCGCCCGCCCAGGAGACGAGGGAGCGGAGACCCGAGGCTTCGCCGCCGCTCTTCCGCGCTCTACCCGAGGCGCCGGCACATAGCAGGGGCGGGCCCCGCCGCCACGGTCGCCCCAGCTCGGGTTCCGAAGCGCCGCTGGCCCCGACCGAGCCGCCTCATCTGCGCCGGCTCAAGACCTGCGGGAGGCGGCGCCAACATCCGGCCCCCGCCGCCATCTTCCATCCGTTCCTCCGCCCCTTCGGCCCCGTCGGTGACTTCAGCGCGCTCTCGGACGTGGCCGTCCGCCGCCCTCGGCGCTCGTCCCAATACGGCTTCGCGACGGCTGGGGGCGGGGCCGTCAGACCCGGCGACCCGGATGGAGCCGCGTGCACACGCCTACCGAGATCTCTCACGCCCACCCTGGCTAGGAGGAGGGGACGGGGCGGGGCCTGAAGCTGAAGGGAGCTGGAGCCCCTCGGAGGCCAGGTGGAGGTTGAGGGAATGGGGCGGGGCGGGCCGAGTGGCAGCCGAGCCACGTCTCCCCACTAGGCTCTCTGGGGAGTGCGAAAGCCCGAAAACCCAAGTGGAGCCGCCTTGCCTCCTACTCTCCGAGCTCAGGGGGCGGAGCCGAGGCGAGGGGGCACCGCCTATTGTGATCAAGCGGGCGTGGCCCGTGGGAACGGCACCCCCAGCTCCAAAGGGTGACCTCAGTGTCCTTTTTATGTAAAAGAACTGGGGGTGATGTGAGAGAAGCCACCAAAGACCTGCACGGACTGATGCAGAGTGCAGCGGGGCGAACCGCCAGGAGCCCGGTCTGTGCCATGAGAACCGGCCAGGAGCCCGGTCTGTGCCATGAGAACCCAGGCAGCAGAGGGGCGCAGAGCGGAGCCCCCGAGCACTTAAAGCGGGGCAGAACCGGCCAGGAGCCCTAGTCTGTGCCCTGAGAACCCAGGCAGCAGAGGGGCGCAGAGCGGAGCCCCCGAAGACTTAGAGCCGGGCAGAACCGGCCAGGAGCCAGCCCTGTCTGTGCCATGAGAACCGGCCAGGAGCCCTGTCTGTGCCATGAGAACCCAGGCAGCAGAGGGGCGCAGAGCGGAGCCCCCGAGCACTTAAAGCGGGGCAGAACCGGCCAGGAGCCCTGTCTGTGCCATGAGAACCGGCCAGGAGCCCTGTCTGTGCCATGAGAACCCAGGCAGCAGAGGGGCGCAGAGCGGAGCCCCCGAAGACTTAGAGCGGGGCAGAACTGGCCAGGAGCCAGCCCTGTCTGTGCCATGAGAACCCAGGCAGCAGAGGGACGCAGAGCGGAGCCCCCGAAGACTTAGAGCGGGGCAGAACTGGCCAGGAGCCCTAGTCTGTGCCATGAGAACCCAGGCAGCAGAGGGGCGCAGAGCGGAGCCCCCGAAGACTTAGAGAGGGGCAGAGCAGAAGCGGCCAGGAGCCCGGTCTGTGCCATGAGAACCCAGGCAGCAGAGGGGCGCAGAGCGGAGCCCCCGAAGACTTAGAGTGGGGCAGAACTGGCCAGGAGCCCTAGTCTGTGCCATGAGAACCCAGGCAGCAGAGGGGCGCAGAGCGGAGCCCCCGAAGACTTAGAGTAGGGCAGAACCGGCCAGGAGCCCTGTCTGTGACAGGAGAACCCAGGCAGCAGAGGGGCTCAAAGCGGAGCCCCCGAAGACTTGCACGGACTGATGCAGAGTGCAGCGGGGCGAACCAGCCAGGAGCCCTGGTCTGTGCCATGAGAACCCAGGCAGCAGAGGGGCGCAGAGCGGAGCCCCCGAAGACTTAGAGCGGGGCAGAACCGGCCAGGAGCCCTAGTCTGTGCCATGAGAACCCAGGCAGCAGAGGGGCGCAGAGCGGAGCCCCCGAAGACTTAGAGCCGGGCAGAACCGGCCAGGAGCCAGCCCTGTCTGTGCCATGAGAACCGGCCAGGAGCCCTGTCTGTGCCATGAGAACCCAGCAGCAGAGGGGCGCAGAGCGGAGCCCCCGAGCACTTAAAGCGGGGCAGAACCGGCCAGGAGCCCTGTCTGTGCCATGAGAACCGGCCAGGAGCCCGGTCTGTGCCATGAGAACCCAGGCAGCAGAGGGGCGCAGAGCGGAGCCCCCGAAGACTTAGAGCGGGGCAGAACTGGCCAGGAGCCAGCCCTGTCTGTGCCATGAGAACCCAGGCAGCAGAGGGACGCAGAGCGGAGCCCCCGAAGACTTAGAGCGGGGCAGAACTGGCCAGGAGCCCTAGTCTGTGCCATGAGAACCCAGGCAGCAGAGGGGCGCAGAGCGGAGCCCCCGAAGACTTAGAGAGGGGCAGAGCAGAAGCGGCCAGGAGCCCGGTCTGTGCCATGAGAACCCAGGCAGCAGAGGGGCGCAGAGCGGAGCCCCCGAAGACTTAGAGTGGGGCAGAACTGGCCAGGAGCCCTAGTCTGTGCCATGAGAACCCAGGCAGCAGAGGGGCGCAGAGCGGAGCCCCCGAAGACTTAGAGCGGGGCAGAACCGGCCAGGAGCCCTGTCTGTGACAGGAGAACCCAGGCAGCAGAGGGGCTCAAAGCGGAGCCCCCGAAGACTTGCACGGACTGATGCAGAGTGCAGCGGGGCGAACCAGCCAGGAGCCCTGGTCTGTGCCATGAGAACCCAGGCAGCAGAGGGGCGCAGAGCGGAGCCCCCGAAGACTTAGAGCGGGGCAGAACCGGCCAGGAGCCCTAGTCTGTGCCATGAGAACCCAGGCAGCAGAGGGGCGCAGAGCGGAGCCCCCGAAGACTTAGAGCAGGGCAGAACCGGCCAGGAGCCCTGTCTGTGCCATGAGAACCCAGGCAGCAGAGGGGCGCAGAGCGGAGCCCCCGAAGATTTGCATGGACTGATGCAGTGTGCAGCGGGGCAGAACCAGGATATAGTATATTAAATGCCAATGTTTGCTGCCAGGGCACATCTGTTTAAGTAAACACAGCTTTGATGAGCATCTGGTCATAAGATTCACAAGTCTTCAGTAGTAAATGACCGTTGCTGTTTCTTTTTCCAACTCCATTGTTGGGAGTTCCCAAGAACTCCCTGCCTTGTCTGATAGTCTGAGAGTCTAGCATTCAAGTGTCCCAGAATTCTAATTATCTAATTGTCCTCTTTTGGTACACCGATGATAAGCATCTCCACGTCTTCATAAGATTTCTTTGGTCCCATCAGACTTCCCCATGGTGGGAGCTTAGGCACTAATGCTGGCGTTTTCCTGCAATAATTGGCAATACAGCATCTTGAGCCTGTTGCTCACTCCATTTGTAAGGCATGGGAGCTTATTTACTAGATTCATTTTGTTATCAAAACCTATATCAGCTTCCCATCCATTCCACAAAACCGTGTATTCAACTCCTACTTCAGGAAGCTGGCCTTCATTTACCAGCCTTGTTTCACTCAAGACTGCTGTTTGGTTATGATATCAGTTGAATTCTCTCGCAACAAGATTATGCAGTTGGCTCTTTTCTTTCTTTTTTTTTTTGCTGAGGCAATTAGGGTTAAGTGACTTGCCCAGGGTCACACAGTTAGGCAGTGTTAAGTATCTGTGACCACATTTGAATTCAGGTCCTCCTGAATTCCGGGCTAGTGTTCTATCTACTGCACCACCTACTGCCCCAGAGTTGGCTCTTTTCAACAATGAAGTGATTCAGGCCTATTCCAATAGACTTGTGATGGAGAGATCATCCACAACCACAGAGAGGAATGTGGTGACTGAATGTGGATCACAACATAATATTTTTACCTTTTTTTGTTGTTTGCATTTTTTTTTCCTTTTGGATCTGAATTTTCTCATGCAGCATAATTGTGGAAATATGTATGGAAGAATTGCACATGTTTTAACATATTGGTTACTTGTAGTCTAGGGGAGGAAGTGAGGGGGAACAAAAGGAGAAAAAAAAGGAACACGAGATTTTGCAAGGGTGAATGTTGAAAATTATCTGCATATATTTTGAAAATAAAAAAATGTTGATGAGGTTTGGCTCCTGTCGATTCCCGGTCGGGGAGCCAAATGATGAGGTTCAGCACAGGTCAGGGAGTTCATTTATGAACCCAAAAAGTTAAACTGGCAAAATAAGTTTATTATTAAAGATCTAGCAGAGAAATCCTCTAGAAGAGAAGGAGGTTTCTAGCAGAGAAATAGGTGAATAAGGTCTTGTTAGGGAAATAGGTGAGAAAGATAAAGAGGAGTAACGCTGAAAGAGAACGTCAGCAGGCAGAGTCCCTAGCAGGTAGCTATGGCGAGGGAGGTCCCTTGGCCTGGCATGATTCCTGCTCTGAGGTCCTCTGCTGCAAAGGATTGAGCCCAGCTGCCCTCTTTTATAATTGAAACCTTGGCTAGAAGCTGGGGGCAGCTTTTGGGGGCTGGGAACAGTTTGAGCTGAAATCAGAATAGAGAATCTTGGAATTGAATGAGTGTCTCTGGGCTAATTTCCAACTCAATAGAGTTGGATAGAAATCTCTCATCCCCAGCTCAGGCTAAGTAGAAGTGGTCCTGGACTCAACTAGTCCCACCTAGAGACTAGTTGAATAAATGAACCCACTTTATGAATGAATGAAACCACTTTATCTTGATTCCCTGTGGTGGGTCTCTCAGGGGATATCTTAGCATTCCCCCCAAAGTCTGAGAGAGAGAAAGAATTTCAGGGTTCCCCTCATCATTGTTATTAAAAAAAAAAAAGAACTGTTCTTTCAGGTCTACTGGATTTTGTGTTGTCTCATAAGTGCATAAAACTTTTCAGAAGTTTTTGTACGTTTTTTTTTTTTTAGCGTGTGTCAACTGCAGAGTGGAATCCTCTTCTGCTGCAATAATCAGGACAGGGTTGTGTAAGCAGACAATTTTGGGGCACCTTTTCCAGCCCCTTCCCCCCACATGGAGGTGAGCAGAGCGATTCTTAAAAGGCTGCTCAGACATCCAGAGGGCTGCTGAATCCCGCTACTGCTTCCAGTGAGAAGACACTGGACCATCAGTACGGGATAATGACTAGAGCTCCCAGTATATGCTGCATCTGCAGCTTCATCACTTGCCCATCTTCATGTCTTCCTTGCTGAAGGTCACCTGGTAGGATAAGATACCAGACATGAAGATCCATTTTCAAGTTAAACTGCCAAGCATTCCAGCTCTACGGCAGAAAGCACAACTATGTTGAGCTGGCCACATTGTTCAAATGGCAAATGTACACCTGCCAAAAAGATTCTTTTATGGAGAACTCACACAGGGCAGGCATTCACAGAATGGTCAGAAAAAGTAAGATAAGGACTCTCAAGGTTTTAAGAATTTTAGAATTGATTATATGACCTGGGAAACACTGGTATAGGACCACTCAACATGGTGTGCCCTTGTCAGAGAAGATGCTGTGGTCTATGAGCAAAACAGAATTGAATTAGCTCAAAAGAAATGTGAGATGTGTAAAGTTAGAGAAGCCCCTGAAATGTTCATAGAAACTATTTATGTCCAACCTGTGGCAGAGCATTCTGAGCTCGTGTTGGTCTGATCGGCCACAGTCAGACATACTGTAACTCCATTCTAACAAAGTAATGTCATTCCGATCCCTTTTGAGAATGATGGTCAACACCCAATCAAGGAACCCCTGGGTGAAGAAAACCATACATACATACACTGGACCAGGGCTGGAATTTGTTCTGCTTGACTATGCAAATTAAGGTGGGGAGGAAGTGAGAGAGAGAAAAAGAATTGAAAATATTGAAATTTTAAGAATAGAAAAATAATTTTTAATTAAAAAACATAATTTTTTAAAATGAGCAGGTTGAATTGCATAATGATCCATCTTCAAAATTCCTGTCTAATGTGATCCCTGGAGACTCTCTAGAAGAGGAAATGAACAGGAAAATCCCCTTTAAACCCTACTTTATTTTTCCTAAATGTTGTTGAAATAAGTTCCTTCTTGAAAGAATCTATTCTTAAAAGCTGGATTCTACGCCCAAACAATGAGCTCAATGGAGAGACTCTCTTGTTTCAAAAACACTCCCACCCTCAGCTTTGTAGCTTGAATGCCTGGCACCTCCCAAGCCATGTTTGTCCTACTTAGTATACTGCCAGTCATGCTCACTTTCCCCTTTCTGTAACATAGGAGTCCCTGTTGTTTGGACCATTGCTTTGGTTGCATTGAAGAGTTTCTGTAAAAAATATTTTTATGAAAATTAAATGTCAATATGATACACAATTTGTTTTTAAACTGATGGAAATATTTTGGAATCATTTCTAAATTGTACTGCAATTAGAGATCTTTTGATACTTGTCGAGTATGCAAACATAAGTTACTAGCCTAGACTTGTATCAGAGACAGCTAGGATTTTCTTAAACTTTTTTAATGTTTTAATTCTGTCATTCCTATTGGAGATGAAATCTAAACTGCTGGCAATGGGTGTTTCCCAATATTTGAATCAACTCGTATCTCCACCCACTTAACAAACTATAGGATCAAATCCTATTGCAAATGGTTTCAGCCTTTCCATTCTAGGCAGGCAAATACACTTTTTTTCTGCAGTCAAGTCTTTGCTTGTTAATCCCTGTCTCGGCTTTTTCATTTAAAACTTTGCTGGAAATTTACCTCCACTAACTTGGAGCCCGGGTGCTGCCCCAACTCCAAAGCAGATTTGGTGAGGTTTCCTTATAAAGAGAAAAAGACTCCTAAGGCTAGAAGTCTTAAGTTGCCCCCTGGTCCTATATGTTCTCTATATATATGCCTTTGAGGAAAATATATTATTTATTAGTAATTAATTTTGTTCAAACCCAACTTTAGGTGGCTAGAAAATTGTCTAATCCAAAATGACTGTGGAAAATGGAAGTCTGAAGGGAAGGCTTTGATTCCACCCAAGTCTTGTTTTGAGTTTCCCAACTTTGAATGTTTATACTTACCTGCTGATATCCATCTCAAAGTGCCCAGTTCCAATGACTACCTAAACTCTGATGTCAGGCAAATGTCCTTACACCCTTGTATAAGGGGGAGTGGTGGTATTTGCCCTTCATTCTCCAAGAGGACCATGACATCAGGGAGGTGATGATGTGACATGGAGGTGAATTCGATTGAAATGAGGGAGGGCTGGGCAAAGTCATCTGCCTGATTTTCTTTTCCAGCCATCTGGGTCCAGATATAGATCAGGGTGACTGGAGACAGCCACAGGACTCATTTTGACGAATAATTAAGGCTGGGTGAGAAATGAGGCAGACAATGGTCTCTTTTACTTAAATCAAAATATATAAGCTATATAAGGTAACCTCACAAAGAACTGAGGAAGGAACCACACCTTTCCTCAGCCCTCTCCTTTGCCAAACAACCTAATAAAATTCTTTCAACAACAATTTCAGACTATCAACTTTTACTAATATGGTACTTTAAGTGTGAGCCCACTTTCTCCAGGAGCCAGAGTCTGCAAATAGAAAAGTTCCTAAAAAAGAGATCCTTGCCATTTGGGGGATTTATTACACTCTACTGTTTTACTTATTTGATTTTTTTTAAACCAATTTTTCCTGCTAAAAATGCTATATGACATACTGTATACTTTGATGTACATGTTGTTGCATTCAGTCATTTTTCAGTCATGTCCGATTCTTTATGACCCCATTTGAGGTGTTCTTAACAAAGACACTGGAGAAATTTACCATTTCCTTTTCCAGTGTTTGGAATCTGGATTTCAACTCAGGAAGATGAGTCTTCTTGACTCTGGAACCATCACTTTACCCACTCTACCACCTAGCTGATCCCTTGGTTTAAACAGAAACTTCTTAAACTTTAAAATTCTCAAAATCAACTTCATTTGCATCTGAATCCTCCACACATACGGAGTTGTTTGATTCCTCTGGGACTAGTAGAGAGAGATTTTTCCAACATTAGATCCACATTGGATCAAGGAAACAAGAGTATGAGTAAAATAGTGTTTCTATGAAAGTGACTGATCTGTTATTCCAAGAACAAGTCTGGCTGTATATAGTATACAAACACATGTTCCAACCAGCCATACAGGTTCAGAATTTCTTGGACTCCCATTGCATTATCTTTTAATTTCCACCTACTTTGGAGCAGAGATGGATGCCTCTCAAGAGAAGCATTGCACTTCTTTCTAACTTGTTCTTACATGCAGGTTGATGCTTAGGAAAAACTCCTGACAAAGTGGAAAAATTTACAAATAGCTAAAGTATGCAGTGTGAATCCTATTAGATTCAAGTGGCATTGAAGTGACTTGCACTCTTAAAAATATTATACAAGATGTGTAATGAGGCCCTAAAAAAATTGTTAGAAATTGTTAGTCACTGATAAGCATTCACTTCTCAAATGTAGCTTATTTCCTTTATTAAATTTGTAATAACTATCCCATCCATTTTATAGTCAAATGCCTGGCTAATCATTTTCTATAGATTAATCCATACCATTCCAACTCCTGGCTTCCTATGCAGTCTACCAATCTGTTCAAAATGCTACTGCTGAGAGATTTTTTCCTCACCATCTCTTTTTCCTCCTCCTCCCACTAACTAACAATTACATAGAGCCTATTGATTGGTTGTTGTCCTTTGTTCTCTAAGGGGACCAAGGTGACATCACCATATCAGAATCAAGTTACAATCCCATTGAGGCTGATTAGACAGATATGAAGGCTCTATCACAGCTTGGGCACAAATAGTTTACATGAACATTTAGACTGGAGATATCTCTAATTCGTGCATATCAAATTTCTTTTGAGATACTGCAATTCTGCTTTGCTCATAGAACACAATGTCTTCTTTGATGTGGGTCCATCATATTGGACAGTCCTTGGCCAGTTTCCCATGTCACGCAATCAATTTCAAAGTTCTTCAGAGAGACCTTAAGAGTGTACTTGTTCTTCTGACCTCCATGTGAGCACTTGCCTTGTGTGATTTCTTGCTAAAATAATATTTTAGACAAACATAAATTTGGCATTAAACAACATGGTCACCTCATCAGGCTTTGTAGCAGAGTCTGAATGTTTTGCAGCTTAGTCCAGGAAAGGACATCAGCCTTCTGAGACCTCACCTTGTCAGGTGACTTTCAGAATCTTCCTGATGATTCAAATGGAAGCATTTCTTGAAAGACAGTGGTGTATTGTACAAGTTTCATAGACATACAACAAAGAAGTCAGCACAATAGCTCTATAGACTTTCAATTTGGTAGGCAATCTAATATCTCTTCTCTCTCACACTTTCCTTTAAGCCTTCCAAACATTGAAGTAGATTTTGCCCTGGGTATCCATCTACGTGGCCATTCTTGGAAAATATGCTGCCAAAGTAAGCAAATTTATCCTCAGTATTCAGTATTTCTCCATTTGCTGAAATTAATGGTTCTATAGATGGATGCTGTAGTGTTGTCTGGTGGAGATCCTTCCAAAGTAAATAATTTACCATCAATGTATTAGCAGACCTTAATACTATGTTCATCCTCATTGAAGGCATCTGACAACACAACTGAAAGCATCGTACTAAGAAGCATGGGAGTAAGCACATCATCCTGCTTCACTCTATTAATGACTGGGAAAGCGAAAGAGCATCATCCATTATCCAGAATCCAGGGAAGTTTGCCACCATGAAATTGATGCAAAACACTGATGAACTTCTCTAAGCAACTTGATTTTGACATAATTTTCCAAAATCCCTCAAGACTGACAGTATCAAAGGCTTTGGTCAGATCTACAAATTTTGGGGTACAAACTGCTGTTCTGCTCTGGAATTTCTCCTAGAGTTGTCAAGCAGCAAGCATCCTTTCAACCACTGAATGTCTTCAAATCCAAAGGTTTGTCCTTCAGCCCCCATCTAGCACAAAGGTGGAAAATGGAATGAATCTGACTCCGCCTCCAAGAGTGGGCTTCTGTATCTCCCAGCATGCTCTTTGGCCCTGAGAGCTTCTTGCTTAGATGCTGTACACTGAGTACACACTAATCATTGTATCACTGGGAAACCATTATTTGTTGTAGGATTAAATCAATTCTAAACTAGATTTAAACATTATCTCCTCAATTCCACTTAGTACCTTGTTTCAAGTTCTGGCCCATAACATCTGCTTGTAGGATCAGATCAATCATACTGAACCATGCTAAATTAGATAATTATTGTCTCTATCAATTCTAATGACTTAACACTTTGTAAGAATTCCAACACCCATAGAGTTGCTGAGTACCATTGCTCTTTCAGTCTAGTGAGGAGATGATCCTTTGATTTGAAGCACCTGAGTGCAGGGTTGTAACTATTGCTCCTGTTTCTTTACTAACAGGCAAGTAAAGAAACAGGAGCAATAGGGATATGATAGATAAAAATGGAAAAATAGTGTGGGAGATGTCCATCGACTCTTACATAAGTTAAATTTAAGTGAGGCAGAAAGTTATCAGCCCACTCTCTTTTCCAGAGTCCTCAAAGTCCAATGGCAAGATTGCTGATGTCTTGGAGTGCTGTGAATGACTTTGGTGTCTTCCATGTCTAACCAAGCTCTAAGTGCTTCACATGTCCTGCTTCAGCTGCCTTCATGGCCATTGGAACAAATTGGTCTTATCTGCCTATTTGGCCCATGGAAGTCTTCACATGCTTGGGGTAGACATGCCCCTCCCCCTTAATTTGCCAAAGGGTCTAGTGCCCCTTGCTTACCTTCAACCTGGTTTCTTGTCCATCTGGTGAAATAGTTTACTAGGATATGGCTGACTACAACTTTTTGGAATCACATGGGACACTTGGGTGCATCAGGTGGACACCAAAGGTGGAAAAGAGCCCTAAAAAGGTCTCTACACCAGAGGTATGAGTTTTCTCTAAAAACATTTTACTCCCCAGTGCCTACTATGTGCCAAGCACCATGCTAAGTGCTTTAAAAATATAATCTCATTCCATTTTTAGCACAATTCTGAGAGATAGGTGCTATTACCCCCATTTAGCAGATGAGGAAATGGAGACAAATTGAGATTCCACCCAGTGTCACACAGCTAATAAGTAAGTGTCCAAGGTTGGATTTGAATTCAGGTTTTCCTGACTCCAGACCTACTGCCTTATCGTTACATCAACTAACCATCCTATACAAAAACATAGGACATTGAAGCAGGTTGTAAAACTGGCAAACACCAGATTAGAATAATCTTTCACTTCACACACAGCAAAGACGTCACTGTTTCCTGTACCCTACCATCTCCCACTTTAGCTCATAGATATTGAAAAGGTCTCTGAGAGTTTCTTTCTGTCCATCCATCTGTGGTTCAGTAGATAAGCAACAGGGTGTTGTCTGAAACACATAGAGGTTGTGATTTGCCCAGGGTCACACAAAATCAACATTCTAATATAGATTTTCCTAAATACAAGTCCAGAAGACATCATCTGTACATGCTGCCTTTGGACACTTTATAATTACTGAAACATTTTTCAAAATATCTACTTTATATCACCTCATAATAGCCTGTCAAACAATCATTCTCAACAAATATTTACTTAAACATTTCCTGTATTGTAGTCGCTGTTAAGCAAGCATCAAGTACATTTTATTTTTGTTAAAGCTTTTTATTTACAAAACAAATGCATGGGTAATTTTTCAACATTGACCCTTGTAAAATCTTGTGTTCCAAATTTTCCTCCCTTTCCCACCACCCTCTCCCCTAAATGGCGGGTAATCCAATATGTGGTAAATATGTTAAAATATATGTTAAATCCAATATATGTATAGATATTTATACAGTTATCTTGCTGCACAAGAAAATCGGATCAGGAAGGAAAAAAAACTGAGAAAGAAAACAAAATGCAAGCAATCAACAGAAAGTATGAAAAAAAAGCATCAAGTATAGAAAGAAAAGGCAAAACCAGTCCATTCTGTCAAGTCTATATTCCAGATATTGTATGAGGACATATTTTGATGGAAATGGATTTCTTTGACAAAGAGACCTGAGTTTCAATTGATAAATGATGGACAAAAGCAGCTACACCCAAAGAAAGAACACTGGGAAACGAATGTGAACTATCTGCATTTTTGTTTTTCTTCCCAGGTTATTTATACCTTCTGAATCCAATTCTCCCTATGCAACAAGAGAACTGTTCGGTTCTGCAAACATATATTGTATCTAGGATATACTGCAACATATCCAACATATAAAGGACTGCTTGCCATCTAGGGGAGGGGGTGGAGGGAGGGAGGGGAAAAAAATCGGAACAGAAACGAGTGTCAATATAAAGTAATTATTAAATAAAAAATTAAAAAAAAAGTCTATATTCCAGTGGGGAAAATCACACAGATAAAAATGGTCACATACAAAATGAATGCAGAGTAGATAGCAGGTAACTTTAGAAGGGAAGTAATGGATAATTGAAGGGACTAGAGTAGGAAGGATCTTCTATAGGCAGTGGCATATGAATTGGGTCTAAAGGAAGCCAGGGATTCTTTAAGGTTGAGGGAAAACATTAACAACAGAAGGAAATATAGCTTTTCAGATCTAGTAAATGAGTTCAGACATCTATGAATAAATATTGCAAAACAAAGGAAAAATGATCAAACACTTGATGAGACAGAATACCCTGTGGACTATGAGAGCATGAAAACACAACAAACTGTTCCTAAGTAGTTCAAAAAAGAAATGAAAATTATGGGAGCAGAATGTGTAACCTATGCTGCAAAAATGACGGTAAGAATAGAAAAACTGCAATTTGCTGTGGCAAGTTTCACTAAAGAAACAAAAAAGAGAATGATGGATTGGAAATGCAAATATACAGACATGAAGGAAAATCTACAAGAGAAGCAAAAAAAAGTAATATTAAAATAAAATTTGCTCAACATATATGCAAGCAAAATATAATGACTTCAAAAACAGAGACTAAGAAATGCAGGACTAAGACTGGATTCTTGAGAATCTAGTACAACACAAGAGGACTAAAAATCTTACTACCATAATTCAGTCTGCTTACCTTTTCAATAGAGGAAGAAAGGAGGGAAAGAATACGGAACTCAAAATTTAAAATAACAAATATTAAAAAATTTTACATGTAATTGAAAAAAAAGAAAGAAAAATGTCTAGAATGTAAAGAGTAAGGAATAGTGGTTTTCAAACTCTTTTGATAGGTAGATCACCTCAGTAAGTAGGAAAGATTCCTGTTTGTCACTGAGAGAAAAAAAGCCAAACTAACCAGAATTAACTATTATTATCCATTCATAATTATATCTTCCATCTCAGCCCAATTCAATAAATATTTTGAGCATCATAGTAGAAATTCCAATTTATATGTCATTTTAAAATTTACAAAGTATTTTTATTTGTAACAGTCCTCTGAAGTACAATTTAAATTGTGTATTTTAGGTGCTAAGGGAAATCTTTCAATAATAGATAAGACATGGTGCCTGCCCTCAAGGACCTTGAATCCTAGTGGTGGTAATAAGATATGTTTAGAGACATGAAATAAAATTAAATATAAAGACTATAAAAGGTTCTGAACAAAGGACTATGGAAGTTTGGAGAAACTGAGTGACGGCTTCTGCCTGGAAGGCAGAATTTAAATATAGGAATTTGAATCTGATCTTCAAAGATGTGTTAGATTTCCTCTGGCAAAGATATGAAGGGAAAGCATTCCATAATGAAGGCTTGTAGAAGTAGGAAAAAGCATAGCATAGTCCTAGAGAACAGTTTACCTAGGTTGGTTGGAAGGTAGGCCATATACAAAAGAAAGTATGTCCTTTGAATATAGGTTGAAAGAATTGGGAATAGTTAGCCTGGAGAAGAGAATAATTAGAGGAGACATAATCGCTGTATTTGAAGTATTTGAAGAGCCCTTGTGAGGAAGAGAGATTAAAATAATTTAATTGGTGAAAAATTCTCTATATGGCTTTAAGGTTCTTACCACCAATGGGTATGATATGGTAGCCTATCATTCCCCTCCAAGTTAGGCTAATTTTTCTTTCTTAAAAGGTATTGAAAATGTATTTCAGATTTGACTGGCTTAGGGAACTAAGTCTTGTGATACTGATGGAAGTTTTCTGGTCTCCTCAGTACAGAACAATCAGAATTGGAGCATGTCCTTGGGGCCCTCCCTAGATCATATACCATCAAAATGAATAGGAATATTAGGGATCTATGTTTAAATGCATCAGGGCTTTATCGTGGAGGAATATTCCTTGCTCCCTGATTGTCCTTCCTCTGCCATATGTAATATACATATATGTATATATATATATATACACACACACACACACACATATATATATATATATACAGATATATGTATGTATATACACACACATACACACATATATTTCATTTTATTTTTAAGATTGGTTAGACATATATTTTAACATATTTAACATGTATTGGACTACCTGCCATCTAGGGAAAGGGGTGGAGGGGAAAATTTGGAACAGAAAGTTTTGCAAGGGTCAGTGTTAAAAAATTATCCATCCATATGTTTTGTAAATAAAAAGCTTTAATTAAAAAAAAAAAGATTGGTTAGACTTGGTCTTTGAGAGTAGAAATAGGACCTCTGAATGTTAAGCTGCAAAGAGGCTTATATAGAATTTTGCAGTGAAAACTTTTGTAACACAACGATCCAAAAGTGGAATTACCTTGGAGGCAGGAAGTGCTCGCTAACTGGAGTTCTTTAAGCGAGGGCAAGATTACCACTTGTCACTGTGATAGAGGGGAGTTTTTGTTCAGATAAGGAATAAAATATATAGCTGATAGATTCCTTTCTAACTCTGAGATTCAAGACTAGAAAAATACATTAAGGAAAGAAGTTTCCCCACCCTCTCATACATAAGCATCCCCAAAATTAATGAGGCTGTATGAATGGTAGCAGAAGCCTCTGCTAGGATAAGTAAGTTTCCCTCTGATAATGCAATTCAGGAAGAAAAAAAGAAGATAATTCCATCTGCTGTATTTGTTATACTTAGCCCAGGAAAAGGAGGAACTTAATTTGGCTACTGGAGCACTAGTGATAATATTCTAAGAAAGAAAAGAAGATCCCAGAAGTATGGCATTTCACTGGCTTAAAATTAAAAGATGGCTCTATTGAAAAATAGACAGGAATGGGAACCTAGAATTATTGTTCCCAGAAACCACTCCCAATGGTGCAAGATTGTTCTGCATCTTTCAACTACTTAGCATAAAAGAACACTAAAGTAGGTGCAGTCTCTTGAGATGTTTGGCTTGATTTCCGAAGCTCGCTGAGCTGAAGGAACATAAAATTAAATCTTGAAACTACCAGGAAGAGAAAAGAAAAAGGAGGAGGAAGAGCTTATCTTAAGTAGAAAGCAGATCAATATTCCTAAAATCTGGTACCGAGGGCAAATCAAGAGTTCTTTCTTCATTTTCTAGCCTGACTTTTCCCCTACCCCCCGCCCCACTTATATGTTGTTGCTCAGTCATTTCAATCATATCTGTCTCTTCATGACCCCATTTTGTTGTTTTTTTCTTTTTTAGCAAAGATACTAAAATGGTTTACCATGCCCTTCTCCACCTCATTTTATAGATGAGGAAACTGAGGCAAACAGGATTAAATGATTTGCCCAGCATCACCCAGCTAATGAGTGTCTGAAGCTAGATTTGAATGGCACTCCATCCATTGCCCCACCTAGCTGCCTCCATATTTACATGTCCAAATATATAAATGTATTATGTACATGTATACATATAGATGTATGGTGTATGTATATATATGTGTGTGTGTAGACACGCAAGAGAAATACAAAAAGTAACTTCACAGTTAGAGCAACTGTAACTTGAAGGATCATAAAAGGCGCTACTGTAGCTTTGTCTTGAAGGAAATCAGGATTCCAAGAAACAAAAATGAGATGTATCACCCATGTCTGCCTTCCAGGCAAGAGGGGCAGTCACTGAAATGGCATGGAGACAGGAAAAGAATTTTTGTATGTAAAGAACAGCAAGTAGATCACTATGGCTAGACCAATAGAAATCAAGGAAGGAATAAGGTATAAGAAAACTAGAAAGATTGGGATATAAAGAACTTTAAATGCCAAACTGAAGAATTAATATTTGATATCAGAGGTAAAAAGGAGCAATTGGACTTTATTGAATCAGGAGACACAATTAGTATTGAGCTGTCAAGAAAATGACTTATTTTGACTTAATATGTTTTAACTTGTTAGAAAATTTATTTGTATATGTGTGCACATACCATAGAATCAAAGAATCTGAATTGGAAGACATCTAAAAAGCTATGTAGATCACTTCACACCTGAACAAAATTCTCCTTTAGAACAATCCAAAAAATCATCCATACTTAGCTTGAAAATCCCCAATGAGGAAGAATCTTCCCAAAGCAGCCCATTCAGCTATTTTCTTTCATTGACCCTAAATCTAATACTCTCGAGGTTCTTTACTCATTGCTCTGGAGCTCTGGATGCAGCCCACAGTAGACCACATTTCTATTTACTTTTGACACCACTGGACTGGCTCTCCAGGTTTAGAGTCAAGAAAAATTGGGTTTAAGTTCTGCCTCTGATAATCCTATCGATTTGTCCATGTAGTGCTCTCAATGCCACTTAACTTTTCTAAGATGATAATTTGCAGAGGACTTGTTGATCTGCATTAGTGAAGTAAGGTTCCACACTGGAAATTCCCTACACTAATGAAATCACAGGTCTGGACTCCCTTTTATTCTTCTCCAATTTCTGCATAAATATGAATTTTCAATATAATTTTTCATATTAATTGATATATTAGAAATGCAAGTCTGAAAGTTATGAGAGAAGTTAGGGCTAAATAAATCAATTTGAGAATCTTTAGCATAAAGTTGGTAACTCAGATCTTCTTGATTCCAGGCCCAGAGCTCTAAACATTGTGTTACTCTTGCTCCCAAACAACAGTTGCTCAGCTAATAAGATTGCCAAGGGGCAATCTGTTTCAGGGATTTAACAAGCCAAAAAGAGTGAGAAGACTAT
Organism: Antechinus flavipes; assembly: GCF_016432865.1. Classification (NCBI taxonomy): domain Eukaryota; kingdom Metazoa; phylum Chordata; class Mammalia; order Dasyuromorphia; family Dasyuridae; genus Antechinus; species Antechinus flavipes. The sequence continues at coordinate 36,239,682 of NC_067403.1, read as the reverse complement.
CCAGACTCTCCTCCATTAGAGGTCAGTTCTCCAGGATTGAACCTACTTAGAACTGTTTCTAGGGATAAAGCAAATGAGTCCTTAAGTTGGAGAATGAATAAACAATTCTGGAAAATTGGAATAAACTGGAGAAAACAATAAACAAACAAATAAAAAATAGACATTACATACTTAATTGAATCAGCATCATTTGAAAAAAGATTTTTACGACTAAAAAAGGGTAAAAGTGAATTCTGCAATCATTTCATTCTAATAGCAGCAAATCTTAAGAGTTAGAAATGAAGTCTCTCAGAGATGCAAATATTTATTCTTCCAGTTGGAACCACACCTTGGGTAAATGCCGTCATCTGATGTAGAGAAGACAAAGAATTTGGGACACCAGTGGAAGATTACTGCTATTACTGGGAGTGATGAGCTCACACACTACTGCCACCATCTTGTGGTTTGTTGTTTTAATTAATTTTTCTTGATAATTAGGTGTTATAAGATTTTGTAAGGGTCAATGTTGGAAAATTATCCATGTGTATGTTTTGAAAATAAAAGTTTCAATAAAAAAGATAATTAGGTGTCTAATTCTATCTCTCTACCTGCTTAGAGATGACAAGTGTTCCAAGGGCAAAGCTCTAGTCCCCTTGCTCTAGTTACTCTGTGATCTCCATACTAAACCGACTATGGCTATGCGGACTCTGGCTAATCAGAATTTCAAATTCAAATGTGAATTTAATGGAATTATACCTGGAACAGTTACGGGTCACATACTCAGAATGTTAAGTGCCCTAGTAACTAGTTCATATTTATTATCAGACACAGCAAAGACTTTTAGATCATGTTAATTTTCATTGACTTTAATATTTTCATGTTTCTGTGATGCCTTCTTATCTGTTTCCAAATTCGCCAAGTGCACTCTGGACCTCCTCCTCCAATTCCTGCCCACAAACTCAGATCCTGCTCCCTGGGACCCTGGATTCTAATGGGGAGCTTTAACCTTATCTTGCTTAGAGCAAGGTCACTGCACCACCACTACTAGACTACTTATTACCCAAGCTGCCTGCATTGTAGTAATGAGCAATATCTACTAAGGTCTCGGACCTATCGACTAGGCTGGTTTGTCTCTAAAAGACTTAATTTTCCAAGGACTGAGGCTCAAAATGTTGATGAAACTTCCTGATCCCCAAAATAAAGTAGCACCATGAGTGACTATCACTGGCTCTTCAGGCTTGATACATACTTCTTTATTCAGTTGCACCATCATGGACAATTTAGAGGCAGAGGAGCTGCCTGCCATTGAATCAGTGAAGTATCCTTGATGATATTATTTCCATCTATTGTTAAGTCAACTTCTAATTTTTGAAGAATTTTAGATTATTTACTAATTTTTTAAATTTTTTCTCATGTTCCTGAACCATCAGATTGGCTTGAATCAGATCTGTTCCAGAATAATGTTGGTGGTTAAATGTGAATGTTCCCTCAATTACCTTGTATTGAGTTATCTGTTTATATGTAGTATTCCTAAGCTAAGTGAAAGCTCCTTTAGGGCATTGGGAATCTTTCATTTTTCTCTCTGGACCTCTAGCACCTAACCAGAATGCCTTACTGGGTTGATAAACACTTAGTAAGTGCCTATTATGTTCCAGGTACCATATTAAGTGCTGAGAATACAAAGACAAAAGGCTAATGGAGAGACAATTCAAACAACTATGCACAAATGACATATAGGATAATTAGAAATAATTAATAGAGACAAAGCTAGAAGGAGGGATTTTAATTGGGATTTGAAAGGAGCCAGGAAAGGTAGGAATCAGAGAATTTTAGGCACAGTGAAAAGCCAGGGAAAATGTTCACAAGAGGGAGATGGATGATGATGCAAGAGGGTCTATCTCACTGGATAGGAGTACCTCAGAAAGAGTAAGGTATAAGACCAGAGCTAGGAAGGGATCCCCAGGATACAAAGTATTTTGAATGCCAAATGGAATTGTAGATTTGATCCCGGAAGTAAATAGAGAATCTGTAGCGTTTATTGAAGAAGGGATGACTTGATCACAGTTGAACTTTAGAAAGATCAGTTTTGATGTGGTTTGAGTGGTCTCAATTCCTGGTGGTCTAGAGGTTAGTGGCAATAAGAGAGTTGTTAGGAATCCCCTTTAAATCGGTTGCAGGTTTTAGAAGTGCAAGAATTCACTTTTTCCCGAATTATTAGTTGCAAAATGAAAGTTTATTGTGGATAGTAATCAGTTTACCAAGAGACTGACTTCTTTAGTGGCAGATCTATTGGAAAATGGAATTTTGCACTGAGAATGCTAATTTAATCAGCATCATTTGATTGATCCTGAATAGCTGGATCCTGATAGCTGAGTGAGCTATCTAGTCCATCTGCAAAAGACCTTTGTTGAAGGAAGCTGTTATATTGGGTGTCTTGATGGGGGCTGGGACAGCCCCAGCTGGTCAGACCAGGTTGGGGGGCTGGGACAGCTCAGGTTCCCAGACTTAGATTCTTATCAGCCTGGATCTCCTTTTGGAATTAACAACACTTCAAAAGGGTGCTTTTTGACCAGGATTTCTAATTGAATCAAAGGCCCTGGCATCCTGGAAAGATAACTTATCTGGGGAGAATACGCCCAGGAAGAATCTGAAAGGGATTTGATCACAGATCAAAAGGAAATACAGGGACCACAACCGACTTCAATTTGACAGCTGAAAGGAGAAGGGACTGGAGTGAGGAATTACTTGAGGCAGGGAGCCCATCTGGAAGTCTATGAATGATGAGTTGATGAGAATCTGGATTAGGGTGATAGTATTAGAGAAAGAAGGGGACATAAATGAGAGATGTTACAAATACAAAATCTATAAGACCTCGCAACAGATTGTATATGATAGGTGATAGAAAGTGAACTGTTGAGAGAAATTTTTATTATTAATAACCAATGATATAGGGAGATCCAGAATTAGCCTTTTTAGTAGAGTCCTCATTTCAAAGTTCAATCCCTTGAAAGACATTACTTATGATGTGATTGAATTAATTTTCCTCAGCTTTGGTCACACCCCACTCAAACCTACCAGGAACTTAATCCCATTGTGTTCTACTCAGGTTTGAGTGGGGAAAGAGAAAAGAAGAGAGTCTAAGATAGAATCCTGGAGGATACCTATGATTAGCAGGTGTAATCTAGATATGGAACTACAAAAGGTAAAAAGAGAATCCAGATAGAGTAGTGTCATGGAAACTTAGGAAAGATAAAACATCAAGGAGAAGAAAGTGACCAATGTGATCACTAGATCGGACAAATAAGAGCCTATTGATAACTTTGGAGAAAACCTTCATGCACCATAATTTGTTCAGCCATTCCCCAACTGATGGGCATGTACCCATTTTCCAATTCTTTGCTACCACAAAAAGTTGCTAAACCCTTTTCAAGGCTGCTCTTCCACCTTTGGTGTTTACCTTTCACCCAACTCTCACCTTTGGCCCCAAGAATAGGTAGCAGTCAGGAGTCACACCCAGTAAATTGACTCAACAGACAAGATAAACCAGGCTGAAGGTGACTGAATAACCAACCCGCCTCAAACCCTTTGGTGAAAGACTCATGAAGACTTATCCTGGTGAATGGGTGGAAGAAAACAATTTGTTCCAAGAGCCATGAAGGCAATTGAAGTAGGTACTGAGCAGTGCTTAAAGCTTGGCAGAGCACTGAATTCACCAAGGCCATCCATTGCAGCCTGGCCACTGCCAGTTCTGACATTTGTTTTACCCCTGGATTTTGATGACTCTGGAAGAGATAATGAGGCTGAAGACTTTGTCCAACTTTGCCTCATTTAAACAAACAAACAAATAAACAAGCAAACAAACAAATAAATATAAAAATAAAAACAAATAAAATAAAATACTGGATTGTAATCCATTCTTGGTCTTCTTTGAAAATGAAGGACTCTCAACAATAGTGAATGAACTACATACTGGGATGTAGTCATGACATGGCCTCTTCATCATGGGCTACATTGCAAAGAGATTTCAGTATATGACTATGGTAGTGAAAAATTTGATGAAAAGAAAAAAGAATACTTTATTACTTATGTAGTACAGGACACAAAAGCCGCCAGACACCATCTAGTGGTAAAAAATGATTTTGTCTTTAAAAACCACTTGAGTCATCATTTTTTGAGCTAGAAGAGTCATGAAATCAGCTCTATTACATCTATTTTTCCTTATTTTTTTTTTCTGATGGGGATGCTAGATAGGGAAAGTGAAGGAGGGAAGAAAGCAAACATTTTGAAATTTGATATATTCTTCAAACTCACCTACCCATTTGGCACAGGATGGAAAATGAACATTCCTGCCTTATCTTTCCCAGAATTATTTTTTTTAAATTAAAGCTTTTTTATTTTCAAAACATATGTATGGATAATTTCTCAACATTAATCCTAATGTTCTAATCCTAGTGTTCAAATCCTAGTGTTCTAATTTTTCCCCACCTTCCCTCTACCCTCCCCTAGATAGCAAGTAATCCAATATACATTAAACATGGTAAAATATATATGTTAAATATTTAACATGTATTGGTCAACCTGCCATCTGGGGGAAGGGGTGGGAGATGGGAGGGGAAAAATTGGAACAAAAGGTTTGGCAATTGTCAATGCTGTAAAATTACCCATGCTATTTAAAAATATATGTTAAATCCAATATATGCATATATATTTATACAATTATTTGCTGCACAAAAAAAAACAAATCAAAAAGAATGAGAAAAATGAGAAATGAGAAAAAGAAAATACAAGCAAACAACAACAAAAAGAGTGAAAATGCTATGTTGTGGTCCACATTTAGTCCCCATAGTTCTCTCTGGCTGTAGATGGCTTTCTTCATCACAAGATCATTGGAACTGCCCTGGATCATCTCATTGTTGAAGAGGGCCACATCCATCAGAATTGATCATCTTATAGTCTTCTTGTTGCCATGTATAGTGATCTCCTGGTTCTGCTCACTTCACTCAGCATCACTTCATGTCAGTCTCTCCAAGCCTCTCAAATCATCCTGCTGGTCATTTCTTACAGAACAATAATATCCCATAACACTCATATGCCATAACTTATTCAGCCATTCCCCAACTGATGGGCATCCACTCCGTTTCCAATTTCTGGCCACTACAAACAGGGCTGCCACAAACATTTTGGCACATACAGGTCCCTTTCCCTTCTTTAGTATTTTTTTGGGATATAAGCCCAGTAGAAACACTGCTGGATCAAAGGGTATGCACAGTTTGATAACTTTTTGACCATAGTTCCAAATCACTCTCCAGAATGGCTGGATCCGTTCACAGTTCCATCAGCAATGTATGAATGTCCCAGTTTTCCCCCATCCCCTCCAATATTCATTATTATCTTTTCCTGTTATCTTAGCCAGTCTGAGTGGTGTGAAGTAGTACCACAGAATTGTCTTAATTTGCATTTCTCTGATCAACAGTGATTTAGAGTATATTTTCATATTCTTAAACAAAGTAAATAATTTACAGTTCCATTTTATAAGATGTTACTACATCTGTGAATTCTGTTACAGGATGCTTGAATAGTTTGTCTTCACAGCAGTGTTGGCTGACTTAGGATCCAAGATACTCAGAGCCAACTATTCGAAAGATTCACTTGATATTTTAGTTTCCTTTCTTCTAAACATACCAGAACATCTTAAGATAAGGTCAAACAAAATAATGGATAGAAAGTACCATTTAAAAAAATCAATGGTCACCTACAGAACAAAGATAAACTTAAATGAAATTTAAAGATAAGTTATAATACAATAAATGAAAAAGACCAAAAGATAGCAAACCCCATTATATCATTAGATAACTATTTTATCTGGCTGATTTATTGACTATCAAAAGTATATACAAACCTGTTTTAGCTAGCTGCATGTTCCTTCTAGGAGTGACAAAGGGGAGGTTATTACAAATGGTATCCAGAGAAATATTGCTGTTGGATAATTCTGTTTCAATATGTTTTTTTCTCCTCAATAACTTCAAACTTAACGTGCCTAAAACTAAATTCTTAAGAAAATTTTATCTGGAACAAACTCAAGTCCAACTATTTTATTATATATGTGGCAGAATTTTCCCCATCCTCAGCAATTTGGTTTATTCTCTGTGGGAATTTCAAAATTGTCCAATCTGCAAGAAAAACCACTGAGGCAGAACTTTGAGCCAATGGCATTTTTTTAAAATTTTATTTTATTTAATAATAACTTTATATTGACAGAATCCATGCCAGGGTAATTTTTTACAACATTATCCCTTGCACTCGCTTCTGTTTCGATTTTTCCCCTCCCTCCCTCCACCCCCTCCCCTAGATGACAAGCAGTCCTATATATGTTAGATATGTTGCAGTATATCCTAGATACAATATATGTTTGCAGAACCAAACAGTTCTCTTGTTGCATAGGGAGAATTGGATTCAGAAGGTAAAAATAATTCGAGCCAATGGCATTTTATTAAAGAGTTTATGATCCCCTCTAATGAAATGAACCTTAGATCTTCCTCCTGATCTGAAATGATCTTTTAGTTTTATAGGACCTGATACTGTACAGGTGAAACAAAAATATAGCATCTCATTGGTTGATAGAACTTGCCCTTTTATCTTATTTGTTGACAAACAGGCTAGTGAGCAGACCTCAACAGATACATCTTGACCCTTCTGGAGGTCCTCCCTGGCTGATAAGTATATTCATGGGCTGGGCTGATAAATAGATGTCAAAACATGGGTCAACATTGACTTGGATCCATGACCTGGTAGAAAGGCAGGCTGCAGGCCAGCAACTGGGGTTATTCGTTGACCAGGTGCTCATGGAAATCTCCTCATTTGGGTCAATAGAAGGATGAAAAGGGATAGAGGGGCACCAAAAATAAATGGGGGATTACACAGCCATGCTGGGCTTGGTTATTATAACAAAAAAACAAAGAAACCAAGAGTAGAACTCCTTTAGTTAACTTCCTATGATCAAACAAATGAACCTCACAAACTGCTGTTCACAGACATATTATCAGAACTTATAATCACTACTCCCATGGAATCACATCAAACTGATTAGAACCGATTAGAATAAAATAGGAGTCCAATAAAATAGGGGTTCAACAAATCATTTATTACATCCCCCAATTTGCCTCTGTTAGCAGATTGGATCCTTAAAGGGGTAACTGTCAATATTCTCAAGGTTCTTGGGGATGGCTTTTGGGAGAAGGAAATAGCTTAGCAAAGACATTTACTCAAAAGGGAAAATAAGGAGAATAATTTCATAATATTCCATCCACAAACTTGGGATGAATTCTTCTCTCAAAAATACAAAGAAGGAAGAGGTATCACAAACTTAAAGTATGACAGAATATCTTTCTCTATTTCTTGGTTTCAATCCAGTCCAATATAATAAATATCTATTAAGATCTGTTCTAGGCACTGTATTTACCTCTGGAGATACAATTTATGAAGAAGAAAAGTGGTCCCTGCCCTCAAGGAGTTTACAGTCTAAAGGAGGAACACAAAAGGGGGAAGGAAAAACATCTTTGCCTTTGGAGGCATCTTATTTTGTGGTGCTGAAACCAGGCAGGGCAGCAGATGAAAAGTGGAAGGAGCTGAAACTCCAGTTTCTGCACTCTATAAAGGGAGGAATAGGAGGTTTGTACTTAGTCCTCCAATAAGAGGGGAAGAGGAAGTTGTCAGTCAAGGCTTGAGTTAGCAGGATGGTCTTAAGTTTGGAAGTGATGAGCTAGAACTGGGAGGCGAATCTTGAAGTAAAAACTTAGCATGGCAGAAAATTCAAAGTTCACTGATGGATATGGCTTTTGTATGGAACTGGGCTGTTCAAGGTGGGACTATTCAGCTGTTTTGATTTATGTGGCTGCTGGATCAGTCCAGTCCACTATGGCAGGGCCAGGTTGCTCCTTTGCTGGATTTATTTGTTTCTGCAATGAGCTGGGCTCCTTCCTTGCCAAGTTACCCTCTTCAGAAAAGGGCAGAGGCTCCAAGTCTGGGATGTGCAGAAGCTTCTCCATTGGACTACCAAGGGTTTCCACTTCCTAGGCAGCAGGCAGCAGTTTGGAGAGGTCCTGACTCCTCTTTGCCAAATCAGTCTGGCAGACAGTAGGTGGCAAAGTGGAGAAGTATACCCTTTCTTCCACCAGGCAATGGAGTTGTTTTGGTTTTTTTTTTTTTTTTAAACCAATCTTCCTCATTCAGGGCTAAGTTCCCTCAGTGAGAAAACACACTCCAATTCATAGTGACCAATCAGTAGTTCTCCTTGATCCACATCTCTGCAGATTACACCATAATCAATCAACAAGCATTAATTAAATGCCTACCATATACTAGGCACTGGGGATATGTTACCCAAATATTTGTTGAAAATATATTTAAATTTGAAATTTGAATGACTTTCTTAGAAGTACATTTTACCTTCATGATTTTTTTTTTCCTCTTTTTTTCCCTCCCCTGAGGCAACTCGGGGTTAAGTGACTTGCTCAGAGTCACACAGCTCTGAAGTGTTAAGTGTCTGAGATCAGATTTGAACACTCAGGTCCTCCTGACTTCAGGGTTGGTGCTCAATCCACTGCACCACCTAGCTGCTTCTCAGTTGCATCTTAAAAGAAAAGAGCGATTCTGAGACAGATAAGGATAGGGGCAGTCAGCATAAAGGCAGAGAGTTGGGAAATGGAGTGTTGTGTGTGTGAGGAGCTGAGAGAAGTCCAGGTTGTATAGATCATAGAGGGAAAGGAGTGGGGAGAGTAATGTCCAATGAGTCTGGAGTTGGATGTTTAGGGCATTAAAAGCTAAATAGAGGAGTTTATATTTTAACCTTGAAGCAATAGAAAGTCACTGGAATTGATTGAGTAGGAGAAACACATGGTCTGATCTGCACTTTAGGAAATTATTTTGACAGAAATACGCTGCTGAAGTAATCTAAGTGAGAAGTGATAAGGATCTGAGTTAAGATGGAAGGTAGCTATGTGAGTGAAGAGAAGGGATGAGACAGATGTTGTAAAAGTGGAAATAACAAAATTTTACAGTGGATTATAGCTGCCCTCAGATGTGGGCTGAGGATGAATGAAGAGTCAAAGATAAGGCTAAAATGACAAACCTTAGAGACTGGAAGGATGGTGGTGTCTTTGAGAAAAATAAGGCAGTCTAGAAGGAGGGAAAGTTTGAGGAGAAGAAGAATGAATACAGTTTTGGACATCAGGATGATGTTACTTATGCGTAAATCCATGACCCTTAAGTAGGGAAGTAATATGAAGAGCATTTGGGGAGGACCAAAAAGAGAAAAACAAGCAATATAATGGTAGAGTGTATACCACAGACTGCCAAAGGCCAGCTGAATGAACCGGATGACTGCCAAGGTATCAGCTGAAGATAGCTATTAAAAGCAGAGAAGTTGTGAAATTCTTGCCCTGCTATTAATCACATGTTTTAGAAGGAGGCTGATGCTATGAGATTTATTGCTATTCTGAACCTTATTATGACCAACAAGGAATGACCAATTGACAAAACAATCACAGGAACCTTGGGGAAAAAAAGAACCTTGCCATTTGATATAAGGAGATGAAATCCAGAGCCCGGTCTGACTTATTCTCTGCAATTTAGAAAAGTTGATTTTGGGGAGTTCAGAGATTCAGCTACATTTCCCTGGACTCTCCCATTATGTAAAATCACTTCTGGTTCTGGAACTCACACTCAACTTAGTCTCTGGGCCTCTTTTTCCCTCTAATTGAAGTTGAAAGCTCATTCCAGGAGGAAGAGGAGAACCTATCTCTTCCTACTAGGCAATACTTATCCCTCTCTCCTCCTTTCCAACTTCAACACAATTATTTAGTAATTTCCTTTAGGATAAGGACTGTCTTTTTCCTTTCTTTGTATTTTCAGAGATTAGCTCAAAGAACTTATATAAAAAGTTATTTTTGACAGTATAAAAATCAAGAAAAGGATAGGGGCCTAGGCTTAGCATGGATAAAGAATGATAATGGGGACTGGAGAGAGAGCAAATTTTTCAGCTCCTTTTAAATTTCTGCTTTCTTTGCCAAATCAATTGATCTTTAGGTTAAAGAGGACAGAACAAAAACCATTAATGGATATTAAAATGCAAGATCATTAAGAAATTATAAGAGAGAATCTCTAGCTCTGTATGAGTTCAAGCCCTTCAAATCTGCATGAACTGCAACCTATTATTTCCTGCACTTCCCCCACTGAGACCAAGGCCTGTCAGAGCCAGAGACAGACTCAGAAGAGACCCAGAGACACAATCATTCCATCGTCCAACTTTGTGGTGGCTGGAGGCTTAGCACAAGCCCTGGGACTCAGAGAGATACATTCCATCTTCATCAGCCTCGTGGTGGCTGGCCTTCTGCACTTCCCCCACTGAGACCAAGGCAAGTCTGAAAGGCTATCCAGAAAGCTGCCCAGCCCCAGGCAAGTTTTAAATTAGACTGTGAAGGAGATAATAAAGGAGTTGGACTTTAACACCTGGCTATTCTTGTGGTGATTACTCAAATGGAATGAAGGCTACTCCAGAGACCTTCAGAAAACCCAAAAGAACATTACAATTAGGACTGAGATAATTAGGACTGGGAGCCCTGACCACTAGCATTCCAAAGAGTCATAAACTACATACAGATGGCTTATCTCAGATACTTAGATCCCTCTGAACCAGACTTAATGTCTCCCAACTTATTAGAATTTATGATCCTTCTTCACCTCCAACCTTTCAGAACTGAATTTATGGTCCTTTCCTGTAACTTCCCACTCCAGTGCTCTACCCCTCTCTGCCTTTGTTGCCCTGATCACTGGAGCCCTATAGGAGTCTCTGGAATCCCTTTCTCCTTGCTGGACACTTTGAGACAAGAGTCCGATCCAGCTGGCTGGGGTCAACATGGATCCTGTTTTGCTTCCAGTCCAAACTCTCCCTCTGATAAAATATTAAAAATCTTTAATCTCTATCTTGTCTCAGTTTCTCTGGGATTACAGGAAGACCTGGATGTTTTACCATTTCTAGGGTGATTGGAAGAGGAGTCAACTGATTGCAATTTTGTATAAAGATATTTAAGGGCTTCAGGATGTTGGGAGGGATGTGTTAAATGGGTAGGTGGGAGCTAGCCTAAGTATGGCAAATCCTGGCCAGTGGAAGGAGAAACAGTAGTTATGGGAAATATGTGTAGGCAAGTAGAGAGGCTGGAATTCAATAGTGGAACATTTTCTTATGAAAACAGAGGTTGGGGAGATGATTATACATGGCAACAGCAAGATTATACGATGATCAATTCTGATGGACGAGAGTCTTTCCAACAGTGAGATGATTCAGGCCAGTTCCAATGATCTTGTGATGAAGAGAGCCATCTACACCCAGAGAGAGGCCTGTGGGAACTGAGTATATCACAACATAGCATTCTCATTCTTTTTGTTGTTGTTTGCTTGCATTATGTTTTCGTTCTTATTTTTTTCCTTTTTGATCTGATTTTTCTTGTGCAGCAAGATTATTGTATAAATATGTATACGTATATTGGAGTTAACATATATTTTAACATGTTTAACATATATTAGATTACTTGCCATCTAGGGGAGGGGATGGGGGGAAAGAGGGGAAAATTTGGAACACAAGGTTTTATATGGGTCAATGTTGAAAAATTATCCTTGCATATGTTTTGAAAATAAAAAGCTTTAATTTTTTTTAAAAAGGGGGAAAAAAAAAGAAAGCAGAGGTTTCATGAAAGGAAGCCTTTAAGGATGGTCTCTCATAGTATGTTTGTCAGAGTGTGCACATGGGAGCATCCTGGTCACAATTAGTGGTTGCTTGCTGGTATTCCCCACGTAGCCCACACCAGTGTGGTGTGAGCCATGATGAGAGTTATAAGTTAAGCATCAGAATTCTTATCGTTCAAGCAGGGACACAACTGATTTCACTTCTGGGTTTTCTAGGAAATAACTGGTGAGGATAGAGTACTAAGCAAGCTAAAAATAGTTTTATTAAGATTAAACTATGTCAGGGCAACTAGGTGGATAGAGTACCAGCCCTGAAGTCAGGATCTAAGTTCGAATCTGGCCTCAGACACTTAACACTTTCTAGCTGTGTGACCCTGGGCAAGTCACTTAACCCCAATTACCTTTGCAAAAAAGAAAAAAAAAGAAAAGAAGATTAAGTTATGCCAGATGCAAAGTCATACTATCCTTTTTTTGAATAAGTGGATTGAAGAAATATCAGGAACATAACATACCTGGATTTCAGTGAGGGATTTGCAATCAAAATACTTATTGACTATCCACAGGTCTTTGGGGAGACCATGGGTTAAAATCTTTAATCTAAATCAATCCCTTAATTTTTTTTTTTGTACAAAACAATTGGGATTAAGTGATTTGCCTAGTAAGGTTGATGCTCTAACCACTACAGCACTATCTAGCTGCCCCAATTTTACAAATTAAAAAATGGAGACCAAGAGAAGTTGGCCAAGAAAATGTTTTCCTTTCTTTAGTGGTGGCTCCTCCTAGAACTTCCATTTTAAATAAAGTGCTAAGTTAGAGATTTCTTCATTTTCCCCTGAAATCAATTCTTGATGTTCCTTGCTTTCTACTACCATGCCTACATGTGGAAACCAGCCTCCTCCCTGCTTTCCAGATCCCTTGTATGTCATTGCCTTCTCTTACTGGAATATAAGCTCCTTGAAGGCAAGAACTATCTGATTGACTTGTACACACAGTCCTTAGCACAGTGGCTGGTACATTGAAAATAATAAATACTATCTTTATGCACAGAATAAAGGGATGAATACTAAATGATGTTACACTTCATAGGCTCAGAATTTGTTGACTGGCTGGACCAAATAGTGACTTAATGAAAAAGTATCAGTTAGAAGGAAGGTCTCTAGCAGAGTGCCTATATTTGTCATCTCAGCCATGAGTAGTATGAAAACATAGCTAAAATGCGTGTCAAATCGACAAAGCTGGAAGGATGATAAAATTGGGATTGAAAAAAAATATCTCAATGAGCTAGAATGGTGATCTGAAAATACAATGACATTTAAAAGGGATAAATTTAAGGCCCAAAATATCAATTAACCAAGTATAAGATGCGAGAGATTTGGCTGGAAAACACTTCACATAAAAAAAGACATAAGGGCTATAAAAGATGGCAAGCTCAGTTGAATGAGCGTGTGATCTGGCAGCCAAAGGAATTGACATGACAGAAGTCTGTTTTAATAGAAATATAATGCCTAAAGAAAGGAAACTCATAGTCCCCATATATACTACACTGATCGGAACACACCTAGAAATTGATGTCCAATTCTGGGTGCCATATTTTAGAAAAATGAAAAATAGTTAATTCAGAGAACAGGAGAGAAGAGACCTGAAGGAACCTTAAATCACATGGTAGTCTAACATGATGGAAAGGGCACTGGATTTAAAAGTATAAGATTTTGGTCTAAGTCCAGATCTGACATTTACTAGCTATGTGACTTAGGATAATTCATTCAACCTTTATGCATTTACTTCATGTATCTAGGGCACAGTAGGGGTGGGGAAGATCCAATTCAATTCAAGAAATATTTATTAAGTACTTACTTAATATGCTATGCTTAGGTTCTGGGTATAAAAAGATTCTCCCACAATAAACAACCAACAAATCCAACAGCCGATTCAAAATAGTCCTTGCCCTTAAAGAACTCAAAGTGACAATGTACATAAACAGAAACACAAATGTAAAATCATTTGAAGAGTGAGAAAGCATTAACAATCTGGGGGCTTACTTTATTTTTTTTCCCTCAATTGCATTTTATTTCTTCAAATTACATGTAAAGATAGTTTTCAACATTCATTTTTTAAAAAAAAATTATTTATTTTTAATTCATATTGCTTTATGAATCATGTTGGAAAAGAAAAATTAGAACAAAAAGGAAAAAACCAGGAGAGGGAAAAAAACAGAAAAAAGAACTGAACAGAGCATGTGTTAATTTATATTCAATCTCCATAGTTCTTTTTGTAGATACAGATGGCATTTTCTATCCAAAGTCTATTGGGATTACCTTGGAAACATTCATTTTTGTGAGATTTTGAGTTCCAAATTTTTTCTCCTTCCCTTTTTTACTCCCCTCCCCCCCCCATCAGCAAGCAATCTGATATACATGTACAATCATTTTAAACATATTTCCATATTAGTCATGCTGGGAAAGAAAAATCAGAATAAAAGAAAAAAACCATGAGGAAGAAAAAGCAAACAAAAAAGGAGATAAAAGTATGCTTCAATCTTCATTCCTTAATTCTCCCTCAGGATGTGGGTGACATTTTCCATTCCTAAGTTTACCAGAATTGTCTGAGAAGAGCCAACATCATCAGAGTTGAACATCACATAATTTTGCTGTTACTATGTACAATGTTCTTCTGGTTCTGTTGCCTTCTGATGCCTTCAGCATCAGTTCATGTAAATCATTCCAGGCTTTTCTGAAATCAGCTTGTTCATCATTTCTTATAGAATAATAATATTCCATAATATTAATATACCATATTTTATTCAGCCATTCCCCAACTGGTAGATATCTACTCACTTCCCAATTTCTTGCCATTACAAATCTACTACAAACATTTTTGCACATGTGGGTACTTTCCCCTTATGACCTCTTTGGGATACAGATCCAGTAACAAGGCTGCTGGATCAAAAGGTATGTACAATTTTTATAGTCCTTTGGACAGACTTTCAAATTGTTCTACAGAAGGAGGTGATGGGAGGAAGGGGAAAAGTCGGAACAGAAGTGAGTGCAAGGGATGATGTTGTAAAATACTGGTTTTGGTCATTGGACAGGCATGGGCTCTGTCAATAAAAAGTTATAATAAAAACACAAACAAAACAAAAAACAAAACAAAACAAAACAAATTGTTCTCCAGAATAGCTAGATCATTTCACAACTCCACCAACAATGCATTAGTGTCTGGGGGTTTGCTTTAACTAACAGGTAAAAATCAGAGATGTTGACTCAGAGTCCAGAATTCAATGGAGGGATATTTAAACCTCCATATGGAAAGAGAAATATTGGATAAGAACTGTATTCTGTGAGACTAAAAAAATCTGAGACCTTCCATTCTTTAGCTCTGTATCTTACTTTAGGGGAGTGTTCCTTGCTTTAGGAACATGTGTGTAGGAATTTGTATTAGCTCTGAGAACCAGATCAGATGACTTTCACAGCAATGATTATAAATAAAACTTATTAATGAAATAAGGGAGAGAGGTGATCACAAAAGAGAAAAAAGATCATTTTGACTATGAAATTGAAAAGGTTTTTCATGAGCAAAATCAATGCAATAAGAATGCTGTTAATTAGAAAAAGAAAAATCTTTGCATCAGATACCTATGATAAAATTTGGTTAGACAACAGTGGGTAGTGCTAGGCCTAGAATCAGGAAGACTCCTGAGTTCAAATCTGGCCTAAGACATGTACTAGCTGTGAGTCCCTAGGCAAGTCACTTAACCCTGTTTCCCTCAGTTTCTTCATCCATAAGTAGAGAAGGAAAAATGAACAAGAAGAAGAAATTTTGATATCGAGTGTATACACACACACACACACACACACACACACACACACTCTTACATGAACAATAAAAAGGTTTGATATCTAGCATGTATATTTGTAGCAAATCTAATAGATATATACATATAATTGACACAATACCAAGAGTCATTCCATTATAAATAAATGGTCAAAGGATGTGCATAAATAAGAAGAATATAAATCTATTAGCAACCATGTAAAAGATCATTCCAAATTACTTAGAGTTACAGAAATGCCCAACTTTAAGTTTTATCTCAAACCTAGAATATAGTCCAGATGACAAGAGCTGGAAGTAGTATTGGAGAGGCTTCTGAAAAATCGATATACTAACTGGTAGAGTTGTGAATTGACCCAACCATCCTGGAAGAATTCAAAGAAAGTAGTTGCTAAGAAAGTGATTAAAATCTTCAAGTGCTTTGACTATGAGATCCCACTTCTAGGCATATATACCAGAGGCCAAAGAAAAAAAGGTTTCAATATAAAACAAAACATTTAAAGTAGCTTTTGTGTGTGTGTGTGTGTGTGTGTGTGTGTGTGAGACACCAAATAATAAGCAACAAAGTAGATAGAAACTCATCAATAAAGGGATAGCTAAACAAATGATGGTGCACATATATAATAGAATGTTATTTTTATGTACAACAGAAACTATGAATATAGAAAATTCAGAGAACTTAAATGAATCGATGTGAAGAAAAAAGAACCAAGAAAACAATGTACAGGATGACCAAACAATTTCAGTGGAAAGAAAAACAACAAAAAAGGAACTGAAAGCTATGTAATTATATTGATCAAGCATAGCACTTTTATAGAGATAACAAACAAAAGTACTTCCCTCCCTTCTTTGCAAAAGAAGGGAACTATGGTTATAAATACTGCAAATATATATGCATATATATGCATATTGATTGATAAGTTGCCTGATTTTATTGAACTGCTTTTTTTCCCCCTTTCCTTTTTATTCTTTGTTACTTAGAATGACTCTGGAAGATATGTGAGTGAGAGGGTAGAAAAAGAAGGTAAAGCAAAATCAAACAATCTTGATAAAAAAAATTAATAATTTTAAGATTATAAGATTGTTACAAGGAAAGTGATTTATAAATGTAAGAGCCCTGTATAAACAATAATATTTGAGTAATTTGGCTTATTCAACCTGGAGAAGACCTAGAGATAAGATGGGATGGCTTTCAAGCAATCATCCAACCTATTATTTGAAACAAGAATTAGACTTGTCATCTGATCAAGGATCAATGCATAGAATTTATGGAGAAGCAGATTTTAATTTGGTTTGAAGAAAAATTAACTAATTATAACCCTGATTTCAAGCTTAAGGTATTTGTGGGCTGATACTTAGGCATAAGTTTGGATTAATGGAAATAATCATGACTCACTAAGAGCCTGAAAGATGAGTAGAAATGGTGAGAGATTTTTTGAGTCTTTGTTCATTCCTGCTCGGAGAGAGAGAGAAAGAGATCTGTGGAGAGAGAAATTCCTTTGGGAAACAGCACTCATAGAGAAGCCAGAATCCCCACATGTCTCTGATTTCCATCTTATCACCTTACAGACTTCAGGGAATTTTCCCTTTGATGAGATTGGGGATGCTCTCTTGGTTTAATTGAATCATCTCATTTCTGTTGGGAAAGTTCATTCACTCCATGTATTTTCTGGTAGATTGTTCTTTGTATAACTTTTCCAATTTCTGTTTGATCTGTTTGGATAAATGGATTGATTCATTATTCATCATTTTTAATGGCCTTTTATGTATTTAGCATTTGATAGGGAGAAATCAAGCCTCCAGGTATAAAACTGGGGTTGCCCCTTTCCCTGGAAGAAATAGTGGAGGGAAACTTATAACTTTGTTGCTTTGAACATAAAAAAATCAAACCTCAAGACCAGCAATATTTAGGGAGCAGATACATATAAGTCTAGTCTGATATCCTTCTCTCACAGAGAACAGAATAGTAGTCTAATGTCTTCTCCTGCTTCCTCAAGGAAGGAGTCTGTCCTCCTTGGAGGAGAATGACATATAACTGGTTGTTTTTTGTTCTTTGTTCCTGAAGAGGACCATGACATTAGAAAGGTGATGTTGTGAACTGCATGCAAGTGAATTGAATTTAAGTGATGGAAGGCTATGCAGAGTCACCAGTCTCACTTTCTGCTAGAGAGCCATCTGGGTCCAGTGGCCAGCTGTAGCTCAGGCTGACTCGAGATAGCTCTGGATGCAGTGGGAGACCTTGGCCTTTTTTAAAAACAGCATATAAAATAAGTAATAAAATGAACTAAAAGAGCTATTTACTCCACCTTTTATGACCATAATTATAGATGCATAAAACATTCTGAATCAAGTTCCATCTATACACACTGTTAGATAAAAGTAACTACATTTTATATCAATAAATATAATAATTCTTTTAAAGTAAAAATCTGTTATTATTCTGTACCAATTTATCCTTGTCCATATTTCCTATGTGTTTATTCAGAAACCTTTTAAGATACTCTCCACGGTCCCAGAGTTTTAAGTGATACAGAATGTAGCCACTCAGGGACATATTACACCAGACCTCAGGAATCTGGACTGACTACTGCTGTGTTTCCAAAAGCAATTCTGGGTGTTGACGTAGTCTATAAAACCCAAAGTGGTTTGGATCCTGACTAATTTAAAGATCATCTCTCTCCCTTTTCAGCTTTATAACATATGACATCAGCTGCTAGGCTTTTGCTAATAGTTCCCAGATTTACATTTAAGGGATGTAGAGCCGTGGCTCATATTTTAAAAATTGCCTGTCTGCTCTGAGTTACCAGAATCATATTGTTACCCTTCAGGTTACAGGGCAAGCTCTATCTTTAAAGCTGGGTTATACTTCTGGTGGGTCAAGATGAGACCATTGTTTTATGTTATTACTGTTTTCATTTAAAATATTTGAATATTATAGTTGTAATTCTGAGGGTATTTTTTAAAACTCAAAGAAAATAATTTAAGGCAATTCTAATAAACTAAAATATATGTATCACCTGGAATCCCACCTGATATATGGCCTCTCTGAAAAACTGCCATAGGTTTGAGGAACTCGGCAGGTCACAAGATGAAAACTATAGTTATAGGCCCCCACCGATGTATTTACTTTTACCAGCAAGCCAGAGGAGACATCAGCTTAAAATAAAATGCATTTAATCAAATAATCTATCAAGTAAGATGATAAGAAAACTCATACACATGAAGTGTAGTTTTCAGTGGGAAAAAAACATACTAAAGAACGCTGTGTGTCCAAAGAGTATTTACAAGGAAAATCCATGGTCATAAGAAAGGCCATAATCCAGGAACTCAGGAAGCCAGTGTAAATGAAGGTCATGTACAGAGGAAGCCTATGTGACAAAGACACCTCTGGAGCTGGAGGACTAATAGTGCTCTGGGTTGATTTTGAGGTCCTGTTACTTCCTACTGGCTATTATATTCCCATGTAATTTTAGGTATTGTCTTACCTCTGCTGTGGCTCTGCTGGGCTCTAGGTCATTAAATTGCTCTCTTCCCCCATCTACTGGCTTTTCTGTTCCCATTTACTAAGATATGGTGGCTTTCAAACCCCTTCCTGAAAAGGGAAAGCTGATAGTTCTTTTAGTACAAAGCCAATGTGCTTCCATATAGTAAGCAGGGCCAAGATAATTCTCCCAGACTTAAATTCTTTTAATTATATCAGGTCCTGATTTGAAGTCCATGGTACTAGACACCTTTAAGACTAGGGATGGGGAATTCCTTTTCACTTATATGCTTAATAAGGTCCATGATCCCAAAGTCCATGTCAGGGACTCTAAACATAAAAATTCCAGCTGTATAGAAGATGGAATATCAAATTCTACACCCTCCCAATATCATCTTTAACAAGTATGAAAAAGAAGTTGGACAAAGAGCAAAAGTGAAGTAGATAAAATTGTTGCCCTTCCATAATTCTCCTATACAGTAATGTTATAGGGACGTTGCATCTCCTTCTACTATTAACCCATTGCCCTCATGGGTTTTCAAACATGACCCTCCTTCACCTTAAATGGAATATAAAAGGATATACAATGCTCTTTGCATTTGTCTTAGCTCCAAACCCTTCCCTCCCTCCCCCCCTCTCCCAGTGCTAACACTTCTGGTAAAACTTCAGCATTAAATTTCTCTCTATTCTCTAGGGAGAGGTTTCCTTATTATTTTTGAGCTTCCACACAGATTCTAAATCTGTTATTTTTCAAGATATCTTTACGTGTTTAGCTATAAACTATGTACAACTTTAAAGAAAATTAAACAGAATTTAAAACATCAATCAAAAAAGCAAAACCCCCCAAACTCACAGAAGTTCATGTCTTTTCCAAAGCTTTCCTTTCTTTGGGTAATTTGGAGGTTTTTTTAAATTAAAAAAAAAGTGACAAAGGAACAGACCAATGGTTACCCCATCCTCAGAGTACCCAGAACTGTCAGGTGGAAGTCTGGTACTGACCTTGGGCAAACTTGGTGATGGAACTGGGAGGACCTTACTTCCTAATTCAGAGATCTGCTGGTATTTCAATTCTTTCTGGTCGATTTACCTCATCTTGGAGAGCTTTTTTGGTTGCCAAATTAGAACTAAGATGTTGACAAAACACTCCCATTAGCCATCTCGACTCTTTTTCTTGCCCAGCTAATTCAAGTGGCAGACAAACAATGTCTACTTGTTGGGGCAAGATTCTGGGCAGGGAGTCTGGAAGGTAGCCCTAGGCCTAAATCTACCCTCTCAGGTAGGTATTCTTTTGCCTCATTGTATTTCCTCTTTCCTCTATATAGCTATTACAAGGAGAACTTGAAAAGGTTGAAGGAGTCATCTGAATTGCAGGAGATCTGGAAGCTAGAATCCATGAAAAATTTGTAGACATTGGAACCCGTAAGGATCAAAGTACTAAATGTAGCACATCAGTAAACCAAAGGCAGCCAAAAGAGTGATGGTAATTATCCTGCATTTAGAAATGAATGGGGGAGGAGGCTTCTATCCTACAATGAGATCTCTACCTCTTTCTAGAATTTTCATAGTTAGGAAGTTCCTTCTTAGAGCAATCTTTAAATCTTTTCTGCTTATTTCAATATAAATCTATCCCTTTTCTTGCTGGACTTCAAGTCAATTGACTCAGCCCATGGCTTTTCATTGTGATGTTTCAGCCATTTTTCAGTCATAGCTGACTCTTTATGATCCCATTTTGGGGTTTTCTTGGCAAAGATACTGGATTTTACAGAAGAGGAAACCGAGGTAATTAGAGTTACACAGGTAGTAAGTATCTGATGCCAGATTTGAACTCTGGAAGATGAATCTTTTTGATTTCAGCATAGGAGTTCTATTCACTGCACCACCTAGCTGCCCTAATTTTCATTACATGGTATCACTGAAGAAATTTGTTTTCCTATAATACATTGTCATATAATTAGCTTTTTTCTGAGGCAATTAGGATTAAGTGACTTAAGTCACACAGCTAGGAAGTGTTAAGTGTCTGAGACCAGATTTGAATTCAGGCTTTCCTGATTTCAGGGCTGGTGCTTTATTCACTACACCACTTGGCTGCCCCTATAATTAGCTTTTACAAAGGGATATTTACTTCCAAGCTATAGCAAGATCAGGTTTACAAATGTGTGTTTTCTCTTCCTATCCTCAACACCTTAAGACACATTCTCCTTTTTACTATCTTGGACTCGATACTCAATATAGAGTATTATTGGTCCCACCAAGTTCAGGCCCAAATATATTATGCTTATTGGCTGAAACCTTGCCTTGGCTACCAATAGGCTGGGTACCCCAGTAATGAAAATCTTGAGCTTTCACACTCACAAAGAACAAATATGGAAGCAAAGAATTGAGGCCTGTATTCATAGATTACATGTTGACTTTATAATGTCAGAGAAACTGAAGCAAGACAGGATTAGTTTTTAATAATTTAATTGTGGAGCGTTTTAGACTAGCCCAGTCTAGCCGGCTGTATGGGACTCTTGTCCAAAGCATTCAGCAGCAAGCAACCAAGTCGGGAAACTTTTATAAGGTTTTAGATATAGGGGATACAAAGGCAAATAAGGGGGATGAGGACACTGGGTGAGCAGATAAGCCATAGTTCCAGGAAAGGATCATAACTTAGTCCTAATAGGATAAGAAGGTCGAGGGCAGAAGACAGCAAGGTGAGGGCTGATACTCAGAAAGAAGGGGAATTATCCTAGCAAGGATCGGGATAATGCACCTGGAGTTTATGATACAATGGAATGTAAAGTGGCCAGAGCTTCGAGGTTATAATTCTCCCAGTCCTAATGACAAGGAAAAATGAATGGGGCTATAATAATTTTATTTAGGGCATAATAATTCAAGGCATAACAACTTTAAATGGAGAGTCCTTAGTCTTCTTCTATCCACTTTTCTTTTTTCTTCCTTCTTTTATTAATTAATTAATTAGTTGGTTTATTTATTTGTTTATTTAAGCTTTTTATTTTTTAAAACCTATGTGTGGACAATTCTTCAACATTAGCCCTTGCAAAACTTTTAGCTACTTTTCAAACCTAGAAAAGGAATAAAGTAATCTAGTAATTTCTGCATGGACTCTCACTTCCAGTTATGTAACCACACAGCAAATCCAAAAACATCCTATTTACCATATGATGAGCACATCAGGATCACTTATAGAATATCCATCCAATGCTCCAGAAGTCCACCCTGAAATTTCATTAGCTTAGTACTCAGTAAATCAAGTGAGATAATTTTAAAGCACTTAAAATCCACCAAGTTGGAATTTGCCAGACCACACTGAAGCATCAGAATGGGACTTTTGTGGTGGATCAGAGGATAAAAAGAAACAGTCAGTTCTCAAAGGAAACACAGTTTGTTAAAAATCACAAGAACTATGGTTTAATTCTCTATTTGAGAAACTCACCTGCCTTCTCAAGGAGGTGACTTTAGTCTGAGTCTAGAGCAAAGGAGAGAATCAGTGAGAATACAGACAGGTTCTGAGCAAGAGAGATGAGACAGTTCAGGATGGGTAACTTCAATTATTTTAGGAAAGTAGTAGGGGAGGTCAGCTGCTAAAAGAAAAGGAGGAAAGGAAGAGAGTTGAATTGAAGACTTGAGAAAAGAGGCTGGAATAGCTGCTATGAGGAGTGTCTCTTTCCCACTCAAGAAGTAAGTCATAAAGAAATAAAAGAACTATTGTTGGTGAAAGATTTCCACCATACCATTTGGTAGTTCAGGATTAGGAAAGGAAAAAAGGGGATGGTGGAAGGTGTTCCAGGGTAAGGGATTAGTAGAATGGGAACACCCACATTCACAACATCCCTTGCATCATTCTTTCTTTTGATTTCCCACTGCCACCTCCCTAGTCCAGCCCTCAGTACCACCCACTTGAAATACTGTTTTAGTTGCTTAACTTGTCTTCCTACCTCTACTCTTCCTTTCCCCCCACCCTCTTAATCTTTGCAGTAAGTTTCTCTGATAAAGGCTGCATTTCCAACATATAGGAGAAACTGATTTGAATTTATAAGATAAGAGACATTCTCCAACCAATAAATCATTTAAGAATTTGAACAGGTCTCAAGGGATGAAACCCAGACTATCTATACAGATATAAAAAAAGTGCTCCAAATCACAAATAATCAGAGAAATGCAAATTAAAGCAATTCTGAGTTTCTACCTCACGGCCATCAGATTGGCAAGCCTGAGAAAAAAGAAGACCAAATGAGAAATTTGGGGGAGGGGTGGCTGTGGAACAAATGATCACTGATACTCAGGCTATGTAGTATTCCAGCTATTCTGGAAAGCATTTTGGAACTGTGCCCAAAAAGTAACTCAACTATACATTCCCTTTGATCCAGATATACCACTGCTAGATCTATACCTCAAAGAGATCAGAGAAAGAAAAGAATCTATAGGAACAAAAAAAAAAAAATCATAGCAGCTCTTTTTGTGAGGCAAAAAATCCTTTTTGCCTAAATCATTGATTTGTTTGGACCTTATTTTGGTACATAATGTCTATACCTCGTTTTTGCCAAACTGCTTTCTAATTTTCTCAGCAATTTTTATCAAATATTGTCAAATAGTAAGTTCTTGTTCCAAGAGCCTGGATTTTTGTGTTTATCAAATACTAGGTTACTATGGTCATTTAGTACTATGTATTGTATATCTAATCTGTTCCATTAATCCACTCCTCTAAATCTTAGCCAGTACCAGAATATTTTGATAATTTATAAAGCAATTTGCTGGTTTTGGCTTTTTTTATTTTTTTATTTTAAAGATCTGATATTGCTAGGCCACCTTCAGATTTTATTTTCATTGATTCCCTTGATATTCTTGACCTTTAATTCTTCCAGATGAATTTTGTTATTTTTTTCTAACTCTTTTTAATTTTTTTTTGAGGGGGGGAGGATTTGATTGGTATGGTATTGAATAAATAAATAAATTTGAGTAAAATAGTTACTTTTACTTTATTGGTTCATCTTATCCATGAGCAATTAATATTTCCCCTGTTGTTTAGATCTGACTTTTATTTATATGAAAAGTAAATTGTATAAACTATAACTGTATTCATAAAAGTTCCCAGGTTTGTTTTGCCAGATGGCAAAAATACTTTAAAGTATTTTATATTGTCTACAGTTATTTTAAATGGGATTTCTCTTTCTATCTCTTCCTGCTGAACTTTGCTGGCAATATGCTGATCATTTGTGTGGGTTTATTTTATATCCTGCAACTCTATAAGCTAGTTGAAATAATTCTCACTATACTGAGGATGTGAAATAATTAGTTGGCTAGCATTTCTCTAGGAGTGAGGAAGAATCTCATTTCGGTATGGATTCAGGAAACATCTGATTTGATTAATTTCCATTTACCTCATTATTCATTTTAAATTAAATGTTTTTTGTTTTTCAATTCATGTGCTTATATGTCCTTATATAGAATTAATGAATAAATGAGTAGCATGAGTGAATGAAAAAGCATTTGTCAAATGTTCACCTTATTCTAAGTTTAAAACTCCTTACAGTCCAGAGCAGAGGATTTCGACATGCTCAGATAGACTGAAGAGCTTGTTTTCAGGAAACGTGAAATAATATCAAATGGCAGTGACTTGGAAAGGCTGAAGCATGCATAGACACTCTGTAGGTGGTTCTTGTCTGCTCCTCATGTGGTAAACAGTGACTTCTCTGGCTGGCTGCAGTTGTGGAGCTGGAAAAGAGCTAACTATAAAAAGCTGTATTGGTCTAAACCTCTTCCTCTTTCTTAGTTGGGGCCCTTTGCTTGGTTTGCCTCCTTCAATGATGACATTCAGTGAAAGAATATTGTAAGGTGAGAAACCTCTGGCTTACTGAGGAGAGAAAAGCTGACATGGCTCAGGGAATATGGGTTTTGATGCTCTCTGCCTTAGTATTGGTGAAGTTGGAGGTTACAACTTTGTATATTTCCTGAAGAAATGTGCATATGGAATTTAAACACATTTATTTATTTCTTCTTGAATTGCTTCTTTAAGCATAAACTAAGGCAAAACTTGGTAGTTTTTCCCAATCAGTTTTCCTCTTATTTTTCAAGACTATATTCAATTCATCAAATGCTTATTGGGCACTTATTTTCCCATTTTTCTTGAAGAACACTGTGATATCAGAGAATGATGCTAAGTGAGGGAGGGCTGTGCAAGATCCATTGCCTCACTTTCTGCTCCAGACTCCATCTGGGTCCAGTGGTCAGATACAGATCAGGATTGGCTTGAGATGGCTCTGGATGCAGTGGGAGACCTCGACCCTTTGACTGAAACAATGATTGGGCACCTATAACATGCAAGAAATATAATTGTGAATATATAAAGAAATTAACCCCCTCCCCCCCCCCCCCCCCCCCCCCCCCCCCCCCCCCCCCCGCTCCTTCCCCAGTCATTAAGGAACTTCTATTTTTATTGTGTCTGGGAGAGAGAATATTCACAGAGACACATAAAACAAGGACATTCCAGGAAAGAGAAGGCACTAACAAGTGACGAGGGACAGATCAGAAGTGCTAGAAGTGAGCCTGGAAAGAAGGTAAGAATTTTAAGAGATGGAAAAGAGATGAGGGAAGGCTGTGGAGGCTATATGATGCAAAGATAGAGAGATTAGGAATCAGAGATGTTGAATTTGAAGAAAAAGTAGGCCAGTTTGGCTGGAGTATATAGAATATGCTCTAGATACTCTAGATACTCTATCCATATTTATATAAATTTATCAGATTAGATTTTTTTACAAGAATGTTACGATTCAGATTTTTCATTAATTCAAGTGAATCTTCCTTCCACTTCAATTAAGTTTTGCTGTTCCCCTCCTTCCTCTTTTATTCTGTCTTTTTGTCTCTCTCCCCATCTCCTAGGGAATGATAAATATGTTATAATGCTTGCTATATTCCTTTGTTCTTTCTGCCCTAATCCATACTCATATGAGAATGTGCAGTTTGGGTTCCAACCAGACCTCAATAGTAGGCTAAGATTTCATTTTATATTATTTTCATCTGATTTTAGAAAAAAATGTTTTTTCTCCTCTCCTCCAGCCTCCTTCTTTTGGAAATGTGCATAAAAACCTACTTCTCAGATAGAGTGTCAGGGATTTTAAAAAATATACATCCTTGTGACCATACTCAGAAACAAATCTATAATCCCGATTCCTTAGTTTGAGACTAGGATTATAGTAGATTTGGAAGTTCCTTTAGCGATTAGTCCAACTTCTTTATTATAGTCCAAAGAGATGGAAGTACTTCACTCAAAGTCATACAAATAACAAGTGTCAAGATTTGGATTCAAACCTACAACCTTTGAGTTCAAATTCATTCTTTCCCCACATGATTAAGCAGCTTTTATAGCCACAGTACAGGTCAACTTAATTTTGTGTAAGTAAAATTTTTAAAATCATGCAATTTCTGATCCAATCATTCTGGAGATCAATTTGGATCTGCCCAAAGGGCAATCAAACTCTGCACATCCTTTGATCCAATGTCATTACTACATCTATATTCCAAAGACATAATAAAAAAGGATAAAGGACCTACATATATAAAAATGTTTATTGCAACTCTTTTAAAATTTATTATATCCTTTTATTTACAAGACATATGCATGGGTAATTTTTTCAGCATTGACCTTTGCAAAACCTTCTGTTCCAACTTTTTCCCTCCTACCCTAGATGGCAGGTAGACCAATACATGTTAAATATGTTAGCTTTCTTTTTTTTTTTTTTATTATAACTTTTTATTGACAGAACCCATGCCTGGGTAATTTTTTTTTTTTTTTTTACAACATTATCCCTTGCACTCACTTCTGTTCCGACTTTTCCCCTCCCTCCTTTCATCCTCTCCTCCCAGATGGCAAGCAATCCCTATCATGTTAAATATGTTAAAGTATATGTTAAATGCAATATACGTATACATATTTATACAGTTATCTTGCTACTGCAGCTCTTTTTACCGTGACAAAGAATTGGAAATCGAGGGAATGCCCATCAATTGGGGAATGGTTGGACAAGTTGTGGAATAGGAATGTAATGGAATATTATTTTTCTATAAGAAATGATGAGCAGGCAGATTTCAGAAAAACCTGGACTTACATGAAATGTTGTGCACAGAAGAAGCGAGCAGAACCGGGAGAACACTGTACACAATAACTGCAATATTATATGATAACCCAACAAATTTCATCCTTTGAAAATTTCTTGTATATATCCAATGACCATTTGCCAACTGGGGAATTGCTTTGATTCTTATAAGTTTGAATCAGTTTCCTATACATTTTGGAAATGAGGCTTTTATTGAAATATCCCACATCTATATTTAAACATTTTAAAATTTTACTTTATTTTTCAGTGAACAAAAATCTATCTCCCTTCTTTATCCCTCACCAATGGGGGTGGGGAGGGAAGAAAACACTCAGATTATAAATATGCATAATGAAGGAAAACGAATTCCCACATTAATCATATTCAAAAATAAATGCCTCAAAGGGCATCCTAAAACTATCACTTCTATACCGGAAGATGTAGATCATGTTTCATTCTGAGTACTTTGGAATAGTAGTTGGTGACTGATGAGAGTTCTGGAGTCTTTCAAAGTTATTTGCCTTTATACTGTTATTATTAGATAGTTCTAGTTTTGCTCATTTCAGTCTATATCAATTCATACAAGCACCCTCACTTCCACTTTCAATCCTTGCTCCTTGCAAGTAAAAAAAACCCCACTTACGTAGTTTCTACATGACACAGATAGAAACTCATAGACGTACGTAACTCATATCACTAAAATGAAATCATCTTTGTTTTGATAAGGAAGAACATACTCTGAGGGCAACATTAATAAGTATATCAACACCCAATGTGACTTGACGATTGGATATGAGAGTAGGAGTCATCTCATTGATCAAATGAAACATCCCCACTAGCCTGCCCCAGTGTCTGGAATTCCCGTTAGCAATATTCTTTAAGTCTATTCTTGAGCAAATTTTAAGTAGACTATCCCAGAATTCTATATAGCTGAAAAATCATCAAATAGGAAAGAAATCAGACTCCTATGCAAGACATAGTCTATTAAACAGGGGTTGGTAATGAATGGGGATGGCACATTGAATAGCTTCTTGACCCTGAAAATTGCCCAAAGTTTAGACATAATTTCAGTATATAAAGTAGGGATGGGGCAGATAGGTGAACATAGCGCCAGCCCTGAAGTCAGGAGGACCTGAGTTCAAATCTGAACTTAACACTTCTTAGCTGTGTGACCCTGGGCAAGTCACTTAATACCAATTGCCTCAGCAAAAAAAAAAAAAAAGTAGAGATAAATAGCTGACATATTAGCATCATCTGAGTTATTTGCGTAACCTATTAGAGCATCTGTTTTCATGTAGAAAAGGCTAAGGCCTCAAGAAAGTATTGAATCTGAGGACATGGAACATGTATTATACCTCTTCATGCTTGGTACGGCCATATCACTCAACACAAGCACGGGAATATATAATTAATTAATATTAAATTAAATTTATTATTATTTATCAATTTATTAAATTAAAATTAAATAATATTTAATAAAACTAAAAATTAAATTTAATAATATTAAATATTTAAAAATTCAATAAATACTAGTTAAAGTAAAATTGACTATGATCTGCCTCCCATCTACTTAATCTCTCACCACTGGTCTGCACAAACTTTCTGTTTCAGTTAGATTGGTCGGTCCCTTGCGGCCCCCTTAACACACCAGGAACTGTTGTTCAAAGTATTCCGGTAACCAGAGTAGGGGATTTAGAGGCAGTAAGACTAGAATTCACTGCCTCCCACATTTACTAGCTCCAGGACCTTGGCAAATCTCTTAAACTGTTTCTTCATGTATAAAAACAGGAATGATAATAGCATCTACCTCCTGTGATTGTTGTAAGAATAAAATGAGATAACATCTGTAAAGTGTTTTACAATCTGTAATGTGCTAGACTATATAAATGTTAGCTACGATAAGCAAGTCTTCCTTTCTCAGTGAAGAAAGGAGAGGTTATGTATTGTATCTTTGTGTATACCCAGCAGAGAATAGTGTCCTGTAGCTGCCCCCTAAATGTTCAAATCAAATATAATAATTCACATTTTATGGCACTTTTAAGTTTTATAAAGTTCTTCTTTATAAGAATCTGAGATAAGAGGCAAAAATATTATTATCTCTAATTCATATTTGGGGAAACTGAGGTTTGTAAAGGTTAAGTGATTTAGAAATCATGTGACAGCGTCACATAGCAAGCACCTTTTCTTAAAAATATTATTATGAACTTAGCAAACATCAATAAACATAAATATTTCAATAAGAACAGAAGAGAATTTTATATGAAATTGTGGATTTCTGCTCTTCTTTGAATTTTTAATCTTTCATTCTATTTCTAATATCATTTTCAGTACTTACCAATTCATTTTCTCTCCTCCCCCAGAAGCCTTCCTTTGGAATAAATAACTATAGTCAAAGTAAATCAACACATTGACTATATCTAAAAATGCATGTCTGTGCATTTTCTCCCAAAATTGGAATAATACTTTATTATTAGTTTTCTGAAGTCATGATTAGTTAATTGATTGAAGTTTTTAATTCTTTGAAAGTTGTTTTTTAAATATGATCATATAAACTGTTTTTTGGTTCTATTTACTCACTTCACTCTATATCAATTCCTACAAATCTCAGGTTTTTCTAAATCCTGATAAATTAAATGCCTCATTTCTCAAGGCACAATACTATCCTAATACATTTAGGCATCTGCTTCCATTTTATGGGTGAATTCATCTCATTCCCATTCACAGTAATAATAACTGTGGATTTCCCTCCATTCTATTGTCTTCTGCTTATCTTTCTTTTTACTTGGTTCTTCCTCAAAAGTCTGTTTTGTTTTTGACCACAGTCTCCCTTAATCCATCTTCCATTTTACCATTTTCCTCATCCTTATTTTCCTTATTTCTTTCCCTCCTATGGGATATGATTTATTACTATATGTGACTTAGTATATATATACTAAGGGAAGACTATATATATAGTCTTTGAATCAATTCTCATGAGAAAGAGATTTAAGTATTACCTGCCACCTCCTTCATTTTCCTCTCCATTGTAAAAGCCCTTCTTTGCATGTCTTTTTTATGTGAGATAATTTCCCTCATTTTCCCTCTCCCTTCCCCCTTCTCCCCAGTGCATTCTTTTTTCTTTGCTAAGGTAATTAGGGTTAATTGCCTTGCCCAAGGTCACACAGCTAGGAAGGATTAAGTGTCTGAGATCAGATTTGAACTCAGGTCCTGCTGGTTTTAGGGCTGGTGCTCTATCCACTGTGCTACCTAGCTGCCCCTCTCTCTTTTGAATTATTTTTTAGGAGATTATCCCAATATAAACACATTACATCCATAACTTCTATCTAAGCAGACTACTTCTAACTGTCCTAATAATGATAAAATTCTTAGGAGACATCTTTTCCATATAGGAACATAAACATTTTCACCTTTTAAGTGTTTTATGATTTCTTTTTCTTATATGCCTTTTTAAAAAGGCTTCTTTAGAGCCTTGTGCTTGAATGTCCAATTTTCTATTCAACTCTAGTCTTTTGATCAAGAACATTTGAGAGTCCTCTATTTTATTAAATAAATATTGAAAATTTGCTGGGCAAATTCTTCTTGGTTGTAATTCTAGCTTCTTCTCTTTGCATGTGGTAATACTCTATAGCCTAGTTCAGGTTTAGATTTTGTTGAGTCCTGTAAAGAAGAAAAAAAGAAAAAAGTTTTCAGTTATGGTAGAATCCCATGCTGTATTTAAATGTCACTTGCTTTCAAACTTTGTTTTCTATGAAAACGATAGGGAAACTTCTAAAATGGAACTTGGTACATATGTACTGCCGAATAAAAACCGATGATGAGTTGTGAATAGATGTACAAATCAAGTAATGGTGAGAACACCTTTAATAATATGCTGAATCTGTTCAATTGTTTTAGAATCTTTTAATCTTAGATGTAGGCAGCTATGAACAATCTATTTTGAGCCATTTTAGGGAGAAAGCTTTGTATTTCTAAACTTGCAGAAAAGAAATGCAAGTGGTTTTTATAAACTGGAAAAATAGCTCAGTTTTGATGTTCTGCACACTAACTTAAATGTGGCACCAATAAATCTGTACAAAAAGGAGAACTCTTTATAAGGTGGCTCATTGTAGGAAACCCTGTGTCTTCCCCTTCTAGCAAACGTATTGCACGATCAGCGATTTGCTATAAGAAACATACCAGATTAGCCACCATTAGCATCGTTATCTACTTGGTGTTTAAAAATCAACTGGTAATTCTGAAACACTGTAGAATGCATAAAGATTATTTTGTGATCATAACTCTTTGTTGGACTAGAGTATTTAAGCAGCATTCCTTGTCATCAGAACATGGTTAAAATTTAAAACTAGAAGTAGCAGAAAACTAGCTCGTAAAATTTATCCAAGGAGAGGGCAGGCTATGCTATCTTGGAGAAATAAACATTAAAACTTAAAGCAAAAAAAAAAAAATTCTAGCTTCTTGACTTGGAATATTGTAAAAGCCTTTAACATAGAAGCTCCTCAGTGGTGTGTGATCCTGATTGTGGCCCTATGATATTTGAATGATTTCTTTCTGGTTGCTTGCAATATTTCCTTCTTGACCAGGAATCCTGGAATTTGGTTTTTTAATCTTGAGAATTTTCACTTCTGGATGTGTTTCAGGAGGTAATTTGTTTTTGTTTTGTTTTTTTCAATTTATATTTTACCTTCTGAAACCAAGATATTGAGACATTTTTTCTTTGTAATTTTTAAAAATATGATGTCTAAGTTCTTTGACCATTGTTTTTAGGTAATACAATAATTCCTTTTTGGGGGTAATTTTTTAATTTTAAACTTAGATGTAAAATTAAAAAAGGTGGGGAAAAGAGCATTGCCATGTATACAGCAGACCATAAAAGACAATTCAAATAAAACAATAAATTTTAATTTCAAGAAAACCTATATAATATTAGACTTGTTTTCACAACTGACTCGTTTTCCTTTATTTCTCTGTTGGTTTTCTTTTGTTCTCTGCTATGTACTTTTTGTGTTTCCCCTCTCCCCCCACTTTCCTAAAAGTCAGAATTAAGTATAGAAATATAAATGTATGTATATATACCATATACATATATATACAAACATATAGACCTACAAATATATATATATATACATACACATATCTATAAGACTGTAATATGTTTATTTCCTCCTATCATCTGTTTTTCTGAAGGTGAATGACATCTTTTTTTCATAACTCTAAGTCTTTCCATGTTTTTCCAACTTGCTCATCATTTACTATACCATAGCAATATTCCAACCCAATCATATTCTATCTGAGAAATTGCCAAGGAAAGTTCCCCCACCCACCACATTTTCCCACATTACTTCTATTCTTGGCTACATAAGTTTTATTTATATAAGAAAAATTTAATTTAAAATAATTGAAATTATTCTTTTTACACTTTAACAATGCTCTCTCACCTCATAATATAGTTTAAGGTCTGATACTGCTCAGTCTATTTCCTTCACATCTTTTTTTTTCCTGTGGTTTCTTTGAAGTTCTTGACCTTTTATTCTTCCAAATTAACTTTGTTATTATTTTGTCTAACTCAGTAAGTTTTTTTTTTAGTAATTTAATTTGAAGGACATTGAGTAAGGATTAGTTAGGTATAACTTTATTTTTAAAATTATACTGGCTTTACCTATCCATGAACAATAAATATTACTTAGATCTGAGTTTACAAATATGTTATATATAAAATATTAAAAGTGTTTTACATTTGTGTTCATATAATTCCTGTGTCTGTTTTGGCAGGTGTTCAATTAAGGTACTTTATACTGAGTAGGTATTTTGAATGTTCTAAAACAATATTGAGTAATATTGCTGAAACACCAATAATTCTTAAATGATCTCTCCTTGATCTATTTTTCTGATGATATATCTAACATTTTTTTTCTATTTTAAAATTCTTTTTACTTTGTTTTATTGTTTTTTGTCAAATTCAAATTATTTTCTTCACTGTATTTTTGTGCCTCTTTTGCCATCATTTGGCCAATTCTATTTTTTAATTGTTATTTTCTTCTATATATGTAGCCTTTTTTAATCAGATTGTTCTCTTTTCATAATTCTATAGCATTACTCCCATTTCTTTTTTCAATTCTTCCTCTACTACTCTTTTCTCTTTAGCTTTTCCAGAAATTCTTGTTGGGCTTGGTGTCTAATCTGCATTTTTCTTTGAGACTTTGCTCATACTTATTTTCACATTGTTATCTTCTGAGTTGTGTCTTGATCTTCCTTGAAACCACAATAGCTTTTGATGATGTTTCTTTTTTATTCTATGTGCTTATTTTTACAATCAATTTTATGACTTTGAACATTATGTTAAAGTTGGGCTCTGCTACCTTGGGATGGAGAGGCATTGTCCCAAGCTTTAGGCTTTTTCATGCTGCTCTTTTCACAACTATTTCAAAGGATTTTTGGTACTTCCAAAATGACATTTTCTCTAGTGAAATGTGATCACTGCTCTCCAGGCCAGATAGGTCCTGGGCTCTCCTATAGCCACAAATGCTAGGACTCCTCACAGCCTTGGTATCATATTCAGGTCTCCTGTGCTCTTGTAGCTACAAGTGTAAATGTTCCTCTCTGCCTTGGAACTGTGGCCCTCCCTTATGATGGATTAAAAATGCTCTTCTCTGCCCTGGACCCACAAACTAGAATTTCACACAGGCAATGGAGTTGCCAAAGAGTACCTACCTGGTTCTGTGCTCCGCGTCAGTTCAGAGTATTCTGTAATCTCTTTCTGACCATTTGTTCAATCCCTTGAACATCTCTGGGCTGAGAGTTCCCAAAGCTACTACTGCTGTTGCCCTACGCACCTCTAAAACCCATCAATGAGGTCATCATGTATACTCTGGGGTGGTGTCTACCCTGAAGTCACAGATGTCTCCTGCTGATCTCCTCCGATCTTGGGCTAGAAAATGTCTCCCCTCAATCTTTTGTTGTCTGTGTTGCTGCAGAATTTGATTAAACTTTTCTGTAAGTTATTTGGAAGGGAATAGAGGAAAAGCTTGGCGGGACTGCTGCCTTTATCAATTCTACCTCTGCCTTCCACTTTTACTAGGTCAAACTTTAAGGTAAATTTCATAGTCTTGGTGCCGATTGCAAAGGCATGGTGGTGGTAATTAAAAACATTTTATCACCCCAACTTAAATATAAACTGGGTAAAAAAGAAAGATTGCTTGAAAAACTTCCTTGGCAAAGTTAAGGGCTCAAGTAACAAAATAAATGAAATATCTTTGTGTTCTTTTTGTGGCTGATATTGCTCATTAGATTTTTTTTTTTCCTCACAAGGAGAGTTCTAGTCCTTTTGGGAGTTTGCCAGTTCCTAGGGTTATCTCTGCTCTATTAATGATGCTGAGCCACTCCCAGCCAGGAAACCCCCCCAAACAAGAAAGCCCTTAGGTTAAAAAAACAAAACAAAACAAATACTACTTTTTTCTTTTCTTTTTTTCTTTTTGCAACCTTGCTTCCCTTCCAGAATAAGAACTCCCTTGAGCCAGCTTGATACTTATGTTGGTGTGAACAAATTCCTTTCAAACCTCATCATACCCTTGGCAGCTGGTGCCAGAAACATGGAGTTTCAGTTGATAATATTGAACTGTTAGAGTAGAGCTGGTATCCTTTACCTTGTATTTCTACAGCTTCACCCGGATCAGAGAACTCCTTAGACCATTAACAAAACAGAAATGCTGAACAAGGGGGTCTTACCTAGAACCAGGAGCCTTGGCTAAAGGGCTCTAAGAACAATTTTAGGGAGTTTCACTTTTCTTACCTCTATAATGAGGAGGTGGAAGTAGATGAGCTATGAGACTCCTTTAATTCAAAAAACATTATCAAATGCCTACTATACAGGGAGTTTATTAAAGACTAGCTACCAGTGACATTAGAAAAAGGAATTACACTTTACAGTGGCAGGTCAGTAGAAAGGAGGCAACACGTTATACAAGTAAATACACTTGGAATGATTCAATGGGATCATAAAGCCAAGGGATTCCAAAAATGAATAAAATAAGGGATGGGAGAAAGTGAAAGAAAGAAAGAAAGGAAGGGTGGGGTGAGGAGGGGGGGACAAAAAAGAAAGGGAGGGGGAGGAAGAAGGGAGAGTGGGAGGGATGTGGCAAAGACAAACTTTGCTTAAATTATAATTTAATTGTCTTTATATTTATCGTACCAACCTGGGAAAATCATATAAAGGAAGTCAAATATATGTTTCTTGTAAAATTCCTGAGGGCAGGCACTATGTATGACTATTCCTATTATGGTTATAAGTATATGGAGGGGTGTGTTGGAGCCACTTTTAATCAGAGTTGGTTATTAAATTTTTATTGTGAACATTTACAGCTTGGAAATAGGCAAACCTACAAATCAGGGCTCACTTCATTGTTTTCTTGATTATTTAGACTTAAGAAAGTGAT
Source organism: Antechinus flavipes (assembly GCF_016432865.1). Classification (NCBI taxonomy): domain Eukaryota; kingdom Metazoa; phylum Chordata; class Mammalia; order Dasyuromorphia; family Dasyuridae; genus Antechinus; species Antechinus flavipes. Next base: position 36,204,133 of record NC_067403.1, on the reverse strand, counting down.
GAAGAAAATATTAGGAATATAAATTAAATTTGAAAGTATAGAATACACATTTCTTTTAGAGAATTGGTGGTTAATAATTTACCAGCACATGAAAGCCTACAGAAATATATAACATAGATATATACACAAACACACACATATGTGTATCTGTGTATATGTGTGTGTGTATAGACAGACAAAGCTATCCAATACATATACCATGATATTTTGCCTAAAGTAGGCAATGAATACATGATTGCTAAATGAATTTATAATAATGTCCACATTAAATTTATTTATACATTTTAATATATTATTATATATTATATATGTAACGTTATATATGTGTGTGTATGTATGTATATATATATATATGTGTGTGTGTGTGTTTTTTGGCTGAGGCAATTGAATTTAAGTGCCCAGGGTTACACAGTTAAGAAGTGTTAAGTGTCTGAGGTCAAATTTGAACCCAGATCCTCCTAACTTCAGGGTTGATGCTCTATTTATTGGGCCACCTAGCTGTCCCTTCCACATTAAATTCAAATAAATTCATACCTGAAGGATGTTGCATATGTAGCACAGCTGCCAACAATTAATCTTAACAGAATTTTATTGTCTTGGTCTCTAAAGTGTGGGAAAACTGGAGCCACACAAAGCAGAGACAAGTTTTAGAAATCAAATGGCAAATTAATCATTTTCAGAGTGAGGAATTCAGTTTGAAAACTCGAAATTCTACTGGGCAGGAGAGTTCTTTCTATTGTAGGAAAGGTAGAGATTTTATATACAAATCATAAATGGGAAAGGATGGGGAAGATAGATTACAAGACAATCAATTTCAGGGCCTGTGTGATTTCCCATGACAAGTCCACAAATGCAGGACAATTTCAGTTTACTGTACTGTGGATCCTTACTTGGGGGAACAGGACTAAAGTTTTCTGACAGGAACAACTTCTGCAATTTTTGTTTTATTTCATTTAACATACATATACAAGAGAATATTGTTAAGAATTGATTGATCATTTCAAGCTGGATTGTAGACTGACTCCTAAGCTGGAAAAGGCAGCTTTGAGAAATCTAAATTATTGGTATATTCATTATATATATTTTGATAATTATAAAAATCATAATTTTCCCTCAGTACATATGCACATATATTTGCTTAGAATCTGAGTCTTTTTCTCTCTCTCCATATATATATATACACAATCACAATTCTATTGAGATAAATCCAATTTATATGACTTCCTTTGGCAATGGTACACTGCCCACCACAATGGGGGAGCCTCTTGTTGGCTATGTCCTTTGCCTAAGTCCCCAAAATGCTTTTTTTTTTAAGAAATATAATTGACAAAGCCTCTATATTTAAAATTTATTCTGTTTCTGTTAAAAGTAATGATCTTTTTGTATGAGAAATAAACAATTACATTTGGCTTTTAATCTTTTTGTTGTTGTTATTAACCACATCCTGAATTCAGTTTTTACTTCTGTTCACTGAAGTATGTTAACTCTCTGAAGATCTATATTTGCCTACATCCTGCCTCTTAACGTAGCCCTCACTGTCTGATTTGAAAAGTAACACTTCAAAGTACATCTCTGTGGATTTTGAGCCTTCTTCACACACCTAAACTATTCAGTTGACATATAACAGTTAACTATCTGAAACTTTATAGCCACAGAGACAGATACATTACACTAATAGTTCTGGATAAAAGTTACAGTAACCTAGGGGCTTTACTAGTTAAGCATTTTAAAACCTTTTTTTTTTTTTTTTTTTTTTTGAGAGAAAAGGAAAGTTCTTATACTGATCCAGCAAAGGATTTTCCCTTTGTTCTCCCCTCCCCCCATGTCTTTTCCCAGATATTTTCACTCTAAAACAGGAATTGAGTATTATTCCTGGATTATCTTCCTCAGTTGCTATCTTTACCATCCTTAATTTATGAGTCTCTGGATTTCATGATTAAAGTACAAAGACCCACCTAGACATATGAAGCAATCTCTTTCTTAATTAAAGGTTAATTGGAATGTAGCCCATCTTCCACTCTAGTCAGCTAACACCTCGTTAGTGAGGGTGTGTGGGCTGCTGGCATGGAATTGGGGATTTTTATCACTTTTTGAGATCTAATCTCCAGTGGAGTACTGAACATAGAAAAAACTTGGGTAAGGTCTGGCATACTCTCTGATGGGGATAATTAAAAATTTAATACATTTTAAGTTTGCAAATATTCATTTTATAGAGATGGTTGGTCTGAAATTGAGGATTGGGAGAGGCTATTGATTAGATAGGTGGCAGCTAGGCTGTGGACAAATTTCTCTTGTACGACTTTGCCAAAAGCTTGTAGACTGTCATGCGAGGTTCTAAGAGCAGGAGGCCAGGCTACTAAGCAGAATGTCAGGAGGAGGAGTAAGAGGTTTCTGCTGCTTAAACCCTCTTTGAGCTACTAACTGCAGGTGATCCCACAAACCCAGGGAGAACCTTTTGGTTGCCCGAGCAAAGTTGTTTCTTTCCTATAGTAGGTATTTGTTGGTTCTCCAAAACACCCTCGTTCCCTTACTTACCAGTGAAAGTCTGAGTTCTAATGTCAATTCTGTTGAGCAAATCACAAGTTTTCGGAATCTCACTTTCCTGGTCTGGAAACCAAAGGAGTGGGATTGGATGACTTCTCAGTTCCTTCCCACTTTACCATTCACAGAGCGAGGATCCAACGCTTCTGCTTTCTTTGTATTCCTGCGCCAGCATGATGCCGGGCACGGAGTGGGCGCGTGAGAAACGATTGTTTCAAGCCTGATTCTTGTCAGTCTCCAGAAGGACCGGCCGGCGATAGTGGCGAGTCACCTGCAGGTGGCACTGCTCAAGGCTCGGACAGAGTCCGAGGATTCAATCCCCATGTGAGAGGAAGCAGGGGTTTAAGGAAAGCGGCGCCCGAGTTTTGCCAGCGCAGCAATTGCGCAAAGTCCAGCTGTGTGAGCCGAGCCTGGAGCGCCCGGACTGCCCGCTGCCGCCTGGCCACCTGCTGCCCACGACTGCTTGGCCGCTGCGCCCCTCTGCCCACTGCGGCCCGGCCGCCCATTGCCCACTACCGCCCGCCCTCTGCCCGCTGCGCCCAGACCGCAGCTGGGGGCCGGCGCGGGAAGCGGCAGAACTTGTTGTGGGCCTGGCCGGTGAATCTCTGCGGACCCACCCCTTTTGGGTCCGGGCGGCCGCGAGGCGTGGGGCGGGCAAGCCGTGGCGGGAAGCGCGGTGGCCGCGCCGAGGCCGGCGGCTCCGGCAGGAGCAAGTGGAGGGCGGCTCCCGGGGCGGGGCGGGGCCAGCCCATCTCCTTCCCTCCCGCCCTTCCTCCCCGCATCCACCTAGGCCACGGGAACCGCGGCGAAGACTCGCTCCATCCAGCCTCGTCGCAGGGCGCCCTGGACGCGTAGAGTCGGCGTGCTCCAAGCAACCAGGTAAGGGTGCCGCCGCCCAGGGGGCGGGCCAGGAGAGGTGCGGGGACTCCGGCCAGCCTGGAAGCCGGGGGGATAGGCTGGCGAAGGAGTGGAAGTGGGCGAGGGGGAGATCACCTTTCAGAAATCACTCCGGGGTGCTCTGTCCCGGAGGAATGGCAGAAAAAGCCTGGGACAGAAAGCGTCTCCTACTTTTCCCGTCCGAGTAAGGGGACGTGAATGGGACCGACTTACTCCGCAGGTAAGTGGCTCTGCCTTAGTAGTTAGCAGAGCTACGTCCAAATCCTGCCTTGGGAACTACTTTTGTGACCATATCCAGTCTCTTGGGGCTTCCCTTTCCTCCTTTGTAAACGGAGAGGGGTGGGCTAGAAGGGGCCTGAGGTCCCTAGGGCTTCTCGTCTCTTACTTTTGTAGGATTTCCTCGGGCTGGGCAGGCTGACAAGCGCCGGCGAATTGCACCTTGGGGCTAAGCTGGAGAGTCCCCAGTTTCCCCACCAGCTGGTACGGTTGCCCGGAGCTTTCCGGCCCCTTGTCTCCTAGCCTTTCGCGTTGGGAAGGCGGATTGATGCCTTCACAATTCCGGGGTGCGCTTGTTTTCCCAGCTGATATTCCAGTAGGGGTTTCCCCCTCCCCGCCCCGTTCCCAGCTCTTTGGACTCCAAAGAGAGAAGTCGGGGAAATTCTAGAAGTCGGTCTGTGTGCCTCCCTTAGTCTCCTTTTCATTCGTGTTCCTTTCCTTGACTCTTGGACTTGGGTGCTTTGAACGCTTGAAGTTTGGAGTTTGATCTGGAAATCGGAGAAAATTCCCCAGTCTTGGAAATGATCCCTTTCCTGGATTCCCTTTCCTCTCCTTCAAGGACAAGCAAATAAAATATGATGACGGAGCAGGTTTCGAACTGTTAACACACTTGGGAAAGCAGATGAATATGCAATTAGAAGAATTAATATGGAGGCAACCAGAGGGTTCCCTGAATAGCACACCGGCCTTGGAGTTAGGAGGACCCAGAAGAGTTAATATGGATGTCAGCACAAAAAGCAGCCAACATTGTGACTGGTGATTAAGAGGGCCGGAGGGCTGACAGTGTGCTGTACATGCACAGATGAGCCCTGTTTTTCCAACAGAAAATGTATATGCTTATTTTCCTCTTTGGAAAGTCTGAGAATTCGTTTTTCTTTTAGACAAAGTCCATTAGATTGTACAGCAAATTAAAGACGTGGCTTTCTCGGTTGGATTTTTAAAGTTAAACAGGTTAGTTTGTGCCATGTGGTGTTTATACTGTTACCTTTGTAGACTATTACTACTGTAACAAGAAATTATACATTCGATTGATAATTATATTTGAGTGTGTTGAAAAGGCCCAAAGTCTCTCTTGTAAGGTTAGATATGGAGGAGAATCATATTTATCTTTTCACAGATGTCAAATACATCTTCTAAAATGCAGGAGGCCTTCGCTAGCCCCTTAATTTCAACGCTTTTTTTAATTGTTAGCGTCCTATCAGTTCTGCCAGACTCTTCATGACCCCAATTGGGTTTTTTTTTGGCAGAGATAGCGCAGTGTTTTGCCGTTCCCTTCTCCACCTTATTTTACAGAAAAAGAAACTGAGGCAAATAGGGTGAAGTGACTTGCTGGACAAGTAGGTACCTGAGGCCAGATTTAAGTTCATGAAGAAGAATTCCTTAGATTTCAACCCTGGATTGTATCCATCGCACCACCTAGATACCCCCCTCCCCTTTTAATTATTTCCTACTTATCTGGTATATGGCTTGCTTTGTACATATTTATTTGCATGTTATCTCCCTCTGTAGATTATAGATATGCTCCTCGAGGTCATAAACACTATTCCCAGTGCCTTGCACATGGTATACTCTAATACATGTTTATTGAATTTATTGAATGAATGAAAATAGAAGAGTCTCTGTTAACTTATACTATTTGAGTCTGAGCTATCATTTCTTCTTACTAGATAATGGTAAAACATCTCAGTTTAAATCAGCCTCAAACTGGATCTTTTCATCTCTGAGTCTCATTTTTTTCTTCTCTGAAAATTGAAGGCTTTGGATTAGATCAGAGATATCAAACAGGCCTGTTGACGGGAACCATGTTAAAATGTAATAGACACATTTTTTTTAACAAAGTAAACAATGCAACAAAACATAGACAACATTGATAAATGACTTTCTACTATACAACTTACACTAGTTTCTTTTTTTTTTTATATTGAAGCTTTTTATTTTCAAAACATATGCAAGGATAATTTTTTTCAACATTGATCCTTAAAAAAGCTTGTGTTCCTATTTTTCCTCCCTTTCCCTAGCCCCACCCCATATATAGCATGTAATCTAATATATGTCTCTTGCTTTTTTGGGAGGGAGGAGGGCTGAGGCAATTGGAGTTAAGTAACTTGCCCAGGGTCACACAGCTAGGAAGTGTTAAGTGTCTGAGGTCATATTTAAACTCAGGTCCTCCTGATTTCAGGGCTGGTGCTCTATCCACTGCACCACTTTGGTCCCCCCAATATATGTCAAACATGGTGAAACTATATGTTAAATCTAATTTCACATACCTATTTACACAAGAAAAATCAGATCAAAAAGGAACAAAAATGAGAAAGAAAATAAAATTTGAGCAAATCACAACAAAAAGAGTGAAAATGCTATGTTGTGATCCACCCCCAGTTCCTACAGTCCTCTTTCTGGGTATAGATGGCTCTTATCATTACAAGATCATTGGAAGAGGTCTGAATCACCTCATTGTTGAAAAGAGCCATAGCCATCAGAACTGATCATTGTATAGTCTTGTTGTTGAAGTATATAATGATCTCCTGATTCTGCTCATTTCATTCAGCATCAGCTCATGTAAGTCTCTCCAAGCCTCTCTGAAATCATCCTGTCAGTCGTTTCTTATAGAACAATAATATTCCATAATATTCATACACTATGGGCATCCACCCAATTTCCAGTTCCTTGCCACATTTGTGCACACGTGGGTCCCTTTCCTTTCTTTAAGATCTCTTTGAGATACAAGCCTAGTAGAAACTCTGTTGGATCAAAGGGTATGCACAGTTTGATAGCCCTTTGGGCATATTTCCAAACTGCTCTCCAGAATTGCTGGATCAGGTCACAGCTCCACCGACAATGTATCAGTGTTTGTTTTCCCACATCCCTTCCAACATTTTTTTTTATTGTCTTTTCCTATCATCTCAGCCAATCTGAGAAGTGTTACACTAGTTTCTATGTGAGTCCTGTAACACTGGTATAGAAGCAGCTAGGTGACTCAGTGACTAGCGTGCTGGGCCTGGAGTTGGCAAGACCTGAGTTCAAATATTCCCTAGCTGTGTGACCCTGAGGAAGTCACTTAACCCAATCCATTGGAGAAGAAAATGGAAGACCACTCCAGTATCGTGGTCAAGAAAACCATATAGAGGGTCAGGAAAGGTCGGACATGACTCAACAACACCACTGGGATGACCCCTAAAGTATCTCTAAATTTATGAGCTTGTGAACTACCTAAGACTAGGAGCAAATTTAATGAAAACATGATAAATACCATAGGGTTAGAGGCCAGGAAAGTGTCATACACTAGGATTGAGATAATTTTTATTGACATGTGCCTAATGGGAGAAAGTCTGTCCTATTACCCTTCCTCTTCTCTCCAGTTAAGGTTTTGACTTCTAGGAACCTGAGATCGTGAGATTCATAAAGGATTCTCTTCCTGATATTTTCTTCCCCTATTCCCATCAGTACAGTCACTAGCTTCCTGTTTTGAAGTGTGAATATCTTCTTCCTTCTTAAATTAGCTAGCATTTTATTTCTTTATATACCTGTCACACAAACATTTTGTTAGAAGCAAGTAAGTAGTATAGAAGATAGAGCCCTGGGCTTCAAGTCAGGAAGACCCGAGATCAAATAAAACCTCAGAGATTTACTAGTTGTGCGATCCTGGGCAAGTCACTTAACTACTGTCTGCCTCAGTTTCCTCATTTGTAAAAGGGGGATAATAATGGCACCTACCTCCCAGGTTTGTTGTGAGGATCACATAAGATAATTGTAAAGGGCTTAGCATAATAAACTGAAAATAATAGATCCTATATAAATGTTAACTATTATTTATTAACTATTACTATTACTTGTAATGTCCATTATACAAACACATTTTATTAGGGGCAGCTAGAGGGCACAGTGGGAGACCTAGTGGACCTAGAGTTAGGATGAGTTCAAATTCAGCCTCAAACAATAGTTAGGTGACCCTGAGCAAGTCACTTAATCACGTTCTACCTCAGTTTCCTCAATTGTAAATGGTGATAATATCACCTACCTCACAGGGTTGTTCTGAGGATGAAATGAAATAATTTTAAAAGCACTTAGCATAAAGCCTGGAACATAACAAGTGATTGATAAATATTTATTTTCTTCTTTCCTTCCTTCCCTCCTTTCCTTCTTCCCTCTCTCCCTCTCTCCCTTCCTTCCCTCCCTCCCTCCCTTCTTCCCGTGCTTGGCAATTTCTGGCAAAGACTGGATGGTGGGGGAGGGGGGCTTTTTTTTTTTTTTGGGTGTGTTACAGAGAAGAAAAAAGCAAACATTAAGTGCTTACCTATGACTGATCTAAGTGCTTTGCAAATAATAGCTCATTTAATCCTTACAACAAATCTGGGAGAAAGGTGCTGTTATTATCCCCATTCTACAGTTGAGAAAACTGAAACAGACAGATTAAGTGACTTGTCCAGGATCACACAACTAATAAGTGTTTGTGGGAAGATATGAATTCAGGTCTTCCTGAATCCAGGTCTACTGCTCTGTCTTTTTCTTGTTTAGGTACGGACCGGTTGCGTGAGTTGGTTTCCTCTTCCAACTCGGTAAATTTGTGAAGTACATGCAGGGTCCAACATGATGATGGAAAGGTTGTCAGTACTGGGCTTAGTGCAATAGTATGTGCCCTGTGGGTACAAAAAAGGCTTGGTTGATGACAGTATTAAATAAAAATCCATTCTTCCACGATGTGTATATGGGCAAAATGAAATATAGAGTTGAGACTTGGGTATTTGTTTTGCACTTGGACTGGGATAGAAGCTCAGCAGGTCCTGTGAGTTAGAGAGATGCTTAGAGATCAGGGCCGTGGTACCCTAGCACTAGTAACCTTGCAGCAAACATTGTAGTTATTGGGTGACTTGAATTGCCAATCCCTATAAGGATTGCAACCAACATCAAAGATCTTTTAAATTTCTGCCCTTGTTGAAGCAATTTTGGCATCCAGCATCCCTTTTGCTCCAAATACTAAGCAGGATCCTAGACCCTATATCTGATCTTTCTTTTGGCTCTTCATCACTTTGTTTTAACAACCCCTCCTTCCCCCAATCACTGAAGAGTTGATTCCTCCACCTGGGATCTATTTCCACCTTGCCCTCAGGTTATTAGTTGGACCACCTCCCTGTAGATAACACACCAATATTAACCCTCCCTGGCTCTGTCTTGATCCCCAAAACTCTTTCTCCTGGCCCTGGGGTCCTTGGTTCCACCCATCCTGTTTCTGGCTCTCTGCTGAGAGAGAGAATGCTAAGTTCTCAAAGAGAGCAGGAGCTTTTGAAGTCAGAGACTCTTCAACTTCTGTTTTTCTGTCTCCAGCCTAATCTACCAGCCAGCATGGATGACTTGTTGCTTGACTCTTGCTTGGCTCCTGAGACCTGGGTCTTGCCTCTTAGCCCCATTTCTACTGCCTGTTAATCTTTGCCATTCTGGCCTATTGTTTAGAGCTTGTGTGACTTTTTCATGGTACTAAACTTATTGTCAGCCTAACAAAAATAATTTTCTAAACTTCACAGCTCCACACAAATGTCAACTCTTGCTCATGAAGGAAAGATGCAAATTCCCAGAATGGTACCTTCTGCCTCGTAATTTACAGAAAGTGAAAATTATTTGACTTGGGCAAGATGGGATTCAGTAGGTCTTGCTACCCTAGAGGGAGATGGGAGAAGAGCTTGATAAAATCAGGAATAATGATGGTAATCATCCTTATTTTTGTCTCATTGAAATAAGTACCACCAAGAACAGAAACCTGGGAGCATTGTTTTGTTCTCAGAGAATAGATGTACTGAGCCCTTTATTTTCCCCCATGCCTTCCTCTGGATTGCTGTTCCTAATACTTGCTTCTGCTTCTGTCTATTCAAATGACTTGCTCTTTATTACAGGCTATTTAGGTTCAATTTGGGAGTCCAGATCAGGTTTTTTAGTCTTGAGTTTAGTGTTCTTTACACCAATCACAGTTTTCTAGTCAGAACTCTAATATTGTTACTTTTTAAAATGGCTTTTGTATGTGTGTGAGTGCATAGACCATCTAATCTAGGAGGTCTTTACTATCTAAAGGAAGAAATATATATTTTTTTAAAATCTTAGGCCATAATTGAGTGATTATTAAAAGAAATCGAAGGCACCAAAATGTGTATCAGCACAATGAAAAACTACAAACTTAAAATTTATACATATAAGAAATACTTTGAAAAGAACTCATTCACAAAAAGCTGTTATACAAATTTGTTTGGAATTTGGAATACATTATTTCTAGAGGAACAATGTTCCATTTCTTAGCTTTGTCACCTAAAGTCTATTCAATACATAATATAACAGAAGCATAGCATAATAGCATATCATCTAAAAACTATGTGTAATAGTATTTCTATGAGAAAATGATTCTGTACAAAGTTTCAGTTTGTGATGTAAGAAAAACATATCATTTTTCTATTTCTTTCCTGAACATATCTTTCTTATTTTTTTAAAAATTAAAGCTTTTTATTTTCAAATCATATGCATGAATAATTTTTCAACACTGACCCTTGCAAAATCTTGTTGAATATAACTTTCTTTAAAAAGTTCTTTTTCATTTAACAAAAATTTACTACACAGGCTATTCTGTTTCAGTTTAGGAGTCCAGACCAGGTTCTGTAGTTTTGAGTTTGTATATCCAAAAATAAAATCCTTTATTGTTTATGCTCAAGAATATATGTCTCATTTTGAATCCCAAGTCATTAGACTGTCAGTCAAGAGCTAATTAAGATAATTCATCAGTCCTTGGGGATTTTGGTTCGTCAGTTGCATTGACAAGAATTCTGAAGTCTTTCAAAACTGGTTGTCTTTTCAATGTTTTTATCTCATAAATTGTTGTCTGGTTCTGCTCACTTCATTCAGCATTAGTAGATATAAGTCTTCTCAGATTTTTCCGAAACTGACCCTTTCATTATTTCTTATAACACAATAGCTAACAGGCTATCACATTCAAATGGCACTATTTTTCTAGGTATTCGCCAAATGATTGGCACTTTTAGTTTTTAGCTCTTTGCTATAATGATTTACATAATATATTATTATGCTGTATTATATGCTATATTATAATGCTATAAATATTTTTGTATTCTCTTCTACCCTTTGTTTGATCACTTTGGATCTAGTAGAATGTATTTATTTTTTAGTAACTTGACTAAAGGATAAAGATCTTAAATTCCCTAAAAAGAAGGTGTATGATTGTCATATCCAAAATTTCTCTCTTTCCCCATCTTCTATAATCTTGGCCCTTAAATTTTTTTTTTTTTTTGCAGAAGCATTTGGGGTAAAATGATTTGCTTAGGGTCACACAATTAAGTAATGTCAAGTGTCTGAAGCTAGATTTAAACTCATATCCTCCTGATTTTAGGGTTGGTGCTCTATCCACTGTGCCATCTAACTGCCCCCATTCTATATAATCTTTATTATAAAACAGAGAAATAGTTAAGCAAAATTGTCAAAATGACCAAATCTCACAACATGTGCATAATATCATATTTGGTAACATAGGCAATGTTGCATACTTAGGGTTTCTCTTTTCTCCATCCCCCATTCCCAAAAGAAGGAAAGTCCTTAGGAATCAAGATTATTTACCTTTGGTCTAGTGGGAGCTATTAAAAGGGATTCCTTAGCTCCTATGACCTACCTGGCTGTAGTATGACCTAGTTTGGGCAGGGATTGGGATTAAAGGTTTATGGAAGGTAGTAGGAGTCAAGGATATGAGTTTTCTATCGAGCCAGACTTAGAAGATTTGGGAGAGGGGGAAAAGGTAGCCACTAACAAAATCTCTGACTAGCCAAGTAGTACTTTTCCTCTATGCCTTCTTTCTCTCCTTTCCTATTATTCCTATTCATTTTTTTTCCTTTTTGAGCCAAGGGACTTATCTCTTTCCTTTCTACCAACATTTGGATTCAACAAACATGTATGAAATGTCTACTAAGTGTTAGGTGGCAAGAATAAGCTATATAGTATAGATCCTCTGCTCCAATTAAATTAGAATCTAATGGAGGTTTGGGGGTAGGGAGACATCACACTTTCCTTTATTTCATAGTTATTTAGGCACTAGGTAAATGCAAAAGAAAGGTCCAGGAAAAGAAATATGGGAATGTAGAGTAAGGAGAGAGCATTAATCACAAATTTACTTTTGATTTGCCTTGGCTATGGGAAAGCCCTGTTAACTTTTGAATGGAAAAGTTAGGTCATCAGAGTAATGCTTTAGGAAAATTACTCTGGTAGTAGTTTATAGAATAGCTAGACTGGAGAGAGGTTAGATAAGAGATAAATCAGCAAGATCAGTATAGGAGATGGTTACAACAGTTCAAATAAGATAATGCAATGATAGTGGAAAGGTGACAGACGCTAGAGTTATTATCAAAATAGAATTGGTCAGAAATTGGAAGAGGTTGAGAGAGAGAAGTTGGGTCATGAAAAGATTGGTGGTGGTATTAATAGAACTAGAAAAGCTAGGGAAAAGGATTAGTATTTTTTGAGGAGGAAAGATGAATTCAGTTTGGGTCCTGTTGTGTTGGAGCTGCTGATGGGATAACCACATGGAAAAGGATTTCAAGCAGGGAAATCCAATTCTGTAGGGCAGGAATTCTTCAACTAGGATCTACTGTAGATTTCGAGGTTTCCAAAAACTTGGGGAAAGACATGTTTTTATTTTCACTAATCTTTGGTTTTCTTCATAAGCCTATGTATTTAGTTTTATTCATTTAAAAACATGATTCTGAGAAGGGCTCCACAGGCTTTGTCAGACTACCAGAGAAAACACAAAGAAAGTTTGGGATCATTTGTTCTAGAGCATCTTCTTATGAGGAGACACAGGGAAAAAGTCCTGAGGATATAGGATTCAGGGACAAAAGTTTATAAAGAATCTGTGAAATGGTGTAATAATGGATAAAATTGTTTTATTTGTAAAGATGAAAGATGAGAAAGCAGGGATCCCAACAGTCTGTTGGAAGATCACCATCAACATGGTGCAAGTGAAGAAATTTGAATTAGCTTTTTTTATTATCATTATTATTACAGTGGTCTGGATGAATCCATAAGGGATAAATTCTATGTAAATGTGCTATTCTTTGTTTTCACTTAATTTTTCCTAGGAAAAGTTGCACTTAGGTTCTGCTTTTAGTTGTTTGTAGTTGTTTGTACTATTAAAAAAAAAAAAAAAAAGGAACCAACACTCTGGTGAATGTTCTTCCACTGTACTGCATTCCATATAGGTAGTCTCAATTCTCTTATGGAAAGGAAAAATGCAATTTCCTTATCAGTTCTGTAGGATCATGATCATTCATTATAGTTTAACTACTTTTTGGTGTTATCATTTACAGTAGTACAATTAATTGTGGGGAAAGTATATATAATTGTGTGGGATCTGTTTTCTTCTTGATGTCTTCATGTAAGTTCTTCCATATTTTTTTGAAATCCTCAGATTCATTATTTCGTCCTATACAATAATATTCCATTATAACCAATATGGTATATTCAGCCGTATACCAATTAAGGCAGGCCTTAAGACAGAGCTGCAGAACTAGAAATGTCTTTGAAAGTCTACTTCCTAAGACAGCTGGCTGGTCTCTCTGTGCTTTGCATGTATGGTTCAAGTTCAGTTATTTTTAAAAAATTAAATGAAGTTATGATGCAAATCCACATTTTACATGGTAGGATATGGTTGCTGTGTAGATTAGTTTTGGTTCTATGCTTTGAGGTTTGGGGTTATAAGGAAGCGGGGGAAGAAGGTTAAGAGGAAATGACTGGGTTAAAAATAAAAGATAACAATGAAACTTAATAAAATGAGAAACTTTTGCATTAGATATGGCCATAAGACTCTTGATTATATCTTGGGAATTCTTTATTGAGCTGAAGAAGAGTATACTTTGGCTGAGAATTTGGGAATCAGGAAGTTTCCAATTTTGCCTTCATAAGAATATGGGGACAGGAAGAGAAGATTAGATCAAGGACTTTGCAGTCTTTTTCTCTGGGCTTCCCTCCTCAATTCCCTCTCCCAGATCTCGTCATTGGTTTTGGGTCAAAGCCAGAAATGCCCTGATTTTTTAAAGCAGGTTAAAGAATGGAGTCTGGCAGCTATAGAAGCCAATGACGTTGGCAGACTTGTAGAACGTCTTATTAAAGGAATGGTTAGTGAGTAAAAGGAAGTGGTGATCACAGCCAGCCAGCATGATTTCATGAAGAGCACGTGATGTCAGACTTCCTTTTTTGATAGCTTTGCTAAGCTTGACATTAGCAAAAAATTTGACCAAGTTTCTATAACTATTTTTGTTAGAAATATGGAGAGATGTGGGCTAGATGAATTCAGTTGAATGACTAGACCAAAAGAATTGTCATGATTGGCTGGGATAAAAGGTTCTGGCAGATCACCTAAGAACTGAGCTTGGCTTTGTGCTATGAAGCCAATGACTTATATAAAGGCATAGGATGTATGTTTATCCATATATTTTTACCATATTTAAAATAAGTTGGATTACTTTCCCCAAGGTGAGAGGGAAAATCAGAACAAAAGGTTTTGCAAGGATTAATGTTGAAAAATTATTTATTCATGTGTTTTGAAAATAAATGGCTTTAGTAAAAATAGAAAAGAATGTATGTTTATCTTGTTTTCTGATGACAAAAAATGGGAGGGACAAACTAACACATTGGATAAGAGTCAAAATTCAAAAAGATCTTGCTGGATTAAAAAATAGTTTACTGTTTCCTTCTATAGCTCATTTTGTAGATGAGGAAGTGGAGGCAAATGAAGTTGGGTTATTTGTTCAAGGTCACACAACTGATGGGTTTCTGGGGCAGTCTTTGAACTCTTGAAGTCTGTCTGACTTCAGGCCCATTTTTCTGTCTACTGAGCCACCTAGCTTTCTCCTATACAGTGATTACAACATTGTAAAACAACTCAGCTCTGAAAGATTTAATAACCCTGATCTTCATCGGTTCAATAACTAATCATGATTACAGAATTTATGATGGCACATGCTTCCCATCTCTTGGCATGGGATGATGGACTATAACTGTGGAATGAAACATACATTTTCAGACATGATCAATGTGTTCATTTGTTTTCATTGACTATGCTTATTTATTTTTCTTTAAATTTTTTTTTATTATTCTTATTTTCCTCAGTTACATGTAAAAATTTCTTTTGTTATACATCTTCATTTACTTTTTACATATTTCCATATGAATCATGTTGGGAAAGAAAAATCAGAACAAAAGGGAAAAAGCACAAGAAAAAAAGTGAAAATAGTTAAGTGTTGATCTACATTCAGTTTCCATAGTACACTCTGGATGCAGATGGTGTTTTCCATCCAAAGTTTATTGGGATTACCTTTGATGGGATCTATGTTTTTCAATGTGGAGGGAAGTTGAGAAAGAATGGGAGGCTAGCATTGTATTGCTTGTATAAGCAGTACAAGTGCAACTCCCTCCCCCCCAAAAAAAAATTAGGAAAGAAAAAAAAATTACAAAACATGTTAAAAATATACAGGAGAGAACAAAAGAAAGGGGACCTGGATAAGCTGGGTAATATTGGTTGTGCTGTGTTAAATTTAGTGTACACTATTTTCTAATTAATAGAGATTTGTTGTTTTTTATACAATCTGTTCTTTGTGGATGGAAATGTTCATATTTACTGATATTTGCCAAGTTCAGAATTAAAAAAAAAACAAAGAAGATCTTGATTTCCTAGTCCAACTAGTGCAACCAAACAAGCAAGGGAACATTACTCCTGCTCTGGCCTAGCTTTTTTCTTTCTCTGTTGAGGCCTTATAGGATCATAGATCTAAAATTGGACCATTAAATTCAATTTCCTCATTCTTCAGATGAAGAAACTGAGGATTAGGGAAGATAATTGACTCGCTTTAAGATCACACAGGTAATGATCATCAATTAATCATGTAACCAGTTTAACTTCATATTCTTTTCTACCTTTGACTACCTAGCCTCCTTGTTCTGTTGCTCCTTATCCTTTCTCAAACTCCAGCTCTGGGTTCCCTCTACCTTCTCTCCTTCTCCTCTACTATAGCTAGCTGAACGCTGCTGGAAGAAGCCACGTGACTGTGCCAACAGGATCTGCTATATATTTGATATTTAATTCTAACTGGATTCTTACTAATTTACAATAATTCTCTGTTGTAATCCCCAATATGTCTGTCCCAAAGCTTGATCCTCTTTCACATCCCTCCCTTATTGTCATTCCCTCTTTCCTGCTGCCTACAAACATACTCAGATCCTTTTCATTCTTTAAAAACTTTCTCTTGACTTTGTTGAATTTTTGAACTATTACCCCCTACCTACCACTCATCCTCTTTCACTGCCAACTTCTCCTAAATCTGATTTCAGTCCTTACTTTCACTTCTTTACTAATGATTCTACCAATGGACTGAAACTATTCTTTCCAAGTTTGCCAAGGGTCTCTTTATCTTTTTTTCCATTTAAAATATTTTATTGATCTCTTTTGTTTTTATGTCATCATTATTTGTGTAAATAGCCTTCCCTTGTAACAAAAATTCAAAAAAGAACAAGGGGGGGAAAATTCAGCAAGGCTTATATATTAACTGAGTCTGATAGCATCTGCAGTGGTCCATACCTCTGAGTGCCCACTTCTGTAAAGAGGGGTAAGAGTTGCATTTTTTTTTTCATCTCTTCTCTGGAGCTAAATTTGCTCATTACCCTTATATGTTGTAATTACATTGTTGTAGTCATTTCTTATAATGTTTTCATGATTAGTCTTAATTCACTTTGCATTAGTTCAAATCAACCTTTCCTTGCTTATCTGAAACTTAAACTTCATAATCATTCTTTGCAGTACAACCTGTCATATTCATGTACTACAGTTTGTTGTTTCCCAGTTAGTGGGCACCTACTTGTTTCCAGTTCTTTGCTTCCACCAAAAGCCCTGGGATGACTATTTTGTTGTACATAGGACTTTTCATTTTTGCTTTGGTTTCCTTTATGACATCTAGAAGTGGGTCCTCTGGTTCAAAGGGTTTAGACATTTTAGTTCCAAATTGCATTCCAGAATGAATTGATCGCTTCACCAACAGAGAATATATTGATATTCTTTTTACAATCTTTGTATAACTCTTCCAACATTGACTTTCTAGTTTTGTAATCTTTGCTAATTTCTCCTGGATGTTGCTGAAACTTGAGAAGTTTCCATTTTGATTTCTTTCATTTTATTACATAGTTGTCAATAGTTAACAGTTCTTTTGAGAATTGTTTGTTCTTATTCTTTGGCCATTTATCTATACAATGATCATCTCTTAATTGCTAAATCTAATCACCTTTCTTATCCTTCTTAAGCTCTCTAAAGCAGTTGACTTGTATATTTCCTTTCTCTTGAGTGTTCTCTCAATTCTAATTTGTGTTTTTGTGATACATCTTTCCTCTAGATTTCCTTTAAGTCTGAAAATTCCTGCTCAGTCTCCTTTCCTAGATCATTATCCATGGCCCAACCCCTGTGGTTGATATTTTTTCTCAGGGCTCTGTTTTATATTGTCTCTTTTTTGATGGTATAATAAACCTCCCCTGACTTGAAATATTTCTAAGTAGATATCTCCCAGATATTCATATCCATCCCTCAACTCTTTACTGAGCTTGACTTGCATTAACAATTGCTTATTAGACATTTCAAATTGAATGTCATGTAGGTATCTCAAGTGCATTACATACAGCTCATCATCTCCCTGTATCCAGCTCCCTTTCTAACTTCTCATATTTGTTGAGCATGCCGGCTTCTTTCTAGTTACCCAACTTAAAAACCTTTAAGTTATTCTTGAGTTCTTCTCTTTCCATATCCAATACTTGTTAACCTTTGTCAATTTTCCTTACTTAATCTCTCAAATATATCCCCTTCTTAATCTACTATTCTGTGTCAGTCCTTCATTATCTCTCACCTGGAATATTACAGTATTTTTCTGTTTGATCTTTGTTTTCTCCATGCCATCCTTCTCACACATATCAAGTTGACATGCCTTAAGCATAGATCTGGTTGTGTCACAATCATACTAAAAAACCTTTAGAAGTTTCCTATTATGTCTAGGATAAAATTTACAGACTCTGCTGTTTTGCCATTTAAAGCCCTTCATGATCTATTTTCAACTAGTCTTTCTAGAATAATTACATTAGATTATTCCCCCTCATATACTCTTTTTTTTCTTCTAGCTAGACTGTTCTATTTGACATTCCTGGTGGTATGCACCATTTCCTGCCACTGAGACTTTGCACAGACTGATTCCTGTACCTTCCATGTATTGTTTTCTCATCTTTATCTCCTAACTCCCTTTAGCACTTGGCTCAAGTTCCACCTTCTACTTGAAGTATTTCCTGACTTCTCCAGATATTAAAACACTCTCTCTCTCTCTCTCTCTTCCTTTCTCCTTCCTTCCCTTAAATAATAGTTTAGTTTTCCCCTAGTTACACATAAAGACAATTTTCAACATTCATAAATTTTTTTATTTTCAAATTTTCTCTCTTCATCCTTTACCTCTCCATTCCCTGACATAACAAGCAATTTGTTATAAGCTTTACATGTTCAATCATGCAAAACATGTTATATCTCTTTCCCAAATTATTTTGTACTTATTTTACATGTTATTTATTTACTTACCTGTATGTAACATGTTTCCTGCATACTATTTCCTTCAAGAAGGATCTATATTTCTTAAAATTAGGAAATATTTTAATTTTGTCTTTGTATTTTCAATACTTAGCAAAACATGATTCACACAGTAGGTGCTTCATAAATGTATGGTGAGTTGAATTGGAACATTGAACTGTATCTTATAATGTGAAATCAAATTGTGATAAATATAATGTTTTGATTTCAGTTTTTTTTTTTTTTTTTTTTTTACACAGACTGATTGGAGAGCTATGGTTAGGTAACACTTTAGATGAAAAAGACCAGGTGATTGAAGTGGACTACAGGGTCAATCTGAGGAGTCCATAGTATGATATAAGGACCAGTAAATCAAATGCAGTCTTAGATTATTGTTACAAAGGATTTATTTATAATTAGAGAGGTGATAGAAACTCTGTGACACTACTCTGTGTCACTACTCTGTGTCAGTCAACATATCTGGAGTAATCCTGGACACCACAGCTTAGGAAGGGTTTTAATGAGATGGACATAGTAGGGGAAAAGATAGCCAGGATGGTTGAGGGCCTTGATTTTATTCCATAGAAGACTGAATTAGCTTGGAAAAGGGAAGACGTGATAGTTATATGCTATTATTTGGTGGACTTTCAAAGGAGGGTCTTAGTGGGGATAATGGGTAGAAATTGTGGGGGCAAATTTCGGCTTTATCTCACAGTGAAATGGGCTGCCTTAGGAAAGTTTTAGGTCCCTCTCCCCCAACTTATGATATTCAGACAAAGGTCAAATAACCACTTGTTGGGTATGTTTTACCCAGAGGAAATTCTTGTTTCAGTATGGGTTGGATTAGGTGGTACTGACGTCTCTGCCCACAATGAGATTCTATGATTTGGTAAGATGAGAGAGGGTGGTAAGCGGCAGTTGGCAGAAGGAAGAAGGGAGTAAAAACCCAAGGGGCAGCAGGATTTCAGGGATTTCCTATGGCTGCAGGCCATTGCAGTGGATATAAATTGGCTGTGGTTATGTCTGTCTGTATTGGATTTCATTTAATATAACTTCAACCAAAAGCCACAGAAACCAAATATCATTTTAAATGAATGTAATTTGATGATTGAATGTTTCTTGAACTGAGCATATTCTCAATGGATGACATGAATTTTCAGCATTCTGTGTCCTCATTTACTCCAATATTATGTTTCAACCACAGCTAGTGAGATCTCCACATGATATCTCAAGAGAATAAAACTATAGCCCATATTTTTTGCTCAAGAGGAATGATTTCGAGGTTTATTTTTGTGTAGGTTTTAAATACAAAGAAGTTAGTACTTTCATGCTGTGAATTCTTAAAAAATAAGCAGTTTAAAAATCTTATAATGTAAGCCCCATATTTTGTCATTGAAACACCAATGGAATTTGAACCTACAAATTTGGGTATAGGAAAATGTTTATTATCTCCTAGTAGATACATGGGTTGGACATATACCTTTTTAAAAATAACTTTTTATTGACAGAACCCATGCCAGGGTAATTTTTTACAGCATTATCCCTTGCACTCACTTCTGTTCCGATTTTCTCCCTCCCTTCTTCCCTCCACCCCCCTCCCTCCACCCCCTCCCTCAGATGGCAAGCAGTCCTTTACAGGACATATACATTTTTAAAGGAATTTGCCTAAATCTTTAGTTTTTTCCTCAATGTACTTAGAAATACATAGAGGGGCATTATACTCTAATGCATTAGCTCTCGAGCCTTTGTTCTGAGTGGCTGATGTTCTTGTTGAAACTGATAATAATCAGGAATATATTGTGTTGGTCCTGTAGAATGTCACAGGTCTTTCACCCTATCAGTATAATAATAGCTGGCATTTAAATATCACTTTTAGATTTGAAAAGGGCTTTGCATATATTATCTCATTGTATCATCCTAGTCAGTGCTGTTATCATCCCCATTTTTACAAATGGGGAAACTGAGTTTGAAACAACTTAAGTGATTTGGTCAGGGACTCATGGCTAGCTCCTGAGGCAAGATTCAAACTCAGATCTTCATTACTCTAAGAATATTACACGATCTATTCTACCATCTAATTGCCTACTTGTTGTCCTCTTCTTCCTTCTTCCTTTTTCTTCTTTTTCTTCTTCCTCCTCCTCCTTCTTCTTCCTTCTTCCTTTTTCTTATTTCTCCCTTCCTTCTCCCTCGTCCTTCTTCTTTCTTCCTTCTCCCTTCTTTTTCTTCCTGTTCCTTTTCCTCTTCCTCCTCCTCCTAATTACATGTACAGATAATTTTCAGCATTCATTTTTATAAGATTTTGAGTTCCAAAATTTTTTCTCCCTTCCTTCTTTCCCTCTTCTCTTAGATAACAAGCAATCCATTATAGGTTATGCATGTACAATCGTGTTAAATATATTTCTACATTAGTCATGTTGTGAAAGAAGAATCATAACAAAAGGGAAAATCCATAAGAAGGAAAAAATAAAACAATAACAAAGTGAAAACAGTATGGTTCTACCTGCATTTAAACTCTGTAGTTCTTTTTCTAGATGTTTATCATTTTCTATCACAAGTCTTCTGGAATTGTCTTGGATCATTGTGTTGCTGAGAAGAGTTAAGTCTATCATAGTTGATCATTGTACAATGTTGTTGTTATTTGTACATCACTCTCCTGGTTCTTCTTACTTCTTTCTGCATCAATTCATGTTAGTCTTTCCAGGTTTTTCTGAAATCTGCCCGCTCATCATTTCTTCTAGAGCAATATATTCCATTACATTCATATATCACAATTTGTTCATGCATTCCCCAATTGTTAGGAATCCCTTCAATTGCCAGTTCTTTGCCACCACAGAATGAGCTGCCATAAATATTTTTATATCTTTCCCCCCTTTTCATGATCCCCTTGGGATATAGACCTAATCTAACTGCCTTTTCTCATGCTAGCTCCTTGCTTTCCCCAAGATCTTCTTAAATTTTTCCTTAGCTTTTAATAATGTTTATAGGTAATATAATATTGCCTCTGAAAGTCATGGGGCAACAAATTCAGTGAGAACCTGTTTGCCTCAGTTTCTTCAACTGTAAAATGGGAATTAAGTAGCAGGATTGTTGGAGATCTGAGGACGAGACAGTGATGGATAAAACTTCTGTCTATTCCAGTTTTTAACCACTTGTCTAGAACATTAGATTTCTAAAATCCAGAAGGATGCTACTTTGGTCTCTCCTACATGCTATCCTTCACATGCACAGATTTTTGTTTATAATTTCTGCTGACTCCTTTTTGCTTCTAGAATCAGGTTCAAATTCTTTGGCTTGGGATTTGAAGCTTTCCCCAGACTGACACCATTGTTTCCTGTACGTATCCTGCCTTCACATTGCTGTGCCTTTCTTAATGAAACTGTGTCCTATGTGTAGTATGATTTAACTCTTCCTTGCTTTAACTGTTGAATGTTGACCCTTTTTATTTTAAACATTACTTCTTTCAGGAAGATTTACCTTATTTCTCAACTAATAACTACCTCCCTCCCTCCCCTTCAAGTCATGTGTTATTTTTGTGTTGTTATCTATATATATGTCATATTTCTCCCTCCCACCCCAGGAAGTGCCGTGGCTATGTGGACAATGTCTCATCTAAATTTTGTCTCACCCTTATAGTCTGTGTCTGGTATATATAGTAGGAGCTTAATAAACACTTGTTGAATTGAATTTATTTTTCCTGAATGCTTAAATTTCTTAGGTTCTGATACTAGAAGTTGATAGTTGTTATTGCAATGATGTTGAATTTCTTCATATCTAATAACTGACCTCTGTATAACTTAGAAGATATTACAGATTCTTAGGGAAATCCAGCCCTCATAGTCATTTCCCCATTCTTCCATAGAGCAGTTAGTAGTAATAGATGATAGAGCACTGGACTCAAGAAGATCAAATTTGACCTCAAACACTTACTAGCTCTGTGACCTGAACATGATAACTTAACAAGCATTTTTCTTAATTTCCTCAGCTGAAAAATGAGAATAATAACAGCAGGTTTATTGTGAAGCCCAGATGAGATTGTGTTTGTAAAAAGCACAGTGCCATAGTATGTGTTTTACAAAAATATTTATTTATTTCCCATTCTTACCTGCCACATAGTAGATACTATTAAGTACTTATTCCCATTTCCCTCTATTTTGCTTTTTTTGAATAAATGAGGTATAGAAAATTGTACTTGACAACAAAGATGAGTAAAATTTTGGAATGAATGTGTAAATATAGTAGTTCCTTTGCTAAGCAATATACAGTTAGAGGTATTGCAGGTAACTTTGTGCTAGGACAGAATTAATTCCAGTTTAAATATTTCTATAGCAGTTTTATTGAATTATAGTTGTTAGTAGAAAGAACTTCTAGTTCATTCCTCTTATTTTACATATGAAAATATTGAGTCAAGGAAGGTAGAGGGGAATGAAATACATTTAGAATGTCCTTCTAATTACTTGCTGAATTGGGGCTTTCTAATGAGTAGAATACCAGAAAAATAGATCTCTTTCTCACTCTCCTGTTAATTTGTTGTTTAATCAATAAAGATATTTAATACATAAAGGTTTATAATGAATCTTATGCTTCAGGAAGGTTCATGGTTTAATATCATAAGGTACTGTCAAGTAGTTAAGAATAAGGTTCTGTTTAATGATGGTATATTGTATTATTGCTCTCTTAATGTTTCTCTAATAATTAATCTGCTTGATTCAGGTAGAAAGTTATGGTGCATTAGACTCATTTTCTAGTTTAGAAAAGTGAGACTAACAAAAAAAAAACTGGGAGCCCAAAAGCAAATTCAGATGTAATGTTTGTCAGATTTTCCTTGAAACTTTTAGAAGTAGAGAAGTAGATCCGTTATTTAAAGAATATATTTTAGAAGAAAACTAAGAATTGATTTCCTTTTTTTTAAATTAAAGCTTTTTATTTACAAAACATATGCATAGATAATTTTTCAACATTGACCCTTACAAAACCTTGTGTTCCATATTTTCCCCTTCTTCCCCTACCTCCTCCCCTAGATGGCAAATAATCCAATATATGTTAAACACGTTAAAATATATTCAATCCAATATTTGTATACATATTTATACAATTATCTTGCTGCTCAAGAAAAATCAGATCAAAAAGGAAAAAAAAATGAGAAAGGAAACAAAGAGCTGATTTCTTAGAGGAAATTCCTACTGCCTAACCAAGTAGAGATCTTTTTGTTTAAAAAAAAAAAACAAACTCTTTTTATTATGGACTTGGGACTAGCAACAATAAAGATAAACATTTTCACAAATAAAGAGTAGAAATAAAAGATAATAAATGAAATTGTCAATTGCTAACACATTCAGCTTGGGTTTTTAGGTATATATTACATTTAACAAGCTAACACCAACATTGCCCTGATTGTCTATATCCCCTGCTGAACTTTAAAATTGTTTTTGTTTCTTTCTTTGTATAATCTTTCTTGTCTTTTTTGGGGGGAAGGGACATCATTTTCACCACCTCCAAATTCTCCTTTCCCTCTCCAAAACCCTTCTTTTTAACAAGTGGAATCAAAAAAAAAAAAAAAAAAAAAAAAAACAAATACACTCATTGGCCTCTAGAGTATCAATTTTTAAAGGATAGGGAGATTTTTAATATTAGTTTTTTAAGAATTTGATTGGTTATTATCTGGATCAGAGTTCTTAATAGCTAGAATTTGTTAAATAGACATGTGCATAAGAGAAAACCAGTGACTTTTAAATGTCCTGGACAAAGATATAAATTGAATCAATATTAGATAGGGAATAATGCCTTTTTTTAATGATTAAAGAGCTGGTCAAGATTCAGAAGATAGGGCAGGTTTAAATGGGCACCTCGTGATTTTATTTAATGTTATTATAAATGAAAAGAGGAAGGAGCATAATTTCCAAGTCTGCAGATGGCACTAATATTTTTGTATAATGAAAGGCTGAGCTGGGGATAAACGTTAGAAGGATTCTCTTAAGCTTATGTGAATAAGAGTACTTATTAGCAGATGAGCTTCAGTGGGGTAAGAAATAATTGATCTTAGTTCTGGAGGAAAACCACCCTAACAATTAGAGCTATCCAAAAATGGGACACCTGGGAAGATAGTAATCCAGTAATGGACTGAGTACCAAGGATCTCCAATCCCCTGGGCACTTGGACCGATGCCCTCTTCTGAGTGCAGAGAATTTCCCATGGGATCTCTCTACCTTGTTGCCTCCAGATGCAGAACTCTGTCTCTGATCTTCCTCTGGTAACATGTGTACTTCTACCTGCCTTTTTTTTTTTTGTGAACCCCTATTATTGAAGAAGTCACTTAAAGTAGCTTTTCACTAAATACCATTTTGAGTGGTGTGAATTTAGATTTTTTGCTGGAGTAATTGTGTGGAGGTTGGGTAGTCTGCCTATCCCGCCATTCTATCTGCCCTTGTGAGGAAGGGGGAAAACAATTTCCCATCTCCTGCCTTCATCTTCCTTTACTGGTCACTGCAGCTGAGAAGCCTAAGGCTCTGCTCAGAGCCAAACTCCGAGATATATTGATAACCTCCTGGAATTTATTCTGTTACATATTCCCCATTCCAGTGATTCTGAACTGTCATTCACTCACCTTTCTCCATCCCCACTGCCTGATGCCTTATTTCCATTCCCCTCAGTCCTTCCCCATTCCAGAGTCCCTACCTACTTCTATTCTAGCCTTCACTGGGCTTTTTGCAAGTCTGCTCTGTAAATAACAAACTTGCTTTCATCTTAAATCTTTTTCTTCTCCTGTCCTTGTCTTTTGGCTGTAACTGAGACCTTGATCCCTCCTCATGATTCAACTTTCCTTTCTATCACTGGGTGAACTTTCACTCATTCATCTCCACTCACTGGTCAAGGTGGGGAGAAGTCGCCATATTCTGGGCTCTCGCTCTAGCACTGTGATTCAGGAGCCTCTCCTCCTTTGAGGGATCACTTAACCCACATCTACACTCCCATCAAAATTCTGGTAGCTGCTGTCTACTAACCCACTTTTTTTCCTTAGTGAGTTCAGTGCTTGACTCATGGCCTTTCTCTCCTCTCCAACTTCTGTCTTGTTCTAGGGGACTTCACATATATACTGATACTCCCTCAAACACCCCAATCTCCTGATTCTTCAGCTTACTCATTTCAAATGACCTATTCAAATGGCACCCCAGCTCAGCTATACATAGAAGTAATTATACCTTTCATCTTTCTATCATCTCCAGATGTACTATGAATTCTGAAATTTCCTAATTTAATCATAGTCTGTTGTCACTCTACTTCTTTCTTCTTTACCTTGTAATCCCAAACCCTATTCTTAGTCTGCACCTCGACCTCCCATCACTCAATCCCTTATTTCTTTCCCAGGCCATTCATTACCCCTGCATTAGCAACAATCTCCTTTTGCCATCTTGATCCCTTGGTAAACAGTCATCTCTGCATTGTCTTCTTTCGACTCCCTTCCCCCCATCTTATTTTGTCACCAATCTTGCCCTGCCCAGCCTTAATTTGGATTGTTCCTTCCATCTGCTGCCTTAACCCCAACTCCTGAGCTTCTGAATTTAAGTTGGAAAATATAATTAAATGTGCTGATGAAGCCACTACAAATTCATTTTATGTCATCTCAACCGGACGCTCACTACTGCAAGGCAATCCTTGTACACTTCCCTAAATAACTTGAGATTTCACTTAACACATTGTCTTTTCTTTCCCTCTTTTTTCTTCTCTCTTTAAATCTTTCAAGGCTCCCATTCCTGACCCTTTTAGCTAAGAAGTTTGCTTGATAACTCAAGGAAAACATTGGAACCCATTTGTTCCAGCTCTTCTCTTTCTTATTTTTCATTACCTAGGTGCTTCTACCATCATCTCCTCTTCTTATTTCTCATATAAGGAATTGGCCCTTCTTTTTGATAGGACCTGACTCTTTCCAACATTCATAAATGATCCTTTCTGATTCCACACACACACACAACTCTCTCTAACTCTCTCTATAACACACACACTCTCTCTCTCTCACTCTCTCATCTTCAATCTTTCCTTGTTTACTAATGCCTACAAATACAAATATGCCCATGTCTTCCTCATTCTGAAAAAAAAAAACTCATTTAATCCAAATACTCCCCACTAGTCACCACTTCATATTTCTTCTCTCTTTTGTCACTAAATTTCTTGCGAAGGCTATCTGTAACCGATGCATGTGATTCCTTTTCTTTTACTTTTCTTTAACTCGCCACAATCTCTTCTCTGACCTCATTGTTCAGTTGAAATTTCTCTCTCCAAAATGACCAATAATCTCTTAATTGACAGACCAAATGACCTTTTCTTAATCTTCTTTATCCTTAACTTATCTGTAGCTTTTGACACAGTGAATGGCTCTCCTCCTTGATGCTCTCTTCTCTCTAGGATTCCATGATGCTCTTCTGTCCTGGTTCTCTTCCTACTTATCTGACTACTTCTTCTCAGTCTCATTGCTTGATGTTCAGCAGATCACTTCTTGATCCCTAGGGTTCTGTCTTAGATCCTCTTTTCTCTCGATTTTATCTTAGTCAGTCATTCCATCAGCTCCCATGGATTCAATGATCGTCTTTATGCTGATGATTTTCAGATCTCTATATCCAGCTCTAGCCTCCCAATTCATATCTCCAACTGCCTGTTGTATATTTCAAACTGGAAATCTGGTATATATATTAAGCTTAATGTGTCCAAAACTGAGCTCATCACCTTGACTGCCAAATCATTTCCTTTTCCTAATTTCCCAATTACTGTGGAAAATACCATCATCTTCCTAGTCAACCAGTCATCCTTAACTCTATTTTCTCCTACTCCCCTATCCAATCTGTTGCCAAATCTTGTCGATTTTGCTTTTGCAATATCTCTCATATATATTCCGCTCTCATCTGGAAAAAAAAAAAAAAACAACCCCAACACAATTAATTACTTTGGTATAGGCCCTCTTATATCTGGACTATTGCAATGCCCTGATTGGACTCCTTACTCAAATCTCTCCCCATTTCAGCTCATTTTCCAATGAACTGTGAAAAATCAATCTTACTATAAAGCTCAGAGCTGACCATATTGACTTCCTTCCATTTCTGCCTCCCCCAACAAATTATCATCTCTAAGGTCAAGAATAAAAAACTATTTATGATATTCAAAGCCTTTTCCCACCTCCTACTCCTAACTTTTCATTTCATGCTTCTTCTCATCTTATCTCTTTAGTCTATTTTTGTGATTTTTTTTGAATCTTAATTTTAATTTTTTATTATAGCTTTTTATTTACAAGATATATGCATAGGTAATTTTTCAGCATTGACCCTTGCAAAACCTTCTGTATTTTGTGACATACTTGAGTTGAAAGCCATGATTTACTTAAAACATAGGCTCAGTTCATATTATTTGTGAAGTCAATAACTTTCACTCCAAATACTTATTAAGAGTATGGGCAAGATAAGGAAGCTGGAATGGATGACTTTCCTTAGGGTTCTGTTTTGTAAAAGAAACAATAGAAAGTCTTATGAAATGATACAAAGTCTTTCTTCAGTTAAACTTCCTTTTGTTCCACCTCCAGCCTCAAGTGGTAGTTTTGATATTGATTCTTGGGCATCTTTTGTGACATTCCTGAGTTGTACTCTTTTACTCTCACTGCCTGTCTGCTTGTTCCAGATGACACCTTATTAGGCTGGAGAGAGACAGACAGACAGAGATGGAGAGAGAGAGAGAGAGAAGGAGAGAGAGAAGAAGAGAAAGAGAAAGGATGAGAGAGGGAGAGAGAGGGAAAAAAAGAGAGAGAAAGAGGGAGAGAGAAAAGGAGAGAGGGAGAGAGAGAGAAATGGAGAGAAGAGAAAATGAGAATGAGTATGTGTGTGTGTGTGTGTGTAGTTAGATGAGCTTCATAAATAGCTATAAATGTGAAATACAAACTGGGGGAAAGAATGGAAATAAAAAGGTGAAACAAGTGCAATTGCTGAATTAGGTCATGGATTTATTAACCACTAGATACTACATACAACATTCCTGCTTTGAAGAAAGATGGAAGTCTGATATTATGTTATCATGAGACTGTTGATTTTTAGGAAAGAAGGGCCGTCTTGTAACATGGCATAGAGGATAGATTTCTGGATATGGAATCAGAACACTACCTTAGATATTTACTAGCTGGGTAATTGTGAACAAATCCCTTAGCCTTTTCAGTGCCTCAGTTTTCTCATTTGTAAAAAAGTAAATAATAGTTGCACCACTTGCCCTGTGATTAGTGGGAAGAAAGTGTTTTGCAAATTCACATAAATGTGAATTATTATTGTCATTGTCTACAAAATGGAATGGAATGAAGTTGGTGATTGGTTTGGAGCAGTGGCAGTGGTTTGAGATAGGGAGGCCCTTTTAGCTATTTCTTGCTATTTCTTTCTTTTCTCCTTTTCTTTGTGTCTTGTTGGCCCAGAAAGAGCAAAATGGGTAGAGGAGGAGAGAGCCTAGTTGAGGGGGACATGGAATTACCTAACTTCTCTTAAAAAAAAAATCTTTTTATATGATGATCAGTTCTGATGGACGTGGCCTCTTCAACAGTGAGATGATTCAAATCAGTTCCAATTGTTTAGTGATGAAGAGAGCCATCTACACCCAGAGATAGAACTGTGGGAACCGAGTGTGGAACACAACACAGCATTCTCACTCTTTTTGTTGTTTACGTGCATTTTATTTTGCTTCGCTCTTTTTTTTTTTTTTCTGGTTTGATTTTATTTTTCTTGTGCAGCAAAATAATCATACAAATATGTATGCATAAATTAGATATAACATATTTCTATCATGTTTAATATATATTGGACTACTTGCCATCTGGAAGAGGGGGTAGGAAAAGAGGGGGTAATTGGAACACAGCGTTTTGTAAGGGCTAATGTTGAAGAATTGTCCATGCATATGTTTTGAAAAATAAAAAACTTTAATAATGAAAAAAAATTTTCTTTTGAACTGGGCAGTAAGTACCCTAAAAATGGAAGAATCATATTTGTCCCTCACTAGATTTATTTATTTATATATATACATATACATAAATTCAGATTTATTTATACATATATATAATTATATACATTTATGCACATAATATACATTTATTTATACATTACACATATGCATATGTATATATATACATATTTAAAATGAATATATAATATAAATTGCATACATTATAAAATAGAATTGTATTGTATATTTAGTATAATGTAAGGTTTATTTAATATGATTTATTATGTTATACTACATTGTACATGACATGAATCATAACTTATACAAATAATTTACTTTATATGATTATACCATGTGATTTATATATGTAACAGACGTATGCATATGTGTATGTTTATATGTATGAATGTATGTAAATGGGTAGAGGGGGAGACAGAGAAAAAGGGGGGAGACAAAAAAGGGGGGGAGAGAGAAGGAGGGAGGGACAGAGAGGCAGGGGGAGGGGAGGAAAGAGGAGGAGGGGAAGGAGAGAGAGAGGGAGAAGAGGGAGGGGAGAGAGAAGGAAGGAGAGAAAGAAAAGGAGATACACATAGACATATCTATACACAGAGACAGACAGAGTTGTATACTCCTTGGTTCAATGGAAAGGACCAACAGCTGGTAGGAGATGCAGCATCTGGTGTCGACTCCACCATTGACTTCCCCGGGACTGAGCAAATGTCCCTCTCTGAGCTCAGTGTTCCCATTTGAAAAATAAAGGGATTGGCCTGAAAGGTGTCAGGTTTCTTTCAACGGTTATAGTCTAATATCTTTCCATAAAAGTAATTCAGAAAAATTATAGTAAAGAGTTTGAGGACGTGGCCATCCTTCTCTTTTCAAATAACAAACTCTTTTTTCTGGAGTTTTTCACAAGTGGTGCTTAATCTCATTCATCAGCCCCAAAAGCATTCTATCCCATAAATGCAGAGATAATGGGAAAAAAAAGTCCATGTAGGATGTTCTTATGTAAAAGCTTCGTTTTTGTGGGTCATTGTTTTTCTCTGAATCAGTCAGAAACAGGAAGAGAAACGTTTTTCAGATAAAGAGTATATGTTAAACTGTTGCTTGCTTAAAAGCTACACTCTCACATAATACTTTTGCAATTTTGGGAAATGAAACAGTAACTTCCTATTGCTCATGGTTCAACAATTGATTAGCATCTATGTTTTTTTATTTAAGGCATCAGATAGTGTGGTGGACGTGGAGTCAGGAACGGCTGTATTTGGATCCTATCTCGGATACTCCCTAGCTATGCGACGATGGGTAAGCCACTTAATTTGGAAACCTCAGATTTCTATAATCTATAAAATGGGACCGGTTAAGGCTTGTACTTACCTTCTCAGATAATAAGAGGGGTGTGTGTGTATGTGTGTGTGTGTGTGTGTGTGTGTGTGTGTAGAGGCAGACAGAGACGGACAACCAGAGAGAACCTGAGACAGAGAGAGGATTCACACATACAAGTGTTATAATCTCAAATGCAATAAAAGCCTTTTTGTAAATTATAAAGTATCATATAAATATTACTTATAAATTTATGATTGCTTCTGTTGCTTAATTTCCTTTTTTTTTTTTTTTTTTTAACAAAAGGGATGATATAAATGCTTAAATTGAAAATAAGTAGTGGAGGAAGAGAGGCAAGGTGGCATAGGAGAAATAACATAAGTTAGTTAGAGTCTTAGAACCGGAGATTCAAATTTCAGCTGTGCACTTATTTGCTGCATGATTGAGGGCAAGTCACTGGGCCTGAGTTCCCAGTAAAATGAAGGATTTAAAATTCCTTCTAGATATAGAGGAGTGATCCTATTATCTCATGTTGCCAACCAAGGCATGAGCTTGGCTTTCTCCACCATTATGGAAGTACCTTAAGGCATACAGGCCAGTATGTACAAAATATACTCTATAAAGATAAATGTTAGGTAGGAGGAAAGTGAATTTAAAAATATTTTATTGTGGAGATTGGAAATTCTTGCTGGACTTGTATCTCTCTCATTTCAAGACTTCTTTGAACTTTGGACTTCTTTGATTTTTTAGTTTATGATCTTTGAACTTCCTCTCTTCCTACTAAAACAACGTCATTTCATCCATGCCTTCCTTATTGCCCCATTTAGAATGGTATTGAATGGCTCTGTCGGCACATATCCATTGATGACTATGAATACTAGTGTGGTTTAACAGCACAGTTTTGTCTAACCCCTGATAATTTATCAGCAATCTATGTTTTCCAATCATCTTGTTGTAAAAGAATTATACTATTGATGTCACTCAGCATTAGGTCATTTCTGATAATGAATGTGCCATCTTGCTCAAATCATTTTATTTTTGTTTATCAATTTGTTTATTGATGATGTTCTTTTCCTTTAAATATTAATTTCTATCCCTTCCCTACCCACTGAGAAGGCAAAGAATATTTCAGTTATACATGTGAAATCATGCAAAATGTCTTTCCGTATTAGCCATATTGTAAAACAAAACTGTGTGAGTTTGTAATTAGAGTAGTTCTCTCTGGATAGCATTTTAAAAAAATCATAAGTTCTTTAGAATTATCTTGGATCATTATCTTGATCTGTGTAACCAAGTCTTTCACAACTGATAATCGTTACAACATTGCTGTTAGAGTGACTATTGATCTCTTGATAGTTCTTGCTTCACTTTGCATTAGTTCATATAGGTCTTGCCATGGGTTTTCTCAAGTCACCACTCTTGTTCTTTCCTATAGAATCATAGTACTCCTTCACAGTCATATGCCATAACTTGTTTAGTCATTTCCCAATTGGTGGACATCCCCTCAATTTCTATATCTTTACCACCACAAAAAAATTGCTAGAGGTGTGTGTGTGTGTGTGTGTATACATACGTATACACAATGTACACATACACACAAATTTGTATATATCAACTTTTTCTTTGGTCTTTTAAAAAATATCTCCATATTTGTCATGTGCAAGAAAAATCAGACAAAAAGGGGAAAAAACACAAGAAATAAAAAAAGCAACAAAAAAGTAAAAATATCATGATTCATTCCACATTCAGTCTCCATAGTTCTCTTTCTGGATACAATTAGCATTTTCCATCTTGAGTCTATTGGAATTCCTTGAATTACTACATTATTGAGAAGAGCCAAGTCCATCACAGTTGATCATTGTATAATCTTATTGTTGCTATGCACACTCTTGATTCTGCTCACTTCACTCAGCATTAGTTCATGTAAGTCTCTCTAGACTTTTTGGAAATTCACTCTGTTCATCATTTCTTATGAAATAACAATATTCCGCTACCATCATATACCATAACTTTTTCAGTTATTCCTCAACTGATGGGTATCCACTCAAATAGCAGTTCCTTGCTCCTACAAAAAGAACTACTACAAACTTTTTTTGCGCATATAGACCCTTTCCCCTCTTTTATGATCTTTTTGGGATAGAGACCCAGGATTAAGACTGCTGGATCAGAGAGTATGCTAAGTTTTATAGTCCCTTGGACACAGTGCCAAACTGATAACGCAGTTTTATAGTACTTTGTGCATAGTTTTAGATTGTTCTTAAGAATGATTGCACCAGTTTTCTACTCTACCAGTAATTCTTTCATGTATGTTATTTTCCCTCATCCCCTCCACATTTGTCATTTCTGGAAGGTTTTAAATGGTATCTCAGAAGTATTTTAATTTGCCTTTCTGTAATGGATAGTGATTTAGAGCATTTTTAAAAATGATGATAAATAGCTTTGATTTCTTATTCTAAAACTTGTCTGCATCTTTTGACCATTTATCAATTGGAGAATTGCTCTTATTTTTATGAATTTGACCCTACTCCTTATATATTTGAGAAATGAGGCCTTTATCAGAGAAACTTGCTGTAAAAGTTTTTGAAATCAGTTCACTGTCTTATGTTACCTTTTAGCAAGATGTAGAGTTTTTGATTATCTCTTTTAATTAGGTCTATTTTTGCTTTGGGTTTATCTGAGATTATGGTTGCTACTCTTGCCTTTTTTACTTTAGCTGAAGTAGAACAGATTTTGCTTTAACCTTTTATTTTATTTATTTATTTTATTTATTTATCCTATTTATTTACCTTCTCACCTTATTGTTAAGGACAGAAATAAATAAAATTATTTATTATTTTGAAATAAATTCAATTATTTAATTGAAATTATATTCAATTTAATTGAAATTCAAGAATTTCAGCTTGAAGTGTGTTCATAACATTGTTGGATTCTGCTATCTGCTTCTGTTTTATAGATTGCCTCATTCCATTTACATTCACAATTGTGATTACTGTGTATTTCTTCCATCTTGTTGTCTTCTGCTTATCCTTGTCTTTCTTTTTATTGTGCTTCTCTTTAAAAGTCTATTTTGCTTCCGATTGCTGCTTTTCTTAATCAATTCTCCCTTTTATTACCCTCCCCCTATTTTTTATTCCCTTCTCCTCCCATTTCCCATTTCTATGCCCAAATGAATGTGTGTGTGTGTGTGTGTGTGTGTTCTTTCCTCTTTGAACCAATTCTTATAAGAGTGAGGTTCAAGTATTGTTCATTACCTTCCTCCCCTCATTTCCCTGCAATTATAAAAACTCTTTCTTACGTATCTCTTTTATGTGGGAAAAAAATTTCCCATTCTACCTTTCCTTTCCCCCATTTCCAAGTCATTCCTCTTTCTCAACCCTTTATTTTTCTGAGATGCTTGCAACATAATTGATTCATACTTGTGCCAGATTCTGTCTTTGTAGATTCCTAAAAATAATAAAGTTCTTAAAAGTTACATGTATCATCGTTCCATATAAGAATATAAGCAGTTCAACTCTATTGAATCCGTTATGATTACTCTTTACTGTTTACTTTTTGAATCTTCTGTTTGAATGTCAGATTTTATATTCGGATTTGCCCTTTTCGTCAGGAATACTTGGCAGTCCTCTATTTCATTAATTACCTATTTCTTCCCCTGAAAGATTGCAGTCAATTTTGCTTTTTTTTTTTTTAACATGGCTTTCAGAGAGTTCAATAATTCTTAAATGATCTCTCCTTGATTACCAGTTCAGTTGTTTTTTTGAGGAGATAGTTAAGATTTTCTTCTACTTTTTTATCCTTTGTTGACTTCTCACAGTCATAAGTTTCTACTTGCCCAGTGCTCAATATTTTTTTTCCTACCTCTTTTACCAAGCTATTAATTTTCTTTTCATAACTTTCTTGTATCACTCATGTTTCTTTTCCCAATTTTTCCTCTACTAATTTTATCTGGCTTTGGGTCCAATTAGCATATTTCATTGAGACTTTGCTTGTGAGTGTTTCCACATTACAGTTATCCCTTTCCTATTGCAGGGGTTAGGGGCATATATCCCCCCCTGTAATCTGGAAAATTCATATAATTTTTTTCTCCCTCCCTTTGTACAAGAGAAGTCTGAATTTTTTTAAAATGTCTTTTATGAAGTGTTCACAATACCTTATTGTAAAAATTGGGTTAAGTATTTCATTTTAGGTTTGACCTTTGTATATCTCTGTGGCTTAAACTCCTCCCAAATTCCTATTTAATTTCTTAGGCTGGACTTTGATATGTCAACATCTGATGGGAAAGTTGTGATATGGAAGAGATAATTGTATTCTAAATTTGTGCCTTAGAGTTAGCTTTTTTATGGTCAAACTTCAGGCTTTTTCATGCTGCTGTTGTCAGAGCTAGTTTTGGGAGTTTGGAGTTTTTGGTACTTCCAAAGTGGTGCTGTCCTGGGAGATGGGTAGTCACTGCTTTCCTGCACTGTGTTCTGGTCCTTACCCAGGAAAGAACTCGGCTCTCCTGCAACCACTAATACTAGTCCTCCTCTTGGAACTGTGACCAGTCCCTTGTAGCCATAACTACTATTTCTTTTCTATGCTCTATAATTTTGAACAGTGCCCCTACTCTCTTGGGACTGATCACAGATGTTCTTCTTGCCATAAAACTGTGACCCAAAACTGCCTCTAGGCAAGAGTTCCACTCAATGCCAGATTCATTCAGTGCCAACAAAGGGTCTCCTGTGATCTCTTTCTGACGGGTTGTCAGAGACTTATGGTCTCTGAGCTGACAGCTCCTGAAGCAACTGCTGTTGCTATTGGGCTACTTACCACACCTTTCCTGATGCTCCTGCTCTGTCGCTGTTGTTTTATGCTATTTTATGTTATATGCATACCATATGGTTTATGTTTTCTGACCTTTTGTTGGTTTGTTGCTCCAAAATTTGATTTGAGGTATTATTTTAAAGTTGTTTGGAAAAGATTGTTGGGGAGGTGATTCAGGCCAATTCCAATAAACTTGTGATGGAGAGAACCAGCTACCTCTAAAAGGAGGATGTAGGAACTGAATATGGATCACAACATAGTATTTTCACCTTTTTGTTGTTGTTGTTTGCTTGTTTGTTGTTTTCTCATTTTCCCCCGTTTTGGATCTGATTTTTTTTGTGCAGCATGATAAATGTGGAAATATATTAGGAAGAATTGCACATGTTTAACTTATATTGAATTTCTTGCTGTCTGGGGAAGGGAGTAGGGAATAGGGGAAAAGGAGGGAGAAAAATTTAAAACACAGGTTTTGCAGGAGTGAGTGTTAAAAGCTATATTTGCATATATTTTGAAAATAAAAAGCTATTATTAAAAATTTAAAAAAAGAAAGGATTGTTGGGAGAAAATTTTCCTGAATAAGTAAGAGGGAGCATTGTGGGATATAAAGTGGATAATTTTGATTACATTAAATTAAAATACAAATAAACCAATGTAGCCAAGACTAGGAGGAAAGCAAAAATTGGAAGAAAATTTTTTTCTATCCCTATTCTTAAATAAAAGCCTCAAATCTGTAATATATAGAAGACTTGTCAAATGTAATAGAATATGTTATTTCCCAATTGATAAATGATCAAAGGATATGAACAAGCAGTTTTTGAAGAAGAAATCAAAGATATATAGTCATATGGAAAATGCTCAAACCATGACTGATGAGAGAAATGCTAATTTAAAAAAGCTCTGAGATACCATCTTACCTCTATCAAATTGACTAAAATCACAGAAGGTAAAAAGGAGAAATGGTGGCGGGTATGTGAAAAAATTGAGATAGAAATACATTGTTAGTGGAATTGTGAACTGATCCAATCACTTTGGAGAGCAATTTGGAATTATGCCCCCAAAGTTATAAAACTGAATCTTTTAACCCGGCAATACCAGTATTATGTCTGTTTTCCATGATGATCAGGATAAAAGGAAAAAAATCTCTGTGTTCTAAAATAGAGCAGCAAGAAATTGGAGTTGGAATCTTTGCCAAGAAAACCCCAGAAGAGTTGGACATGGTTGAAAAACAACTAAACAACAAGAGAACATCCTATACAGTAACAGCAGTCTTGTTTGAAGAGTAATTGTGAATGACTAAACTATTGTAAGCATTATAATCATTCAAATCAAATATAAAGGATTTAGGAAGGAAAATGCTATCTACCTTTAGAGAAAAAAGAGCTATATATTTGTATGTATATTTGTATGGTTCCCCATATGTATCTGTATCAAACATTGACCTTCTCTAGGTTTGGAGGGGATGGAGGGAGTGAACTCAAAATGTAGCCTGTGTATACTTTCAGGTGAAACATTTTTGTAATAGTTACAGTTGTGAAAGAAGAAAGAGATCAAAAGGGGAAAAAAAACCACATGAAAGATTAAAGTAAGTGAAAAAATATGCTTTGATCTACATTCAGACTGCAGCAATTCTTTATCTGGATGTGGATAGCATTTTCTGTGGTAAGTCCTTTATACTTATCTTAAATCATTTTGTTGCTGAGAAGAGCTGAATCATTCATGGTTGATCATCTCACAATGTTGCTGTTACTGTGCACAATGTTCTCCTGGTTCTGCTCACTTCACTCAGCATAAGTTCATATAAGTCTTTTCAGGTTTTTCTGAAATCTACCTGTTCATCATTTCTGATTGCACAGTAATATTTCATTCATATACTATAGTTTATTCATACATTTTCCAATTTATGAACATCTTCTCCATTTCCAGTATTTTACCACCACAAGAAGAACTGCTCTAAATATTTTTGCACATGTAGGTCCTTTTCACTTTTTTATGATCTCTTTGGGAAACAGATCTAGCAGTAGTATTACTGGATCTAAGGATATGTATAATTTGTTTGCCCGTTGGATGTTCAGTATGAGCTATTCTTGATGACCCTACGCTGGCTTTTAGTTACCGTTGCTTCCTTTTTAAAGTTCTCAAAAGACATACCTTTAATAATGAGTTCAAGGATTTTGATAAAAATCAGTCAAGCTTACTGGTTCATGGTTTGGGAAAAGCACCTTTTTTTTTTTTTTTTTGAAAATTTAAACTTTTGCTCATTTCCAGTTCTGCAGTGCCTCTATTCTTTAGAATATTCCTATGATTACCAACTGAAACTTGGTAGTCTTATCAGGCTCTTTGACTATTCATTGACTTAATTGATCTGGAATTGGTGACTTGAAACTCACTCTGTATACTAAGTAATTTCGCCTTTTTTGAGTTTCATTTATCTTGAGTTTCTACTTCTTTGTTATTTTTTCCCTATGGTTTGAAGATGTTATGATAAAAAAAGAAACAAAAGCAAAATAGGAGTGGTTTTAGATACTGTTATCTTTTAACCTTGTCCTAGTGACCTCAAATGGTTGACTGATTCCTGTTTGATTCCAACTTTCTTTGACACTAAAGATGATCACATTCTACTTCCCTCATCTTGTCTAATCGTTCCACTAACCAAGTCAAATCAAGTCAAAGCCAGAAGCATTTATTAGACATCTACTTTCTATGTGCAAAGTGCTAGAGTAATTAGGGGCTAAGGACAGAAAGAAAAGTTAAATCCAATATATGCATACATATTTATACATTTATCTGGCTGCACAAGAAAAATCAAATCAAAAAGGGAAAAAATGAGAAAGAAAACAAAATGCAAGCAAACAACAACAAAAAGAAAATGCTATGTTGTGATCCACACTCAGTTTTCACTGTTCTCTCTCTGGGTGTAGTTGCTGTCTCCATCACAAGATCATTGGAACTGGTCAGGATCATCTCATTGTTGAAAAGAGCCACATCCATCAGAATTGCTCATCGCATATAACAACTATTTAACAAATGCTTTTTGACACACTGACTTCTGTCTCCTGACCTAATGGCCACTGTCTATGATCTCTTTAGTGCTACTGGGCATTATTAGTTGCCTACTGGTTTAGCAGTAGTTGCCCTACCTTCTCACCAAACATGACAGAAGATATTTTTTGTCTTTCTCTGGGAGTTTCTGACCCCTGAGATTATTCCTATTGTAGTCATAGAGCAGCAACAGATTTTAAGCTTTAAAAATCATTTCCAGGGGCAGCTATGTAGCACAGTGGATAAAGCACCAGCCTTGAAGTCAGGAGGACCTGAGTTCAAATGTAGACTCAGACACTTAATACTTCCTAGCTGTGTGACTCTGGATAAGTTGCTTAATCTCAATTACCTCAGCAAAAAAATAAAAATCATTTCCTCTGACCCCTTCATTTTACATATGGGGAAACTGAGGGCCTTAAAGTGAAGAGACTTGATAAAGACCACACAGATAGATAGTTGACAAAACTTGAAAGTAAACCTGGGTTGCCTGATTCCAAATCTGGCACTTTTTTGTGTAGTGACCCCCTTAGGGTCTTTTTCAACTCAGTTCACCTCAATTCAATTCAACCAACATTTATCGGGCACTTATTATTTGCTGGATACACAGAGACTAGCATGAAAAGGGCCATGTAAAATATTCTACTAGGGAGCTTTGCAGTAATTTATGAGCATTAGGACTAATGTCAGCTGTGAGACTCAGCTCCTACCCTTATTTCCTTGACATGTATCTCAGTTTTTAAAAGGAAAAATGATAAACTATGACTTGGACCCTTAAAATAATCACCATCAGGTGATATCCAGTGGTATCTACTTCCCCTTATTATTGACTTCCCGGAACATTTCTAGCTTGCCATCCGAGTCCACTGTTCTCTAAGGAAAATTCCTGTATCTGCTATAACTGGAGGGGCAGATGGAGTGTTCTATTTGTACCTTTAGGACATAACTTATGCTGCTGCTACTTTTCATGTCACCGGGGTGATTAGCCTGCATTATTCTCTTCTACAAAACATCATAAAACCTTCCCTACGAACATGCCTTCCCTTCCCAGCCCCAACTTGGTTATGGATTCTGAACCTAGTTCTTTTCAGTTGTGATACTGGCAACAAATGATTATGTGGGTGATCTAGAAATTGCCCAATCTGACTCCTGGAGACTACAGTGACAGCAACTAGTGAGTAATAGGTCATCCAGGTAGACCCTGGAGTAGACCGGACCTGAGAATGTACTAATAACCTTTCTTCTATTTGGCTTTCCAATAAGTTATCAAATTATAGGAAAAGAAGGAAAGAACATTGCTTTGAAATTACAAACCTAGGTTCAAAACTTGTCTTTGATACTTTACCTTTGTGACTTTGGACAAATTGTTTGTTCTCTCTAGATCTCAGTTTCACCATTTTTAAAATTGGGGGATGAGTAGGTGTATGAGGTAATCTCTGAGATTCTTTTCATCTCCATTTCCATGATTCCCATGATTTTAAGTAATTTTTCCATTACCCCTAGCATTAATTTAGTGACTTTCTGATCTTTGCTTTGTCCCCTTCTTGAAAGGATTATCATCATCAATGTGGATACTGCTTCAGACAATGAAAATTATACCCAATTTATACCTTTTTCTTTGAGCTTGATATACCTGTCTACCATGAGTGTAATGAGACCTTCTTCTAAGTTTTTAGACCCTGAGAACCAATAGAAGATATCATGTTTCTATTTATTATCCTTTACTCTTTTTACAAAAAATCCTTCACTCTTGGTGCATGACCAGCCTGCCTCCTTTATTTTTGCTCATATATATCTTTGGTAATGTCTTTTATGCCTTTTTGTGGTGCATGGTTCTCCACTGGTAATATGCTACAACATATTTTCACCTTTTCCATTGCCCTTTAGGTGAACTATAATTTTAAGTGTTTAGAGTTGTAATTCTGTGTTTCAGAATTACTGTTCTATGATTCAGAATCAGATAATATCACAGAATGATACTGATGTTAAATGAACCTTTTGTTTCAAGGAAAAATTTAAGGTTATTAAAAAATCTGTGCAATTTTCCAAAACTATCCACTCAACTCATATCCTCCATTTAATTCTGAGCTCATCTCATTGTTTATCCATACATGCATCTGAGAAAGATGTACTGCGATTATGCACTTTTCATGAGAGCAAATAGGGTATAGCATTTATAAAGAGTTTAGCAAAACTTTTGCTAAAGTAGTTCATTTTTTAAAAAAATGTATTTATTAGTTTTTGATATTTACTAAGATTTTGATTTCCATTTTCTCTCCCTCCCTCTTCTTCCATTTCCCCAACATGGCAATTAGTCTGATTTAGGTTATATCTGTACAATCACGTTAAGCATATTTTCACATTAGTCATCTTGTGAAAGAAGAATGGGAAGAAAAGGAAAAAAGCATGAGGAAAAAACCCAACAACAACAAAAATAAAAATAGTATACCTTGATTTGCATTCAGACTCCATAATTCTTTCTCTGGAGTGTCATTATTTTGGAGATGTTAGGTGGACTCAGAACTCATCATATGACTAGGCTCAAATAATATTCATTAATAGTTTAGTATCTCTTTTCACCTTTTTTTTTTTTTTTTTAAGTTTTTTCCTTTGGTTTTGATTTTTCTTTCCCAATCTGACTCATGTAGAAAGATGTTAAAATGAATGTACATGTATAACTTAATAAAATATATAAAGTAAAGTAACAAAGAAAACAATAATTCAGTCTCAACCTAACCCATGAATTGAGCGATAGGTAGGAGGTCTACAGTGGAGTATCCTGGAGTGTTTGGGTTTGTTCCTTTCTTAGAGGAAAAAGCTGGCTATGGAGTCAGAACTCGATTTAATTCAGCCTTTGATATTTTACTACATATGTGACCTTGAACCATTCCTGGGCCTTAAGTTTCCTCCTTTGTAAAATGGATGACCTTCTGATGATATTTTTTCAAATTCTAGATTTATAATTCTGAATTCATAAATTAAACTTCAATAAAGACTTAAATGTATGCTTGTCAAAGTGGCACATAACACAAAACTAGGTGTTATAATGGATAGATTAGTGAACTTGGAGTAAGCAAGACCTGAATTTGAATTCTGACTCAACTTATTAGCTGTGTGACTATGAACTGAACCTGTTTTCTCATCTGTGAAATGGGAATTAACACTTTGCAAACCATCAGGTTCTAATAAATACATTGTTGGCATTTTAGTTAATATTATTACTAGCTGACACACCAGCTCACAGAATCGGGATCTGAAAGACTCTTACAGGAAAGATGAAGATTAAGAAAGAAATTTCTAATAACAAGGGCTGATTAGAGTGAGTTCCTGGGAAAGGCAGTAATGTATCCTTTTCTAAAGAAATCATAGAATTTCAAATTTGAAGGAACATTAGAGATTATTTAGTCCAATTTACCTTATAGTTGAGGAAGTTAAAGCTCAGAAGTTAAATATTTAATGCTCTGTGTGGCAATCACTTAACTGCTATGAACCTCAGTTTCCTCTTCTTGTAAAAATAGAGTTAATAATACCTTCAATACTTACCTTGCAAGGTTGTTACAATGATCAAATGAGACACTGCGTGTAAGGTGCTTGTAAACTTAAAAGCAGTAGATGCTAGCTATTGTTATTTTTTTTGTTCTAGGCAATTTGCTATAGCTTTATTAAAAATAAGAAATTAACCTGGAATAACCTCTGAACCTTCTTTGATGCTTTGAGATTCTATATAGTTAATAGTAACCTTCAAGGGTTATAGGAATATATTAAGGTACTTTTGTAGCACTCTATACAGGAAGACATCATTACATATGGTATTGACATATTCTTGAAAAGTTGTTTAGAAAATCAATTTCTATATATGAAATCCCATTTTGGGGCATGCGTTTAATTAATAAAATTGGAGAGAAGTTCCCATGGGAAAACTTTTGGTCTCAAGGTAATATATTAATAACATAGCATCTTTCAAAGTCATCTAAAGGAATAATGATCAATTTTGACTAGGACATTAATACTAGAAGCAGGTTTTTTCATCTAAATAATGAGGGGCTTGGATATCCAAGTTCTCTTTCTGCTCTGTGTGTTTTAATAATTCAACGAAATCTAAATGCAAGGGAGTTGGCCCTTTCATTATGTTGATAAATAGATCTGAAAGGTTGAAAGGAAAAAAATAAGACATGAACTGAATAGAAAATATTACACTAC
Organism: Antechinus flavipes; assembly: GCF_016432865.1. Classification (NCBI taxonomy): domain Eukaryota; kingdom Metazoa; phylum Chordata; class Mammalia; order Dasyuromorphia; family Dasyuridae; genus Antechinus; species Antechinus flavipes. The sequence continues at coordinate 36,161,490 of NC_067403.1, read as the reverse complement.
AATTGTCACTTAGTTTCCTCACTGATAGATCGATTCAGTTGCCTACCATTTGGGAAGCTTCCTGCAGGATTAAAAGTCTTCCTAAAGACAGCTGAAGGGGGGAGATAATAATATACCCAAGAGAACATTTCAAAAAAGCAACTGTAAAGGAACTGATTGGGTAGGCCATTTAGGATAAATGAAATACCTTTTTTTGTTTATTTGCTTTTCCTTTGTCACATTTTTTTCCTCTTTTGGGTCTGATTTTTCTTGCACAACATGACACATATGGAAATGTGTTTAAAAGGATTGCATATGTTTATCTTAAATCAGATTTTTTTCTCTCTTGGGGAGGTAAGGGAGGGAGGGAGAAAAATTTGGAACACAAAGCCTTACAAAAATGAATGTTAAAAACTTTATACATATATTTGGAAAAATGAATTACTATTGAGGGAAAAAATAAAATATATAGGTTAAAAAAGAGTAAATTAAGTAATGATATATGAAACATCTTCACAGAATCAAAGTTTAGCCAAGATCTTAGACACCTTCTGAAGCAGCTTGTACCTGAATAAGAATTCTCTCTCCAGTATAACTTCCCAGGTTATCTAGTCTTTGCTTAAAGACTTTCTGTAAGATATGACCTTTTGGCTTTCTAAGCAACCCATTCTCCCTTTTGGGTAATTTCAATTACAAGAAAGTTTTTCTATATATCAAGCCTAAATTTGAGTAACCATTTAACGTTACTTTTGAGGTAATATTAATTAGGGTAGAAAGGGTTTTTTTTTTTTTTTTAATTTCACTGCCTTTCTCTGAAGATGAACTCGTCTTTCTTATTGACATAGTAAGTTTCTATGGTTGGTTTCTTTTGACTTTGCTTGTTCTTTTTTTTTTTTTTTTTTTTTTAATAATTTATGGGGTAGCTAGATGGTGCATTGGGTAGAGCACTGGCCCTGAAAGTCAGGAGGATCTAAGTTCAAACCTGGTCTCCCACTTAACACTTCCTAGCTGTGTGACCTTGGGCAAGTCACTTAACCCCAATTACCTCAGTAAAATAAACAAACAAATAAATAAATAAGAAGTACTAGTGTAAGCACCTCTAATCCTGGGGTTGGGGGAATGGTACCTATAGCTTCACCGTAGCTCTCCCCTCTGACCTGGAATCCCAAACCTTGGGTTGTCCCAAGAGGACCCCTGTTCTCTTCCAAGTCTTATTTGTTTTTTCATGGGTGTATGTTCACTCTGAGATACAATTTTGTTTATGGGGGACATTTGGAGAGCTTGAAATTTTCTGACCTACTCCACCATATTCCCCAAATCCTCCCCAATGAATCCACTTTTAACAGAAACCTTTCATAGTAAATAGTAGGAGGAAAGGTTTGATTGGGTGATTGGGCCTTTATCTTGAAAAGTGAAGTTAAAGATTATGAGAATAAGTTCATTTTATCTAAAAATTAACACAATTTTGGTCTTATTTTAATTAAGTAATAATTTTTAAAAATTAACACAGGATGAATCAATTATTGGTTTTGGAGGACATGATTTTTTACATTAGGACAATATGACATCCTTAAGCACACATTTGATTTTTGCAGTAGAATAATAAAAGAGTTGTTGGCAAGAGCTAAAACATTGACATGATGGATGGAGAGGTGCTAATTATATGTTGTTGATTCATTACTGAATATTTTCAGATTATAGTGACTTTTGTTTCCTTATGTGAATTCATAGGGAGTCAAATGGTATAGCAGATAAAGAGTTGGATTTGATGTCAGAAAACCTGGGTCCAGGTTCCCACCTTGGCATAAACTGTATGATTTTGGCTCCATCAATTAACTTCTAAGTTCTCCAGACAACTCTCCAGAACTATAAGTTATATGATTTTTGTAAATCTGCTTCCTTAGAGAGTCTTCTCACTGGGAAAATCTATAGATTTGGACCAAAAGCAAACCAAACTTCCTAACTATAGGGACTCCACTAATGAATCTTTGGGTACCAGTGACCCCTAAACATTTTAAATAGCTATTTCATTTTCCCTTCCACTTGCCAACTTAAAACATTAGCACTTAGATGCTCTTGAGTAATTTTACACTAAGTGACTACTGATGATTCAGCAAAATAATGATGTGCTTCCATCACGTTGGGATGCTGGATCATTACTGCTGCCTCAGCGTGACACATTGCTGTGATGCTGCAGAGGAGTCTGAGCTCTTTAATTGGGTTGCTGTCAGTGACAGATTCCTAGAAGCTGAATTAATTCTGTTGATTGGGGATGGGCAGCACTTTTAGTTAAGATCAAGTCTGGTGATGGATCCGAGGAAAGTGGTTTTATTGTTCAGATGAATATGGAGCTCTAGGATATATAGGAAAGATCTGTTTGACTTTGAAGAAGGATAATCACTTCTCATAGAAACCTATTGGCATTTAGAGTTTGGGGAAACTTGAGATTTTCTCTTCTTTTCCAAAAATGGACATCTTTGTGTATGGGGACATACCTGTTCCAGGTGTTTTTTATCTCTTATCATAGACTACTTCCTTTCTTGAATACAACCTTCCACTGTGGACATAGTAGGTCAGTCTTAGTTTTACTATCTCAGTATACCCCTACTATAATCAATCAGCATTGATTAATACCTACTATGTGACACACACTATGCTAAGTGTTGGAGACATATAAAGAGGCAAAAGAAAGCCCCTGCTCTTCAGGATTTTATGATCCAATGGAGAAGCTAGCACCTGATTCTAAGTACAAGCCTTCTGCAAACTTGAGAAACCTGTTTCTCACTAAGCTAATTTCCCTTTAGATATTACTTGTTGCATTTCCATCTTATATTCCTTTCCTCTTCTCCAGTAATTTTTTTTTTTTTTGTTTTGTTTTGGCTGAGGCAATTGGGGTTAAGTGACTTGCCCAGGTCACACAGCTAGTAAGTGTTAAGTGTCTGAGACCAGATTTGAACTTGGATCCTCCTGACTTCAGAACTGGTGTTTGATCCACTGTGCCACTTAGCTGCCCCTGTCTACAGTGAATCTTTAATAGATTTCAACTCATAATGATTGTGGTACCTTTCTTCTGCTCACCTTTACATCTGTAGAGAAATTCCAAGAATATTATGTCAGCTTTTTTAAAAAAAATGGCATTATATTCTCTAAGAAACAGGGAAGCTGCCTCCTGACATGAATATCCCTCAGAAATGATTTTTTTAGTGTTTTTATTGATATATTTTTATATCTTATATGGAATAACTTACATAAATTGATATAAAATGATATAAAATAAGTGGAGCCAGGAAAATATTACAGGAAAACAGCCTATATTTCCTAATGTGTTCCATCTTTTCCTCTTTGCTTTCAGGGAGTTATCTTTTAAAACAAAGAATTAAAAAAATTAGTTCTTCAAAATTAACCAATATATTCCATACCCATAGTCCTCCATTTCTGTCCAGAAAGCAGAAGTGGTTGATAAAAGTCGAGTGTGGTGATAGTTTAAGAGTACAGGGAAAAGATTATCAGTGTGACAATTCTGCTTTTCTTTTCTTCAGTAATTTATAGGCCTGGAAAGAAAACAAGTTAGATTAGAAGATAAATTATTTCATTTATTTAATTCAGTCAAATTTATTGAATTCCATCCATGTGGAAGATACTTTGTTAATTGCGGTCATAGTTTCATTCTTTGTCAAAGGTTCGGAGTTCACCAACTTGGGTTTTTTGTAGCACCTTTTATAGTACTTTATTTTTTCCAATTACATGTAAAGTTTTTTAAATATATTTTTTTTAATTTTGAGTTCCACCACCTTCACCAACAGTGTATTAATATCTCATTTTCTCCATTGTCTCTCCAACATTCATCATTTTCCTTTTCTGTCAGAATAGCCAATCTGATAAGTATAAGGTGGTACTTCAGAGGGGTTTTAATTTGCATTTTTCTAATCAATAGTGATTTAGAGCATCATTAACTTGTTTTAGAAATATTTTGATAATTGATTTTTTATGCATTTTATTTTTTGAATTTAATAATGTTATTCTGGAGGGGTCTAATGGCTTTACCAGATGACCAAAGCCATTTGTGACACAAAATGAAGTTAAGAAACCCTGGTCTGAATAATAGCCCTAAAATCTGTCTGCTGTATCTAGAAGGGATCTCAAAATTGGGTTGCTTTTATACACGGTTCATTCTTTTCTTTTCCCTCCCAGCATTTTAAACAGCCTTTTATTCAAGATGAAATGTAAATAGATTTACAGTTTTTTTTTTTGTGAAGAGAAATGTAGATAATTTTCAGAGTGAAAGTAGATGATGACTCTAAATGTAATGTAGACTTGAAATGTAAGTTTGAAATTATTGCTTTCTTTAGTTTATGGTAAGAAGAATGTCAGTTTTCCCAAAAATTTACTAGAAATGTAACTTTCTTTAATTTTCTGTTTTCTTGATTTAGAAGATTGGATTTTCAATGGCAGAAGAAAGAGGAGTAATCAGATGACCGAGATGAATTATAACATTCTTCTTGAAGAGATTCTTATTAAAAGGTCGCAACAGAAGAAGAAGACTTCACCTTTGAACTACAAAGAGAGGCTTTTTGTACTAACAAAGTCTATGTTGGCTTACTATGAAGGCCGAGCAGAGGTAGGAGACGACCCAACTTTCTTTTGTCTCTTTCTGTATTGGTGATTATTGTTCTGTCAAATTCTCAGTGAGATAGTGGGTAGAAAGCTCACTGAAAGTCAAAAAGGCCTTAGTCTCAATCCTGCTTCTCTTTATTCGAGGTAACTCTAAGCCTAAAAGCTGAAAGTGTGTATTGATAGAGGAAATTCCTCCCCCATGACTCCCTATCTATATGGAATTCAATAGATGTGAAGTTTTTTTTTTTAATTATAGCTTTTTATTTACAATTATAAGCACGGGTAATTTTACAGCATTGACAATTGCAAAACCTTCTGTTCCAGCTTTTTCCCTCCTTCCCCCCACCCCCTCCTCTAGATGGCAGGTAGTCCCATACATGTTAAATATGTTAAAGTATATGTTAAATACAATATATGTATACATTAGATGTGAATTTTTTAAAATAGGTTTTGGGTGGGATAGAGTTTTATTCAAGTCTGTTGCATTGTTCCATTAAAGAAAACACTTATACCAATTCAAGGTATCAGGTACTTTATGACATTCTTTTGTGCTGTAGGATGCTTTCATAGAATACTGCTTTATTCATCATGACACTCTTTAATGCATGATAATTGTTAGTGTTTTGATCACTACAACCTAGTATTTGTGCCCTGTTAAAGGGAGAGTTCTCAAATCTGAATGGTCACTGAAGGTACCATGAATTGCTCACATTGACCTGAAAAATAGGGCCTGCAACCCGAAGCCCATATTAACCTGGAGGCAATGGGGAAGCTCTCCTACCTCTATGTCCTAGGCTAGAGGGTGTGGCAGCAGGTTCTGGTGCTTCACATACTTTGGTTTTCGGCGGTGTCTTGCACCCACTGGAAATGCCCATGGAAAAGTACTCCAGTGACCTTATATTCCTTCTCTTCCAAATTTCTTTCCTCCCCCTACCTACATCATCCAGAGGCAACTTCAGATTTGCATTTCTCTCATTGTCTTTGTCAACTAGATTACCCCAGAAGGTGATTCCCAGTTGCCTCATGATGATCAGGGTACAGTGTGACATTAAATTGGTAAATGCAATTTTTAATTAATCAGAATTTTTGACAAAGTGATGCTCCTCATCCCCTTTCATCATTTCACCCCTAATTTGCAACCCCTTAACTAAAAGAAAGTCATACTTCTTACTTGCTATTTATAGTCTTTCTCTCTCTCTTTCTCTCTTCCTCTCCCTTTCTCTCTCTGTTTCTCTCTTCTTCTTCTTCTTCTCTCTTTCTCTCTTCTTCCCTCTCTCCCTCTCTCTTTCTGCCATCCCCCTTCTCACCTTCTCTCTGTTTCTCTCTCTCTGTGTACATGTGTATGTTTTTTCAAGTTGTAAAATCCAAGACTAGGTGATCACAGTCAAGCTGTTTCCTCAAAGTCTGGTATTGCACAGTTAGTCTTCCATTTTCTAATAAGTTTTTAATCTTATATTTGCTCTTATAAGACAGGCTTTTTAATCACATAGTTATGGATTAGCTTGAATTTTTGCATCATTAAATGAGTTTAAAAAGGTTCTTACTGGCAATCTACACAGCCAGTTTGCTGTTATTCCTATCAACAGATCCTAGATTATACTTCAAAGGATTCCAGAGAATTCATAACCAGTGTTGTTTAGCTCTTGCAAAAGCTGTTTAGGTAGGAACAGTCCATTCCTTGAGTTTGTATTGAAATGTTTAAGAGGTAGGGCTGAGGTCATTGAAGGGAAAGGAATTAATCCTGGAAACAGTAGGAAGATAGGTGATGCAGAGTTTAAGAGTGTTTGACCTGGTGCAGGAAGAACCAGAGTTCAAATCCTAGTTCAGATGTTGAGTAGCTGTGTGATGTGAGTCACTTAACTCATTTCACCCTCAGTTTCCTCATCTGAGGTTGGGCTAATAATATGGTGATTATATTTGCATCTACTTCATAGGGTTACTATGAGGATCAAATGATGTTACAACACTTTGTAAACTTTAGAGCACCATAGGCATGTTAGCTGTATATTTCAGAAAGCAGGAACAGAAGGGAATTTTTGCTAGCTTTGACATGAATAACATACTTATTCAAGTACATGATAACTGAGGTGCTGAATGGCTTCTGGACCTTGAGACTGAGTCTGTAAAACTATTCCTTTGAAGGAATAGAGAGAAAAAAGCTTGAGAGGGGAAAACTTAAGCAAGGAGTAGTGATAGAAACATTAAAAGAATACAGAGGGAGAAAGTTTTATGTTTTACTCTGTGTTTTACACCTGTCAGAGGATGAGGTGGAAAGAGCAGTGGAAGTCAGGAGAATGGGTTTTTACTCCTACTTTGGCCACCAACTTGTTGAATTACTTTCTATGAGTCAAGTACAAGTTTCCTCACCAATAAAATGGAGGTTTGGAATACATAATTCCTAAGATTTCTTCCACAACTAAGGCTTTATTCTAGTTGAATGGAAATGGGCCCTCATTGCTATTATTATTATTATTACTAACAATTATGGCTTAATGTTTATATACAATTTCATGGTGGACAATGATATTGGATGGTAGAATCTTTGGTTCCCATTCGCATAGGGGACAAGCCTAGCCAAAGGCTGAGACTGATTGTGAAGGCTATCTCAACATATTCTTTGTACCCTGAAAGACAAGATTCCCAAGGGATTCCTCAGGCTGAGTTTGAGCAGGATAGTTTGTACTTGGGCCAGCTCTGAAAAACTAGATTTCAAGGCAGTCACTTCTAGTGGTATTTTTGGGGCAGGATTAACCTGAAGTGAATCATCATAATCACTGGGATGAAATTTGGCACTATTTCTTTATCTCTCCATTATCCTACCTTCCTCATAGATTAGGTAGATGATCTCTGGAAGATCATATTTCCTGAAGTTCATGGCTGTTTAGTTTATAACTTCAGTCTTAGTGAATTTTTATTCCTTTCCCCACCCCCAAAAAATAATTTTGGAAGTGTATATAGAATCAAAGGCATATAGAGATCATAAATTTGTAACTGGAAGGTTTAAAAAGCATGTAAACCGGTAGTATCAAACTTGAATAGAAATTAATGTGCTAAAGCTTATGTAAGGATTCCTTTCAGCACCATATTGAATCTAGAAAAACATTTGTCAACATGATCTGTATTCTGTTGTATTTTTATTTATTAAATATTTTTCAGTCATATTTTAATTTGTTTAGACCCGATTTGTAGTATGACCAAACTGTATGATTCCAAAAATAAGGAAACTGAGACCTTGGCAACCTAAAAGTGATATAACCCAAAATCATATGGCTATCATGAAGCGGAGAAAGATCTGCACCAAAGACTTCAAATTTTATTTTGGCGGCTGTTGTTCTTTTTGATTCGTGTTTTTAGATGTGACATTATTTCTGGATATGACATTCCATTCCTCCACCCAAGAGTGAATCTTTCTTTGTGACAAAGATTGTGCAAAGATAGATAATAGGAAATCACAAGTAGCTTATGCTGTATTCCTCATCTGTAGACTCCTCCCTATCTAGAGAAAAGGTCAAATTGCATTTCACCATTTCTACTTGGTGCCCTACATCAGGCATTAGAATTAAGTTTTCAGTTTTTTTTTTGGTTTGTTTTCTTTGTTTAAATTGTTGGAGTCATTGTAAGGGATGCAGACATCTTTTGTTTTTACATTATTTAAATTTCCTACTGTATCCTTTCTTCTCCCTCTCCCCCTTACATTCTATATAATAAAAAAATTTTGTTAAGAGCAAAAAGGGAAAAAATAAGCCAAACCAAACAATGCATTGAACTAATTTGACAGTCTTTATGATGTTCTATATCTGTGGTCCCCCCATGTCTGTAGAGGAATTGGAAGAAGTGTCTTTTTATGACTTTTCTTGGGGACCATGAACTTCTGTTATTTTGCTGTGACTACTTTCAGTTGTTTTGTTGCATTTTTTTTAATGTAGTTACAGCAAGCATGTATGTTCTCTTCTCCCTTCTGTTTACTTCATTTTCTAGCAGTTTATTTAAGCTTTCCCATGCGTCTCTATATTCATTATATTCATCATTTCCTATAGCAGGATAAATATTCCTTTACATTTAGGTATCACATCTTCCTTTAGCCATTTCCCAATTATTTCCAGTTCTTTGCGACTACAAAAAAGCTCTGCTACAAATATTTTAACAGATATGGGTCCTTTCTTTCTATCTGACCTACTTGGGGTGTATATCTTAGCAGTGGAAAAGTATCTGGGATTATAATCCAGGTATAATTATTACCTATTTACTTTCTAGGGTCAAGAAGAATGAGTTTAACACCATTTCTACATGATAAAACTTCACATATTTGAAGACAGCAATTGAATCTTTCCTTGCCTCATCTCCAATTACCTGTTCTTCAGGTTAAACATTCTTTTCCCTTGAACCAGTTCTTCTGTGGCACGGTTTTGTATTTCTTATTATTTTGTTCTTTTTCCTGGATGTGATTCCAATATCCTTTCCTAAAATGTGATGCAAAGAACTGACGTAATACTGAAGTGGTCTGAGCAGAACAAAATACACTGGGACTAAACAGAGTTTCCTTTATTCAAGTGAGGAGGGACAGTATATGATATAAAGTATAGAGCATAAGGGGAGTTGGAGTCAGAAATTTGTACCCCAACCTGGTCACTGAATTGATGTATAAGCTTAGCCATTTGATCAACTCTGCACTTTCGTGTCTACATCTCATAATCACATTATTGGACTAGATGATATCTAATGTATCTCTGTCAGTAAGCATTTATTAAGTGCCTACTAGTTGTTAGGCATTGTGCTAAGAAAAGGGGAAAATTAAGTGTTCTCTGTTCTCAAGGACCTCACAGTTTAATAAGGAAGAGAACATGCAAGCAACTATGTGACAAACAATATAGACTGGATAAATTAAAAGAAAATCAACAAAAGGATGGTACTAGCATTAAAGGGGATTTGAACACAATAACAAGAATACTTTAAAAAAAAAACACTTAGTAGTATTTTATTTTTTCTAATTACATGTAAAGATTTGTAAGATTTTTTTAACATTTGCATTCCAAAATTATTCTTCTTTCTTTCTTTCCCTTCTCCTCCCTAAAACAATAAACAATCTGATAACATGTATAATCATACATGTACAATCATATTAAATATATTTCACATTATGAAATAAGAATCAGAAGAAAAGGGGAAACCCATGAGAAAGGAGAGTGAAAATAGTCTGCTTCAGTCTGCATTCAAATATTATGGTTCTTTCTCTGGAGGTGGATAGCATTTTCCATCACAGTTTTGGAATTGTCTTGGATCATTATATTGCTGAGAAGAGCTAAGTCCATTAGAGATGATCATTACACAATGTTATTGTTATTGTGTACAATAACTCGCTAGAAGATTGTGCTTGAAGGATGCCGAAGAGAAGGATGCAGCAGATGAAGAAGCAAAGAATTCCGGCTATGGCACTCAGCCAGTAAAAATGTCCATAGTTGGGAGATGGGGAAAATCTTGTTTGAGAAGCAGTTATGGAGACCAGTATCATTGGATCTTAGAGTGGGTGAAATGAATATAAGGAGTAAGAAGATTGGAAAGGTAGGAGGGAATTAGATTCTGAAGGACTTTAAAAGCCAGAGGATTTTATATTTGATCCTGGAAGGTGATAGAGCCACTGGAGCTGAGTGGAAATTGGAGGGTGGGAAGAGATTTGAGTGAGAGAGACTGACTAAAAGGCTAGTGTAGTAATTTATATGTGAGGTAATGAAGACTTACACCAAAGTGATGGCAGTGTCTCTCAGGTCTGATGTTCTATAATTCCCTGTTTAATTACTGTAGAAAAGAAAAATAATCTTAATTTTACCATCCTATGAAAAATATTCTAACTTTCATTCTTACATTATTTCCATTTGTTAAATGAGATGCTATTACTCTAAGGCAATCACTTATTCTTTTGGAATATTACTTTTCTTGTTTTCTAAATAGACTAGTGCCCACTTCCCTTTTGAGATTTTCCTCCCCATTTCCACTCCTGACTCATTCTTCCTCCTTTTCCCATTTTTAAAGTACTTTCTGCTACCCTTGTGCTTAAAAGTGCCTACCATCATTTTGCGCCCACATCTGCCACATCAGTAATAATAATGTTAGGTCTTATCATGTGATTTAAAGCTGCTTCTGCTAAATCAGCTGCTTTCCTTTATTCAATATTTATAATGACTGTCTTTTCCAGATAGCCTTTTTTTGATTAGAGTGGGAAAGAATATTGTTGTTTTATAGATGAGAAATAATATTTGTTTTTCATACCCAAAGTGAGGCCTTTTGCATATTTTTATGATGATAATACAGTGTGAATTTTCAATAATTCAAGAGTTAGCGGTTAAGAGTTGGACCAAGATGTTTGATTTGCCCATTTGGGACCTCAAAAGACAAAAGGCCATTTTAAGTCTAGTCTTTTTGGATATTTTTATTCCTTCAAGTAAAATGGTGGATAAATGATAGGAGTTTTTATTAAGAAAAATCACTTTTATGAAGACAAAGAATTTAAAATGTAGAGGTCAGAAAAAAATAGCAGTTGTCTTGTGGCAGAAAATTAAGAATCAGAAAATTGATATTGCCTCCTTTTTTCAAATATCATGCCTACTAATCTAAAGAAAATGAATAAATATTTATAGGTCTTCATCAATACTGCTGGTTCTAACCATTACTCCTGAATACTTGTATTTTATTAGTCATTTGAGTAATTCAGTTCAATAAAAATTTGAGTGCTTACCATTTTAATGTAATAAGCCTGATTTTTTAAAAAAGGAAACTTGTATATTCAAATAAGGATTCTTTTCAAAATAATCTGTTTAGGATGCTACACATAATTTTTTCTAACCCAACATAATTTTTTGGAATTTTTCTTTTGTAATGACCTTCAGTCTGTTTATAGATCACAAAAGAAAGTGGTATTGTGCCTTTAGATAACACTTCATTTTAAAACACTACAAACTCTTAACTAATTTGATTCCATTAGCCTGTTCATCAGACATGGCTTTTGATTATTTTTGGCCGTTTCCAAAAATCTGATTCATCCTTAAAGGACAAACCATTTTTTATTGAGGATATTTAAAGAATATTCTGGATTTCTAAGAATTCCTGCTTTATGAAGACAGTTCTCAAAGAGGCATTTGAAAGAGATTTTGAACACATTGTAATAAGTAATTATTCTTCTCCCATCTGCTCCAAACAATGAAATTATTTTCAAGGGATCATTAGTAATATAGATATATAAGTTTTGATATGTAATGAAGACAGTTCTCAAAGAGGTATTTGAAAGAGATTTTGAACACCATTGTAGTAAGTAATTATTCTTCTCCCATCTGCTCCAAACAATAAAATTATTTTCAAGTGACGATCATTTAGATATGTTTCGATATGCATTTTAAAAAATAGTCTTATTCATTTAATAATTGTGTCTCATATATCATGACTCCCTCGTATATATTCTATTTTCAAAAAATTAATTCAACTGAACCAAAAACATATTTAGTAAATATTTACTATATACCAGGCATTATACTAAGTATGCTAAGAAGTGTGGCAGAGCTCCACAACTATGAATAATTTTGAACAGAGGAATCACATGTTCAGAATTTTCCAGAAAAAAAATATTGTTCTGGTAACAACATAATGTGTAGGTTGCCTTGGAGGGAACTGAGACTGAAAACTGTGGGACACAAATTAGGTCATCATGAGTGCCTAGGCTAGAGTGAATGCAGTGGGAACAGAAAGGATAAGTTAGGGACAAGATATATTTTGGAGGGCAAGGGATATCTTACTTGTTTTTATATCTATCACTTTGCGCATAATCAAATAAATGCTGAGGATACAGATATTTGTGAAAGTTGGTGATGATGATCAGGAAGCAATAAAGCAATTGGCAGAGGTCCAATTAGGCTTGAAATAGCACTGAAAATGCTTGTATTTATTATTTCCCTAACAAAGAAATCCATTACAAATCCATTCATTTAACACATTGATTCCTTTGATTTTCCTACTAGAGCCATAGATCTAGTTCCAGAAGGCACTCAGAAGCTGTCTAATCCAATTTTCTCATTTTATGGAGAGAGGAAACTTTAGACTGTTGGAGTATATACAATGTATATTGTATATAATATGAATGTATACAATGATGAATGAAACACTCAGTCCTTAGTGAAGAGGGAATACCACACAGACACAAATAACCCTGGTGGAAAGTAGACTGTGCTAAGTAATATTTAGTAACTTCACTGTATGGTAAACTAAAGCCCTGTGGCTGTTTGCCAGTCTTGTGAGTTGGAGTTACAAAATGAAAAGTGGTACAACTTGTATCCTTAAAGAGTTTACAGTCTACTGGAAGGACTGGATGTAGAAAGCTACATAAGAAAAGACAGAAGGTAATAGGGGCAAAGGAGAGAAACTCATAGAAAAGACTTCAAAAAAAATGTGAGGAGTTTGGAAAGGTTTTAAGGTGGAAAGGAAAGGGAAGGCTTCATGGATAAGGTGGGATTTGAGTTTATCTTTAAAAGAATAGAATGCTGAAAGAATGATGGAGATGTATTTCTTCCATGGGGGAATGGCCCACATAAATGCATGGAAATAGGAGGTGGTAGTACACAATCATGGTACCTCTAAAGGCAATAAAGCAGAGGGCATGAAAGGGAATAAAGTGAAGCAAGAATGGAATTGTAATTTATGTTAGATTATGAAAAACTTTAAATTCTAGGTCAAGGAGTTTATATTTTATATTGTATGTCTAAGTAATAGGCATTCATTGAAGGTTTGGGGGTAACATGGGAATATATTTTTTTAAAAAATTTATTTTTAATACACATTACTTTATGAATCATGCTGAGAGAGAAAAATCAGAGCAAAAGGGAAAAACCAAGGGAGAGTAAAAAAAAAATAGAAAAAAGAAGTAACACAGCATGTGTTGATTTATATTCAATCTCCATAGTTCTTTTGGTATTTCTTTCAGTCACTGAACCACTGAGAAGAATCAAGTCTTTCATACTTGATCATCACACATTCTTGCTGTTATTATGTACAATATGTTCCTGGTTCTGCTTGTTTCGCTCAGAATCAGTTCATATAAATCTTTCCTGGCCTTTCTAAAATCAGCTTGTTCATCATTTTTTTATAGAACAATATTATTTTATTATTTTCATATCCCACAACTTATTCAGCTATTCCTTAATTGATGGGCATCTACTCATTTTCCAATTCTTTGCTACCACAAAAAGAACTGCTACAAATATTTTTGCACATGTGGGTCCTATTCTTTTCTTTATGATAAAAATTCTGGTTTTGTTTTTTTGATCAGGCATCTGGGGTTAAGTGACTTGCCCAGGGTCACACAGCTAGAAGGTGTTAAGTATCTGAGACCAGACTTGAACTCAGGTCCTCCTGTCTTCAGGGCTGGTACACTATCACTGCACCGTCTAGCTGCCCCTAATAACATATGGAGTAACATAGAGATTTGCATAAAGAGAGGAATAAGAAATGTATGCCATCTTCTTCTGCTCCCTCTTCCTCTCCCCCACTGTCATCTTAGAGGGAGGAAAAACAAGCTCTTTTATAAGCAGTGAACAAAGGCAACTAGAGAATGATTACATATTGTCTGTCTGAAAATGACTTGATCCTCATCTGTAAAATGAGCTGGAGAAGGAACTGGAAACCCATCACCTTTCGGTTAAGAGATGGGGAAGCATGTTTTATTACTGAGTTTCTGGAATTGTGAATAGTCATTACATTGATCAATAAAGCAATCATTACTCATTTGTTAAATCCCTACTATGTGCTAGGTTCTTGTACTAAGTTCTGGGATACAAAAAGAGACAAAAAATAGTCCCTGTCCTCAGACACCCTATAATCTAATTGGGGAAAAAACATTTAAACAAACTATATATAGGATAAATGAGAAATGATTAAGAGAGAAAAGATATAAGAATTAAGAGGGATTAAAGGAGGCTTCCTATAGAAGGTAGGATTTTAGTTGCGACTTAAATGAAGTCAATGAAATCAGTAGCTGGAGCCAAGAGATGTTGCATTCTTAAATCTTTGAAAAAAAATTTTTAAAATATTTTTGTTCCATAACTTGTTCTTCCAGTTTTTCTTACTTCTCTGTGAACCAGTTCTGAATCCATCCCTTTTGGCATTTTTTATGGTATAACAGTATTTCATTACATTGATATACTATAATTGCTTTAGCCATTCCCAAAATGATTCTTCCCATTTCCAGTTCTTTGCGAACCCCAAAAGTGTGGCTATGAATGTTTTTCCACAGATGAGCTATTAGAACTTTTTGAGCAGGTCATAGCTATACTTAGGAATATCTTTTTAGCAGCTGTAGAAAGGATAGCATGGAAGGGGAAAAGACTGGACATAAGGGAGGTCAATTAAGAAGCTATCCTCATATACTGAAACATATCTAACATATATAGGACTGCTTGCCATCTAGGGGAGAGGGTGGAGGGAGGGAGGGGAAAAATCAGAACGGAAACGAGTGCAAGGGATAATGTTGTAAAAAAATTACCCTGGCATGGATTCTGTCAATATAAAATTATTAAATAAATAAAATAAAATATTAAAAAAAAAAGAAGCTATCCTCAGGTTACAAGTGGTCAGAACCAGAACCAAGGTCTTTATGGTGTGATTGAGGAAAGATATGTGATATATTATGGAGCTAAAATCAGTAATATTTTTCAGTTGGTTGGATAGGAGACAGAAGGGAGAGAGAGAAGTCAAAGATAATTTTTGGTTTCAAAACCTGGATGACTAGAAGGATAGTGTCCTCCATAGAGGTAGAAAGTTAGGAAAAGATGAAGGGTTGAGAAGTGATCTGGATAAAATGAACTGTTTTAGATGTAATGAATTTGAAGTGCTTTTAGGATATTCAAGTGGTGATATGAGGCTGAAGTTCAGAAGAGAGTAGTGCTGGTTACAGAGATCTGCATAGAGATGACAGGTGTACCCAAGGGATTTGATGAGATTGCTAGGAGAATGTAGAGAGCAGAAAGCTCAAGATAGAGTCATGAAGGTTCCACATTTAGACAAGGAGTAATATGAATACTCTTCCTCCAAAAAGAAACTGAAAGGTGTCAGAAAATGACTGGGAGAGAGGAATAATTTTTCAACTTAAAAAGAGAGAATGTCTAGAAGGGACATTGTCAAATGTTGCAAAGAGACCAAGGAGGATGAGAACTAACTTAATTTGTAATCTTGGAGAGGAGGTTACACTTGAGTGATGAGCTCAGAAACTTGATTATAAGTTGACAAGTGAGTGGGAAGTAATAGTTGATGATGATGATGATAATGAACAACAATAACTAACATTTCTACAGCACTTACTATGTGCTAGGCACTGTACTCTATGCTTTACAAATATCTTATTTTATCCTCACAACAATTTTGGGAAGTAGATACTGTTGTTATCCCCATTTTACAGATGAGGAAACTGGGACATATAGAGTTAAATGACTTATTTAGGGTTACCCAGTTAATAAGTGTCTGAGACTTGATTTGAACTTAGGTCTTCAGTTCCAATATTCTGTCTAGTTGTTCTTTTAACACCAACATATTGTGTTTAATCATTTCTGTCATGTCTAATTCTTCATGACTCCATTGAGGGTTTTCTTGACAAAGATATTGGAGTAGTTTTCCATTTCCTTTTCCAGCTCATTTTACAGATGAGGAAACTGAGGCAAACAGCCAAAAGTGACTTGCCCACAATGTCTGAGACCAGATTTGAACCCATGAAGATGAATCTTCTTGTCTTTAAGCCTGTAGAGTGTAGAGGAACAAAAGAAGAGATCTTGTTAACATATTTGGTTCCTATATCTTGAGAGGGCAGAGATCTGATTCACCACTGTTTTTTGTTTTGTTTTTGTTTTAATTGGTCTATCTAGGAATAAAACTAAAAGCCAAAATGCTTTTCCATCCTGTTTGCTACCTCCTCCTATCTAGTTCCTTTGACTTCCAAAGATAATCTTTTAATTACTGTGCAAGTCTCTTGCAGTGTCCTTAAGGGCTATAGTTATTGTCTTTGTGTTGCCAGTAACTAATCTTTCTTGAAATGAACTACAAAAATAATCCTTCTATCCCACAAGAAGTGTCATCTCTTTTCTTAGTCTTAATAGAGTTAGATTATGAAGTAAGAATGCCTGTTTATGGCTCCAAACATACTGAGAACCCTTTAGTGAGTGCTGTTGCTATGATTTTGCGCCATTCCATATCCTAACACTTGGCCTACAGATTAAATGGAGACAGGATCCAACATTATGGAAAAAGTTGGGTTTTGAAATCCAGATTTGTTTTGGGAAAAACTTGCAAAGGAAGTTTATATAAAAGTCTTAGGAATTTTAGGACTTTTAGAGGAAGCAGAGTAATAACCAATTATTTGGGTTGCTTTAGTTTTAAAACCTGTATTTCTCTGTAAGCTAGGAGTTCAAAGATATTAGCTCTGAAACGGGCCTTGTAGACAATTAGCTTACCTTTCTTAATCATTTCAGTAGCACTTTCACATTTTAATCCTCCCACGTGAGAATTGTCAACCCAACTCCATCAAAGCTGTATTGACCTTTGTGATGCTGATTCTTACTAGTCCTTACTAGCTGTAGCAACTTCTGATAGATTGCCACAAAGTCTGGCTTACTTGGGTGTTCTTACTCAGATTCATTTCAGAACTGAAGTTGGAGATGGGTAATTTCGTCTGCCTCCCAAACAGCATCACTAGGTTAATTAGAAAGGGCTATAATTTGCTTGACGTCCTTGGCTATTGGTTTGTAGGAAATATTCCTACTGTGGACATGAACAGCTGGAAAACCAGCATAGAACGTATCTCATCTCCTATGAAGTGAAACATGACACCGAGAGGTAGGAAGAATAGTATCTGGAATAGTGGTTAAGGAGGAAGTGGAAGATGGTAGTATGTCAGAGTCAGGTGATTTCAAAACAGTAGCATCTTAGAGGAGTCCCAAGACTCATGTAGCCTCTGCTTCTGTTGTTGAGAGGAGGTACGATGACACCGATATTCTGGAAAAAGTAAACTGAGTGAAATATGGTCTCTTTCCATGGAGAATAGATATTTGTTTCAGTACTGTTTTTTTCTTTTTTTCGTTTTCTTACTGATTAATTGGGAATAATAGTAGAAGCCGACCAAATTGGATAGAAATGGAAGAGAGGAAAAACAGAATAGAAAAAAAAAATTACAAATAAAAATATTAAGTATTTTGGAAGCATATTAAGACTTAGATTTGGTGGCTATATGAATGCTGGTCCACTGGACTGTTTGATGGTGCTTTGGAGTATGACAACCATATTTATATTTATATTTATACTTATATCATTAAATAATATATAAGTATATTAAAATTATAATATGAAACACTACAGTGGATTATACTTGCTTTAGAACTATTTGTATTTAAATGCATTTCAGAGATAAAATATCAGCTTTTTTCCTTATTCCCTCTAAATCTCTATCACAATTATTTTTCCTTTTATTCCCATATGATTGATATTGGTATGTGCTCTGTTTTTCTGGTGCTGCTTTGTTTTATTTATTCATTTTATTTTTGTTATATAAATCTTGACAGATTCTACAAAACATAAACATTTTTTATTTTTTAAAAATATTTAAAATTTTAAACATTTTTGTTGTGTACTTGACACATTTCATCAAACATAAGCATTGCCATGTATACAAAGTGCAGAAAAAGAGGATTGTACATTGTATTGCAAATCTTTATTATGTATAGTTTGAATTTTTCAAAGAATATTGTGATTAAATATTAGTTTAAAGCTTTTCCTTTCTGTCTCATTCTGTTTGCTAATGTGGATTTTATTTTTTAAAAAATGCTGCAATGATCTTATTTTCTTTCATTTCTTTTTCTTTTCTTTTCTTTCTTTCTTTCTTTTTTTTTTTTTTTTTGGTAGTCCCATTGTTAGAATTGCCTGTTAATATCCTTTGACCATTTATCTACTGGGAAATGGTTCCTGCTATTATATATTCAAGTTAGCTCTCTGTGTAGCTTATATATGAGAACACTGCTGCAAAATTTTGCCCCCCTAAAATTTCCTTTAGAATATTAGTATTGATTTTGTTTTTGCAAAAGCTTTTTAATTTATTGTGATCAGAATGTCCATTTTATCTCCCTGTGTTCTTCTTTATCCCTTCCTCTAAAGGTATGGTAAGTGAAAGGTATATCCTTCCCTGCTCCTTTAATTAATTTATGAGGTGACTTTTAAAATCAAGGTCATATAACCATTTGTGGCTCATTGTGGGATATACTGTGAGATGTTAGTTTCATCTTAAGACTGCTTTGTAATTTTTCTATCTATTTTTTTTTGGCTTTATCCTTGTATTTGAGAGCATTTTTGTTTTTTTTTTTTTTGAAGATTATGTTACTATGTTCATGTCCTTATGGATCTTGCATAATCAACTTTTTAAATTTTTAAATCAGAACCACATAGTTTGAATGATTGTTACTGTATAATATATTTGAGATTGAATGTTGCTAGGCCTATTTACTCAACTTTTTTCATTATGTTCTTCTAGATGTTAGTTTTTTCCCTCTAGTTCTTTGGTAGTTTTATATGGAACTGAATAAGTAAAATCATTTAGGTAGTAAAGTCATTTTTATTTCATTGCCACTACCAAGCCATAAACAATTATTATCTTTCAATTGTTTTTAATCTATATTTATTTCTGGAAAGAGCATTTTATGGTTATAGTCATATTATTTTCTTCTGTCTTAATAGGTAAATATCCAAAATTTTATATATTCTGGAGTTATTTTAAATGGAATTCCTCTTTTTCTGCTGGTTTTGTCAGTAACATGCACAAAAATGGATGAGCATATATCCTCTTACTTTCTTGAAGTTATTAATTGTTCCACTTAATTTTTTTAGTTGATTTGCTAAGGTTTTTTAAATAATCATATCATCTGCAAAAGTGATCATTGGGTTTCTTTTTTGCCTGTGCTTATTATCTGTATTTCCCTTTCTTGTTTTATAGTTCTAGTAGCATTTTAAGAACTATATAAAGTATTAATCATTGCTAATGACCATCCTTGTTTTAGATAAAATCTTACTGGAAAGATCTCTAGCATTTTTACATTATACATAATGTTGGCTCTTGGTTTCTGGTAACTATTATTTGTTATAGTAAATAAAAATTCATTTACTCCTGTGATTTTAATACAAATCAGTCTTGTGTTATGCCTAAAAGTATGTTTTGCTGTGGATGTGGCAATTTTTTCCTTTTTTCTATTTTGTATTTTAGTTTTAAAATTTTCTTAAAAAGCTTGTATATCTTGAATCACTGAATAAAAGGTAATTTGTGGACTTTGGGTACATGGAACTTAGCTCTGGTCTAACCACTATTCCCCTAACATAGGTTTATAAATGAAGGTGTTTCTGATGTTTCCTATCAGCTGTGCTGTAATGGAAAGGGGAATAGAAGGGAGCAAGCATTTACTAAATGTCTCCTCTATGCCTGGCATCGGGGTAAAGTGTTTGCAAATATCTCATTTGTTCCTTGTAAGAGATGGAGGTGTTATACAGAGTTTTTAATTCATCATGGCATGTAATGGGCTGAGGCTTGAGTTGATGCACTGAGGTCCCAAGCACATGAGGTAAATAGTAATTGGACCATACTCTATTAATATATAAGCTTGGAGAAAGAATGGCCCCCGCCCACTCTTTGTGCAAGTCCTGATGTGTTGTATAGGAAACGACGATTTTGGTGGGTGGAGGCAGGGGAGGGGAAAAGGAAGGGGAAGGAGAGACTGCTTGCTTTTGCGATTGCAACGACTTTTCAGCTCAGATCTCCCTCTCTTAGCTGGCTTCCTGTCGCAGCTGCCCATATTGCTTTTGCAATCCTTATTCACCTCTTCACTTCAATAAAGATTGAAGATTTTTCCCTTAACCTGAATTCCTGACTCCGGCTGATTTTATACCTGGTCATTACAATGGCATTAATTCTCATATACCCTACATATCATTAAAACTGGGCTCTACATGATCCTGATTTTTTTTTCTTTTTTTAATTACTTACAAATGAAAAAAACAAAGAGCAGGAAGAACCTATAAGATTAGGTATTTGCTTTGAAGTAATATGGCAAGTTCCTCTTGGGGAATTGAGATATGTCTTACAGGGTACTCTTCTAGCTGTTTGACCACATTGCCTTCCTTCCTACAAGGAGCAACTTCCTTATAATTTAATTTCATGCTGCTTTCAGCTATAAGCTACTTATTTTCATCTTTCCTTTCCTTTCTTCTCTACTTCCTTCTTCTAGCACCCCTTTTTTCTACTCAATAATTAGTCATTGGTTTGTCTTCCCACAATATCCCAGGTAGATGGTAAAGATCTTGGTGTGTGTAAGGTATTAGAACTGTTAGCAAGAGGTGACATAAGCTTCCTCAAGCAAAATGATCTCTTCAGTACCTGGCACATATCAAGCACTTAATAAATACTTATTGATTGATTGACTCACCCTGAAATATCTCATAGTACTCCATCTCATAATTTATATTATAGATTGTGATGACCGTGTATTTAAAATCAGCTGGAGTCAGAAATTCAGGTTAAGGGAAAAATCTTCAATCTTTTGAAGTGAAGAGGTGAGGAAGGATTGCGATAGCAAAAGGGGCAGATAGGAAGCCAGCTAGCAGAGGGAGATTGAAGGTGAAGGACGGTCGCGATAGCAATGCGAGCAGCTGTGTCAAGACACCAGCCAGCAGTCTCTCTTTCTGCTTCCCTTTCCACTCCCCTGCCTCCACCCACCAAAATCGTCATTTCCTATACAACACATAAGGACTTGCACAAAGAGTGGGCAGGGGCCATTCTTTCTCCAAGCTTATATATTAATAGAATATGGTCCAATTACTATTTAGCCTCATGTGCTTGGGACCTCAGTGCATCAACTCAAGCCTCAGCCCATTACATCTTCTGCTTTCTTTTGTTTTAGAACACAGGTGATCATACCATCCCTGACTCCTCAGGGAGGTCAGAGCCCCCAAGGGGAGATGATCACACCCTCCCTGACTTCTCAGGAAAGGAGGTAAAAGCACCGAAAAGGAGGTGATCACAACCCCCCTGACATCTCAGGAAGGGAGATGAAAAGCACCAAAGGGAAGTGGGGGTTGCTAGCAGGTTTCTGGGCTGAAGGGTCTTATTAGAAACAGATATGCACAAACCATCAGCATGGGAGGTATTACACAAGCACATAGCAATAATGCAGAGGCTATTAGTTGATGACTTTCCCCACAGCGTGGGACGTTTGCAGACAGCTATCACAAGAACATATGGGGAAAATGCAATAACAGACATTTTGATAAGGCAACTTGCTAAGGAAAATGCTAATGAGGTTTGCAGAAGAATTATACTAGGACTGCACAAGGATGCTCCTTTAGAGGAGATCATAAGAAGCTATGCCACAGTGGGCACAAATGCCTTTTATAAACAGGCTATGATGCAGACTTCCCAAGATCCCAACATGGGAAGACAGAGTCCCTCCTGGCAGGGACTTCCAGAGAGACTCATAGATGCTTTCAGTGTGGAAAAGTAGGGCATCTGAAAGTTCAATGTTGGTATAGAGACAGAATGGGAAAACAGGATGGGAGAATAAGACCCAATACCCCATGTCCAAAATGCAACAGAGGCTTCCATTGGGCCTCAGAATGTAGACAGATTCAGGGAAATGGGATGAGGGGCCCAGCCCCAGGGCCCAAGGCAAAAAACACTTGGGGCATGATGGCAGCCAATGGTGCACCCAGAGAGTGCCTAGAAGTCCAGTACCCAGACATGACCAAACAGCCAGAAAGCCATATGATGGGAGAAGGGGATTACACAGTCAACCAGCCAGGAAGCAACCTGATGGCAGAAGGGAATTACAATTGGGGAGAATAGAGCTATATGCAGCTGGGACAACTGAGATACCCCCTGGAGAGGTGAAATCTGTTCCTCTCCAGCCTATGGATTCCTTACCTCCAGGCACAGTAGGCTTGACCATTTCACCTCCTGAGAGTACATACAAAACAGTGTCTATCCACACACTGATGTGGGAAACTGGGGAATGTGTAGATAATATCCCAGTCACTAATACAGGTAGACAATGTGTGACTTATCACCCAGGAGAAGTAGTAGTATCAGGTTTACTCATACAGAATCCTAATAAGCAACCTGGTGATAGTCACCCAGATTCTGACTCTAGACCACAAATTCCAGAAATATACTGGACAGCAGCTGTAACAGCTGACTGACCTATGCTCACGATCTATATAAATGGCCTACCATTAGCAGGATTAGACACAGGTGCAGATCGTACAGTCATTAGAGATGCCAATTGGCCCAGTCACTGGCCATAGATTAAAGCAGATACCTATATGTCTGGAGTAGGAGGATCAATAGCAGCTGAAGTTAGTGCTGCCCCTATGAGATGGACTTTTGAAGGCAAAACAGGAGTTTTTACTCCTTTTATAGTTGAAAAACTCCCCATCAATCTGTGGGGAAGAGACGTTTTACAGCAATTAGGGTTAAAAATGAGTACTTCGGTTTTTTAAGTAGGGCTGCTGTTGAAGGCCTGCCAACACTTTCACCTGTTCCTATCCAATGGAAAACTGATACACCAGTGTGGATAGAACAGTGGCCCTTAGGTAGCGATAAAATTCAGGCCTTATTAGATATAGTACAAGAGCAGCTTGAACAAGGACACTTACAACCTTCTCTAAGTCCTTGGAATTCCCCAGTATTTGTTGTAAGAAAGAAATCGGGAAAATGGAGGACGCTCACTGATTTAAGAAAAGTGAACGGACAGATGGAAACTATGGGAACTCTTCAGCCTGGACTTCCATCTCCTATTCAGTTGCCTAGAGAGTGGCCTCTTTGGATCATTGATATTAAGGATTGTTTCTATTCTATCCCTCCACATAAGGAGGATATGAAAAGATTTGCCTTTTCAGTACCCAGTGTTAACTTAGCTGAACCTTATAAAAGCTATGAATGGACAGTTTTGCCATAGGGAATGAAAAACAGCCCCACGTTGGGCGCCAAATGTGATGACCGTGTATTTAAAATCAGCCAGAGTCAGGAATTCATGTTAAGGGAAAAATCTTCAATCTTTATTGAAGTGAAGAGGTGAGGAAGGATTGTGATAGCAATATGGGCAGATAGGAAGCCAGCTAGCAGAGGGGAATTGGAGGTGAAGGATGGTCACGATAGCAATGCGAGCAGCTGTGTCAAGACGCCAGCCAGCAGTCTCTCTTTCTGCTTCCCTTTCCACTCCCCTGCCTCCAACCACCAAAATCGTCATTTCCTATACTTGCACAAAGAGTGGGCGGGGGCCATTCTTCCTCCAAGCTTATATATTAGTAGAATATGGTCCAATTACTATTTAGCCTCATGTGCTTGGGACCTCAGTGCATCAACTCAAGCCTCAGCCCATTACATAGATATCTCTGTTTATCTGTGTCTCCTGCTAAATTGTAAATACTTTGAGGGCAAAGTATGTTTTTTTCTTGTTTTGTATCTTATCCATACACATATCACAGTGCCTTTTTCATTCTTGTTGAATTGCATTTGAAGTCTGAAAAGCAAACATCTATCCTAATACATGGATGTATTAAAAAGAAATAGAAATTGGGAATTGTCTAGTAGAGAAATAGTATTATTATTATTATTTTACAAAGGTGAGATGATTCATGTAGGAAGCAGTTCTCAAGGACTTGAAAATAGATTTTTTTTGCCTACTATATTTTATGAAAGTGTTTAATGTACTTCATGTAGAATAGATTCTCAAGTCAATGACTGTTTGACCCATATTGTTTTTACTCCCTCTATGACCTGCACTGAATAAATGCATCCTTGTTGAAAAGAACCCTTTTAGTTCCTTTATGATTGCAGAAATTCAAGTAACAAAATGTATTAAGTTCATCAATGTAGCTTTTTCCAAACAAAGTGATCTAAGCACAGAATTTGACCCGATTCTGAATAGGGTTGCTCCTTGAATTGTATAACAAAGAAGCAAGTGTACAGATTGTTGTGAATTTTCTTGGGAAAAGATGTGCAGAATGATATGAAGGCACAATCTGCAATTCAGAGCAAGGTTACCAAGGGCAAGAGAGACTTTTTTTTTAAGCTGATGTTCTTTATGTTGGTAGGAAAACAGACATCCCAACTATTTGCAGTAAACATCACCTAAGTGGAAGGAAAGAGACAGTACGTTTTGGAGGTTTCCAAGAATGGTTTTCACTCCTGATTAAACTAAAATTAAGTGTTAACTTTAGACAAAGTCTGCATATGGAAATTTCCTTCGCATGCATCCTCGTATATGAGTGTTTTAAAATGGTAAATTGATGTCAGTGAGCAGAGTTCAATTTTGATCTCAGACATATATTGTCAGTGTAATCTGGGCAAAAAAATTTAATCCCTCTGGGCCTTTATTTCTTCACTTAGAAAAAGGAAGAGGTTAGACTAGATGATCTCCAAGGTTTCTTTTGATTCTGAATCTATATCGTAATGCCGTGAGATCAAATTGTACCAGATTTGGTGATAAGAATTCATTCTGTGATTTTTCTTTTACTTAGCAAAATTGGGTTTGTAAAGAATGGACCTAAATTCAAAGGAGAAATTTTATACATATAGCTGACATTTTATGTACCTTCTTAATGCAAATTAGGCTTCCTTCACCCAAAAAATTATCCATTGTAGTTTATTGTCTGAATGTGATCAGCATTAAAATTTGGCCTTTAGAATCTGAAAAGTTTGACTTTACTATTTATGATCAGGACTGGCATGTGTCTACCAAATTTGAGAGGCAGAATAAAGAAACAGAAAAATTTTATTTCATTTCATTATTCATTTATTTTGTTTTGATAGGATTTTATTTTTCCAAAGACATGCAAAGATACTTTTCAACATTCACTTTTGTTTGCAAAACTTTGTGTTCCAAAATTTTTTTCCCTCCTCCTTCTCTACTTCCTAAGATAGCAAGCAATAGGTTATATATGTGTAATTCTAATAGAAAAACTAAAAAAAAATAAGAAAGAAGATTAGATTCCAGAGAAATGTACTGGAGGGAATTGACTCACTCTCTTTGGAAGAAGGGAAGTGCCATCCACGTCCAGAGAGAGAGAACGATGGAGGACTGTATGGAGATCAAAGCATAGTGTTTTCATCTTTTTTGTTGTTGTAGTTATTTATTTGTTTTTTTTCTTACTCATGGTTTTTTCCTTTGATCTTATTTTTCTTGTGCATTATGACAAATAGGGAAATATGTTTAAAAAATTATGTATGTTTAACCTAAAAAAAAAAAAAGAAAAAGAAACAAATGGGGACTTGGGAATATCCTAACTGATTCCATCTTAATCTGTTAAGAGAAGAATAATGTCTGGAAAGAGGTGGTGTTAGTTTTGTTAAATACTCTGCTAGGTGAGACAGGATTAGAAATATTGCGCTGAGCTCTTGATGAGACAGCCAGGGTACAAACTAGCTAGAATGCTGATCCTGCAGTCAAGAAGATCTGAGTTCAAAATCAGTCTTAGACACTTCCTCACTATGATTGGGCAAGTCACACTTGTGTGCCTCAGTTTCCTCAATAGTAAAGTGAGGGTAATAGCACTTACCTCCCAGGATTGTTGCCAGGATCACATGTGAGCTTCTTTGTAAAGTGTGCCTGTGCCTGACACATAGTGAGTTTTTCACAAAAGAGTGTTCTCATTCCTTTATAGATATCACATTTTAGGAGGAATGGGAAAGCAAAACAATGATGGACAAAGCCATAGACGGATTTTTTGCAGGTAGTGGAGAAGAGAAGACCTAAGGAGTATATTAGTAGTGCTTTCCAAGTGTTTAAAAGGTTATCTTATAGATTAGACTTACTTTATTCAGCATTAGGAGCAGAGCTGGGAGCAGAGGGTAAAAGTCACAAAGAGGCAGAGTTAGATGTGAGAGAAAGAAAAGCTTCCTGGCAACTAGAATTAACTAAAAATGAAATGCCCTGTCTTGAGGGAAGACAGTGGTTTTCCCTCATTTTAGATCTTTGAGGAAAGCCTGAATGATCTTTTGTTGGGAATATTAAAATTTGTGCTCTTCAGTTTTTTGAACTGATTGGCTTCAGGTTCCTATCAACACTGAAATTTTTATGATTTTATATTTAAATAATTTAAGAATAGGTTAAAGTATAGAAAGGAAAATTTGGGGGGAATCATTTATGTGATCTTGGGGTTTCTTAATAACTATTACCATTATTTGAGAAATATAGACATTTTTAGATTAATAGTAATCATTAAAAATGATTATAAATATTAGTACTGTGGTTTTTAAGACTTAGGAGTGTTAATTCCCATTCAAAAGAGTTGTATTTCTTTTCAGGGTATGTTGATGTTACTACTTATTAAACTTGTTCCTTGTTGTTACTAGGCTAGGTGTACTCTTGTCAAGCGTGGGAATCCTGGGTTTAACTGCCTTTCATGTACCTACTATGACTGGTCCTTTTATTTTCTTCAGAATATATCTACATAGAGCAGATCAAGCAGACTATTTATAAATAGAATACTCTGGTTATACCACCCTGAGTTTGTTTTTTGAAGTGGCAAATGTACTCTTATTCTGAAAACAATGTGGGTTTTCTACAGCATTCAGAAAAAGGCAGTTTCTTTAACAATATCTGTAAAAAACCTAGCCACTCATCCATTGCCTTTGGGGATAAGCACTGTGTTGCTAGCTGTGCTCTGGAGCCTAGACAGGCAGAACATTTATCCTTCTGGAATTAGTTTTTTCCTTAAAAGTTAGCAATTATAATAATCTTAATATCTCTGGATTGTGAATTTGAGCTTCCATCTGGAACTGGGTATAATATAATCAACACAATTATCATGTTTTCCCCATCCTTCTTTGAAATTTTAAATTCTGGTTCTTGATTGCTGATAATTTAGTTCGAACTCTGGTCTTACCTTTTCCCTTATCCTGCTCTTTTTGGGTCTTTCCTTTATCTTTATGATAGATGGTATATTTCTCCAGAGAGCAAGCTAAGGCAAAGACACAGAGGAAATGAAACTTTAAACTAGTTCATTTGACTTTTTGAAAGTAGATGTTGGTGGGCAGGAAGTTGAAACTATTGCTTGAAATCACCTTTTAAAATGCTTCACTAAGGTCCTTTGGCCATACTTTTTTTGGCCTGAATTAGTATAGATGACCAAGAGGGACTGATCTATTGTTGGAGTTGTTGTTTTCCTATTGTGTTGTTTTCCGAAGGAAGGGAAGAAAAAACTGTAGAAATAGCTCAATCGGTGGGTTTGGAACTTTATATTGGGGGTCAGGTTAGTTGAAGTCTGACTGTGCGAACTCACTGGGTGCCTCTGAGCAAGTGATGGAAATTTTCTGAGCTTCCATTTCTTCATCTGTGAAATGATCTCATTTGATATTCTAAGTGGTCCCTGACACTTCTAGGATGCTATGATTTATTTATTTACAAGGATTATATCTGAAGCAAGTCATATTTTGGGGGAAGGAAAGAAAGTTCTCCTAAATTTACCCTAATGTTTCACCTCACTTCTCAATGCCTTTTGTATTATGTTTAGTGGGGAGACCTATAGAACAGGGAAAATATGCTGGCTGCAAAATATTACAGCATATCGCCGTATAGAACGTTTTGAATGATTTGTTAATTATTATTCAGTATCAGATAGTGGAAAAACGCCTTTACATTGAACCCAGGAAGCAAGAAAACAGGTTTCAGTATTGACATTTAAAAACTGGATAGCCCTTTGAACTCGTTTCAGTTTTCTCATTTGTATAAAGGGATCCATATTTGTTCTATCTACTTGCCTTATGGAATTGTGGGGCTTACTTAAAGCGGTAATGAATATGAGTTTTAATTGTTGTTCTTTCATCTTTAAGTTTTTTCTTCTTAGGGGTTTAATTGGAAACAGATGGGAGAGTAAAGGACACTGATTTTTCTGACTTTAGGGCCTATCTAAACTATATTAAATGGATTAATCTTTATGGAGAAATGTGCATTATTTTTAGCATTTATTGAGCACTATAACTATTAAAGGGTTGTGGAATTATATGGGAAGAATGTTCATATTTTGAACTGCTAACTTCACAAATAAATGCTATTTTTTAAAAAAAAGTTTTTTTATATGGTCTAATTCTTAATACATCATTTTCTCTCTTTTAACAGAAAAAATATAGAAAGGGATTTGTTGACATTTCAAAAATCAAATGTGTGGAAATAGTGAAGATAGATGATGGTGTGATTCCTTGTCAGAATAAATATCCATTTCAGGTGAGTTTGTGGGTATTTTTGCTTTTGTATACTGCAAGGTTTTGAGTCAAGTTGACTACTTATTATAGTTTCATCATCCGGTATTTTGGAATTTCTTCATCTGATGATTTTAAGTGTGTTTGCTACTTTCCTGGATGTTTGTAATCAATAAATTTCTCCCCAGAGTTTCATAGTATTTGCTTGTGTGCTAAAAATTTTCAGTATTCCTATGTGAAATATTCCTTCTGATTTTTAAGAAACAGTGAATTTTCTGTTTTAGATCTCTACATCTTTAATTCCTCTCAAACTCAGAATTTTGCTCCTCTGTGTTAAGGAAGTTACTGGTTCTAGTTTTAAGCTTTTATTTTTTAGCCTATCCTTGACATCCAGAGTCCCAAGAAAGTATCAAATATGAGAAATAACTTGGCTCTACTAAATGGAAATTATATGACTTTTCTATGCAGATTATGGGCTAATCAGATAATTCAAAGATAGAACCTTTCTGCATCCTGTTCTCTCTCTCACCAATAACATTCTAACTTAGTTTTTCTTCTAGATTCTGAGGCAACTCTAAGCTAATAAACTATCACTGAATAAATGCTCAGTGTTATTTAGCATTATGGATCTTTGATAATAATAATTGCTGACATTTAATAGCACAGTAAAGGATGCAAATCATTTTGCATCTATATTCTGTGAGGTAGATAATAGTGGTTTTATAGATGAGAAAACTGAATCTTGGAGAGATTGATCCATGTTTGTACAGTTATTTAGTTGTCAGAAGCAGAATTTGGATCTAGAGCTTTCTTACTCCAAGACCAGAGATCCACAATGTCATGCTTCATTAAATATGTAAATTAATTATGAGAGCATTGTGTCCTTTTTGTTAAATTGTCCCAATTTACCTAAAGCATAATTAGGGTCCACTAATCATAAAGAGGTTGCTTTATTTCAGACATTGTAGTTTATAGTTATCATGCATTTCCACATTTCTAATCCTATTCTTTTTTTAAAAATATGAATTAATTCATTTAAGAAGTGTTTATTAAGCAGCTGCTCCATACCAAGCATGGCAATAGAGACGGCATACAAAGACAGGCTCTGCCCTTTTATCAAAGGCCTTTTCTGCTTCCATTGTTATAGTAACGAGGGTTTTTTTTTTTTTTTGAGTACTTTTTGTTTACATTTTAGATTGTTCATAATTTTTCTACTGTTGAACCAGTCTTGCATACTGTTTGGTCACAAAGAATAACTTTTAATGTGTTGTTGTGTTCTGTTAGCTAACATTTTATGTAATATTTTTACTTCCATTTTCATGAAAGATGTTAGTATATAATTTCGTTGTCTATCACACACTTGTTTAAGTTTTAAAATAAACTCGTTATTTTCCAAGATATAGGTTATGGACTAGTAATCAATTTCTATTATTATTTTATGTGTATTTGTAAAGAATGTATATTTCCTGCTTCTCCCATATGGCTATCTATTCATGTTGGTAAAATATTAAACAATAAGATCAGATCTGTGATTTCTTTTCTTTTAATCTTTTCTCTTGAATCACCAAATTTGAAGTCTTCTACTTAATTTTTGACTTCTTGTATTTCTCTTAAAATTAATTTTATGAATTTGTGTGTACAAATGTTACTTACATGATTTTATATTGTAACTTATGTTACTGAGAAATTGATTGTTAAATTTCTCTCATTTCTACTCTCTATTTCTACTCCCGTCCTTCCTATCACCTGGTCTCTTAATATAATTATCTGAATCTTCTGTCTCCTTATTCCACTTCTCAAATGAGTCAACATTTTCTTTCAATTCTATCTTTGCTCCTCTGAATTTCTACCAAAATTCCCTTTGTTGGAGCTTTCATATTTTACATTGGAGGACATTCCTGGATCAGAGGTGCAAGTAATCAGCAAAGTGAGGGCCGAACCATATTAAAATGAAATTGGAAAATGTTTAACAGAATAAATACAAATACAGTACAGCATAGATTGTGTTAATTTGTAGTTTCTAAGTCAACATGTGACCCTACATTTCTGTTTGAGTGTGTCATCATTGACCTGGATTGCTTTAATATCTTCCTAACTGGAAGCTTTTCCAGTCCATCCTTAATACCATTGTTCAAATAATCTTCATAAAGTTTAATCCTGATTATGTCACTCCTATATTTAAAAATCTTCATTGGTTCCCCATTTATCAATAAGTTAATAAATCTGTTTTTTTATGCTGTGTTTCTTCACATCCATTATATTTCAGACAAATTCCACTACTCTGTCACCCATTTTCGTTTTTTATGGTGATGGTTTACTCTTTGATTCTCCTCTCCCCTATTCCTCACTTTCTGGGGGTGAAGCTACATAATCACCTCATGTAACAGCCGACATCTTTGGAGAAGATGCTGTCATTTATAATTAAGATGATTTCTCTATGTACTGTTTCTGATAATGATGGTTCTTCCCCTTGTTTTCTATTCTGTACTAGTGAGATTTGGACCACATCCTTTCTAATATCTTGCTTCCTTCTTTGATATTTAAGGGGGATTGGAAGAAGTCTTGGGTAGACTTGGGTAGATACATACAAGCTCTAGTTCAGGCACTGTGAGGCACACATCAGCCCTCAAATCAGCCTGCATCCCTAGCCTGACTTTAGTTCTTTCTAAAAGGTAAGACTGGTGTAGGGCTGGAAAGAGAACTGGAGTTAGTACTCTTCTTGTATCCTGGCTTCAAAACTTACGACTGTGAGATTATTGACAAGAGATCACTTTTTTTAAAGTGTATAAAATATGGATAATAAAGTTTCCATTGCCTGCCCCATTAGGAAATTTTTTTTATAAATCTCAAAGCTTTATGTAAATGTGAACTATTGTTGTTACAGTTCTGTGCTATTCACAGGGTTATTACATCATGTCTGTTCATATGCAAACTTACTGGGAAAGGAACAATTTGTCACATGGTTTATTAATGGAAAAACTATAAAAATATTTGTTTATCGATAGTAATGATACCACAGTGAGAGGAGACGACTGTGGTCATTCACCGCTGTCTAAGGTAGATTGACAGACTGAAAGTAAAAGTAGTAGAGGACTTCCCACCCTTTACCCTTGGCTTTGTCACTTGATCTTGTCCTTAAAATAGCAGAGACAGGGTGGAATAGAACAGTTTGCTTCTAAATAATCCAGTTGAAAATGGTTGCTTTTTGCTTATAGAGTACAAGAGTATATTGCTTTATGTAAAACAGTTATTCCAGAACAGATTTACTTAAATTGAGTTTTTGTAAATGCAGTCATTTTAAATACAGTGAGAAATCTTAAAAGAAAAAGAGCATTCTGGTTATAAAACCTTTTATAAAGGGAGGAATCACCTCCTATTTTATCTTTGGTAGAGTTCCAGATTGTCATTTATTGAATTTGAGCTGAGACCTATGAGTGAAAAGTTTA
The DNA here is from genome assembly GCF_016432865.1 of Antechinus flavipes. Taxonomy (NCBI): domain Eukaryota; kingdom Metazoa; phylum Chordata; class Mammalia; order Dasyuromorphia; family Dasyuridae; genus Antechinus; species Antechinus flavipes. Next base: position 36,129,201 of record NC_067403.1, on the reverse strand, counting down.
AAGAAAGGCAAAATAAATAAATATAGGTATGGAAGGAATTTAAGAGCCAAGACAGATGTGACTCAAAACAAAAATTTCACTAATATATTCAGTCATGGATAGATCTATCTACTGAATAAAAGAATAAATACTGATTATAAGAATTAAAGTAGTGTGTAAATTACTTAGGATGAGCAAAAAATTCAGGTATAAGTGAATACTTATGATTCATAGGTATCAAAAGAAAGATATAAAGTAACATGAGTTTGTTTTATTGGTAGTTAGGAGAAAAAGTTTGAAATAAAAAATGTAAAATTATTTTATTAATCCATTTGAATTTTTAAAATTTATGTACTCATACAGAGTTAAATATTTTTAAAAAGTACACAAAAGCCAATCCAGACTCTAAATTGAGAAAAAAAGGAAAAAAAGTTGACAGATGACTTGTGCTTAAAAATTCTTCTCAAATTAATGTCATTTTCTGTTCTTTTGGTTGAATGATATAGATTTTTTAAGCCCTCTAATACACTTTTAATAGAAACTATAGGATATAATTTAGGATATATTAGTATTTGTGAGCAATAGGGGAAGTGTTAATAGCGGGGTACTTCATCTTAATACTTCACACTGTTTCAGGATTCTTGATTTTATTAGTGTGTATTATAGTTCATTTATCCCTTGTGACAGTCTCAAAGAATTGTTATTGCTAAGAATTTCATAACTGTAATTAGCTCTGTGATCATCCTCTGAACTTTTTATAGCTGATTCTTGCAGAAAGAGTTATATCACTGATCCTTACTCAGAGCCTTCCCAGATTGATGCTAAGACCTGCCATACCAGAATTTACTCTTCTTTGGCATCAATTTCAAGAATCCAAAGTCACCTCATGGTGAGACATTGAAAAAGGATGTGAAACAAACAAACAAACAAATCTGACAATTAACTCTTTGGATCCAAGGACATTTTCAAGACATCAGGATGATAGAAGCTGCTGGGATTTATACATTTCTTTCCTTTATATTTTTAATTTTTTTTCCTTCTGTTATAAGAACCCTTTAAAATATTTTTTCATTATAGGAGAGAAGGAGGAGGTAATTGTGTTTGTATAAGGAGGGAATCAAAGTGCTTTGGATCTGAAATAAGTTTAATAAATCTCTTAAGAAAAATAAATCAGTGTTTATAACTAATTCTCACTGGGCTCATCTTTCATTTCTTTTCAGGTTGTCCATGATTCAACTACACTTTACATTTTTGCCCCCAGTGCACAAAGCAGAGATCGATGGGTGAAAAGCTTAAAGGAAGGTAAAAAATGTCAATAAACTTAGATATATGAGAAATTCAAGGGTCAAGACACGTCTCAATTAGAACAAAAGTATTGTCAATATTTCTATTCAGCCGTTCACATTTATATTTAGAAAAGAGAGGCTAGATCTCTTGACATGATGACCGCACAAGCCTGCTGATTATGAGAATTACAGTGCTGTTAATTACTTAGGACAAACAATAATTTTGATATTATTTAATTTTCTGACATCAATGACCATGTGTATGTATTTCTATTGATACCAGACTAATATAGAATATCTAACTTTGTCTAGGTGAAACCAGGTGAGCAGGTTTTCCCATCTTTAATCAGTCCTCTTGTCTGCTGAATATGTGGATTTCCTACCATGTTTTCTTGCCCTCCTTTGCTGTCTCTTTAATTCTGTGGTGTAAAAAGCACTTAGCACAGTACCTTGCCACATTATATTATGGTTTATTCCTTTCCCATTGCCTTTCCGTACTCCCCATTTTAATAGCTTCCTAAATAGTCTCCTTCTAGTCTGTCTCCTTCCCATTCTATCATTCACACTGGTTCAGAAAAGCTTCTTAATGGTCTGCTTTCATTATGTCACATCTTTACTTCATTGTCTTTCTAACAAAATAAAAATTCCTGATCCCCTCCAAGGAGAGTCCCACTCATAATGGAGCTTGGTATCATGAAAATTTGGCTTCATTTCCTGGCTCAGCCGCTCACTTAATATATGATCCTAGTCACTTAATCTTTCTGCATCCCATTTCCTCTTTTATAATATGGAATGAAAATAGCACCTGTGTCACAAGGCCAAATAGCATAATAAGAATAAAATACATTGTATATGTTTAAATACTATGTAAATATGAACTAGAAGTAATAAATATTATTAATGATTGCATGATCCTTGCATCTCCTTATTCAGTGCATTTGTTTTCCTGTTTACCTGAAATGGATTTCCCTTTTCTTATCTCATATCGTTTTGTTAAAATTCTTTTTCCTTTTCCAAAGTGGTTTCTTCAAGTGGTTTTTCCTCCACAAAGCTATTCTTTGATACTCACAGTGAAAGTAACCTTTCCCTCCTTAAACTTCTCATAACACTTTGTATCTCTCTTGTTTTTATTTCACTTCCCTTTGTAGGATAATTGTTTTATTATTAAAGATACTGACGATCTTATTTCTTATACTGGACTTGCAAACAGGAACTGATATCCTACAGAAAATTGCCTTATCTCCTAACATAAAACCGTACAGTTTATGGGAATCCAATAAATCAGTAGTGTTGATTGATTGGTTTATCATGAAAGGTTTAAAACTGGAGATAGCTTAAGTTGTTAAACTCCTCTCATCCTTTCCATGGAACAGTATTTTTTTTTTCCTGTTTTCCAGCAAACATCAGCTATGTTAAAAAAGCTTTCTTTGTTAATAACAGAAAAGAGGAAGCTTTGCAACTTTATTATGTGGGCCACTCTCACCTAAATTATTTATCATGAAACTTTTATAATAAATGCTGTATTAAGAGAACAAGTAATAAAATTCAAAGTATCAATTTTTTGGGTGCATTGTCTCCGCTAATAATGGATGTTCCTTTTAATTACAGAAATCAAGCACAACAACAACCTGATGGTCAAATACCATCCCAAACTCTGGGCAGATGGAAGCTATCAATGTTGTAGACAGACGGAAAAGTTAGCACCTGGATGTGAAAAATACAATCTCTTTGAGAGTAGTGAGTGTTGTTTTTCTTTTTTATGATTGTTATTAATATTTTAGAGGTGTATATTTATGATCCATACAGATAATCAGAAAAATACTATGTCATTCTCAGTTTGAATTGCTTACTTCCCAGGAGCCTGCTATCAATATACTTTATTAAACTGATGAAAAACGATCATTATTGAGTTCATTTTAAGGAATTGAAAAAATTGGTTGGGGCGGAGCTTTACTTTTTTTTTTTTTTTTTGCTGAGGCAATTGGAGTTAAGTGACTTGCCCAGGGTCATATAGCTAGGAAATGTTAAGTTTCTGAGACCAGATTTGAACGCAAGTCCTCCAGGGCTGGTGCTCTATCCACTGCGCCACCTAGCAGAGGGGGCTTTACATTGTATGACTTCACATATACATGCACAGGAATCAGCTCTCTTGATATTCAGTTAGGTTCAATTTCTATCTGATGATGTATCATCATAAATCATATTTTTTGGTCACCTTAACCTTAATTTATTTTCTACAAAATAACAGCTTTTCAGATTTGTAATTAAGCCTTCAACCTGACCACACATCTATCTAAATTTGAATGCTCTGTGATCTTTGCTCTTGATCCAATATTCATCTAAAAACATCAGGCTTCACTGTGATAAATGCAGTAACAATTTTTATCTCACCATGGATCATCACACGTTTAAAGGTGTGGGGTTTTTTGTTGCTGTTTTTGGCAAGGGTAGGGTTTATGTTTAATTAAGAAAGCTACAGGCTTAGGAAGAAGTTAAGGACCATTCCTAAGTGTGAAGGGCCAGGTCCAGAGCCCCCACAGCTGGGAATCATAACACATTTGGCGGAATTGACGCAGATGTTTTTTGTGAATTGGGAATGAGATAAATTGGAAGCAAGAGGGAAAAGGAGAGAGATCAGAGAATGTAACTACCTCTGTCTCCTTGTATCATCATCATCCTCTCACATGAAGGGATCTATTCTGTTAGTCAAAATTAGAACCCCAGCAGCCATTAGCAGGTGGCTCCCATAACAGGAAGAAGTTAGAACTGCTATATTGCTATTTACTAAGGACCAAGGAAAACTTAAATCTTTCAGCTGTATGCCCTAAATAAGATCTTCTGTAAATGATAGGATGCCTTGAGATTATAGCAATTTTAGGGATTAAATGATGCTAATACAATTCAATATCCAAAATGGTCAGGTTTATTATATTGATCTTCTCATCTGACTTCATAATCTTTCCTGACACTGCTTAGTCAATTAATTTGAGTTATATAACAATGAATTGGATTTCCCGAGGAAGTAGTAAGCTCTTGTTACTGTAGATATCTGAGTCAAAGCTAAGTTGGCACCTGAAAGGGTCACTGAAGAAGGGATTTCTTTACTGCTTTGGAGGCTGGATTAGGTGAATTAAGAAGCCCCTTGTAACCCCAAAATACTAGGAATCATTGTACTTCAGTCCTTTGGGGATTTGCTGCTATTTATTTTTATCATATTAAGTACTTTATGGACAGCTCAAGGTATCAGAGATTTCATTTGTTCAGTGTTTTAAGAAGTCTTTAATATATCTTTCTAAGTTTTCCCAGTAATTCATTATAGAGTATTTTTTTTTCTGGTCATGTCCATTTTCTGTGAATTATTTGTGTTGTGTATATGCTAGAAAATAATTCATATTGTACTCTCATTTTCTCTTACTGATTATTGGTTTCATTGTGAATCTGAACCATTTCTTTTATTTTTATTCTCAGGTATAAAAAAAGTACTACCTCCAGCACCAGAAAAAACTAAGGTATGGGAGTTTAATTTATTGGAGAGTCTGTAGCTAGATTATTTAATCAATTAAATAATCACTTCTTACTTAATCAACTCATTGATTAAATAAGCTTTTATTTGCCATCTTCGCTATATGGAAGCAAGGTAGAACAGTGGAGAGTTCAGAGTCTGGAGTTAAGAAAATTCAATTTCCTGAGTTCAAATCTGGCCTCGGACACTTGCTAGCTGTTTTGATCCTGTTTGCCTCAGTTTCCTCATATGTAAAATAAGTTGGAGAAGGAAATAGCAAATCAGTTCTAGTTATCTTGGCCAGGAAACCCCAAAGGTCATCACACAGAGGGGTACACAAAATCAGTTGCTGACTGAAACAGTTTCAGACTGAAATAACAACAAATGGGCCAGGTATTATACTAGACAGTACAGATACAAATGCAAAGAATTAAATGATTCTACTCACAAAGCCTTTACATTCTAGTGGAGGGAGACAATGAAAAAAAATCTATGTACATCATAAATATAAAGCTTATATCCATGGACATATATGTACCTAGTAGTTCAATGTAAGGTACCGTGAAAGACGGGCTTTATGAGGAAGATGGTGTTGGAAATGCGTCCTGAAAGAAGGGGGTCTCTATATGGTAGGGAATGAAGAAATGCATTGTAGGTATGGAAAGGCCTTCCATTGAAAAAACACATAGCTGAAAGATGGAATGGAGGGAACAGAGAGAAGAGCAATTTAGCTAGGTTGCAAAGGGAGGGAGAGAGACTAATATCCATTGATGCTAGACAATTAGGTTAGGGCAAAATTGGTTGCTGACTTTTGAATGTTAAACTGAAGAGATTATGTTTTGTCCTAAAATAATAAAAAGCTACTGGAGGTCGTTGAACAGTGGGTTCCCATGGTCAGATCTGCACTTAAGTGAAATGACGTTGGCAGAATTGTGTTGAATGAGTAGGAGTAAAGAAAAAATTGATCCAGGGAGCTCTTGCAATAATCTAGAGAAAAGGTGTTGAGGGTCTTAACTGAAGTGGTAGACGTGTTAGTAAAGAGAAGGAGCCAGATGGAAAGGATGTTATGAAGTTGTAAAGGTAGAAATTATAAGATTTGGCAACTGATTGAATATGTGTGATAAGAGAGAATGAATAATTGAGTATAAAGCCAGGATTACAGATCTGAGAAACTGCAAGGATGCTGGTATCTTCTACAAAAACAGGGATGTTTAGAAGAGGAAGATTTAGAGGGAAAGATCAGTTTTAAATATATGGAGTTTGGGACATTGAAATATCTAATAGGCAATTGATGATATAGGACTAATACTGTGGATTGTAAAAAAGACTGGGTCTGGGAGTCATTTACATAGAAATGATAATTAAACCCACGGGAGGTGATGAGGTTACCAAGAAAGAATATAAAAGAGAAGAGGTCCTAGCCTAGAACATTGAGGAACACTCACAGTTAGGAGTCACCAAGTGAATGATGAGCTAGCAAAGGAGACCGAGAAAGAGAGATCAGACAGATAAAAAAGGAAGACTGGGAGAAAAGAGTGGTATGAGAAACCAGAGAAGAAAGAATATCCAGAAGAGGATGGCAATAGTACCAAATGAATTGGATTAATTGAGAAGAATTAGGATTTGAAGAAGACCATCTTCTTAGCAGTTCAGGGATCACTGAGAACTTTGGAGAGAACAGTTTCATTTGAATGGTGAGATCAGATGTGAGATTGTAAAGGGGCGAGCAGTGAATGAGAAGATGAAGATATGGGGATAGCAAAAATAGACATTCTTAAGGGACTTGAGAGATAAAGGATGATAGCTTGAGGTAAGATCTAGTGAAAATTTAGAACACGGGAGACTTGGTCATGTTTGAATGCAATAAGGAAGGAGCTAGTTGAAAGAGAGAGAGACAGAAGATGGAAGAGAAGGAAGATGATTGAAAATTCAGTTTGCTGGAGAAAGTGGGAAAGGATAGTTTCAAAGGCACATGTAGAAAGGGGTTGACCTTAGTAAGTTGGAAAAGGACTTTGTAACAGTCATTGTTAAAGTTTGGGGAAAAGGAGAAGAGAGTTAGAAGAGGAAAATGAATGAAGAGGAAACTCATCAAATAGTGTGTGGTTTTTCAGCAAAGAAAGCAACAAGCTCATCCACTGAGGCTTTGGCTGGGAGACTTCAAGAGGGAAGAGAAGATTTGGAATAGCTGCTGTGGAGAAAGAGATAAGGAGTGAGATAGCTGATTGAAATTGGATTAGCATATTATGTTATCAAGATTTCAGATGTTTTCCTTAGAATCACTGTTTTATGGAAGGAGAGCTGTCAGTGAGTAAATAGATATGACTATATCTTCTCCTTTATAATAATATTTTAAAGCTATAATTCAAGATTTAAGCCATAATTCAAGATGTTTATTCTTTATTCTGTCTGATTTTTCTGTATGCATCGTTTTTTGTCATCTTCCTCTGTTTTCTGGGTATATATTCTTCCATGGCTTCAGAGACATCATATTCCTTTGGTTCTCCTGCCTGTCTAACTGCTCCTTCATTCCATTGCTGGTTCCTTGTCCTCTTCCTTCTTGGATTAGGTATGTCTTTCTCAAAGTTCTGTTTTCAGTGCTGGCTCTTATATTTTGTCTCTTGACAATCAATAACTGAATTCAGCCATCAACTCTATATGTTTCTCCTGAATCTATATTCTAGCTTGCCCTTTTCTAATTTCAAAAGCTATGTCTTAAATTGCCAACAGTACCTCTCTTTGTGGACGTCTTGCTGGTATCTCAAACCTGACATGCCTCAGATTAGACTTATCTTTCCATCTACTTTTGACTTCACTTTTTCTATGAAATGGTGCCATCATTCAGCTTCTTTTTCCCTTTTGAAACCTTGGTATTCTCTTTAATAGCCATCTCCCAATATGGGTTGAAATATCTCTTGATGAAGTTGTTTCTACTTACTTTCCCCCTACAAGTCTGGAACATTTATCATTTCAGACAAAAAACAGGTCTAATGATGGAAGGATTGAAGCTGTCAAAACTTTCTTCTCGCCTTGGGCAGACGAGATTTTTATCTCCTTTTTTTTTCCTTTAAAGCGAAGACCTCCGCCTCCTCTTCCGCCTGAAGAAGATAAAAATGAAGAAATAGTTGTAGCAATGTATGATTTCCAAGCAACAGAAACACACGATCTCAGACTAGAGAGAGGCCAAGAATATATTATACTGGAAAAAAATGATGTTCATTGGTGGAGAGCAAGAGATAAGTATGGGTAAATAGACTTTCTGTACATTATGTTCCTTTTGGGGAATGATGTGTGAAAATGGATAGGATGTGTCTCCAAAATAATGAGATATTTCTGAAATCACAAGTTACTTCAGTTATATAGCTATATAGCTATATTTGTGGTGTGGTTATATTAAATCAGATCTACCTCATTCATCCTTTTAAAGAAGTATAATTTGTGACTTCTTTTCCAAAGAAGCAGGCTGAGGGAAGAGGAAGGGAAAGGGAAAAAGCATTTATATAGTACTTGGGTTCCAGGCACTCTGCTAAGTGCTTTCAAATATTAAGGGAGAATTGAAGCTTAGATTTTTCACATTAAGCTCTTTTCATTCCCTTCAATTTCATAATTTAACATTTTCTCATTCATTTAAAATTTGGATAGTCATAGTTGAGACTAATGAGGAGTTAAAATAATGAAAGCTATAACATATGGCTTTCCAGCAGAATTCAGTCATTAGCAGCCTCCCAACTCAGTGATGCTTAGTGGTCCTCCTGTATTTTACTGGTGTCAGAAAAAAATCAGAAGAGTGTCAGGAGAGAGTTTTTTCTCTTTTGTTAATACCCAATGTTTACTTCTAGGAGTGAAGGATACATTCCAAGCAACTATGTTACAGGGAAGAAATTGAGCAACTTAGATCAATATGAGTAAGTAAATATTTTTATGATCAAGAAAAATAGATGATCTCCTTTTCTCTGTCTTTCTTTCTATTTCTTCCTTTCCTTTTTCTCCCTTTCCTTGTCTTTCTCCTTTTTTTCTCTTCTCCCTCAATCTCTCCTACTGTCTTTCCCTCTCCCTCTCTCTTCCTTTTTGTTTCTTTTTCTCCCCTATCTCTTCTCTTTTCTCCCTCTCCCTCCCTCTCTTCTTCCTCTTTCTCTATCTCTTCCTCTTTTTTTTTCTCCTCCCTCTCCTAGCTGCCCTAACTACTTGTGTAATCCTTGGCAAATTAGTCTTTCTGAACCTCAGTTTCCTTGTCTGTACAATGAGATTTGGATAAACTAAGAGGTCTCCTACTCTAACTCTGTGATCGTAAGGTCATCTGGCTCTCCATCAAAATAGGAATTTGATTTAAGGCCCCTCCCTTGTGGCTCATTTAGTTCTAGGCGAGATTTTTAGATAATATATGTCTGCAGTCTTGTGTCATGACTCAATAAATTTTTGTAAGCAAAAATTGGTCATTTGATGATGCCTTACATGCCCTGCATCTACACATGACTCACTGAACTTGCTATTTGTAAAATTTGGTGCCAGGAACTCTCTGTGGCTGGCCAAAAAGTGGAGATGTCATTCATTCATCCACAACATTTGACTCCAAATGAGAAGCTGAAGGAAGGGGAAACAATGGATCTTTGGTCTGGACAGAAAAAGAGCTTTTCTCTGCCCTCTGGTTCCATGTCCCAGCATGCTGTTCTCGAAGGGAATCTTATGTAGAAAGCCAGACAACAGCCTTATTTGCCAGTTCTGTTGATCTCTAGGTCTCACCTTATTCTGCTTCCAATATACTTAGGTCTAAAAGTAGCCTGTTCTTTGAGCATTTGATGGACAAGAGCCGTACTCCTTTTTAGCATAAATCTTGGAAAGACCCTGGGAAGCAGAATGGGTTTAATGGTTACTCTTTGCCCCACGTGGTGGTCTCTGAGGACCCTGGGTTTATCAGCGGGGGAAATCAAAGGCCAGCAGAAGGGTACCAGGCTGAGGTGATGCTCTTTTACCTTCCTTGCCTCTTCTCTTAACATCATTTCCTTCCTTCTTGACTCAGCACAAGTGCTACTGATATATACAAAAGCTCTCTTGATCCTTATTCCTTCCCTTTCCCTCAGCACCTGTTATTGTCCTTTTTCTCTAAAAACTTTTAATAGCTTCCTTTCTCATTTTACCCATTCTGCCCCTCCCTGCCCCAAAGAATAGTGGGACTCTAAGACAATGGGCCATTTTTTCTTTTTCTTTCTATCTCTAATATTTAACATGCTCCCTTACAATTCCTGGTATTGAGGATGTAGAGTTGGAAAATCCTCTAATTCATTTTTTTCCCATTCCCCTACCTCTTCCCATCTAGAAGAAAACCAAGATATACTACTGGGTTGTGCTTATTTAAGGGATTAATACTAAATATGAACTGAATTGGGTGGGGCTATTGACATAAGATATGCTGATAGTGGGAGAATGGGGCAAGAGGAAGGAACCTGGGGAATCTATAGGTTTTAGGGTGATTTAATGGGCAGTGTCAGTGAAGAAGGCAAAGTTCATCTTCATCTGCCTTCTACTTCCTTTGTCTCCCTTCTTTTTCCTTTTTTACACTTTCTTCCAGTATATAGTGTCTTCATGTTGCCCCCAACTACCTAATACAATGCTTTGCCCATTGCTTGCATCTATTTAGAATAGAGTTAAAAGGGGTTTTAAACTTTTTTGTGTACTTTGGACCCCTTAGGCAGCCTGGTGAAGCTGCCAAATAATTTTTCAAAATGCACAAAATGAAATATATAAGATTATATTATTATATCTGAGTATAATTAAATATATTAATAATTTAAGTACAATGAAATATATTAATTATATTTAAATACAGTTACCAAAATTTAACAAAAACCAAGTTTCAGGACATAATCCTGAACTAGATGGAGTGGAATTGAAAATACCAGCATGGTAATTCCTCACATCTTTTCTCTCCTAGGATAGGTCCGGGGCCTTGAAACTTTTCTCTTTCATTCTTTCCCCTCTCCAAGGAAAAACTTGGAAAGGAAAGAAAAACTTAATTCTCCTGAATTTTTGTTAGGAGATTGAGTCATGTGGTAATCTAGTTCACTTTAAACTGTTTATGCTGGTCTACTTCTTTGCAAATTCATATCAACTCGGAAGATACCAGTTGTGTTCAAATGAGGTGCTCACATTTTATTTAAGAGAAGGAATATGACTAGGATATTCAGGATTATTGGGAACCCACATAAGTTACGTACTCATTTTGGAAACTAGTGTTCTGATTTTTGAGGGACACTGCAGATTGTGCCAACTGAGTGGTGCTGGGTATTCTTTGGGGCAGTGATTCAGAACTGAGTAAGCCACTGGTTCTTCTCCTTCTCCCTCTCCCTTTGGTGAGACTTTTGGATTCCCAAGAAGAATTTGAGGTGAACATCCTAGTTTGTAAGTGAGGATGCAGAGACTCCCCTAAATCTTGAATTTTTGAGGGAGGAACTTCCCAGAAAAAGAGTATAGGGAATAAAGCACATATGTACCTCAGTGAGATCTCGGAGATGTGTATAGATTTTTTACTATTTTGGTGACAGATCATTGCTTGACATAGTGCTTATATCCAAGGATATTTTTATTTTAACAGGAAATTTCTAAAATTTTAAGCCAAAGGAACGATTCTCTGATGTTAGAATTCTAGGCAGGGTGGTAGTTGAGACATATGGAGAGTTGATTTGCTTTTAGCATCACTATTCATGTCATCCCAGTATATAAGCAACTTTGAACTCAGGATGCATAAGGCTGGCATTAATAGAGTGGGTTCATGGGATATACATGACCCTCTATCCTTTGTGGGATATGTTGTTATTGAAGGAGGTGTTGTCAAAGAGAGATCATGATCTTGGTGGAGCTTGGAGATTTGGCACAGGACTTATTTCAACAAGTAGAGGGTTGTCCTTCCAAGAATAACTTGACATGGTCCAAAGACTGACTTCTGAGACTTCCTACTATTGCTCTCAAAGGCTGTACAACATACTTCTTACCTGGAACCGATTTAGTCTCAAATTCTGTGATATTAGCGGGACCTTCAGGGCTTAGAAAGATGTCTGACAACAGTCAGAGGAACTGGAATCTAATTCTAATTCTAATGAAATCTGGACCAATATCAAGAGCAACAATTTTAACAAGATAGTAACAGAATCCTTTTTATCTCTTTGTTCTTTTCTAAACTTTTTCTGTGCGTTATCTGTGGGGTTTTTTGTTTGTTTATTTTGTTATTATTTCCACAGTTGTAATTTATTATTCTTTTGTTTCTGTTTTTTGATCATATATAAGACTCATAGCCTTGGTGCCATCTTCTGATGGCACTTATCATTTGTGATAAGTGATTCCACTTATCATTTTAATTTTAAGAAGAAGAAATTTTAAGTCTTTTGCTGGAGCTTTTCCTTTAGTGATATGGGAAATAATGGAAGAGTTGGAATGATTGGGAAAAATGACAAGGGAAGGAAGAGAAGAGTATCTTAATCAATAAGAAGACAGTGGACAGTATCATATGGATCAAGTAGATTTTTTTTTTTCTGAGACAATTGGGGTTAAGTGAGTTAACCCCAAGGTTAGTTGTTATTGAAGCTATTTTCATCTCACTAATTATCCAAGGAAGTGTTAAGTGTCTGAGATCAGATTTGAACTCAGGTCCTCCTGACTTTAGCTAGTGGCCCCTCAAATAGAATTTTTGCAGCCCAGTGATTTGTGACAGCACAAGATAGTTGATATTCATAACAATGATGTTGAAAGGAGAGGAATTTTGTAATCACAGTGAAACTATTGGCTTTTCCCAGATTATTTCTCATCCAAGTCTGCTTTTATAGGCAGCTATTCTGATACTGTGGACAAGCTATAGGCAAGAGCCTGGTAAGAGGTGAATGGGAAAGGTAATGGAGTACATTGATCTGGGTGAGAGCCAGTACTGGGCTGTGTCCTCCAGAAATCCTCCACTCCAAAAAAATTTTTTTAAAGAATCTCCTACTTTCTTGAATAATGAAAGACTTTTAATCCTGAATAGTATTAGTGTCACGGTATCTAAATTCAGGTTTCTGAATGGGGTGGAGTATATTTGATTGGGGCTTAAAAAATAGAAACTTCAACCTTTTTTTCATTTCTCTTTTTTTTTTCCAGGTGGTATTGCCGAAATATGAATAGGAGTAAGGCGGAGCAACTCCTTAAAAGTGAAGTAAGTGACTGTGTTATCTCAGAACAGAGATACAGTAAATGTTTGTACCGTAGACGCTAAGGAGGTACATGCTGATGTTACTTGTTATCATCTTTTCCCTCCTGCTTAATAATATTTTATTTTTTCCAAGTACACGTAAAGCTAGTTTTCAGTATTCAGTTTTTTGTAAGATTTTGAGTAACAAATTTTTTTCTTCCTCTCTTCTTTCCCCTCTCTCCCCAAGACAGCAAGCAACCTGATGGAGGTTTTACATGTATAGTCATTTGTATTGTCACCTTTTTGTCCTATTTCTTTATTGCTTATTATTGCTACACATAGTTCAGTATTGAATTGAGTCACCTTTTTCTTCTTTCTTGGAACTGTAATTTTTTTTAAAATAAGTGATTTATATTCATAGTATGTGGTGCCATTTTTATACTTGTGATAATTAGTGAGGTGAAAATAGCTTCATAAAATATATATCTTAAAGGATAAATCTGCGAGTTATCTTAATGCTCTAAATTAAATGAGATAGCAAATTAAAGAGAGTCAGGGATAGATAGTTTCATTTCCACTAGCCAGCTCTGAAAAATATTTCATGGATATATTTTATGTAGTTACTTAATATATTTATATGAAATATTATTTTATTATAAAACATTTTCTTTTATTATAAAATAACATATATTTTTATAAATGTATTAAACATTTACACATAAATATTTTCTATATAAAATTTTTTCAGAGCTGGTTAGTGGAAAAAAAACTATAGCTTCCTGAATTTTTAATTTGCTATGCTGCCTCATTTAATTTAAGAATATCAGGATAACTAGTAGACTTGTCCTTTAACCATGTGTATATATGTGTTTGTGTATAAAACCTATTATTTCTAAACTCCAATTTTTAGCAACTGGAATTGAGGATATTAGACCTGATGAAGTCTAATTTTCCTTTTAGTTCTAAGTTTATATAGTCTACTGTAGCATAAACTGAATAACTAATAAAGCATAACTGAATAATATAGCATAACGTAAATAGCTGTTCATGATTTATGAATGTGGATCATTGTCTTTAGCAAAAACAGGGAAGTTTGGAAGAAGAATAGATTTTGAGGGGCATCCAGGTAGAACTGGTCAGAAGGAAGTTACTATTGCAGGACTGGATTTTAGAAGAGACTAGGGCTAGATATATAGATTTGGGAATCATTTGCTTAGAGTCTATTAAAGGGCTGAGGGCTGATAAGATCACCATGGAAATCAATGTATGATTAGAACTTTTCCTGAGAAATATGAGATTGTCACACTATCTTTAATTGTGAATAGGTAAGAATGAAATTTGCCTGTTTGTCAATATTCAATATATTTTTGCATTTGAAGATAGTAGGTTTTTATTGATAGAAGAACTTTTTCAGGTCATGATGTTCATAAAAATTCTGAGTTCTATGTTTTGATTTTTCACTAGGAATCCACTGGGGAATTTGATCTCACATAGGCAAATTATCTTAATCTCCATGGTTTTTATTTTAAGGGCGCTAGAATACTGACTTACTCTGCCTCCATTTCTCCATCCGTGGAAATAATGCTGCTTGCCATTTGTTTTCCAGAAAACTGAGGAATGTGGTTCTTACTTAAAGAGCGGCACTTGGAAAACTGCCATATGAGCATAAAACCATATTGAATTAAGATTCAGAGATTTAATTAAAAAAGAAAATCTAGGAAATGAAAATCAAATATTATAGGACAATTTTTTTTAACTAGGTATTTGCATAAATAGTCAGTACCTAAAGAAAATAAGAACAGGTTTGATTCCATGGGGATTTCCATTTGTGGGAAATGATTAGGACATTTTCTATAAATGCTTTTGTGACCTCTCACAGGTTTGATATGGAGAACAATAGGAAGAGGAGGTAGGAAGGAATGAAATAGTCCTGGGAGGAAGTAGCTTTAAATATAGGGAGGACCAATGTAGATTACAGGGACTGGGGGAAAAAAAAGTGAGTATTAATTGAAAAAATATTTTATCAGTTTCATATAAAACATCCTTTGTGTTTCAATTTTAGGATAAAGAAGGTGGTTTCATAGTGAGGGACTCCAGTCAACCAGGCATGTACACAGTCTCCCTTTATACCAAATTTGGAGGGTAAGTCAGAGTTTGTTTTAATTTCTTTTGTGGACTCCTAGATTAATAAGATTCAAACACAACTTTTTAATAAATATTTAAAAAATAATTTAGATTTTGCCTCTGAATCCAGTTTTATTATCTGAAATCATAATTCAGTAATTTGTTACTATAGCTTCTGGACAATCTAGTTGCAAAGAGTCAGCTAATGGAAGCTATGGAATCTAACCCTTTAAAATATTGTTGTTATTTTATTTATTTATTTATTTTTTTGTTTCTTTGTTTTGAAGCAATTGGGGTTAAAGTGACTTACCTAGGGTCACACAGTGTCTGAGGTCAGCTTTGAACTCAGGTCCTCCTGAATTCAGGGCCGGCACTCTATCCACTGCACCATCTAGCTGCCCCTTTTGCTGCTATTTTAAAACCAGAAAAATACACAGAAGATAAAGAATGTTTAGAGGACAAAGAAATAAGTGGGATTTTTATTTTGATTTTTAAAAAATTAACCCATATTCAAAATATGTATATGTATATCAGAAATTTTATTATTTTATAATTTGTTTTATTTGTATATTGAAATATTTTGATGACTAATAAGTTTAGAATACAATTTTAAATGGATTTTTCATAGCCATGTAATTTATTTACACTTGATAGTCTGAAAAGTAGACAAGTATTTATTTTCATATTTTAGCATATTGCTTGATGTCCCTTATTTCTGATTATCTATCATCATAATGTTGTGTGTGATACGTTTTATGGAGAAGGCCCCCTTCTGGACAACAACTTAGTTTAACATATTAAGAAAAAAAGTAATCTCTTGTATTATTGGACTTAAGACTGAAATTCATGATGAAAATTTCTCCCTCAGATCTTACATTGAAGTGTTTAAAATTTGTATTCCTTTTTGAGTCACAAAGGACTACAGATTCTCAGAGTTAGAAAGGATCTCAGAGTTCATCTAGGGCAAACCTTCTTAAACTGTGGGTTGCAACCCCATATGGACTCACGTAGCTGAACGAGGAGGTTGTGAAATTATGATTTGTTATCAGTAATGTTTGATTTGTATCTCTATCTACCCGAGGTCAGATAAAAATTTCTTGGGCAAAAAGAAGTCACAAGTAGAAAAAGTTTAAGAAGCCCTCACTTGTATTCCCTCTAAAGTATCCTTGACAACTAGGCATCCAGATTGTCCTGAAAGACATTTATTGATGGAGAATAATTTCAGGAATTGTTAATTAATTCAGTAATTAAAAAACTAACCTGAGGCTATTAATTCTTTCTTTTAATGATTACAAAAATATTTCTCATTGATTTGATATCTGTATCTATAAATTTTTCTTTTTATTAATTATTATTTTGAATTTTTCTTCCACATGAGATGACTTCATATAGTTGAAGATAGCTACCATGTCTCCATGAAGGCTTTTTTTTTTAAAGTAGTTTTAATAAACATAGTGTCATTACTTCTATTAAGTTGTTTCCTACAACTTAAGTTGATTTTTAAATTAACTCAGTTCTTTTTCGTGTGAATTTTTGTCTAGTTGTGTCTCTAAATCCTTTGATTCTTTAAACCCAAAGTAGGAGTTTACATTTATCACAATGAAAATTTGTTTGATAAAATTCTGTTAATCTTTATAACCTTTCAAAATATTTTTGGATCCCAATTCTCTCTTTCTCTGCACTAGATATCCTAACCCTAACTATTTACAAATTGGATAAACATGCCATCTTTAATCCATAGAATTGATTTTTTAAAAATGTTGAACAGGGAGTCCTTGGATACTTCATTGACATTGATCCCTCAATCATTACTTTTCTGGTTTGAATATTCAGCTAGTTTCAGATTCATTTAATACTGATTTTCCTCCATGTTTTCCACAAGAATAGTATGAGAGATTTTGTCAAGTGCCTCATTGAATTCCAGATATGAAATATCCAGGAATATTTTTAAAATACAAAAAAAAAATGAGGTTAATTGGGCATGACCTATTCATAAGTAGCCCAGCTTAAGTCCTAGCGATTACTATTTGTACTCTCCATTTACATATATTTCTGGATGTCTGGCAGTCAAGTGAGAGGTGACTTGGCATTCTATGTGGACTTAATACAATTTGGACCTTTTAGGACCAGGATCTAAAGGATTTTTGAAGGACTCTCAGTATGTATTCAAATTATAGCAAGATAATAGTTTATTTGTAATTATTCCAAATCCTTGTCCAAGTCCAAGAGCCAAGTCTTCTCTGAGAAGTATATTAAACTTTTTTATGAGCTATTTCAAGAATAAGTTATAAAATTTGTAAGTCAGTAGTGGTGAAGATTAATTCTTTTTTAAAAATCTTATTTTAGGGAAGGTTCATCAGGATTTAGACACTATCATATAAAGGAAACAACAACATCTCCAAAGAAGTATTATCTTGCCGAAAAACATGCATTTAATTCGATCCCTGAAATTATTGAATACCATAAGCACAATGCAGCAGGTAAAGTTATCTGACTTTAAAAAATGGTGTTCTATTTAATATAATTGATGACATGATCTAGTTTTAGGGTTAATCTTTCAGAAAATACAATTTTGTAATTTAATGTAAAGTAGGATTATAATTTATTTAAATTATTTTGAACTTTGAAAATAACTTTTATATAGAATAGTTGTCATTTTGCATAGTATATATGTGCCTCTAACATATTTGAAACTAGGAAATGCTATTGAACCTTTGCAAAAACTGACCTGATGTATTAGGACAGTGAATTATCCTAATATCTTCTTTCTTTAATTTAACATCCTATCTTATGTTATTCATTATTTAATTAGTAGAATTACTCAGATTTTCCTTTATAATTCTTTAGTTCAGTCTTCTTTAAAAGATATGAATTGGTTATAATTAACAAGCGCATTTATATACATTCAGTTCAGATGCTAAAATTCTTTGCTAAGGAGTAATCAGTCAATATTTCCTGACTTAGGTCCCTAGAAGAATAGAAAAAATTTAGCTGCCATTATTTATTGGTTGAGGAAGTCCTTTCTCTATGGATAGTACAAAGGCAAGTGTTAATTAACCTTGTTCAAATCAAGTCCTATTTCACTCCCACTATGGAAAAGGTTAATTTGGACAGAAGGAAAGAAATATGGAAAAGTGATGCACTGAAAATGGGACCAGAAATAAAAATTAATGGTAGTCTTCCCTCTTCCAGTGCCAAAAGATAATTTAAATCCGCCGAACTTAGTTATTTTGATCATATCCATTATTCGGAAAGACCTTGTTACTGTCAGAAAAGGATATGCTTTGATCACTAGAAATGATATCAAAGAGGATGCATTTCATCTGCTTTGTCATTGTATCCTAAGGACTTTTGGGCCTTTCCATCTGCTTGTCATCATAAATTTCTTCATGTGTTATCTTCTTCTATTAGATTGTGAATTCTTTAAGAGCAGGGATTTAGCTATTTATTTTTCCAGGGTTCAGAGCAGTGCTGGTACATAATAAGAGTTTAATACATTTTTTTCTCACAGATGGAGAATTCTTATTCCATTATAATTGGTTATTTTAATATCTAAATCAATTTAAATTCTAAGGAAATAAAATTGCATTAATTAGATGAGAATCTTCAATCCATAAGAATAAAAAGACATTTCTAATGCATAAATTATAATATGCAAATTCACAAGGATATACATATGATATAACAAATTGTTGGGCATCCTGGCACAGTATAGGACCCAACTTTTAAACTGTGGATTATGAACCCAGATAGGGTCTCATAATTAAATGTGGGGGTCAAAAATTATGATTTATTATCAGCAAATATTTGATTTGTATACCTATTTTATGTATTTATATATAGATATCTATTTATAGATATCTGTATATATAGATAGATATCTATCTATATATATAGAGATTAAATATATATGTATAGATATATAATAAATATCTATATATAGATATTTACATGACCCAAGGTCGTGTGAAAATTTCTTTAGGTGAAAAGGGGTTGTGAGCAGGAAAAGTTTAAAGAAGCCTTGTTATAGAAGGAGAATTGGAAAGATTTGCCTGCTAATTAGGGATAAGGGAGAATGTGGAATTGAGGACAACACTAAGGTTAGAAACCAATAAGACTAGAAGAGTCACAATCACTTCGACAGATAAGAGGGGAGAATTTTGGAGGAAAGATAATGAGTTCTGTTTTAGACATGTTATCTTTATGTGACATTTTAATATACCATATACCTGGGAAGGCAAGAGGCAAATTGTGAAAGATTTTGAAAGCCAAGCAGTGATGTTTGTATTTTAAGAAGCCCTGGCTAGGATACCACTAGGATAATTATCCCTTCCACATCACAACTTTCCCCCTCGTGGTTTCCATATATCATGGGTCGGCATAAGAAATTAAATAAGAATTTGTGGGGAGTTTTGTGGAAGCCGCAGACAACATAGAGCTTATGACCAAATACTTAACTCAAATTTTACAATAAGATACTGTAAACAACTCACAAAAGAAAAAAATCCAGGCTTCTCTGGTACGAAGAGAGGTCCAGAAATTTTTATGCGGATTTTCCAGATTGTGAGGGCATTTTGCCCCAACCCCATTGATGTGGAAGGGATCATTATATTTGGTTGAATGATGGGGTTTCTATCTCTTTGTGCTTGCTAAGTACTTAGGGGCCCCTGATCTTAGAATCTGGACTAGTTCCAGGGTCTGTCAGATCAGTCACATCAGTCGATTTGAAGGGTACAAGTTACAGGTGTCTGAAGGCTTAGGTGCCAGTGTTTCCATGGCAGGCTGAGCTGTGAAGATGTATAAAGTTGACCTGAACTTGGGTATCTCCTCCCATGGCTAGCAAAATACTCAGTACACAGTGCTCACTTAATAGATGTTGAATTGAACTTTAAATTCAACACTTTATTTGCCCTTAATATTTGAAAATTTTAACATTTCTTATTGGGATTTCATATGAGGAGTTATATGGATTGTATCTTTTCTATCTGAATAAACCATTGAGATGAAATATCATTCCACCTCACCCCTATTTGAAGCTATTTTGTTGCTATTTGTGATTTGCAGCTGATGGCATAATAACATACAGAAATATCTGAAATGTAACTTCTCATCCTTGATCCTTTATTTCTGCTTTGTTTTGGAGGGGGTATTTTTTTTGTGAGAGTGCTTTTTCTCTTTTCTATTTAACCTTCATATCAATTTCATTAGGTTTATCCATCCCAAACAAAATTATTCATTTTGTTGCAGGAGGGAGGTTAAAATATCTGACATTTATTTAAATTACTTCCATTCTAGGTAACAGATATTCATTATATATCAAAGCAATCATCTTTTTAACGAAAAATATATCAGGAAATGTAATGTATACTAGCAATATTTCTTAAGCAATATGTCTAATTCTCATTTTCTCAAGTAAAAAATCTATCTGAAAAGGTTATTGTGTCCCAATCCTTGTTAACAGTAAGTGTTGTGTTCTCTTTTAGGACAGTATTAGCAAGCAGCCTGCCTGTAGGATTTAGAGCTCTCTCTCCCAAAACCGACTGACCAACCAAACAGTTTAATAAGTGATTTTATTCACTTAAGGTGAATAAAAATGTGAGATTCTATTATAAACTCCTTGAGTTTGGAGATAAAATTGCTATGAAATAGAATATATAAGATGTATTCTGCCTAGCCCTAGAATATTGATCTCATTTAAAGACAAAATAGTTAAATGCAGAGAAATTGTGACTTGATTAGCCAACTAGTTATGGCTCGAACCCGAACTTTTATTTATTAATTTTGGTGAAGCAATTGGGGTTACATAACTTGCCCAGGGTCACATAGATAAAAAATGTCAAATGTCTGAGGCTGAACTCAGATCCTCCTTCCTCCCAAGTGAGTGCTCCATCCATTGCTCCACCTAGCTACCTCAAAACTGAACTTTTGATTTTATGTAGCATTATTCTGGATTATCTCTCAGCAAGTGAATAAATGAAAGAATGGAATAGATGAATTTATAGTGATAATGTAAAATAACAAAGAATGTTAGTAACAGATGTTCTATTTTAATATTTTTTTCATCTTAAGGGCTTGTCACCAGGCTGCGGTACCCAGTAAGTGCTAAAGGGAAGAATGCACCAACGACTGCAGGGTTCAGCTATGGTAATATTTCTCGTAATGATGGGCTGATTATCACAGGACAAATTCAAGGTGTAAAAAATTCTAAATTCTCAAAATTTGAGCCAGAAATTTAAAATCTTAATAAATATAGAGCAAGAGCTTTAAAAACATTTCTTACCTATATCTATGAATTATTTACCAAAATGAATTTAATTTAAGATATGACTTTGCTTGTTTCATATTTTACAGTAAAATAGAAAATTATTTTCTTTCAGAATATTAAATGCTAGCATTATATTAGACTCTATAAATAATGCGATACATTCTCGTTGTTATATTGTTTACTTATATATATGAGGAAAAAGTTACTGATTAAGTTAATCAATTGAATTAGAAGCTCCTTGAGGGTAGGGATTATCATTTTTTGTCCATGCGTCCTTAGCACCTAACTAAGAACCTCATACACATTCATTGATTGTTTAGTTGTGATTGTCTCCAAATGACCCATAGACTCATTGTCCGTGGGGTTTTCTTGGCAGAGATGCTGGAACAGTTTGCCATTTCCTTCTCCAGCTCATTTTACAGATGAGGAAACTGAGGCATACAGGACTAAGTGACTTGCCTGGGGTTACTAATGTCTGAGGCTAAACTTTACCTCAAAGCTTCCTGACTCCCAGCCCAGTGCTCACTGTATATAGTGGGGAATGCAGTTTTATTCTATTTGACAAAATTAGCAGCTGTTTTGTTCTTTCTGAAAGTATTTATGTTCTCTCAGAGTTCAGCAAGAAGGCAAGTGCTCAGCTTGGAATGAGGAAGATCTGAGTTTAAATCTTGCCTAAAACACTAGCTTGCTATATGACCCTGCCTGAGCTCTCAGTCTGTTTCTTCCTCTATAAAATGGCAGGGTTGGACCCCCATAGTTCCTAAAATTCCTTCTAGCTTGAAATCTATAATTCTCTGATTCCATTTTGCCAATAGTAATGTTATACTATGGATCTTAAATTTCAATACCATCTTTCTTACAGAAAAATGGGAGATCAACCCCTCAGAACTGACCTTTATGAGGGAATTGGGAAGTGGACTTTTTGGAGTAGTCAGGCTTGGCAAATGGCGAGCCCAGTACAAGGTGGCAATCAAAGCTATCCGAGAAGGTGCGATGTGTGAGGAAGACTTCATTGAAGAAGCCAAAGTGATGATGTGAGTCTTGGGCTTTTCTTTTGGCTGTGCTGCGTGTGTGCATCGGCTGGGGCAGAAGGATTTCCATGCAATAATTTTTTTTTGATTTCTGCCCTTCCAGGAAGCTAACTCACCCCAAATTAGTTCAGCTTTACGGTGTGTGCACCCAGCAAAGACCCATTTACATCGTCACGGAGTTCATGGAATGTGGTTGTCTTCTGAATTTTCTCCGACAAAGACATGGTCATTTCAGTAGAGATGTTCTGCTGAGCATGTGTCAGGATGTGTGTGAAGGAATGGAATACCTGGAGAGGAACAGCTTCATCCACAGAGATCTGGTAATCTTTTGTTGGCTTTTCAGCCAAGCTTTTTGGTGAAGAGTATCCATGAGCTTTGATGGGTGGTCATTAGCCAACACTCACAGCACTCATTGCTCAGTTTATCCTCAAAACCCTTGCAGCTTACAATTTAGGATTCAGAATTAGTAGTGAAACTAAAAGGTTACTATTTCTACAAGTTCTCCCTAATTGCTTGGGAACAATTCATTACAAAGAGTTGCAGTGGTGTGGTTTTTTGAAACACTTGAAAAATTTTTTGATTCTGAATTCAAAATATACCAATAAAGTAGGCATCTCTTTACATTTAGTAGAACAGAATAAGAAGATTGTGTTGCTTTTACTTTCCAAGTACAAAATTAATTTGAACATTAACTTTGAAAGATCCCTGACTTGTCTTTTTAGTGATTCTTACTTTCAATTTTATTAATCTCTCCTTTGATTTTCAGAATTTCTAATTTGGTATTTAATTGAGAGTTTTAATTTTTTTTCCAGCTTTTTAAGTTGCAAATTCAATTCATTGATCTCCTCTCTTTCTCTATTTTATTCAAGTAAGCATTTAGAGATATAAAATTTCCCATAAGATGCTTTGGCTGCACCCTGTAAATTTTGGTCTATTGTCTCATTATTGCCATTCTCTTAGACAAAATTATTGATTGTTTCTATGATTTGTTGTTTGACCCATTCTTTTTACCCCAATAATAGCTTTTTATTTTCAGATTCATTCATTCTTTAGGATTAGATTTTTTCATTTTTAATTGGTTTTTAGTCTGCATCATGATCTGAAAAGGATGCATTTAATAGTTCTGCCTTTCTGCATTTGATTGTGAGGTTTTTAATGCCCTAATATATGGTCTGTTTTTATGTAGGTACCCTTTTGAATGATTCTTTCTGGTCTGGATTTTTTCTTTTGTGCATTTTTAAAATGGTAGAATAAACCTCTTTTTTTTCCTTTCCCTCTTCTTTCTACTTCTTTCCAACTAAAAAATCAGATCAAATCAAAAACCTTTGCAACTGGAGGCAGCTAGATGACGCAGTGGATAGAGCACCAGTCCTGAAGTCAGGAGCATCTGATTTCAAATCTGACCTCAGACACTTAACACTTCCTAGCTGTATGACCTTGGGCAAGTCATTTAATCCCAATTGCCTCAGCAAAAAGCAAAAAAAAAAAAAAAAAAGCCTTTGCAACAAATAGGCATAGTGAAGCAAGACAAATTTCCACACTGGCCATATCTAAAAATCAACATGAGTAGTGTGCTTTATCTTTTGAAATTATGATTAGTCATTGAATTCATCAGAGTTCCTAAGTCTTTCAAGGCATTGATGTCTTAATAGCCTAACTTGATGTAATCATTCCTTCTCTTCTGTTTTCTATCTTTGTTTTTAAGTCTTATTTACCAAGTCTTTGGAAACAAATTTCTCTGAGTTCTGACTCAGAGCTAGAAGAGAATTAAAGAAGTTCTGTTTGATGTTTTTTTCCCTGTTGAGTCTTCTGAAATTCAAAGAGGACTCTCTTTCTCCTAAAAATTCTCAGATGAGGTTTCACTCTTTTTTTTAGGAATTTGTGGATTGCCTATGGCCCAGATAATACTCAGTGCCTCTCAGGCAATCACTGAAACACATACTACTGCCCCACTGTTTCATGGTCACTCTTCTCCCTTCCTATGTTTCTATCTTGAATGATCTCAAACTTTTTTTGGGTCATGACAATTTGCTGGAGCTTATGGGCACTTTCTCAGGTTAGTGTTTTTAAATGCAAACATACCCAGAATTACAAAGAAAGCAACCATATTGACAAAAGAATGTAATTTTTCCCCCCATCCAAGTTCATGGACTCCCTGAAATTTCTTCCTGAATCCATTGGGGATCCTTGAATGCCAGATTAAGAATCCATGCCCTCTCTCTCTCCCTCTTTTCTTCCTTTCTTCTCCTCTCCTCATTCCCTCTCTCCTATTCCTTAGCCATTACTTTACATTCTTCCTCTTATTTCTTTATTCCTTTTTAAGAGCCTCAGATCATCTTGTTCCTGCCTCTCAGAAATAGACACGGTGATCTCCAAACTAGAACTTTCTGCTTATGTTCGAACTGTCTCGCCAATCCCTGGTCCCATTTTGGAGATTGATGTCAGTTTCCTCTGGATCCACAATCAAGTTAAATGAAGCACATCTGGTTGTTATCATGTTTAATCTTTTGAACTAAGTTCATAAATGAATGAAAAACAAAGAAGTATATGCTTTCAAATCAAAGCTGTCTAGACAGGGAGTAATTTAGTAACAGAAAGAACTTTCCTTCTTGGTACCATTTATAGAGATAAAGGAAAAAAAGCCATTCTGCTTGTCAAACATTGATTGAATACCTACTGTGCAGGGCACTCTGATAGGCACTGATAAAGGTATTTGACAAAGCAAAATAACAATAAATTGTAGCCTCAGTTTATGAATTGGCTAGTTTTCTTGAATTGCTTTTCTTTTTCTTTATGATTATTTTATCTCTAGGAATGGCTTGATGAGTAGGGCAGATAGGGTGGGCATATATACAGGAATGAATGTGATATAAGGAAAAAAGATAGCAATAAAAATCCAAAAAGAAAAGAAACATGGCTGAGTCTACATCCTCAGAGACCATACAATATTTCTGAAGAAGAGAAAACTTGAGGCAATGATATTTATCTATAGATATTTGAAAGATTGCCATGGTAAAGAGAGTTTAGACCTGTTTTTCTTGGATCTGGAGGTTAGAATTGGGAAAAATGGGTGCAAGTTCTAAGAGAGATGTTAGGTTTACTATCATAAGAAATGAACAAGAATTAGAGCTACCTAAAAGTAGTTTGGGCTGTCTTACAAGATAGAGTTCTCACTCACTCAAAGTGGCCAAGATTACTTGATTCCTTGGCATATACAAAGGGAGGTATATTGTAGAGAGGATTCTTGCTCGATACTGGTTAGACTCGCTAAGCTGTGAGTTTCCATTTCTGAGATTCTGAGAATTAGGGCAAGTATTTTCTTTCTGAGGCTGCTAGGAGGCAGTTGAATTTCTGCTTTCAGGAATATTTCATGTTGGTTCAATGAGCATTTGTGTTCCATGTTTCTTTTTGTGTGATCATATCTGCTGCTCTCAGTCATTGAACAGCATCTCAGAATAAATGGAATTTATCAGAATAGATGCATTCATCATGACTGTGATGTTGTAGCTGTGGCCTTAAACCTTATTGGTAAAGGACAATTCTCATTTCACTCTATCATTTAATCAATAAATGCTTGCAGAGAGCAGTGTCACATGCTGACATATCAAATGCAAAATGAAATTGGATTTTGGATCTTTGACAAATCTCAGGAACAAACTGGAATTCACAAAGCTTTTCTGAAAATGTTCTGATTTTTTTTGTATGTCCATGTATAACCTCTCTCAGATTGTTTTCTGTCTTAGGGAGAAGGAAGGTATGAGAGGAAGAGAGAAAAAATTGGAACTCAAAATCTTACAAAAAGGAATTCTGAAAACTATCTTTGTATTTAATTGGAAAAAATAAAATATTCTTAAGTGAAAAATTTTTGTAGAATTTAAAAAAGGCTGATTTTTTTTTTTTTTTTTTGGTGAATGTAGATTCAAGGTTAGGATGTCATGTTTCTATGTTATAGAGCTCCTGTCCTACCTAGTGTAGCTATATTGCTTTCTCTCATCCTAATCACCCAGAGTTATCTATTTGGTTAAGAATTTGGGGGGTAAGAAGGCATAACATATAAAAAAAAAGAGGCTAAGTTTAAAGGTAAAGAAGGGGTTGATGGAATCAAAGAATTATTTCTCACCAGGCTAAACTTTTTAGAGTGATTTTGATCTGGAAACATATAATATAAAGACACACACACACACACACACACACACACACACACACACACATAAAACCACTCCATTCAGTTTTTGTAACAATATATTCTAATTTTAATGACTCTTGAAATGTAGACAAAAATATTTATAATAGTACATTTTTGGGTAGCAAAGAGCTAGAAATAATCGGTAACCATCATTTGGGGATTGGCTAAATAAAATGATATATGTATTAGAATATTGTTAAGAAGTATGAAATAATGAGCAAGCCAGGTAAAGGAGGTAAATTAAGGAAGTAAAACCAGGAAAACATATACAGTGACTACAATAGCATTCTGAGTCAATAGAAAGAACAATAAAGTAATCAAAACAACAAAAAAGGAAATTTAAATGAAAATTTTGTTGCATCTCTGAAAGAAATAGTAGTAGATTTTCAATTTCCTATAAAATCATCTTTTTTGTACTTTATTATGGAAATGCTTGCTGTATCCCAAAATTTAAAATGAATTTTATATAAAAAGGGAAAATGAGAAATTTTTAAAAATTGAGTGCTTCAATTTAGAGTGTTGAAACTTGTTCTCAGAAGGAACTATAATGACAATTCCATAGGAATGGAAGACTTTGGGTATGAGTTACTGCATAAAATATAAGTTTTTGGTGTGGAGGTTAGTTTTTCAGAACTTTAGCTTTTATTATGTGGAGGAAGAAATACAGGGTTGATATGTAGATGATGTAAAAACAAAATATAGAAATAAAATCATGTTTTTAAATTTAAAGTGAGAAATTGGTGTAGGAATCTTATTATCATTTTGTTATTAAAGACCTTATGGGATTTCTCCCTTGGCTTTTCTCTCAGGCAACAAAATAATTTAGAGTTTGGTCAAGATTTCAAAACCAAACCAAACCAAACAAAACATGAACTATGTCGAGTTAAAACTCTGCGGTATTTCCCTTGATAAAATGCTTTTCCCTCAAATTATCAGCATCAACAATTTGGTGTTCTTGGTCAGATTCTCATTTTCATGTGTGCTGAAAGAGAATCATCTCATGGGTGGAAGAAACTTTAGCTCAATAGAAAAATAAATGCTTCTTAGTTCATTCAGAGTTACCCAGAAGATTCCATGGTATTATGATGATTTTTTGATGGAAAGACTGACTATGAAATTAATATTTTTTTTTCTGAGGCAGTTGGGCTTAAGTGACTTGCCCAGAGTCACACAGCCAGGAAGTGTTAAGTGTCTGAGGCCAGATTTGAACTCAGGTCTTCCTGATTTCAAGGCTGGTGCTCAATCTACTGCACCACCCAGCTGCTCCATCCCCAGTTTTACAAATCAGAAAGTTGTTGCCCAGAAAAATGAAGTCCTGGCACAAGGTGACACAGCTAGTAAGTGCCTGAGATGGGATTCAGATTCATGGGTGATCCCCAAGTCTGGTAGTCTACCACACACATGCTCCCTCTCCAGCACATCCTTTGATGACTCCTGCCTTAGCTATATAATGCTCATGAGTGATAGACAAATATAAATTAGAAGAGCCAGATTGATTTCTCATTTAAAATTCCCCTGAAAGCATGATGATGATTAAATGCAGATTGCTTTTACCTGGTGCTTTGGATTTGACTGACTTGGGGCTGAAGTGTTTGCTTTACTTAGTCACAGCGATGCACAACAAGCAAAGGAGTGAATCACTGGTTGATGGTTTGGCTATTAGACTTCAATCCACGGAGTCCCACAGATCCAATCCTGCTGAGAATCAGGCTCAATGATTTCAAAATATAAAGCAAGAGAAAGATCTGACGGTATAATGGGAATGACTCTGAAAGGAAAGAGATTGGGCTAATCTAGCACTAAGTTGGATATTGAAACGTGAGGAAGATGATGAAGAAAGAAAATCAAATTCTGCATTTATGATTTACTAAGTGATTATTCCTCATCAGGTGTAGTTCTGTGACCAGTGATTTTGCCAAAAGTCTATCATGCCTTTTCCCTTTTGGCAAATTTTGGTTCCACCATGAGTGGAAATTATCATAACTTTTCATGATAGGGTTTCTTTCTTTCTTTCTTTTTTAACTAATATAGCATCATATTTTTGTTTTGCAGGCTGCCAGGAATTGTTTAGTGAATGAGTCAGGAGTTGTGAAGGTGTCTGACTTTGGAATGGCAAGGTAGGAGTGAGTTTGCATGAATATTTTTTGTATATTTTCTCTGAAAAAAATTCGGTATGACTAAATGTGTGACCCTGAGCAAGTCACTTAGCCCCAATTGCCTTGGTTAAAAAAAAAATTGGTATGTGAACATCTTTTTACTTGGAAATGTAAAGTACATTTAACTATGCTATTTGATGGAAAATACACTGGAGTATGAATCAAATGTGTTAAAATGTAGAATTTTGCAAAAATAAAGCACTGTATAAACACTGTTATTATTAAGATGATGATTATTCATTTCACTTGGTATCAGATGACCTATTTCTGTCCTTACTCTGCTGCATTATTAACTGTAAGTCTTTGGGAAGCTACTTAACCTCAATTTCCTCATCTGTAAGATGGAAACAATGACTTCCGCCACCTTTTTATATCATTATCAGGATCAGAGAAGGTCATCATATACAGTGAGAGAAACAGACACAGAATGAGTCTTGTAGCTTGAGCGGATAGAAAGATCAAGTGAAAACTATTAAAGAATGAGGGGTGGATAGAGCAGGGCCCTGAAGTCAGGAGGACCTGAGTTCAAATCTGGTTTCAGACACTTAACATGTCCTAGCTATGTGACCATGGGCGGGTCACTTGACTCCAATTGCCTCCTCAGCAAAAAAAAATAAATAAAAAAAAAAAAGGAATGAGAGAAAGATGCATATGTTTGTAGGCAAAGAGCTAGTTAATAAGGCAAGATGGGAGATCAGCAAGATGTGGAAAGAGGAATGGATAGACTGGCAACTTCATAGAGGAGTTGGGGATCCAAGGTTCTTGTAGAGGAGTTGTCTTGGCTAAGATGAAGAGCCTCCTCTTCATCAAAGAGTAGGGGAGAGAATTAGGGGGTGATGTACAGGATTTGAGGGGGTTTGAAGTAGGAAAGAAAAGGGAACTCATGATAGATGAAGGCTATCTTCTCGTTCAAATGTGAGGTGAGGTGCTCTGGGAGAGAAGCAGCTTGACGAAGGAAGATGTGGAACAGTTAGTGTAAGCAGTGTGATGGAGAGCGCATCAGGGAAAAATAAAAGGATCCTACCGGTTATTTGGGAGAATCAGTAAGCATAAGCAATGTCTTCCTGTGTCAAGTGCCTTCCAGCTACCACGGGAGATTAATTATTGTGCTTGGTTATAAATGTTCTTTAATTATGAACCATTAGGTGGCAGTGTATCTCATAAAATGCTTTGCAGCCCCTTTCTCTCCTGAGATCTCATTATAATATTATTTTCATAGAAATCTGCTTAGAGACTGACTTGGGCGCATCTTCTGGAGGTATATTCTTATCTTCTCCTAGCATTAAAATAATAGAATCTTAGACCTGAGAGGAACTCGAGAGAGCCTCTATTATAATCCTCTCATTTTACAGAGGATCTTGATTTAGTGTACCTGCCAAAAATGGGTTATTACATTTAGGGGAGGGAGTGGGGGGAAGGAGGGAAAATTTGGAACACAAAGCTATGCAAGGATCAATACTGAAAAATTATCTGTGCATATGTTTTGAAAATAAGAAACTTTCCCAAAAAAGAAAAAAATTTAGTTTTGTTTTTTGTTGAGGCAATTGGGGGTAAGTGATTTGCCCAGGGTCACCCAGCTAAGAAGTGTTAAATGTCTGAGGTAAGATTTGAACTCAGGTCCTCCTGACTTCAGGGCTGGTGCTCTAACCATTGCACTCCATTTATTCATACATTTAAAAATAAACAGTTTTAATCAAAAAGAAAAAAATGCATTGCACATAATAAATGCTAAATAAAGTTCATTAATTGGAAGTAGAGCTCAGATGGCAGAGTAAAGAGAAGGATTCAGTTACTTCTCTCCCAAACCACTCCAAATATATAAATATAAATATAAATATAAATGTTGGCTATTAGTAGCAGAACCCAAGCATTAGCATGTTTAGACATGGGGTCTTCTGACTGTCTTTTTCTGTGTACTAAATACTGTCTTTTAAACACATACATATTGCCATAATGTTGTGTATTCAAGTTACCCCTCAAATCAAATCCCGAGAGTACTTGTCTTGCTCAGAGTTGAGTATGGATGGTGAGTTCTTGTTATGTTCATTTTAGATACGTCCTGGATGACCAGTATACCAGTTCTTCAGGCGCTAAGTTTCCAGTGAAATGGTGTCCCCCAGAAGTTTTTAATTATTGTCGATTTAGCAGCAAGTCAGACGTCTGGTCCTTTGGTAAGCACTTTTCCCAAGGTTTCCTCGAGATCATTTTGTGGAAGAAATGCTCGGAGTTAACTCGGTGATTTGTGTCCATTTCCAGGTGTGTTAATGTGGGAAATATTCACCGAGGGGCGAATGCCTTTCGAGAAAAACGCCAACTTTGAGGTGGTGACGATGGTTAGCCGTGGCCACAGGCTTTATCGGCCAAAGCTGGCTTCGAGATACGTTTATGAAATGATGCTGAGCTGTTGGCATGAGGTGGGTTTTCTCCCCTGAAAAATTTGTCTTAATTCTCCAGAAAAATCTGGCTGTGGTTGAGGTTTTGTGGATGGTGGGGACTGATCATTTTATAGGCTATTCTCTTGATACATACATTTAGTAATTTCTAATAGCCTAAGTGAATTTCAAGTATTTAATGTCAGCAGTCTATGTCTATGACATAGAACGGGTAATTCTTGGTCTCATAACTCTTTTCCACCACCAATCTGTGACTTAGTCTTAGGGTCTTGTTCAGGTCACAAAGCTATCAAGTATGAAAGGTGGAATTAGAACTCAGATCTTTCCGACTCTGAGCACAGTCATTCTTTTCACTTTGTTTTGCTGCCTCTTGAAGCAGTAAACAATGGATTCTACACTAGTTCAGGGCTACTGCCCCACTCCCTATTTAGGGTATATTTGCCACAAGGAACTGGACCACACTTAACCCACAGGGTTTTCAGGGAATAATTCATGCCAGAAGGGTATTCTTATTCCTGTAAGGATGCCCGCTTACACAGAACAGACCTTGACTAGAAAATAAAGTTGGGATGATTTTCCAAACTTTCTTGGGATTCTTTTGGTCCAGATATGGTCCCAGTTGGGCAGCATGGTAGATAGCTGGCTAGAGTATCTCTCTATCCCCAACATATATAATGAGACAGCATTTGCCAGTAGATATTTGGGAATTGCCTCGCTGATTAGTGTGCCCTGCAGGATGGATTGGAAGAGGGAAGCTTGATCTGAGTGGCAGGAGCTAATCATTTATAGATGAATGCTATGATGAAAATTGTAATTTGGGATCATTAATTCAGCTGTGTTTTGCAGAAAGAACTGATGGAGAATTAGTTAAAAGTTAATTAGTCAAATTAGTTAAAAGGGAATTAGTTAAAAAACTATTGGAATATCCAAGCATGTAGTAGTTAATGAGGGAAACGCTGTTAGTGTGTTATTACACAGTCAAGAAAAGATAAACTAAGTTTAGAATGTATCTAAATATCAAAATAACACTTTTGGGTTTTTTGGACACAGAAACCAGAGGGAAGACCTTCGTTTGAAGAGCTGCTGCGCACAATAGATGAACTAGCAGAATGTGAAGAAACTTTCGCAAGATAAATGGTGCTATCTAACTGGTCGTTCCCTCATGCCAGAGCGCAAGGAAAATTGGTGCCTTGGGCAGAACTCTTAATTTATTTTGCACATGGATAAACAGCTTCTTTGGTTTATTCCAGAGTAATGCTAGGCTTTTACTTGAGGAGCACCCACAGCACTAAAAGTGTGGCTCATCGTCCAAGTAGGACAGCCTTGCGGAAAGGAACTATAAACTACAAAAAGGTAGCTCTTCAGAGACCTGGAGGGAAGCGTTGTCGTGTCAGTTGGAAGAAGCGATGCCGGTGGTAACAACAGAAGTTCAGGATCAGACAGGAACAGGAATGGGGCCGTGAGCTGGAGGAATGCCCTCCCAGCTTCTCTCCTCATTGCTTTCTCAGACCCGGAACCTTCATCCTGAAAATAGGAACAGAAAAAGCAAAGAGACCAAATCATCTAAGTCTCCATCATTGGGGTCATTTGCAATATAATAGAATTAAGCATTCTTCAATACTTAGTGTTGCTTGGTTGCATGTGATTGATTAACTCATTCTTCCAAGAATTAATGTTGTGTGTCATCTGAATGCAGTGGAGGGACACAAGAGCTGCATATAATGTTTTCAGAGACGTAGGAGATTGGAAAAGGAGATGGATCAGTCACATAGCAAGAATGAGAAATGGCTGACCTTTACATCCTATTATTGGCTTCTCTTCAGTGTCAAGAGATCTAGAAGAAAGCTACAGAATATTGGGTCTCACCCATTCACCCTATCAGAAAATCCAGTGGGAGGATATGAACCAGAGATGAAGGGTTGCTATCTGCCCTGTAGAAGGGACTCTCCACATCCATAAGATCACAAGTCCATTGAAGTATTAAGTGATGTCACAATCCATATGATTTACATGTTGTATGTATTGTAAATATATACATATACATAAAGTTATATATTTATAAGAAATGTGAGTTCTCTTTTGATTTAAAACCAACTGAATTTCTTTTTACAGTTTCAGTGCTTCCACATTTTTACTCTGTCCCCAAGATTTAATATTTCTCCCTTTGCCCCTGTAAGCCCAGGTGAAAGCAGCATTATTAACATCAACCATCATTTCTTGAATTTCTTCTAAAACTAGACATTGGGAGGGATGTGAAAGAGGTAAGATATGCTCTCTGCCTTTCTTTTGTCCTGCCATCATGCCTCAATCCTATATCTTTTCTCCCTTTTCCTGCTAAATTTTTCCCATCTGTACACTTGCTATTTCTGCTTCTTTATAATTCTCTTACAATTCCTTAATGGTGGGTTTCCCCAAAGAGTCAGGCCAATAGGTCAATAATAGAATAGGCCTTTATTAAGATGTGTTCTAATTCAATCAACAGGCATTTATAAAGTATCTGCTCTGGGCCAAGGCCTCTGCTAAGAACTAGAGATCTAAGGCGGAAAATGAAATGATCCCTGCTCCTAAGCAGTTTACATGCTATCAGTGGAAGACCCAAGGCCTAAAATGAGATATTTAGAGCTGAGAGCAAGAAAAAGCTCAGAGCAATCAACACTACAATCAAACAGTTTGCATCCCAATGGCTCTAATACATTAGCTTTCTAGACTTAATTTACACTAATCTTTGTATAATGTATCTCAGCTAATTGGGCTACTTGTTCCCTGAATGTAACATACCAGATTCATCCTTATTTTTGCCTTTCATGATCTTTAGTTGAGGTCTCATGTACTCTAGTGAGTTTTCCTTGACCTTTCCTTCCCACCCCCAACCCCAGCTAGAGTATTTTGTCTAGATCTCAGTTTCTACCTTATATCCTATTTTTTTCTGTACATATCATATTTAATAAATTGTAAGCCCCTTGAACTGTTATTTTAATCTGTGGATTAATACCTAATACAATATCCTGCACATAGTCAATGTTCAGTAAATGTTGAATTGTTTTGAAAGGTCTGAGTTCTAATTCCTGTTTTATTGCCTAGATGATTTTGGGGAAGTCATTTAACCTTCCTCAGTTATATTTAAAGTGGATGGAATGGAAAGATCTCTAGAGAATTTTCTAACTCTTAAGCCGTTTTGAGGAATGCTGTTGGGAACCCTAGAGCCTGGCTGGTTTATGGCTCTAAATGACAACCTTTTGAAACCCAGAATATCATCTCAGCCAGTTGATATTAAATAGGCAAGGATACAAGTTCTAGAAGAGTCAGAAGGTGATCGTTATGAATTTGGAGAGAAAAGAAGCTATGTATGAAGATGCAGGTCAAAAAAGAAAATATGGGTGAAATCTGCC
Organism: Antechinus flavipes; assembly: GCF_016432865.1. Taxonomy (NCBI): domain Eukaryota; kingdom Metazoa; phylum Chordata; class Mammalia; order Dasyuromorphia; family Dasyuridae; genus Antechinus; species Antechinus flavipes. The sequence goes on along the minus strand of NC_067403.1, from coordinate 36,094,741 downwards.
ATCTAGAATAAAGGTGTGATTTTGGTTGGGATCAACATACCTTATCTATCCCCATCATTTTACAGATGCTGCCATCTGCTAGTGATCAGCAGTATTTATTTGGCAATTGAAGTAAGTGAAAAGTCTGTATCAGCACATTTTTGTAATTCTCTCTCATATCTGCTTCTTTTCTCCTTCCCTCCCTTATTTCTTATGTATTATTTTCTTCCTTTATTTTCTCCTTTTTATTCAAAGTAAATTTCAAAGCACCCAGTAAGCGTATGATAATATGGGACAGAGTAGGTACAAATATGTCTTTTATGATCCTTATTTATTTTCTGAAACACCTTATTTGTTCAAATCTAAACTGCCTCTACAAACAGAATTCAGAATATTAGCACTGGAGAATGCTTTAGAGTTCATCTAATCCAGGAAACCTGGGATTCATGAACTTAAAAAAAATTAATAGTTTTTTTTTATTTTCAAAATACATGCAAAGATAGTTTTCAATATTCACCCTTGCAAAACTTTGTGTTCTAAATTTTTCTCTCTCCCTTCTCCTCACTTCCTTTGCTAGAGAGCAAGTAATCCAATATAGGTTAAACAGATGCAATTCTTCTAAACATATTTCCACATTTATCATGCTGTACAAGAAAATTCATATTAAAAAGGAAAAAAAATGAGAGAAAAAAAGAGTAAGCAGACAACAACAAAAAGGTGAAAATAGTATGTTTTGTTCCACGTTCAGTCCCCACAATCTTCTCTCTGGAGGCAGATGGTCTTTCCCTCACAAGACCATTGGAGCTGGCCTGAATCACCTCATTTTTTAAAAAGCCACGTCCAGAGTTGATCATCGCATAATTTTGTTTCTGTGTCCAGTGATCTCCTGATTCTGCTCACTTCACTCAGCATCAGTTCCTGTCAGTCTCTCCAGGCCTTTCTGAAATCGTCCTCCTGATCATTTCTTATAGAACAACAATATTCCATAATATTCATAAACCATAACTTATTCAGCCATTCTCCAATTGGTGGGCATCTGCTCAGTTTCCAGTTTCTTACCACTACAAAAAGGGCTGCTGCAAAAATGTCACCTCATTTAATATCTATCTGTCTCAGTTTCTCCCTCTCTAAAATGAGGATAATAATAATAGCTACTTTCCAGAGTTATTGTGAGGGAAAAAATGAGATCATATCTATAAATCATTGTAAAATCTAAAGCATTCCATAAATGCTAGTATTATTGTAAATAATAAAATATTCTAAAAAGGGGTCTCTAGATTTCATCAAACTGTTAAGAAGTCAGAAAAAAATTACTTGATCAACACTTGATCTAATCCAATACTTTCAGGTCATTTAGTGATTTAGTAACAGAGTAGAGTCTATAACTCAAGTCTCTTAACTAAATCCAAAATTGTTTCTACTTACATTGCACTCCTAACTTGAGATCTCTTCAAAAGGAAAAACATGCTAATATATGCTGAGAAATAACTTTGTATATATCTACGATATACTTAAGTTCTGAGGAAACCAAATCTGGATTAAAAGTGTAGTATCTATTGGTATCAATATACCTCCTCCAACCCCATCATTTTACAGATGGTTGTCATATACTAGTGATCAACAGCATTCATTTGCCAATTGAAGCAAGTGGAAAGTCTCTATCAGAATGTTCTATAGTTGTGTTATTTCCCCACCAAAAATCATGAACTCTCCCAGGAATTGGAGTGGGGATATCTTATTTTTCCTCTTACCCATAAAAAGCTATTTAAGAAAAAAGGATGATTCTAAGTAACATTAAATGTTATTTAGACCCCTGGTGCAAATGCTGAAAAAATAAGAATAAAATATACTTAAAGACAATTCCATTGAAATATTAGATAGGACATAAGTACTTCATGAATTTTAAAATGTAGGAAAAATACTCAAGAAAAAGAGTTTCCCTGATTAACATATAGAATTGGTCATTACCACATCCGGGAAATTTCAATTTTTTTTTTTTTTCATTTTTGTTTAGGTGAGAATACTTTAAGGAACCTAGAACATAAGGCAATCTTTAAACTGAACATAGCTAATGTTTGCTTTTCTTCCTCATCCTTTCTGTTGAACTTTGAGTAAGTATTTATTACCATAGGGAATATTCCCATCATATAATGGCATTTCATTTGAAAGGAGTGCTGGTTAGTTTTTCAATGGAATTGCCTTTAAATGCATCTTACCATATTTCATTTTTCAATATTTTCACTCAGTGATCTTTAAATAGCTAATTCTTAGTGTTATCTTTTTTCTTAGATTGCTTAGTGAGGGCAAAGGCTAAAATAACAATGTGAAAGAATTCACACAGAATATTAATGAGGAAGTGACTGGAAAGGGAAGAAATAGATGTGACGGTAATAGGGTTGGTAGGTAGCAATCTCTTATCCATATTTATATTAGTCATCCTTAATGGATTTGGATTTCCCTCATATTGGAATGAAAATTACTAAGTAGTATCACATTTTCTAGAAACCAATCTCCATATGTAATCCTAGAATCTTGTCCTGGAAAAGGACTTCAGGGGATCAATAATTCTAACCTTGTTACTTTCCAGAGGAGGAGACTAAAATCTAAAGATATGAAGAGACTTGCATTAGCAATACCATGAATTAGTATTGGAATTAGCATTAAAATTAAAGACTCTAAATCTTGCTATCCTTCAGAGGCTAACAGGACTATTATTAGACTGAAAAGCAAAGAAGGAAATGGAAGGAAAAAAAACAAACAAACCAAAATGTTTAGAGAAAAGAACTGTGATCTCAGAGTAAAAGACTGGATTCTAGTTCCAGTTTTACCAAAGGGTTGCAATTTTGTCTTGTATAAAATGAGCACTATACTAGATCAGGTGTGTCCAACACACTAGTTGTAACCCTCCCGAGTGCTACCCAAACCAGATTAAAATGTAATAGGGAAATATTTAGCAAAACAAATAAAAATACAATAAAACATAAAAAAACATTACATTTTGAAACAAGGGAACTTCTATATATGGACTAGGGGCCTCTGTTTCTGAATTTGACATTATTGGACTAGATTATTCTTAAGTTTCTTTCACCTCCAAAATGTGATTCATTGAGAAGTGTGCATTGTGTAGACTGTTGAGGAAACAGATCAAAGTATCCTCTAACTGGAAAGAAAGATGAATTCTTCAGAATTTTCCTTTAGATTAAGGTCTTTAAGGTTTATAGAACCCAGACCTGACTTAATTTCATTACTTAATGCGTGTGCTGCAGGCATGTGGCTAGACAGTTTAAAGATTTTTACTTTAAAAAGAACTGAATACTTCCCCATTTCATCCTCTTATCTTAAAAATGATGTCGTAGAAAGAACACGGAAATAGATTTCTGGAGAACTGGTACTGCTATTTATGTGATCTTGAACAAGTCACTTTAGCTCTGTCCCTCAGTTTCTTCATCTGTCAGATAAGGGGATTAGTCTCTGATTTCCTTTCCCAGCTCTAATGTTTTAGTGGTCTCTGTCATCCCATTGGGTAATTGGAAGCTATCCATGGTCCCTAGAGAACTGAGAAATATACAGTCCTAGAGATCGAGATATAGAGATATAAATCCACTAAACTGCTTTTTTTATGTAGCTCATTAAGCTATCATCCCTATGCTTTGCATGCAGCTACTCTTTGAGGTTTTTACAGCAGGAAGATAGGTTGGGTTAGTTTTTGCTTGTGACAAACTACTTCAGTGATCTATGTTTTTGGTTAAAAGGGGGATGGATGTGTGTATGTGTTCTGTGGTTCACCTATAGCTGAATAGTTGAAGACTGGTTTGTGAACATCAAGAGAGCTCCATCAGCAATGATTCTTTCCACCTGTAAGTAAGAAATTTTGCCATTTGCTTTCGATAATGTATATTCACTAAGGAACTGATGGGGATATTTGTCTCGAGTTGACCAGTGACATGTCAAAGATAACTTGTGTGTGGGTTATGTGTTGCCAATTGGACCAAAGCAGCCTCTAACCTGTGGATGGCCAGAGCCGAACAGAGCAGATTAGAGACAGAAGTCGGGCATGAAGCATAAGTTTAATTTCAAAGTGAGAAAAATGGCTTGCAAGTAAGGAGAGGCACATGGTCTCACCCCCTAGTGAGAGGACCTGAGGCAGTGTGGGGAAATCTAATATTTATGCCAATGGAAACATAGTGAGCTATGGCCCAACAATGAAGGGCAGTAGCAACAATGAGCCCAGTTGGATTTGTGGCAGGAACTTCATAACTAGAACACAGTACCCGTGTGTAGGTACTTGTTTGAGCTCAGCGACCACCTCTGTGGTGGTCAAAGTAGCATGGTACAGCTTCTAAGGAAATATAGTGATGTTTGGGGGTCTCCTGACCTTGGGGAGGGAGCTTCTGTTCTAATAATAACTCAGTAGTCTTCTGGCTTGGAAACTCCCTAATCTGATAGCTTCTGGACTCGGGAAACTCCCACAGATCAAACTCCTGAGACAATAGTGAAGAAGACCACTCAATTTGTTGATGACTGGGGATTTTGTCAATGGAAACCAAGTTCCAGAGCCATTCCTTGGTTCATTGCTGACTGATGATCTGGTCAGTGAGAATCAAATTTTGGAGACTACTCCCTAGCCCTATCATAGAGCCATAGAATTAGCATATCTATGGTCAAAGCTGGATAAATGTATCTCCTTGTCTTTGTTTCTCTGCTGAAATTCTCTTAGAATCACGGTCTGTTTTTGGAATGGCGTTACAATTACTATTGCAATAAAACTTTGCCCCTTGACTAGGAGATGGATTTAAGCATACAAATTCTTTTGAGACACTTCACAACACCGGTCTGGGACCCCAAAACTTTTGGGGTCCCCCTTCCCAACCTCAAAAGCAATACAGTAATCATATGAAGCAATTCTGGGATTTTGCTGAGGCTGAGATCATCCACAGGGTGAGCGCAAGGCTCTGTTGTTAGGTCAAATGAGGGCATAGCTTGCTTAGCTCTGGAAAACAAAGTGTCTCCTAATAGTAGCTTAACTATATATACACACATATACATACATATGTGTGTTATGAAATTTTTAAAAATCATTTGATTTTAAGGTATTTACCGTTAAGACTTTGAAGGAAAATCACTGGTGCACCCTAAGGTCTTAATGTGGTATATGAAAATGCAATCATCCAGAAAAAAATTATTTTTGGAACCACATTTAGTAGAAAGAGGCTTGGAAATAAAGAAACTAATTTCCAATCCTGTTCCAGTATGTGACCAGGTAGACTTTCTGCTGTTTACTACTCTTGTGACTTTGGGGAAACAAGGGCTTTCTGGGAACTCTTTCTTCTTTAGTAAAATAAATGGATTGAACTTTCAGAATCATTAAGTTCTTTCAAAGTTTCAATTCAAATGGCATTTCTTTCTTCATCCTCCTCTTCTTTCCCCAAAACTACATTGTATGATTTATAACATTTTATAGCCATACACACGCATAACTGTGAGGTAGTGGATAAAGGACTGGTCTCAGAGCTAGGAAGTTGCCATTATTGAGTTGTTTAGTCTTACCCAACTCTTTGTGATCCTGTGGACCATAGCATGTCAAGCCCTTTAATCCTTCACTATCTTTCAAGGTCTATCCAAGATCATGTTGCTGCCATGATTCTTATTTATCTATCTCACCTTCTGCAATCCCCTTCTCCTTTTGCCTTCAATCTTTCCCAACATTGGAATCTTTTCCAATGAGACCTATTTTGTCATTATGTGGCCAAAGTATTTAAACTTTAGCTACAGTATTTGAGCTTCCAGTGAAGAGCCTAAATTGATTTCGTTAATTATTGAATGATTTGATCTTGATTTCCAAGAGACTCTCAAAACTCTTCTCCAGCCAGCATCCTAATTTAAAAATCTCAATTCTGCAGGGTTCAGCTTTCCTTATACAGTAGTGCACTCTCACAGCCATATGTTCTACTGGGAAAATCATCGCTTTGACTATATGGACCTTTGTCAGCCGGGTGATCTCTGTTTTTTAGTTCTCTGTTCAGACTTGCTATAACTTTCCTTCCAAGAAACAAGTGTTCAATTGTCATCTATGACATACGGCATGTGACTTTAGACCTCTTACTGCTCTAGGCTACTTCCTAAAAAGGTAAGTTGTTGACAAAGAGCAGACCTACAGTTAGACTGAGTTTCCTCATTCATTATGTCAATTAAATCATTGGTCTAATCTTTAACAAGATGTCTCCTCTTAGAATGTAAACTCCCTTAGGGCAGGGAGATGATTTTTCTTTCAGTTCCCAGAACTTAATGGGATACTTGGTATGTGGTAGGCACTTAATAAAAGCTTATGTAATGGATAGAAGATTGAAATTCTTCATCTTATGACCTTGATAGTGAAATATAAGACATAGTGAATTAAAATAATCAGTAATATTAATATTATATATATATATATATATATATATTATATATAAAACCAGGGAGCATTGTAGATAGTGTCAGACCTGGAACTAGGAAGTTCTCATTTTAAATCTAGCCTCACACAGTTACTAGCTATATGCAATAATGTATAATAATAATCTCCCAGGATTGTTGTAAGGATAAAATTTTATAATATTTGAAAAAGTCTTTGCAAACCCTAAAATGCTATAAAGTGTTAATTTTATTATTACTATTAATAACAAGTGGGTTGAGAAATAGGTTAATTGTAATAGATATATTTTTAAATAAATTTTTTTATTCTATGGAAAATAGAATTGATGATCATCTACTACCATCTTTACTTTTGGGGGGGCTATGATTCTAGAATGAGAAAAAAAGTTTTACTTCCATCATGGGTAACACCTAGAGATGACTTCATTCTCTTCTGAGTAAAATAAATGTTTGCTCTGTAATGTACCAAGAAATATTACAGAGAAATCACTTTTACCACACATATCTATTTCCCAATACAAATGATGAATGGTTTGGGTTTTTTTTTTTTTTTTAATGTTTTAAAGGCAACTAAAAGAAACTTAAGTCATCTATCCCAGACAGGAAGGTAGTAGGTTTGAAAAGAACAGGGAACTGACTATAAGGTATGATTGGAAAGACACTGCTTCTTGGTCCCACCAACCCTATATAGTTTTTCTTCTTCCTAGAGTCACTTTCCTGGGTTAGTTGAGGCTGTGTCTGTTACCAGGTAGTCATATCACCTCAGACAAGAATATTTTCTAACACTCTCATTAGTACATGAAAAATAAAATGATCAGATTAACTGTCTTCTTGCTTTCAAGGAAAATGTACTGGAGGTCTGGAAAAAATGACAAGGATTGGGAGTGGATGGTAGAAACTAATGGTCTGGTCTTTTAAAGAGGAAATGTTATTGAGAGAATGATGAAGGGGGTGCTTAAGAAGTATCAATGAGAAGCAAAGTTTATGTCAACCCTCATATTAGAGTGGAAGGAGTTTCTCCCTTCTCCAAGACTCTATTAATTGTAAAGGGGTTGGGCTATAAAATAATCTCTAATACTCCTTCCAAGGTCATAGTAATTTTCATCCAGAAAATAGTGACTTCCTTTTCCAATTTTTAGATTTAGGAAGGAACTTTAGATGTCATAAAGTCCAAGTTTCATTTTATAGATGAAAATAAATGGCATACTTATTGTTACATGGGCACTTAACATTTTTTTTATTAAAGCTTTTTATTTTTCAAAAATATGCATGGATAATTCTTCAACATTAATCGTTGCAAAACCTTGTGTTCCAATTCCCCCCCTTCTTCTTTCCCCTCCCCTAGATAGCAAGTAGTCCAATATCTGTTAAACATGGTAGAAATATATGTTAAATCCAATATATGTGTACATATTTATACAATTATCTTGCTGCACAAAAAAAATCAAATCAGACCAGAAAAAACGAGAAATAAAACAAAATGCAAAGAAACAACAAAAAGAGTGAAAATGGTATGTTGTGATCCATACTCACTTCCCACAGTCTCTCACTGGGTGTAGAGGGCTCTCTTCACATGACCATTGGAACTAGTCTGAGTCATTTTACATAGACAATGGGATTAGAAGTCATTTGCTGAACTCCAGTCCAGTACTTCTGGAGCACTGCCTCTTGGGGATATGGTGTTCAGAAAGAAGTCAAGGGGCCACTAATAAGAATTCTGTTTTAGCTATGTGACTTTGGGAAATGCTTTTATCTCCAAGTACCTTAATTCCCATATTTCTTCAAGAAGAGTAATTTCTCTTTGGTGACACTAGAGGATGAAACTTGTAAATTATGAAATTTATAGAAGGAAGAGAGCTTAGAGAAAACATATTTTCAATAAATATTAAGAAGGGGAATAGAGAGAGGAAGTCTGGGAAAAAATGTCTGCTTGCACTGGCTGTTTTTTTTTTTTTTAATATCTTTTTATTGACAGAACACATGCCAGGGTAATTTTTTACAGCATTATCCCTTGCATTCATTTCTGTTCCGATTTTTCCCCTCCTTCCCTCCACCCCTTCCCCTGGATGGCAAGCAGTCCTTTACATGTTGAATAGGTTACAGTATATCCTGGATACAATATATGCGTGCAGAACCGAACAGTTTTCTTGTTGCACAGGGAGAATTGAATTCAGAAGGTAGAAATAACCCGGGAAGAAAAACAAAAATGCAAGCAGTTTATATTCATTTCACTGGCTGTTTTTTTGTAAAAGAAATGAATTGCCTTTCTCCAAGTGCAGAGACGAGAACCTCACGAACTCAGGGCTGGCCATAGAAAAAATAAAGCACATTTTAAGAAGAGTAAGTCCTATCAGTGATTTCTTATTCCTTTTTGGAGACTCTCTAAGGTGTCCACAGCCTTCATGTAGTCCCCCAATTCCCCAAGGTTCTTCTTACTTAGGGGCCTCATGAACCATCAGACCTGCTCTGTGGTTTGGTGAGTTGCCATGTTCTTGTTTCTTAAAACTTACTAGTTTTGTGTTTTATTAACCTATAAGCCTGCTTTCTGCTAGGTGATACAATCTCATATCTAGATTACTGCAGTGGCCTGTGGGTTGATTTTTCTTCTCACAAATCTTCCCCCATTCCAGTGCATCCTTGTCATTAGCTGTCAAAGTGATCTTGTGCAGGTCTGACCATGTCACATCCATATCAATAAATTTTATCTTGCATCATACTCCCAAATAAACTCCAGTGACTCCCTATCATCTCTAGGATCAAATATAAAATTCTCAAAGAATTTGAAAAACTGGCTTCTTTCTTCTTTCCAGGCTTTTTATATCTTATTACTCTTCAATCTAGGAATACTGACCTTGCTGTTCTTCAAACATACTCCATCTCACCACTAGCTATCTCCCATACCTGGAATATTCTCCGTCCTGATTTCTGCTTCTGGCTTCTCTGGATTCCTTAAACTCCTAGGCAAAAGTCCAACTCTTACAAGAAGCCTTTCCTGATTTCCCTGAGTTCTAGTGCCTTCCCTCTGCTGATTATTCCAATTTATCCTGTGTGTGTGTGTGTGTGTGTGTGTGTGTGTGTGTATGTATAGTTTGTACGTAGTTGTTTATATGTTGTCTTTACCATTAAACAGAATTCCTTGAGAGCAATAATTGTCTCGTGTTCTTTTTATCTCTAGTTCTTAGGGTAATTCTTTGCTCATAGTAAGTGCTTAATAAATATTTATTCCTTTGTTGACTGGATGCTTTAATGCAAGAGTTGTGCATAGACAGATTTCAAAGGATCCTTGAAACTTGGAGAGGGAGAAAAATTGCACTTTTATTTTCATTAATCTCTAAATGAAATTCAATATTTCCTTTGATTATTTAAAAACATTATTCTGAGGAAGAGTTCATTGACTTCTCTAGATAGCCAAAGGAGTCCCCGACACAAAAAAGATTAAGAACCTCAGCTCTAAACTTTTACTAAGAGTTTGAATGAAGTAACTAAAGAGTTTAGTTTAATTATTTATTATACCCTCCTGTAAAGTGTTACAACATCCCACGAGTTTTAGAATTGGAAGGGGCCTACAAGTCAAATCACTGGCCACTTCAGGCATTTCCTCATCAGAATTACTTGATTTTTGCTATCCATTTTCTTCTCCATAGACACATTTTTCTTTTAAAAAATCCACAGCACTTAGCACAAACATTTTCTCATTTCGTATTTGGTGGTTTCTTCAGATCATCATCCCATTCTCTGAAAGTTCTCAGCTGTTTTGTATTCATAATGTCAGGACTCTCCATTAGTAGAGTTTCTCTTCATGTTCCATGGTCTTTAAAGGATAGTTTTTCCATTAAACTGCTTCCTTCCCCATATACTTTTGCTTTACCGGCGTGCAACTAGATTACGTGTAACTACTGAACCAATATAAATATTAGAAAATGTTTCTTTATATTAGAAAATCTTCATATGTTAACACAAAACAGTGGAATCAAGAAGCCAATTTAATTGAAAATTAATTTAATTATTGATGAAATCTCCTTAAGTTTAATTCTTTTAAAATGTCCCATCTTATGAAAATCCTAAAATTTCAATTGACATGACCAGATTAGGATAGAAATACTATCGATAATAAAATTAAAAATAAATACAAATTTTGAAATAAAATTTTGAGCCTCAGTTGGGGAGCCAGAATCACATTAATGTAACTATTAGGATACAGGAAACTGAGCCCAGATGGCCAACCCTGCCTCCAGGAGTGGTGGGTTTCCGACAATACAAGTGTAAAGTCTGGAAAGTCGGCAGTCTGTTCTTGCTGTGCTCTGACTCCCTCTAGTGGTGACAAGGGCGTAGAGCAGCCCCCTTTGGAGGAAGAAGGAAAGTCCTGGGATTTGCCTTCTGGAGATGAGAAAGGATGGAGAGGTCCTTTACAACACTTGGAAGGCCTTCTGGGAGAAGAAAATAAATGTTAAGCAAAATGAGATGGGCTGTCTCGCCTTCCACCTATCTCGCCTCAGAATTAATGGCCAAATCTCCAAGGCTCAGAGGGATTACAGCAGGATGTATTTCCCTTTTCCTGGTTCGCCAAGACAAAGAGCACAATAGCCCGTGTTTGTTGGGGGATGAGGAGCAGGGCAGCGGGGATTCAGGCAGGCTCCCATCTTGCAGCAAGGCAAGAGGATGGACTGATAAATAGTCACATCGCTCCCTGATGGGTTTTCATCTTCCTTAGGGACGTCACAGAACTTTGGCCAAAGCCCAAGCGTTTAAAAAAAATACATAACAGAAATAAATGAGCTTTCTGTGAGTGTTAAACTGTCAGATGCGTTTGATTAATACTCTCCTTTAATGTCCTATATATAGAAGCAAGAGCTTTATTATTCCCGCTAATGGAAAATATGGTGGCAGTGGCATTAGAAATTGAAAAATGCAGGTTAATGTAGGGAACGATGGCTGTCTCAGTGAATTTGAAGGACTTATGTTTTTAAAAAGTCCTCATCTTTTTTGTGACAGTAAAGAACTGGAAACAAAATGGGCACTCATCAAACTGTAGGAAAGGAATATAATAGGATACTTGTTTGATAAAAAATTACAAATGTAGAGAATTTTAAAAAACATACAGAAGATTTCTATGAATTGATATAAATTAAAGAAAGCAGAAGCAGGAGAATAATATTCATAGTGACTATAATGATATTAGAATCTAAATTCGACTTTATGTCTAACTTTGTTTGGCCAAAGAACTGGTCATCAAACATACTTTTCTCCTCCTGGTAAGGGATGGTAGACTATAAGTATACATTGTTGTATATAATGTCATTCAAAGCCAAAGACATTACTTTGTTTAACTCTTTTTCTTCCTCATAAAAGAGTTCTTGGGGGAGAAGAGAGTGTTATTGGTAATAACATTAATATAAAAACAAGGTATCATACTACACACTTCTCAGATTGGCTAAGATGACAGGAAAAGATAATGATGATTGTTGGAGGGGATGTGGGAAAACCGGGATATTAATACATTATTGGTGGAATTGTGAACAGATCTAATCATTCTGGAAAGCAATCAGGAACTATGCTCAAAATGTTATCAAACTGTGCATACCCTTTGATCCAGCAGTGCTACTACTGGGCTTATACCCCAAAGAGATAGGGAAGGGGACCTGTATGTGCCAGAATGTTTGTGGCAGCCCTGTCTGTAGTGGCTAGAAACTGGAAACTGAATGGATGCCCATCAATTGGAGAATGGTTGAGTAAATTGTGGTATATGAATATTATGGAATATTATTGTTCTATAAGAAAGGACCAGCAGGCTGATTTCTGAGAGGCTTGGAGAAACTTAAGTGAATTGATGTTAAGTGAAATGAGCAGAACTAAGAGATCATTGTACATGACAACAGCAAGATCATATAATAATCAATTCTGATGGACGTGGCATCTTCAACAATGAGATGATTCAGACCAGTTCCAATGGTTTAATGATGAAGAGAGCCATCTACACCCAGAGAGAGGACCATGGGAACTGAGTGTGGATCAGAACATAGCTTTTTCACTCTTTTTGTTGTTGTTTTCTTGAATTTTATTTTTTCTCATTTTTTTCCTGTTGGATCTGATTTTTCTTGGGCAGCAAAATAATTGTATAACTATGTATGTATATATTGGATTTAACATATTTCTACTATGTTTACTGTATATTGGACTACTTGCCTTCTAGGGGAGAGAGTGAGGGAAGGGAAGAATTGGAACATAAAGTTTTCCAAGGGTTAATGTTGAAAAATTATCCATTCATATGTTTTGAAGATAAAAAGCTTAAAAAAACTCCCAAGCTATCAATAAAACATTTTTAAATGGATGTGTCATAAGTCTCAGTGATTAACTTCAGATAAAATGATGCTTCCTTGTGTAATCCTGCATGAGAAGGACCCAGAAAGATATGCCCCCTTCCCAGCCTTACTCTGCCCTTAGTTCTCAAGCTGTTTCAGCATCTCTCTTTGGAGGTTCCATCTCTTCTCAGCATACAAAACCTCAGCAAAAACTGTTTTGGTTTAACAGCATTTGTTTTTCATTCACAGGTTAGTAATTAATAATAATAATATTTATATAACACTATAGATCAAGCAGTTCACAATTATCTCATTTTATCTATCAATCCTGTGAGCTATTGTTATCTCTATTTACAGATGAGATAATGAGGCAAACAGGGATTAAGTAACTTGGTCAGACTCATACAGCTAGTGGGTATTTGAGGTCGGATTTGAGCTCAGATCTTTTGGACTACATTCCTGGGTTCAATTCACTGGTCCCCAAGTAAGTCCTTTGGTTTCAAAGGCCAGCTCGTAGAATGCAGACTATGGGAAAGCATGGGTATCAAGAGGGAGGAAGAAAGCTGTATTGACAAAGGAGCTTATTATTTACTCTTCTTAATTGTGCTCAGGATCTTTGTACCAGTTCCAGGGTGAGGTTTGTAGTTGTACATTGGGGTGATTTCAGGGATGATGGTGAAGATCCACCTGATCTGTCCTTGGTCCTTAGATCTTTTAGAAGGCACAGAGCAGAACCAGAACCAGAACCAGAAGAACACTTTCAACCCTGATACCAGTTATTCAAGAGTGATTGTGATGGAGTGAGAGAGCTTTTCTTTAGAGCTTTTTAATAATGCCGAAAAGGGAGAGGTTGGGAGGACTTTTTAAAGGGTTTTTTTCTGAGCAGAAGAGGGGTAGATTAGAGAGGCTGCAGTGAGCCAAAAGAAAAACTGGCCACCTCTTCCTATTGCTTATATAAGCTCATATGGCTTAGGGCCTAGCCCTACACTGTTGTCAGTCAGGACTTGTGTAATACAACATATGAGAACTGCCTGTCCTATTTCTCTTGAGTACATTTTGATCTCTCCCCGGTTAGCGGGTGAGCATCTTGAAAGAAGCTTTATAAATCTATACCTGGAAGAGTCCTTAGTTCTGTTTTGCAGATAGGGAAACAGATCTTCAAAGACATATTCCGGTCCCAGTATTTTTCCATTGTACCATTTTGTTTTTGTTTTTGACAGACGCAATCATGTCCCTCCTTTCACATATGTTCCAGACATTTTTACACTTTTACATTGCTATTTACCTTCTGGACACCTGTATGTCTGGAAACTAAACTCTGTTATTGCCTGAAGTTTGGCTTTCTTATTTCAGAGAACAGATTTTTTTTTTCCCTGTGAAATGGCAGTTTAAAGGAAGACATGAATTTTTAAATCACCTTTGCATTTTTTTTTTTGCTGTTTGATTTGATTTTTTTGGAATACATATATGTATAGGTATTTATATACATATATGTATTTACATACATACAATGCAAATACATATTTGTAAAAAGATATATGCATATATTGGATTTAACATATATTTTTTTACCATGTTTAATATATACTGGACTAATTGCCCTCTACGGGAGGGAATGAAGAAAGGGAAGGAATTGGAACACAAGGTTTTGCAAGGATTAACGTTTGCTACAAATACTTTTGTCTGGAAACACATAAATCTTGAATTGTGCTATACGTTTATGTGTGTATATGTATATGTGTATGTATGTGTCTTGTGTATCTGTATGTACATTTGTGTGTGTGTGTGTGTGTGTGTGTGTTTGAGATCACACAAGGCCATGGTCTGTTTCTGCATAAAATCAGCACTGGTGTAACAACTGTCCATGCCCTCCCTTCACACATCGTAGGGAAATTTTTCACAGGATGGATCTTTGTGCTAACTGCTCAGAACAAAAGTGACCTCTTCCTCTTTGGACTACAAAATATTTCTGATCTCCAGCCACCCCTTCCCCTTCCTTCTCACTTCTAACCAGCCCTTCTTCACTCACGGCCTCTTAGAGATGCCTTCCGAAGCTTCCATTACTCCTGAGATCCAATCGATCAATAGGTATTTTATTAAAAATTTGCTCCCTGCCAGGCTCGGGATAGGAAGATAAAAGGGAGGTTGACCCTACCCTCAGAAAGACCTGCCTCTTAGATGTATTGATCATGGATTCTGGGCAAGGTATTTCATTGCTTTCTAAAGGAATCACCTTCAGAACAGTTGCTGATCTGGTACATAGAAGGCAATTAATAAAGGTTTATTGGTTAATTGATTGATTGGGAGAGGAATGGGTATTTCCTTACCTTGAATAACAACCACAAAAAAAATTAAAAATAGTTCCTTCTCAATCTGTTTTTGGTCATTTCCTATTACATGACTTCATGCACTCTCTGTTCAAGTCAAATTTCCCTGCTAGCTATTTCCTATAAACAATACAGGATCTCTTGGCATTTCTTTTGTCTAGAACTCCCCTCTGTCTCTTGAAATCGCTGGCTTCCTTCATGCACCAACCCAGGTACCACACCTCTGACAATGTCTTAATATCTCATCTTCTTCTTTCCACCTCCACAAGTTAATCTTCTCTTCCCCTTGAAATATAAATACTTCTAATTGACTTCTCTGGAGCAAAGAAGACCCAAGTTCCAATCCTGTTTTAGACACTTTAGCTGCGTGGTCCTACAAAAGTCACCTAATTTGTTATAGCCTCAATTTCATCTGTAAGATGGGAATATTATTAACATCTGCCATATAGCCTTTGACTGTGTAAATCATAGCAAAATGTGGCAAGTCCTCAAAGAGACAAGAGTACCAGATGATCTTATTTGTCTCTTGAGGAATCAGTATGGAGGCCAAGAAGTAACAGTTAGAACTGAACATGGAACTGATTGGTTTGAAATCAGAAAAGGAATACAATCAGGCTGTGTGTATTTAACTTTTTAAATAGCTTTTTATTGACAAAACATAAGCATGGGTAATTTTTCAATACTGACCCTTGCAAAAACTTCTGTTTCAATTTTTCCCCTCCTTCCCTCCACATCTTCTCCTAGATGGCAGATAGTCTCATACATGTTAAATATGTTAAAATATATGTTAAATACAATTTATTTAATTGTTGTATTTAACTTATATGCAGAGTACATCATGTGAAATGCAAGGCTGGATGAATCAAAAGCCAGAATTAATGTTGCTTTGGGAAATAGTAACAGTTGCAGGAATGCCGATTATACTACTCATGGCAGCGAGTAAAGAAGAATTAAGAAGACTCTTGATGAGGGTGAAAAAGGAAAAGTATAAAAACTGACTTGAAGATTAACATAAAAAAACCTAAGACTTTGGCAATTGATCCCACCATTTTCTGGCAAACAGAGGGAGAAGAAATAGATGCAGTCTCAGATTTTACATTTTTGTGCTCAAAGGTCACTGCAGACAACAACTGCAGCCATGAAATTAAGAAGCAAATATCATTGCAGAGAAACCTATAGCAAGTCTGGACAGCTTACTTAAAGGCAGGGATGTGACATTGCTGACAAAGGTCTCTATGGTCAAAGCTACAGTTTTTCCAATAGAAATTATGACTATGAGAGTTGGATCATCAGGAAAGCTGAGCACTAAATATGCTTTCAAATTGTGATATTGGAGAAGACTTTTGAGAGTCACTTGGACAACAAGGAGATAAAATCATTCAATACTTAAAGAAATTATTTCAGATTGTTCACGGGAAAATCAAATACTAAAACTTAAATACTTTTACCACATAATGAAAAGATGGGATTCATGGGAAAAGACCCTATTGTTGGGAAAGATTGAAGGCAAAAGGAAAAGGGGATGGCAGAGGATGAGAAGAGTAGATAGAGTCATGGAAACAATGACCATGAGCTTGGACAGACTTTGGAGACAGTGGATGATGGAAGGGCCTGGTGTATTATGGGCACGATGAACTAGACACAATTGAAAGATTGAACAAGAACAACACTTTACAGGGTTCTTATGAGGATCCAATGATGTATGTAAAAGTACATGGCAAATTCTAAGATATTGTATAAATACTGTTATTACTTAGTTGGCTATTTATCTCCCCTTCTTCTCCATCATCGATTTGTAATCTCCTTAAGGACAGGGACTATTTCATTTTTTATCTTTATATACCTGAGATCCTAGCACAATGCCCCCATGTAATTGGAACTTCTAAATATTTATTAAATTGATCTTCCTGCCTCAGTTTTTCTTCAATGTCCATACTCAGGCTGAAGAGGCGTTGCTATTTGAGGCCTGCTGTTAAGTCTTTTGAATTTTATTTTTAACTTGAATCTGTGATTTCATAGAGAATGACAACTCCTTTGAAACTTAAAACCTTAGGAAGTTATCTGAGACCTTTAAATATTCTTTGATATATCTTTACTCAAATGATATTCATAGATGTTAGTTAACAATTAGCATGATAAAAGGAAAAAAAGAATTAGCATAATAATAATAATAATAATAATAGCCAACTAATATTTATGAATGTGCCAGACATTGTGCTAAATGCTATACAGTTATTGAGATTTGATTCACATAAACCATCCTGGAAGTAGATGCTATTATTTTCCTCATTTTACAGTTAAAGAAACTGAGACAGACAAAAGTTAAGTGTCTTGCTCAGGTTCACACAGCTGAACTCAGAACAAAGGTTGCAACTAGGGCTGTGGATAGAGAACCAGTCCTGGAGTTGAGAAGACTCATCTTCCTGAGTAAGCTAGCAAAATAATTGAGATGAGATTTGAATCCCAATCTTGCTAACTCTAATTCTAGGGCCCTAGATGCTACCATGTTGCTTCTGTTCTAATTTTTTCTAATTGTTTTAATATTTAATTAGATAAAACAGTGCAATGGAGATTTACTATCAGCAAGCTAAAGGAAATATGTAAACCAAACTGAGGGAGTGGGGCTCTTGAGAAAGGAAACCACATTAACCAGGGTGTCGTACAACCCACTTTTTCTAATTTAGGCCCAAATTTCCTATTACCACAAGTGACAAAGTGAATAAGCCTTGTCATATGTTGGACATATATAATTCAAAGATATTCTTCTTAGACATAATTATTGTCAATCCCCTAAGTAGTTCTCTGTCTATTGAAATTAATTTTATCTGTCTAATATCTGGTTGTTGGTTGTCATTTTTTTAATAGCTGAAAATGTTCTGTCTTTCAGATAATACCATCCAGTCAATTTTCTGTTGCTGTTGCTCGGTTCAGAAGAGGTAAATTAACTTTAAGATGTAGCCTTTTACCAACTTTACAAAGTGCTATCATTCATTAATTAATATTTTCTGACCACCCAAATAATACAATCTAATCTACTAGCTTTGTTTTTTTTCTATCCCCCCTTTCTGAAAGATTATTTATTTTTAAAAATAATATCTACATATAAAATTTATCGGAAATAGTTTCTGTTTTTCTACTTACTCGTATATATTTAGTATATTTGTACAGATATCTTTGTATATTCATTTGAGACATTTTTTATTCATCAGCACCAGACAAATGAGAACACAAATCAACCTGAACAATGATGGGAACTCAAGTGAAGAATACAAGTGGTACTCAAAGCCTCTGCCGTATGACTCCACTCATAAGAACAGAGTGAGTAGGTAACCATTTGTTTTGGGCAAAACATCAATGAAAAGGTTTGTTTTTCAAATTTCCCCTCTAAAATAAAGGAGAAAAAAATATGGAAATTTGTTTGAAATAATCCACTATGTTTTTACTCAGAATTTAGAATTGGAAAATTGAGATTTTGAAGGGAACAGCATATCTGGTAAGGCGTTTTTGCTCAATATAAGATTTTATTTCAGTCATGAGAAAACAAGTTTCCTATAGAAATGTGGTGACTCCAAATGCAAGTATGTGAATGAAAGTTGATAGCTGGTTTTCAGTTTGCAGGAGGTAAAAACAGAAAAAAATCTCCATAAATCAGAGCAAGATTTGAAAGATTATATCTCCTTTTTTTTTTTTTTTTTAAGATTTTTGACTTAAAATAACCATTGTGATATTGACAGAGAATCCATAGTCTTTTCATCAACATTCACCGTGTACAAATAATATGTGGTATGGAATGGGATGGGGACAGAAATAAGTATTATACATGTGATGGCTCTGGTAAGGAAAATCTTGGGTTTTCCTTGGGTAAGGGAAATCCTTCTATTGAAAATTTTAGCCATAACTCTTATATGGCTTCTGCTTACATTCACCTGGATGATAGGACCATGAATCTCAAGAGGCATGGACTTCAGAGTTCAAACTATAAAGAAAGATATATAATAATTATCATCACTAGAGTTATATAGCCTGCTAAAGTGGTATTAAGGCTAGAATGCTAGGCATAGAGTCAGGAAGAGTTGAAATCAAATTTTATGTGTTGATGATCTATGTGATTCTCGACAAGTTACTTTTATGTCTCTGGGTTCCATATAAAATCACTGGGCACAGTGGATGTTGCATCTGTAATTGGTGGAAGGAGTCCCTATAACAGGGGTTATCGACTCCAACAAAATCAGACATCGAGTGATAAAATATATCCAAGTATCATTCCTTTGGTTTTATTTTCTACAGTCAAACAGGGAACATGTTCAGCTATCCAAAAGAAGACCCTTGCCACCCCTCCCACAAGGGGAAGGTCATGGGGAGAAGATCCGAGTGATAGCGCTCTATGACTTCCTTCCCAGGGAATCCTGCAATTTAGCATTAAAGAGAGCAGAAGAGTACCTGGTATTAGAGAAGTACAACGCTCATTGGTGGAGGGCAAGAGATCAATCGGGGTAAGATGAGCATCTAGTTTCAAGCTTGTCTAGTCATTTGTGTATATCTCTATGTAAATATAAATATAGATATAGAGATATAGAGATATACACACACATATATATTTATTTATATTTATTATATAATATATTTATTTATTTATATTATATATATATTTATACATATATATGAAATAGTGATATGGAGAGATCTTGTTTATTGATTCAGTCTCTCATGCATTTCTTCCCTCCAATTGTTAAGGAAATTTCCTGAATAATTAAAACTAACTAATTTTACACAGCAACTAAAAACAGATGGCCTTTCCCAGTGTATCTTTTATCACTAAACTGGATCATCCATCTCTGGAGAAAAGTGTAGACTACACATCATCTTCCTCATTTCTGGAAATTCTCTAACAAATGAATTCATGGTTGTTTTAACCAGAAACCCCAAGGATCTTTCCCTCTCAGATTGATTCTGTATTTATTTGTTTGTATATTTACCTACTTTTGACTAGGTAAAAAAAGGCCATTCTTTTCCTCATTTCCTTCTTACCTAGATTTATCAACAAATGGGTATTGCCTCGGTTAAAGTGAGACCTGTTGAAAATCTTAACTTAAAAAAGCCAAGGTCTCTCACTGCATCCAGGGCCATCTCCAGGTGTCCTATTTTATATCTGGCCACTGGACCCAGATGGCTCTTGGAAGGGAAAGTGAGGCAGGTAATGTTGCACAGCTCTCGTCTCACTCAAATCCAGCTCACTTCCTTAATATGGCATCATCTTTCTGATGTCATGGTTGTCTTTGAGAACAAAGAACTAACAAAAAACAACGTCCCAAGTTATGAATGTAGCTCTCATTAAAAGTAGGCCTTCTAAGCTCTCACTCCTCACATGGAATAGCTCCTAGAGCTTAATTCTCAAGTTTCTTGCAGGCTTTTTGGGTTGCAAGTGATACCATCAAAGAGATGCAGATTGACCTTCAGGTCAGTTTTATCCCAAAGTGTCAAGGAAGTGAAATTTTTCCTTAAGGCTTCAGCTTTAATATTATGAGATTCTTATCTTATAGGCATCTGGGACCTTAATAAACACAACTGTCAATTGATTGGTTTTTTCTTTTTTTTTTTGGTAATAAGATTTTAAATTGAAAAGGAACTTAGAGGTCATTTAGCTATTCCTGTCTTTTACAGATGGTGAGAGAGAGGGTTAATGATTTGATCACATGGATATTAAGTTACAGAGAAAAATTCCATTCCAGGTTTTCTGACGCTAAATTCATTAATATTTCCATATCAGCTTGGTATAATTCCTAGAGTTATCTGTAAGCAATAATAATAATAACAATATCCTCTTTACATAACAAGGTGAAGAACATAATTATCAGATGGCAAATAAATATGAAAGGTAGCTTGGTGGTCATGAAAATACATCGATTTGAAATCAGAGTCTTGCTTTGAATCTCAGCTCAGATATTTGTTACATATGTGACTGAGACAAGATACTTTCTCTCTCAGGGTCTCAGTTTTGTTATGTGTAAAGGGAAAAAATTGGACTTAGATAATCTGTAAGATTTCTTTCAATTCTAAATTATGTGATTATTTTGTTAAGATTGTTATAATAACTTTGTTAATCATTATAAATGCACACTCACACAAACATTGTCTTTTGTTATTTTTGTTTCAGGAAAGAAGGATTAATCCCTAGCAACTATGTGACAGAATACAAATTGACTAATTTAGAAATATATGAGTAAGTATTCTCTCAAAATACAATTTTTAATCCATTCATAAAACCTGAGTAAAGTTCAGCAGTTATTAGGCATAAGTAGAATAATTGGTTGAGGCTTTTGTTTTTGAAAAAGGAAGTAATACCTTGAATAGTTTTAGTAATTAGGCAAATTCCTTATCAGAAATCTTTCTCAGAGTTGAATTAGAAATGTGATTTTCAGATTGTTGGTTTGTTTTTTTAAGATAGGCTTTTCGTGGAACCATTTTTGTTGTCAAAGAGATAGTTTTTTTTTTTTAAATCCTCATCTTAATTTGCCATTTGCCCTAAGATTAAAATTTATCTTTAAGAAATAGAAACTAAGACTTTGCAAATTTGAAGTGCTATGTGAACTTTATAATACTTTATAGATATTCTATAATTTATAATACCTTGTACTCTATAATTTTTCAACTATTATCTTCTTTTTAACTATTTAAATAATGAATAGGATAAAGAAAATATTAGGCAAAGTACATTTAAAAATGAAATGGGGAACTTTTGAATTAATGGTAAGTTGGACAAAATTTAATCCCAAAATGTATTTTTTTAGGTAAAGCTAAACCAAGATTTATTTCTGTAGAATAGAAGATTTAAGCAAATCCATAAGTCAGAATCCTTATTATTTACCTATTTTCATAAACTCATAATATTTTAGAGCTTAAAGTGGTCTTAGAGATCTAGTTTAGATTCTTGACATTTTTTGGTGCTCTGGATCTCTTTGGTAGCCCTATGAAACCCTTCTCAAAATCATGCTATTAACTGCATAAAATAAAATATGTAGAATTGCAAAGAAAAGCAATTATAGTGAAAGATGGTTGTCAAAATATTTTTTAAAAATGAATTTCACAGACCTCATGTTAAGAATTCCCAATTCTAGTCCAAGCACATTTTGTCATGAAACATCCATGTAGGACTTTGGAAGGTGGGAGGCACTTAGGAGTTTTTAATGTAACTGACAAGAGCCATATAAATGGATGAGAGGCTATGGGACATTATGTGTGAAGTACTCAGTGGCCATGATGGATCACAGTAATGTTCAGGGAAATAGCACTGGAAGACCTCAGAACTCCGATCAATGAAGCAATCAATTATGGATTCAGAAAGCAAATGGTGAAGAACATTCTCCAGTTCTTGTCTGAAAAGTTAGTGGAATATAGATGTGGAATGAGGCACATATTTTCTGACGTGGCCAATTTGTTGATTTGTTTGCTTTAACTGCACTTCTTTGTTTTCTTTCTACTTGTTTTGTTTCCACTTTCTTTGGGAAGTGGAAATTCCCATTTGGAAAGTGAGAGAGAGAGAGAGAGAGAGAGAGACAGACAGACAGACAGACAGACTCACTCACACAGAGAGACAGAGACAGAAAAAGGAGAGAGAGAATATACTGGCAAAACATTTAAACCCAAAGGATCTGCATTTGAATTCTGCCTAAGACATTTATCAGCTGTAAATTTTTGGTGCCCAGTATTGTGCTAATCACTTTACTTCTATTTGCCTCAGTCTCCTCTTCTGTAAAATGAGAACAATTATAGCAATAATAGGATTGATGTTGTGAGGATTAAATGAGAAAGTATTTGTAACATACTTTGTAAACTTCAAAGTGCCATATAAATATGTGAATTATTATTGTTCTTTGCTCTAGAATTGAATTTAGAGTATTAGACCTGGTATATTTTAGCATATATCATAAGCTGTTAGAATATATGCATATTATATGATCCTAAACTAATTTAGTTCAACAACTTTGAATTTCATTATCAGGGAGTAGTCAATAAAGTAGTCATGCCATTTCCTATGAGCATCTCTGATTTCTTTTTTTTTTAAATTCTCTTTTTCTTCAGAGATCCTAATACTTGGAATGTGCCCAACACAAATGGCATCATACTTCAGTTCTTGAAAAATCCATTATTTCATCAGTGTAATTATTCCGACCTCAGTGTAAATCATGGCTCCTTCACCTATGGCAGTAGATGGTTGTATATTTTGCTGCAGCCGACTTCTTGGTGATGAGCCTCCAGACACTTCTCAGACCAGCAAAATGGGCTGCCCTCAATTCTATACTTGGAGCCTTTCAGTTTAGGAGGACTGATCAGAGTTTGAGCTCTAGGTCATCTTTCAGAGCCTCAATGAGTTCTCAGAGAATCACTTTAGTGGAGACATAATACTATAGAATTGCTAAAATTATATTGGAAATTAAGTTCCCTAGCATCATAATTATTTCACTCATTGTATTAAAAATGGGGCTCAGAATACTGAAGAGACAGCACTTATCAGTATGTAAGGAGGTTCAAAGAGTCTTGAGAGAAGGGATTGTGTACAAATTGTTGTTTTTAATCATCCCCATTACAGAATATACATAGAACATTGCACCGAGGGAAGGGAAGAGGGATTGTACCTGCTATTTAATTGGTATATGAAACTCCCTGTTGAAGAGACAATGAAAGTCAGCACTTGCTCTGCAATCTTACATAAAAGAGATACTTAATAAATACCTAAAGAAAGGGGAGAAAAGTTTGATTGGTGCCAGATTATTGAGGGCCTTGAATATCAGACTAGGAAATTTGTGGCAGTTTTTTGTTTGTTTGTTGTTGTTGCTGTTGTTGGTTTTTGGTTTTTGGTTTTTTTGAGTAGGTAATGGGGAGCCACTGAAGATGTTAAGCAGGGACTAATATTGTCTGACATGGTCATAAGGAAGATTATTTTCTTTTTGTCTGCTTGTCTATTCTTTGGGCTCGTAATTGTCATACCTTATGATGTTTTCCTATGTATGCACTCACAAAAAAGGCACAATTTGTTTAGACTTTCTTTTGAAGGCTAAAGTTGTTTTTTAATGTTTGTTTTATTTAGTTTGAGGGTAAGTTTGAAAGAGGTAGAGAGTTTAACAGAGCAGCATTTAAAGGTGTTTTTAAGCAGCTCTTGGTGGGGAAAGGGACAACTGGAATTTTTCACTTTAGCTTAGACTAAGCATAAGAAAATATATGCCTAAGATTACAGCTTCTGTAATAATTTAAACTATTAAACAAATCCCTTGTATCTCAGAAAGTTGAATTGGAAGGTAGGAAAGAGCTAGTTGTGTACTTGGTTTGTATTTCTCTGCCCTGTATTTATAATAAAACTAAGCTTAAAAAAGAATGAATGAACTTCTGAATAAGGAGACCATTTTAAATGTCTAAGGTTTTGAAAAGCAGCCCTTTAAACTAAAGGGAAAGAAACGTGTGTAAGTGTGTGTTTTTTTTTTAAATAAAGCCTGCATAATATTAGAATGATAATTGATATTTCATAAAATTATAGGTGGTATCACAAAGATGTTACTAGGAATCAGGCAGAAGATCTATTGAGACAAGAGGTAAGTCAACATATCTGTGAGTGAATCTGTGGATAGGAACAAAAATTTCCCAAGACATTATTGTAAGCATTTTTATTCATCAAAAGAACTACTTGTTGTTTCTTGTTTTTGTTTCTCTCAGCGCAACTTTACTTCATTTTATATGAGTATTTATAAAAAGTTGCAAACAAATGTTTTTATGTTAGATAACATTTTCAATCAAATAATAACTTTGGTATCACCATGGTATCAGAGTTGTGTTCCCACATAAATAAGATTTAACATACTTTCCTTCCTTCCTTTCTTACCTCATTCCCTTCCTTCCTACAATTGCAAATTCCTCCAGAATAGGGTCAATGCTATATTTATCTTTCTATTTCCAATACCATCATAGTGACTTAAACAGAACAAGTACTGAATACACTTTTGAAAACAATAAAAAAGAATTCAATTAAATAGTCATATCAAAAAGCTTTCTGTTTTTTTAAAACACCTCAGCTCTATAGGCTTAATTCTTCCACATATAAAACGTTGCCAAATGGACAATCAAACCACATGATCTTCCCCTGATTCATTAAAAGTCTGTGTTGAGGCAGCTAGTTGATGTGGTGGATAGAGCACCAGCCCTTTAGTCAGGAGGACCTGAGTTCAAATCTGACCTCAGACACTTAACACTTCCTAACTGTGTGATCCTTGGGAAGTCACTTAACCCCAATTGCGTCAGAAAAAAAAAAAGTCTGCATGTTAAAATTCAGACCATTGTTATTTCTTGTGTTTTGGGAAGTATTTACTGATTTCATGGGATTAATGTCTAAAATTTTGCTTTGGTCTTAAAATTGGAGAGTGAGTGACATCAATTCATTCATTTATCAAATGCTCACTGCAAAAAACCAGTGGTGTTATTCTTAAAGGGACAATGATAAGATTTCATGTTGTTTATTAACTATAATTTAAAATATAGCAACCATAGATGCCAATTGAAGTCCAAGCACTGATTCCTAATTATGTAAAAACCTTATTTAAATTAAATAACTTTGACAGCTGTGTTATGTTTGAAAATAAAGATAAACTGAGGCACAAAGTTCCAAGTATGTTCAGTTTATTGGTAAGATAAGCAATTACCAATAAAAGGGATCTCTCAACTCTTTCAGCCAAAAAGGCCACAAGGTAAAATTTACTAGCTTCATATAGTGAAATACAAGAGAAGAACAGGGAGCATCATAGACAGAAAATGGTATGACTGATTACAAAATCTGAAGTATCATAGGCAGAAAAACAATATGATTGGCCTGACATTTCAGGCTAGCAACACCTGTCTTTCCATCCTGCTGTCAGAAAAAATTGAGTTTTAGAATGCATCTGCTTGTTAGTTGGGCAGAAATAACAGACTTCTTGGTTTCCATCTGCATTCTGTAAGGCTTGTTAGTAAGATAACAGATCTCCCCTAATTGTACATAAATATACAAGGCTGCAGAGAGATAATGCACTTCTTTTAGATAAGGTGATTTATAGGCAACTGAATTTTAAAGTAACCCAGAGGTGAAAAAATGAACTTCTGCTCTCATAAACTTCTGAATTTAACTCAGAGACAAAGCAACTACAAAATAGTCAATTACAGGATGAAATCAAATATACAAAATCCAAAATTTGATTTTCTCAGCTACCAGACAAGCAGAAATAGCAGTACCATAGAATACTTGAGATAGCCTTTAAGTTGGACCCAATGATAGATTGTTTACATTTACAAAATTGCTACTGATTTCAACAAATATGGCCAAAGCAAAGTTGAATTTTATGGCTACTGAGAGAAAAACAGAGAGACAGATATACTGAACTACTTTGTAACAAGCAAATAGTCTGTGGGTGAAACAAAAGTTATTTTCATAGCTCTTTGTTTCATTATATCCATGAAAGTTATACAAATGAACAATTCTATTATTAAAGTTTCCATTAAAAAAAAAACTAGAGCAGAGAATTATTTTGCAGTGTCTCCCCAAGATTCCTCTAACAATGATTGCTAAAAGCAGAAAGAACGGGTAGTAGTCAAAGGATATTTACAAAAGAGGAACTTCCAAAATAATTCTGGTAGGACTGAAATGAAGATACTTAAGGAAATGGAAATTAAGACTAGCTTCTCCCAGCAATCCATTGTTCATCACATGCTAATAACTTGCAGTGATCCCCATATTTGACTTCAGTTCGTGGTTCAATTTAGTCCATTTTTCCAATCCACTATTTTCTAGTTTTTTTTTTTGAAAGACTATGAGCTTGCAGGGGTAGATCAAGATGCAATAGGGAACATCACCTTTCTCAACTAGTTACATTTCCTATTTTTGTTTCATCAAATTATAAATACTGTATGCATGCATATATATAAATATATATATGTATACACATACATTACCTTAACTATCTTTTCTCTTCTCTCTTCCACCATTACTATACTTTCTACACTCTGTCTTCACAGTCATAAAACAGCAAAAAAGGAATTAGAAAATCTCTATGATCAAAGTACACCAAAATAGAGTTTGCAACATATCAAAGCATCCGATACTCTGACATGGATACAATACACTGCTCTATTCGCTAGTCCTCCTAGAAAGAAAGAATAAAGGAAAGATTGACACAATGGAATAGGGTCCTTCACCTTCTGATTAGCTAGTTCACAGGATTGCTATGATGATATATTGAAATATGAGAGAACTTGGAAAAGTTGGGAGGGAAAGTACAGATTAAGGTATTATCTTCCTCCTTCTCATCCTCTTCATCATCATCCCATAATCCTCTAGTACTGCTATATCTCCAAAATGTTTGTGACAGCTCCTTAGATCCATAATAAGAACACTCATTTGAAATAGTTCATCATACCTACACTCTGTGACATTCTAATCCCTGAACTTTCAGAGTTCCCCGGGAGAACATGACCTCTAGTTTAAAAAACCTCCACAAGACTACCTCCATTTTATTAAAAAGTTGATGATAGCATCACCTATGAAATATAAACAAGTGAATATAACAGTGATTCCCCAAGTGGTTATTATGTTTGAATTTTAATTATTTATTTGTTGGATTCTACTAATGGAGTAGATACCGCACTTTAAAAATTTGAATTTAAAAAAAAAATCCTTGTAATGATGCGAGCAGTCCCTTCATTTATGAAAATTGCAATCCTATATGGACCGATTGTTTTCTAGATTTAGTGTGGCACTAAGCATCTTCACTCTGCAGCCAATTGAATAATGCACCTCTAATTTAGCAAGGTTGGTCTTCATAAACAGACATATAATCCAGCAGCACAGTCATACTTGCAAGCTTTCAAGCTTGGTAGGACTTGTGCTCTATGTAGGGCTTTTGAGACCTCCACAATAACTTCCATTAATGATTACCATGAGGCATTGAGGAAGGAACTGAGTGGAGATTGGGCAGGGATTACATATGTGGAGAGATAATAAATTCCAGTTTTTAATCAGATGAGATAAAGGGAACAAACAGACAAGTAGCATATACATATTTTGCCTTTTCAAGCAGAAAGAAAAGAGGATGTAAAAGATCAAGATAAAAGTTATGAATGGGAATGTATTTTCCTATTTTCCTCCATTTTCTACCTCCCAGACCACCTCACATCGCTATTTAATCATCTTTAGAATGAGGAGACAGGTGGTTCAATATCCATAGTTCTTTATCAGTGCAGATAGTATTTTCCATCCCATGTTTATTGGGATTGCTTTGGATCACTGAATTATTGAGAATCAATTCTGTCATAACTGAGCATAGCACTTGCTGTTATTTACAATGTTTTCCTGGTTTTGCTCATTTCACTTAAGATCAGTTCATGTAAATCTCAGAAAAGAATTTATTTTACTTTCTTGCAAAAATGGATGTCTAAGCTAGTAGACACACCCTTGAAGCTCAAAAGCACAGTCTTTTATCCCCTGTCCAAAAGCACAAGTCCTTTCCCCATTTCCCCCATTGATGACAGGTTAGAGCCTATGTGGAGTGCCTAATTCCCCCCATTGAGTATGAGTCCCTACTTCTGATTACATCTCCAGTGTTCACCTTGTTTCATCATAGTCCTGTCCCTGATTTCCCATTACCCACATTTCGGCAACCCTATCCCTTATTTTCTTTTACCCTTATCTGTGTGTGTGTGTGTGTGTGTGTGTGTGTGTGTGTGTGTGTGTGTGTGTGTGTGTATATATATATATATATATATATATATATATATACACCCTTTTGCATCTATAATAGATGGTTTTCCTCTATAAGTTGTGTTTCCTTTGTTCCATGTCAGTCTAACTTTTAAAACCTCATTTTTTTTTTTTTTAGGTTTCAGTTTCATTTTTCTAATTTAAACTTCATTTTTTTGATTTTTAAAATTTTAACTCTGTGTAAAGTAAACCTTCATCCAGTTCTGGCAAAACTCACTTTTTAGCTATAGTAGCTCAGAATCTAGGCCAATGGATTCTCAAGGTCATGTTGGTAAGTGGCACTTTTCACTGGGTTTGCCACATATCCATTTAAAACTACAAGCTAGAAACTATCTACTATAACTTTCACCATAAATTCACCTCTTTTGTACTTGCAACTCAGAATCCTAAAAACCCAAACATCCTTCTGAACTGCATTCAATCAGGTAATCAATAAGCACTTTTTAAAGTAGCTACCACTTACTGTACAGTGCTAAGAGATGGGGAAATAAACTCAACAAATGAAATAATTCTTCTGGCGAGGAGATTGCATTCCAAAATGCTTGCAAACCTCCCTCTATTTGTGTGCCATCTCATCTGCCCCCACTCTGTTCCTCCTCCTCCATATACTTCTGACTGTTTGCCTTTGGGAAATATCTACATAGGGAAGATAAAGCCACTTTCTCTACTGTGGTCCCTGGGAAAGTAAAAAAAAAAAAAAAAAAAAAAAAAAAAGATGAAGGGCAATATGACTGAGGGAAGGGAAAGATGGAACAATCCCAAGAGCTAGAGAATAGGTTTAGAAATCAGGGATCCTACCTTGCTGCCAAATTCATTACTTACTATCCCTTGATTCTTTTTTTTTTAAATAATAGTTTTTTTTCTATTTTTAAAATACATGCAAAGATAGTTTTCAACATTCACCCTTGCAAACCTTGTGTTTCAAATTTTTCTCTCTCCCTTCCCCTAAATAGCAAGTAATCTAAGTTAAACATATGCAATTCTTTTTTTTAAATAACTTTTTTCCCCAAAATATATACAAAGATAGTTTTTAACATTCACCCTTGCAAAATCTTGCATTTCAATTTTTTTTCTCCCTGACTTTCCCCCACTCTCTCCCCTAGATAGTAAGTAATCCAATATATTTTAAATATGTGCAATTCTTCTAAACATATTTTCACATCTACCAAGCTGCACAAGAAAAATCAGATCAAAAAAGGGAAAAAAATTTTTAAAAGCAGTCAAACAACAACAAAAAAGGTGGAAATCCTATGTTGTGATCAGTCCCTATAGTCCTCTCTCTGGATGCAGATGGCTCTCTCCACAAATCTCTTGGAATTGTATGTCTTGGATTATTTATAGCAAAGCATTCAGTGCCTGAAGCTAAAGAACAACCACCAACATTTGAGAACCTTTGTACTAGGCTAGTCAGCTCTCTCAGCTAGGCTGACTGAATACTTCATTTCATACTTGTTGATTTTGTGTTTTAAATGCTCCTGAAACAGAAACCAGAAAGCTTTGCAACATTTTGTAGGAGCTGTTCCTTCAAAGTAATGATACTGAATTCTGGGTGAACATCCTTTCTTTGACACAACTCTCTTGACTGCTTTGTTGATTTTTCTTTATGCCAATAAAAATATTAAGTCTTCATGTTGAATGTGTTTTACAGTCCAAAGAAGGTGCATTTATTGTCAGAGATTCCAGACGTTTGGGAGCTTACACCATCTCTGTGTACTCAAGAAATAGGTCAGTCACTATAAACCTAGGATGCTTTGGGAAGAATTATAATTGGTGTATGCTAGTAGTAAGATTAAAACTTACAAAGAAAACACTTAGAAGAGCATAATGGAGAGGGTAGAATGCTGGATTACAAAAAAGTGAGAAAATTTGGGTATCAGTTCATCTCTGTAAGAAACAGGTTATTCCTTTGTAAAACTAAGGAGTTGTTTGGACTAGAGCAAATTCTTATCCTTCTTGTGTCAATTGCCCATTTGACAACTTGGTGTAGCCCAGGAATGCCTTTTTAGAACATTTGTAAATGCAGGCAATAAAATACACAGGATTATAAAGGAACCTATTTATACATTATCAAAAATATCAGGAAAACTGTACAAAAATATGGTCTTTAAAATATTTTTTGAAAAACAAGTTCACAGACTCCAGATTAAGAGCTCCTGAACCAAATAATCTCTGAGGCCATTATTGTCCCATTTTTGTAGACGTTTCTATATGAAAACTTTGTAAGAATCAAAATAAAATTGCAATGAAAGCTAACTAAAGGGTAAGCATATCATATAGATTCTAGAATTCTAGAATATTTAGTGAGCACTTATTACTTGCTAGAGAAACTGAGACTTCAAATGAAATGCCCAGAGTTCTTCTCTTGGAATGATGCAAGATGATTTGTTCAGGTATTAGTGTTTTGTATTTTGAACCCCTTCAACAATAATGAAAATTTTTTTGTAAATCTCTGCAAGTAATTTAATATACTATTTGTAATATTCTTTTAGATTTATTCATAGGATAAATTAAATAAATTAGATCCTGATAACATATATATATATGTATATATATATATATAATAGCTTACAAAATTACAATAATAAGCTTTTGCCCAAAAAGCTCCAAATTAAAATTTATATTATATAATTCTAAGCAGAAAGTACAAAATTTTGTTGTAACTATAATCATGAAAACACTAAATATAAAATGATAAATTAATGTTTGCAGCATCTTGATCAGTATTTACAGATCTGATGAGCAGTGATTACAGATTAATAGAGGGAAATGAGGAAGCT
The DNA here is from genome assembly GCF_016432865.1 of Antechinus flavipes. Taxonomy (NCBI): domain Eukaryota; kingdom Metazoa; phylum Chordata; class Mammalia; order Dasyuromorphia; family Dasyuridae; genus Antechinus; species Antechinus flavipes. The sequence continues at coordinate 36,063,177 of NC_067403.1, read as the reverse complement.
CCTCTGATATAGTGTACAGAACACAAATGAAGTTATTCACATGTGTCTGTGATCAAATGTTGACTCCTTATGGCAGTTTGAAAACAATTTGATGACAGTTTGGGAAACTACAAGAACATGTTATATGTCATCAGAAGCAATCAGAGTTTGATGTGATCTACACAAACCACAGAAAATCATTTTGCACAGTTCATAATGGTTTTAAACTGCTGCAGATATTATAATTCTTCAAATATGCACATGCTTATTGTCACAGAGGAAGAATATATTGATAACATAATTGGGCAATTACTTTAGACACCAACAGAGAATTTTTAGATCATCCCAAAGTGGTTCAAAAACTACTAAATGGGACCACTGGTGTAGGGACACCCTTATGGGGAAATTCCCTCTATCAAGGTAGATCAGAACCTTCTTTGAAATGTATAGTGTTAGAAAGTTGCCTGAGGCACTAATTGATTTACCTACAGTCATACACTCAATATGTATGAAAAGCAGAACTCAAAACCATTTTTCCCTGTCTCAGATCAATTTTATAGTCTATATTGATCATGCTTTCTTTAAGCCCAAGAATGTATTTATTTTAATTGGCTAGTTAATGTTGATAAATGAGTTTTTAAGGTGGAATAGTATTGTGATGATTTAGTACCATAGTCATTTTATTTCTATAGCTAACTATTGCTTCTTTGGTCACAGGAGTAATGTGGTACCCATCAAGCATTATCAGATTAAAAATCATGATTCAGGGCAGTGCTTTGTGACTGAAAGACATCTTTTCTCATCAATACCAGAACTGATTCAATATCATCAGCACAATGCAGCAGGTAAATCATTCACCACCACCACGACCACCACCATCACCACCATTCAGAAATTTCAAGAGAGGCAAGACAGCCAAACAGTTGCCTCATTATTAGATTAAACTCCTTTGTAAAAGGAATGAAATTAGCCTGATACTAACCTTTTTGCTGCTGTTGGTATTTTTAAATAAACATGTCCAATTGGTGTTTTTAAACCCTAGTCAGGAGTAAAAATATTCTGGATCTTTAATTAGTTAAAAAAAAAAAACAATAAAAAACATCTTTCAAGTATTTTCTTATTTCCCACCAATATAGAATGTTTAGAACTATGGTCTTGCAATAGGGATGGGATGAAAACAGTGATGGGAAGGGGGCCTTTTCATATTAACATCCCCAAAGAGACATTTTCATATTCTACCATTTTACTCCTCTTGGTAACAACTACATCACTCTACCTTTCATCCAGGGTCCTTTCACTTAGCTCTCCTATGCAGAGGGACTCAGGTTTCTAACTTCTCTGTTCTACTCTCTTTGAATTAAATTCACAACCCTCTTTAGGAGGGATTAGTGGGATTTTTATTTATGCCATTACAAGGAAACATCTCAATTTAAATTGAGATTTAATATCACGATCACAATGGGAAAATTAAATAGTATCCTAAAAATCTCTAGAATTTAGCTATCTCTATTTTCAATGAAAATGATGAAAGTAAGGGAAGAAGTGATTGATTTTTCTTAGTTTTCAGTATTTATTTTTGAGTTTTTCTCAGAGTGTTTTCAGAATTATTATAACCATACTCTTTCTTGCTATTAGTTTAGTCTCCACTAAGTTCTCGGACTTATCAGACAAGGCTGAGACTTAACAACAATAATTAGGAATAAAAATAGTTCCTGTCCTCAAGAAGATTTCAGTCTAATAGGGAAATAAGAGTTGCACAAATAACTACAGTAATGCCATAATAAATAAAGTTCTGTAGAGATTAAAAGAAAGAAGGGAGTCACATTTTGGGGATGGTGGTGACTGGGACCATGATAGGTTCAGAAAGAGAAAAGTTGTCAAGTTACTGTTTGGGGGGAAAGATGTAAGTTCAACTTTGGACATTGCAAAGTCAGCAAAATATCTAGGTAGAAATTGAAATTAGCACCCAGGAGAAGACAGAGATCAGAGAAAGAGATAAATAGATTTAAGACATATCTGAGTAGAGGTGAGAGATAATGCAATAGAGGGGGATGAGACCACAGAGAAAGTGTAAAGGAGAAAAGGATATTGAGGTTAGGATTTTGGTGGATATCCATATTTAAGAGACAGGGGAGAAAATAATCATCTAAGATTATTCTGATCATCATCAGAAGAGAAAAAAAAAAACCAACACTATCACTTAGGAAGGAAGAAATCTAAGGGTATCAAAAAAAAAAATAAGACTTTCAAAGAAAGAGTGGGAGTAATCACCAGTATCAAATGCTTTTTAGAATTCTAGGAAAATAGGAACTGAAAAACAGTTATTGAATTTGACAATTAGGTTAACAATAACATTAGAGAGAAAATTTCCATAGAGTGGTGAAATCAGCTTGCTGAATATTAAAGAATGAAATAAGTGGAGAAGAAACTTTCACTGATTATAGACTACTTTTTAAAAAAAAAATAGAACTTTTTAAAGAAATTTGGTAGTAAAAGGAAAAAAGGATAGAACTTTATAGCTTAAAGAATCAGCATAATCAAACAATTGTGAGGATTAAAAATATATAATTAAGACAGAATAGAACATATTTACAAACAGAAGAGAAATTCAGTTCAACTAATACAGATTAAATGCCTACCATATAGGTATGTTAGGATACTGAGATGAAATATAATACACTGTTTATCTTTAATAAGCTTAAAATCTAGTGAAGGGTGAGGCAGTGATATTACAAAAAATAATTATAATAATAGGCAGAATATAACTGCAAAGGAGGAGCACAAAGTTTTATGAGGAATTGTAAGAAGGAGGAAGGAGAGACAACTTTTGAGAGAGAATGGGAAGGGAGGCCAATTCAAGGAAAACTTCATGGAGGTGACATCTGAATAGGATCTTGAAAGAAGACCCTTTTCCCTTATCCTTATTCAATGGGAAGAAATGAAGATGAATATATATTCAGGTTCGGGGTCTGGACAGAATAATTAAAGTGCCAAAGGAAAATATAAGAACAAGAAAATAAAGTAATCCATTTTGGTTAGACTGTAGAATATATGAAAGGAAAAAATGATGAATAAGACTAAGATGTAGGTTCAAATCAGAGTATTGAGGGCCTTGAAAGCCAGGATAAGGAATTTATATTTGATTCAATACTCAATGGAAAGGCATTGAAGGTTTTTGATTGGAAGAGTGATGAGATCAAAGAAAAGTAGGAAAGATGGGATGTTCCCATCCTTCTCAATAAGATGGGAAGCAAGGTATTCTGTAGGGAACGAAGAGGACAGAATGGAAGTTAGGGATTTGAGGAGAGACAAAGATTTGGAGCAACTTATAATTTTTAAATGTTGTTCTCATGTGTTGATAAGGAAAATGTCTGAAATTCAATAATACTCAAGTATGGGATTAGTGTTTAATTTTTTCCTCTAATTTAATAAGTAGGTTTATAATTTAGGAATATAACTCTAACTTCTTTTTCCTTTTTAGGGCTTATTACCCGTCTCCGGTACCCAGTTGGCTCCATGGGAAAGTGCTTGCCAGCAACAGCTGGTTTTAGCTATGGTAAAATTTGAGATTCTGTTGTAATAAAATAGTAGACCTAGTAAAGAATTTCCATTTCTCGTACCTAGCTTGCGTACTATAAAACAATATACAATTGAAAGAGTAATAATAATAACTAACATTTACACAGCTTTTGCTCCTCAGAGATAAGTGCTCTTATTTTTCTCATTTTACAAATGAAGACATAAACAGGGATTAAGTGACTTGCCCAAGATTACAAGGCTAGTAAGTGTCTGAGGCCACATTTAAACTCAGATCTTTGTAACTCCAGGTCTGCCACTCTACCCATTGTTCTACCAGCTATTTGAATAGTTGGATTTCTGAAAAGGGTTACTACACAAGAGAGATCAGCTGAAGATAATCTGCTAAGCATGGGATTTCTAGATCATCCTTCTTCCTGATTGCTGTTAGGTGAAACTTATTAATAATCCAACTTGGTTAGTTTCTGGGAAATGTGATATTTAGAAATCCCAAAAGTTATTCCTTGGAAAGAAAAGTTTTATTTTTTTGAAAAGTGAAATAATAAGAGGAACTCTCCTTCCCCCACCCTCTCTTCCCCTGGCAAAAAAACCCAAAAAAACCCACATCTTTCAAACTATAGGTTAGGTCCGAACCTCTTACAAAATCAGATTGGCTATGCTTCAGTTTGCAAGCCAGCAAAAATTTCATTTATTTATTTATTTACAAAACATATGCATGGGTAATTTTTCCAGTAATGACCCTTGCAAACCTTTTGTTCCAAATTTTCCCCTCCTTCCCTCTCTCACCTAGCTGACAGGTAGTCTAATATGTAGTTAAATATGTTGAAAAACATGTTAAATCCAATATATATATATATATAATGTATGTATTTATACAGTTATCTTGCTGCATAAGAGAAAAATCAAATCAAAAAGAAAAAGAAAAACTGAGAAAGAAAACAAAATGCAAGCAGATAACAACAGAAAGAGTGAGAATGCTATGTTGTGGACCACACTCAGTTCTCACGGTCCTCTCCCTGGGTGTAGATGGATCTTTTCATCACTAAACTAGTAGAACTAGTTTGAGTCATCTCATTGTTGAAGAGAGCCACATCCATCAGAATTGATCACCATGTTGTCTTGCTGTTGTCATGTATAATGATCTCCTGGTTCTGCCAGCAAAATTTTTAAAGATTAAGTATTAGATAGGATTATTATAAGTGTATCATTTAAGTGTTTGCTTCTCTAGCATACTAGAGCCATCTTTCTCTCCCATAAAAATGATCGTTTGCATAGAAACAAATGACATCTCTGCCTATGCCTAGAAATGAAATTGATGCATGGATCAAAGAGCAAAATATTGTATGACAACTCTACAGACAAAGCTAAACATATGGAATAAAGCACTCGATTTTTTTAGTCTAAAAGTTGATTTTGGAGGCAGGTTAGGAATTCTTTCATAGTATTCCCTCAGACTAAGCTGCTAAGTATTGATATGTACAAAACACTGGTGAGTGTATATAACTGGAAGGTAATGTAAAATATAACAAAAAGGTAAATGGAGGCAAATTTCTTTCAGCTAGATAATATTAATTAACAGTGATGCATATTGCTGTCAATAAATGGGTCAATGACTTGCTTCAGTTTATTCCAAAGAGCCAGAATTGAAAATGCAAGTCACTTTTATAAACAGAACAAAAAAAAAAATACAAGATAAGTGACATGGGGTTAAGGACATGACTGAGGTGAGGGGGAACAACATGACTGGTTAAAATTTGGTAATGAGGTACACTAGCAACAACCTTTTTTGTCTCCTTCCTTCCTTACTAAGAAGTGTTCATTATGCTGTGAAATCTAGAGAAAACAGAGCAAAAATCAGATATCCTTGAAGGATAGCTTGGTGATAGATATTAAACCAGATGGCTTATGGCAGCATCCACCCAAGGTTAGCTAAATTCCTTGAGACAAGAATAGACCAGTGAATATAGCAAAAGAACTGGATTTCCAAACTTAACCCAATAGAAGCCAGCTGAATTCTGAATTGAGTTCAGAGACAAAAAACCTTGACTTTGGCAGTTACAGTACAAAAATCAATTCATTGTAAATAAGATCAATAATAAACAATACAGAATTGCTCTTGATCATTTCAGTAGAGTAGGTTGTGACTCAAGGCAACTTTCTGGCTCAAAGACTGCCAAATTGCACATCCTTTGAATACTTGTTTCTCTGAACCACAAATCTTAGAATACCAATCAGTTCTCTCATTCATCTACAAATGCACAATTCTACGTAAGAGAAAATCAGTTCTTGAAAACTTTCCCTCACTTTTTCCCACTGAATGTAAAAATATAAAATGGTACTAAATTGGATGGAAAATCAGATTTTTAGGTTAAATCTCCAAAATTGTATTTAACTCTAAAATCCTATAAACATAATGTGAGTAGATTTAGTATCCTTCCAAGAAAAAAGCAGTTAATAAATTCTCGTTAACTGACCCATTTTCTCTTTGATATGAGAGTGTGTTTCAGCCAGGAAACTGATGCCTGAGATGAGGATGAAGAGAGGAAATAAGAGAGAAAAAAAAGACATAGAACTTAAGGTGGAGATAGGGAAGGAACTTGTAAAGAGGGTGTAGAAAAGAAGAGGTTTCTTAAAGTCAGATGTCCTCTACTTCAATATGCTGTCCAGCTTTACTGGGAGGAGATTAAAATCTGCTGGAGAATTCAAATTTAATTTTAATTAATAATCCATTGTTTAATCTAATATTGGTGTTTGATAGATTTGAATTAGAAAGAATGGAAAATGTGGCCCCCTGCTGGAGGAAATTTTCCCAAAGAAATAAACAAAAAACCCTTAAAAGAGTTGTGTTTTTGTACTTCTATGCAAGCAAGAACATTTGACAATTTAATTGGAAGGAATACTAGGAAAGAGTTTCCTCTTCCGTCTTTCCTTTTGAACACTAAAATGTCAAGTATATGAAGTTCAGAAAAATAACATTTTTTCCTAGAAAATATGAATATTCTTTTGAATGAAAAATTTCACTTTAACAACAATAAAAAATTCACTGTGGATATTGTTCACTGATTAAGCCATTTCTTAGCTCTTCGGCTTCTCCATCTGTAAAATGGAGAGTTTGGGCTGGTTATTCTCTAAGACCCCTTCCAGTTTTGATAATCTATGACTCTCTGCCATTTTCTCTAAGTAACCTAGGTTTTGTTTTTCCAGAGAAATGGAAGATTGATCAATCTGAGTTGACTTTTATAAAGGAGGTTGGGAAAGGCCAGTTTGGTGTGGTCCATTTAGGTAAATGGAAATCCCAAGTCCTAGTTGCTATTAAGGCCATCAATGAAGGAGCCATGTCAGAAGATGACTTCATTGAAGAAGCTAAAGTGATGATGTAAGTATATATAACACCCAGGGAAATGTTGAAAAGTTAATCAAAGAAAGAATGTTGGGAAGACATAATTCATCTTTTGTAGGTGACAGTATCATACTGACTTGTCCCTAACAGATGAATGATTTTCTTGACTACTTCAAAAGGCCATTGCAATAATCACTGTAGGTAATGGTGGATTATCTTTTTAGTTGTATCTTCATGAAGAGAATATCTTTATGAATTGCTGTGGCCAATTGTTGTCAGCCAGGCTAACAACCTAGCTGGGATCATAATGGAAGCCTTTCTGGTTTATTAGGACATGGAAGAGTTTGAACTTCAGAATTGACTTCCAGAACCCACTGTCACTTCTGCTCCATGACTGCTTTATTTTTAATATATATAAATATATATGTGCATATACATGAATATTTCTAAGTGTGTATATTTCTATAGAGAGAGATATATACACACATGCATATATGTATATAGAGATATATAATACACACATCCATATATTTCCCAGGGATGTGAGAAGGGCATCTCTGGTCTGTTGCTTTTCTAGGGTCATGGGTAGCTATTTTCTTCCTCTATCTTCCCAGACTCAATTCTAACCATCATGTAAGTCAACCTTTACCTTATATTGCATGTGAACAATTCAGCAGGTATAGGAAAAAATACATGAAAAGAAAAAAAAGATTATGGGGAAAATGAGAGGAATCTGTGGTTGGAGTTCTTAGCCAATTAGAAAAAAAATCAGTTTTTAGGTCAATGTCAAGAGAAAATTCTTCAGCTACATTAAGGGGGACCAAGCTTCTAGGAATAGCTTTTTGGCTGTAACAATACACTAGCAACTCATATTAAGCTTGCTCTCCAATAAGATCTCTAGAGCTTTTAAAAACCAACTAATTATGTTCTTCTCTTATACTTGTGAAGTTGACTTTTTGTACTCTAGTGCAAAACTTTGTATTTCTCCCTCCTTAATTTTATCATGTTATATTTAGCTCAATGTCCTAGCTTGTCAAGATGATTTTAGAACCTAACTTTGTTAGCTAACATTGTAACTTTGATGAGAATATCATCTAAGATTTTTTCTAAGTTATTGTTAAAAAGTGTTCAACTGTACAGGGTCAAGTATAAATCCATCATATACTCCATTGGACATATTGACAATGAATTCTTTACCAACCATCCTTTGAACCTGGCCAGTTTCTAACCCATCTGATTGTATTATTATCTAATCTACAACACCATCTTTTCTTTTCTTTCTTTCCTTTTTTTTTTTTTTTTTTTTGCAAGACAATTTGAGTTAAGTGACTTGCTCAGAGTCACATAGTGAGGGAGTATTATGTTTCTGAGGTTACATTTAAACTCAGGTCCTCTTGACTCCAGGGCCACTGTGCCATCTAGCTGCCTATGTTCCATCTTTTTCACAAGAATAACATCATTTTTAACTCGAGATAAGCCATGTTTATGGAATTCCCTTCATCTATTACTTTAATAATCTTTTTTTTTTTTTTTAAATTAAGTTAGACTGGTATGACCTGTTCTTAATAAAGCCAAGCTGGCTCTTTGTAATCACCACTTCCTTTTCTAAAAGTTAACCAATCATCTTTTTAATGATTCTTTCATTGTGCCTCTAGGCAAACTCTCTAAGACACTGAGTTACAAGATCTGCATCATTTCTCTGGACTGATGAGATCGTGGTTCCTGAACAACTATAAAGAAACCAACTTGATCTCAAATCCATTCTTTCTTGTATGGTTGGAATATGACCTAGTTCATTTTTCATGGAAAGAACATTTTTGTTTCATTCTTATCTATTGAGATGTTTGTCTTGTTGGTCAGAATTAGCTCAAAGTTGCTGAAATATTTGTGGGTTTTTCCTTTTTATTTTTTCATAGTTTGATATTTGTGTTTTTTCGAAGCAAATTCAACATAATATAACAACTCTTGATTGTTCACATGTAGCTCCTTACATGTCATTTTAGATTATGGTTATAACGAAACATGTTATTGCTCAAAGCAACTAATATAAAATGTGTTCTCAAGTCAACTTTCAAAAACAAATTCACTTGAGGAGAGATGTTGGCAGTAACTTGGGGATATTTCAAGGCCATCAGTGGGGATACTTTTCTGGGAGAAGGAACAAGGGGTGGATAACAAACATTAGCTTTCTATTTAGCTAATGAGATACGGAACTAAAGGAATATAAATGCTCTCCTTATCCTCTAAATTTCAGGGACCCAGGTTAAAGTCATGCTAATTATGAGTCTGATTAGAAGACATTAAACTCAAGCAGGCTTTCCCATCATCACTCAGTGCCTTCTTGATTTGCTGCTCACAGTCTTTATTTTTCTGATTATAATTGATATTATTGTTTTAATTATCTGCTCATTTGGAATTTCACTATATCCCAAGAGTATGGGGAACACTGGGGAATGATTAGTGGAGATTGTCTATTTCATCTCACACTCTGAAAAAAACCCGGTTCTATAACTCTGGTCATATTTAAACCCAACTTAAGTTAGTTAGAGAGAATAAAATTTTTTTATCATCTTTAAAGTCAAGTTGTAAGGTTTTGTTAATAGAATATTCAGAAGATGAAAATGCAAATTATTCCTATTATTTCAAAGCACTTTTCAAAGACCCTCCCTTCAAAAAAGCAAAACAAGACAAAACCCCCTAACCCTATCTATATTATGGTTGAGTTATAAAATTTCAATTCTTAAAACATATTTCTTGAACAGGAAATTATCTCATCCAAGACTAGTACAACTTTATGGAGTATGCATCCAACAGAAGCCACTCTACATAGTAACCGAGTTCATGGAAAATGGTTCTCTGCTTCATTATCTCAGACAGAGACAAGGAAGACTTAGGAGAGAGGTGCTACTGAGCATATGCCAGGATGTATGTGAAGGGATGGAGTACCTGGAAAGGAATAACTTCATTCACAGGGATTTAGTAAGTGTGTGTTGTTAACTCCTTATTCAAGATGTTAGACTTTGTTTCGCTTCATTTGTATTTTATCCAATGTGTGGATCGAATCTTGGGTTCTGCAAGACTAGGTCAGTGTGAGACAAGCTTGGGAAAGTCCTACCAGCCTGGGAAAGCTTCCAGTATGTATTTGTATCTATTTTATATTTATTTATTGTATTGTACTCTATCCCACCTTTTCCCTTCTGAATAAGCACACTAATTGTATGACTTCATTTTTCATTTTATCCTGGCCCATGTGCCTAGCACCATACAAGTTCTTGATAAAGGCTTGTTGACTGAATAATTGATTCAGAAATCATTTATTAAATGCATATTATATGCAGGAAGAATGGTAGAATGAAAGATAAAAATGTAAAAGCAAGGTAGCTTACATTTCACTAAATCACCTTAATTTTAATTGGAAATTATAAATCCTTTAAACATAACTTTGCCAAGAATACTATTTTAGGACAGAAAATGCCTTTTTTGAGGTAGAAGTAACCTGTGTTCTTGAAGACTTAAAGATCAAAGAGTAACATATGTTTGATAACTCTTAATCAGGGCTTTCTGCTGATGGACTTACTGCATGAAAACCAGCTAGCTAATTGTAGAGGGGTTCCTTACCAGAAAGTTGGTGCTTAGGTGATAATTTTAAAAAAATATATGATCAAGGCAGCTACTTGGTGCAGTGGATAGAGCACCAGCCCTGAAGTCAGGAGGACCTCAGTTCAAATCTGGCCTCAGACACTTAACACTTCCTGACTGTGTGACCCTGAGCAAGTCACTTAACCCCAATTGCCTCAGCAGAAAAAACTATATCTCTATGATCACTCATGATGACTTGTCTACTAATGTACAATATGGTTATTTATGCGGATGAAATCAGGGGTTCCTAGAGAACTAAAGTATAAAAATGAAAAGCTGAGGGGATTTTTAGTATATAATGGAAGTCCTGGGCGTGGGTACAGGAAGATGCATGGAAATATTTCCTCCGAGTACTTTGAGCAACACCCTCGGTAGGGCTACTAAGTCAAAGGCCAGTTGAAGTATGCAGATATTCTCTTTGTGTGTACTTTGTGTTCATAAAAGTTAATAATAAGTTTCTTTAACTCTCTGACTCAGACAGTTGTCTAGAACTATTCAACCAGAGACCAGTTGTTCAACATAGAACATTTACTTCTTGGTATATACTTTATGTTAATGTAAGTTATGTCTATCATATAGCTCAAGAAATAATGCTAAGATAAATGGCTAAGTTTATGATGGTAAGTAATTAAAAGTTTTACCTTAGAGCAAACGAATCTTTCTTGGGTTTGGCATATCAACCATTGTAGAGGCTGAAGTGATGGGCTTGGAGTAAAGAAGATCTAGATTCAGATTTTATATTTGACACTTATTAGTTGCACAATCATGAACCAGTAAATCCTCTGAGACCCAGCCAACTCTCTAAGAAAGCAAGAAACCTTAGTGAAGAGCGTCATCATTTTAAAATTTGGGTGAAGGCATCTAGATGGTATCATAGTGCACAGAGTGCTGGACCTGGAGTCAGGAGGATTCATCTTTGTGAGTTTAAATCCACCCTTAGAGACTCACTCGTTGGGTGAATTTCAGCAAGTCACTTAACTCTATTTGCCTCAATTTCCTTATTAAATGAGTTGAAGAAGAAAATGGCAAACCATTTTATTATCTTTGCCAAGAAAACCTCAAATGGCATTTAGATAAAACTGAACAACAATAATCAGTGAAGTTATTTTATCACTCACAAAAGCCACTATTAATGGATCATGGGAGTAGAGACTGAAAAATGGAGGAGGGGGGACAAATGAACTGGGAGGAGGAAGCTACAGTAGAACAAGTTTTGCTGGAGTAGAATTTTGCCCATGAATCTTTCTCCTTTTTCCACAGGCTGCCAGAAATTGTTTGGTGAGCGCCACATTCGTAGTAAAAATTTCAGACTTTGGAATGACAAGGTAATAGAACATATAAGAACCTAGAACCATCATTTTTTAAAACTTTGCTTTTTGTTCATTTGTTCAATGTTAAGTTAATGATCTTCATGTGCCTCCTGTGGACAGAATACAAGATTACAAAGACTTTGCCCTATTTATATGGATTGTACATGGACTGGTTGTTATATAAAAATGGAGTATAAAGACTATTTAATGGATACAGACTCAAGGATTCAGGAAGACTTCCCATAGAATGGGGCTTTTAAACCCCATCCTGAAAGATGAGTTTGATAGCAAAGGACAGGTGGTGGACTGGGAAAGATCATTTTATCAACCAGTCTTGTACTCTAAGAGAGTTAGCTTTATGGGCTGTTTTTGTGGCTCTTATTTCCTGTTGACCCAGTTCTGGGGAACTGAAAATATCTATTCACATACTGAGTCCAGGTGTTAGGTTGAGGTTTCCTCCTCTAACTAATTTTCTGACCATAATTCTGGTCATTCTGCCATCTTTATAATGAAGCATTTAGTTTTTCTTTGTATGAAAGAAATAAAGATTAAGAAATAGAAACACAGAGAAAGACATAAAGATAGAGAAAGACAAAAAATATTGTATAGCCCAGAGGGGTTTCTGGTGCATGTATGGACTTTTGAAATGGGACAGTGGCAGGATAACAGTTTAATCTTCTTTATTTTCCAAGCATCAATATCTGAAGCTTTACAGACTGACAATCCCTGTCTTCAAGGAACTCATCCATTTCCTGGAAGCAAGTCCAAAATTCTGTCAAAGCAGATGATAATTTTTCCTTTTTCACACAGAGTCATTATAATGAATGAGAAAGCAGCAAATGTCAGTGTTGACAATTGAATAAAGAAAGAAAGCATTAAAACACCCTTTAAATTCATCTTTTTAAAATTTAAAGTTTAAATTCATTTTGTGCTAAAATGTATTCATGAATCTGATGCTTAGAGTTGGTTCCCATGTCTTTTTTTCCTTTCTCAGAACTGGTTGCTGAATTACTTCAATATGCTGCTTTTTAAAAGCTTTATTGATGCTTTTTGTTTTTACCACCTTCCCAACATATGCCCTCCACCATTGAGCCCTCCCTTTTAACAGGGAAAAACAGTCAAATAAAGCTGATATAGCAATAACATTTCACCGTGTATACCATATTCAGCATCCTTAGTCCCTCACCACTTCCTCAGAATGAGTGTGCTCTCTGGGTATATAAATTTTAATATGGAAGTCATTATGATGATTAACCTGTCCAGGCAGATGATTTGTGATTTAAAAATTCGTATTTAGTCTGAGGGATTGCCACAGGTTTGTGAAACCCAAACAACGTAAATACTGAAGTGAACTAGTAAAGTATGGAGCAAAATAGTGTCTACACTGATAAAAAGAAGAGACAGTCACAAAATTACTTTATATTAAAGGATTATGACCACCCTTTTTTTGCTTTCTTCCTTTTTCTTGAGTTTATTTTGATTTTTTTTTTAGTATGTTTTGTTTTACAATATGGAAATGTGTTATATGATTATACATGTATGATCTATATCAAGCAGTTTGCCTTCCCAAGGGAAGTTGTATGTGTAAGGGGGAAGAAAGGGAGAAAATAAGGAACTCAAGAGTTTTTTTTAAAACTTTTTGTTTTTACATGTAACTGGGGAAAATAAAATACTAAATAAATTTTTTAAAAAGATTTCAAAAAGGAAAAACAAAAGGATTATGCCTTGTTCCTTTTTAGAAAAATGTTGCTATATAGCCAATCTAAAGTTCCCTGAGGATTTGAATGAAAGAGAGGAACCTGTCATAATTAATGTATTTTATCTGTATTCACTTGATCATAGGTATGTTTTGAATGATGAATATATCAGCTCTTCAGGTGCCAAGTTCCCAGTTAAGTGGTCAGCCCCGGAAGTCTTTCACTTCAACAAATACAGCAGCAAATCTGATGTCTGGTCCTTTGGTGAGTTCACTTGATGAAACTGTTTTGACTTTGGTTGCCTAAACAGACTAGTACTATCTGTTCATCTTGTTTCTTAGTTCAAGATAAGATTCTCATGGAGGCTTTTCAAATCTTTTCTGTGTGGTATGAAACATCCAAACAGCCTTTGTTGGCTTCTATAATGTACATGCTTATTAGATTGCACATTTTCCTTTCCAAGTCAAGTTAATGAAAACTTTAAATTTCAAAATAAAGCAAAGAGTCTGCCAATTGAAAAACACAGTCGCTCTTTCCCTTTCCCCTTGATAGCTTTTCTCCACTTTCTTGAAAAGAAAATTGATTCCAGGGCATCTGTAGTTATTGCATAATAAACTTCCTCATCAGTTAATGAATTTGTAAATAGAGCTAACATTTAAACTTGTAAAACATTCCTATTGTTCACCAGGAAACATAAACTTATTGTCCTTTGTTCAGAAAATGGAACCTCCAGGAACCTCCAAATTTAATTCATTGTCTTGAGATTTTGTAGGATTTAGGTAGCTTTAAGATATAGCATAGATCCTTAGGTTAGATGCACATTATAAACATGATGTGCACGTTTATGCTGGTCTTCATATAGGAAAGTGATGATACATAGAGACCCATCCTTAGTAAAGCATGTACTTTTTTTTCCAGATTAGCAGTAGATCTGAACTCAATCATTCATACTGTCCAGGCCAGTCTCATTTGTGACTAAAGACTTTCATTTATGAATATAAACTGCTTGCATTTTTGTTTTTCTTCCCGGGTTATTTCTACCTTCTGAATCCAATTTTCCCTGTGCAATAAGAGAACTGTTCGGTTCTGCACACATATATTGTATCTAGGATATACTGTAACCTATTTAACATGTAAAGGACTGCTTGCCATCTGGAGGAGGGGGTTGAGGGAGAGAGGGGGAAAATCGGAACAGAAGTGAGTGCAAGGGATAATGCTGTAAAAAATTACCTTGGCATGGATTCTGTCAATAAAAAAGTTATTTAAAAAAAAAAGACTTTCATTTATGCAATGGCTGACTATGGTTAGGAATGGAGTTTGTGATCAAAGAAAAGACATAGAAAAGTTCAAACCCCAATAGTATCAAACAGGTAACCTCAACCTCTTTAAGCTCTTCTCTATTTATACACATAGTGATAATAGCAGGTGACACTTGAATAATAGAATCACGGAACATCAGAAATGAAAAGGACTTGCAGAAGCTTTAATCAAAACCCTTCATTTTGTAGGTGAGGAAATAACACTTTGGACAAGAATTTAGTTAAGACCTGTGTGTACAGAGCAACAACCCCAAGTTAGTCTTCAGGTGAATACTAAAGAATTCCTGTTGGGAGTATCTTTAAGTAGTCTCTGTAATTAACAACCAGTTACTGAATATTTATTGTGTGTACAACACTGCACTAGATTCTAAAGAATGCTTTAAATTAAATTTTATTTTTTTTCAATTAATGAAAATCTACTTTCTTTCTCTCTCATGACTGAAAATAAAAAACAAAACCAAAAACAAATATGTGTAGTCAAACAAGATGATTTCCCACATTTGCCATGACCAAAAAAGATATGTTTCATTCTGCACCTTGAGTCCATCACTTCTTTGTTGGGAGGAGGGTAACATGCTTCATCATTAGTAAATGATTTTACTAATCTCCCTCCCCCCTCCCCCAATTAAAAAAAAAACATTTTTATTTAAAGTTTTGAGTTCCATATTCAATCCACTCCTCCATTCCTTCCCCCTCTCTCTGAGAGAGTAAGCAATCAGAGTTACACTTATACAATTATGTAAAACATTTTCATATTAGTCATTTGGTATAAGGAGACTAATAAAAGACTAAAAAAAAAGACTAATAAATGAAAGAAAAAAAGTGAAAAAATAGCATGTTTCAATCTACATTCAATCAATGTCAATTCTTTCTCTGGAGGTGGATAGTATGCTTCATCATTAGTCCTTTGGATTGTCTTGGATCATTGTATTACTGAGAACAACTAAATTATTCACAATTATTCATTTAACAATATTGCTGTTACTATGTACAACATTTTCCTAGTTCTGTTTGCTTCATTTTGCATGAGTTCATATAAATCTTTTCAGGTTTTTTTTTTTAATAACCTTTTTGTATTTCTTTTCTTTTCTTTTTTTTCCCCTGAGGCAATTGGGGTTAAGTGACTTGCCCAGAATCACACAGCTAGGAAGTGTTAAGTGTCTGAGGCCATATTTGAACTCAGGTCCTTCTGACTTCAGGACTGGTGCTCTATCTACTAGCCACCTAGCTGCCCCCTTTTTGTATTTCTTATAGTACAATAATTTTCCCATACAATCATAAGCCACACCTTGTTTAGCCATTCTCCAATTGATGGGCATCCCTTTGATCTCCAATTCTTAGCCACAACAAAAAGAACTCCTATAAATATTTTTGTATATAAGGATCCTTTTCCCTTTTTATGATCTCTTTGGGATACAGATCTAGTATTTCTGGATCAAAGGATTTGCACAGTTTTATAGCCCTTTGGGCATAGTTCCAGATTGCTCTTCAGAATGGTTGGTTCAGTGTATAACTCCACCAATAGTGCCTTAGGGGTAAAGGATGCTTTTTAAATAAAATTTCATTATTTATTTATTTATTTTTAGCATTCTTTTCTTTTTTCAATTTTAAATTGTAAATCCAGATTCTCTCTCAGCCTCCCAACTCCCTCGTTCACTCACTGAGAAGCCAAGCAATATAGTAATATAGGTGAAATCATGCAAAACAGATTTCCACATTTGCTGTTTCAAAAAAAGCAAAAAAAAAAAATGAAGAAAGTGAGAAGATTATACTTCAGTTTACATTCAGATTATTTAAGTTCTCTCTGGAGGTAGATGGCATTTTTTTTTTCCCCAGCATGAGTCCTTTATAATTATTGTACGTATCAGAGTGATGAAGTTTTTTTTTACAGTCATCATCATTACAATCTTGCTGTTACTGTGTACAATGATCTCCCTGTTCTTTGTACTTCAATTTGCGTCTATTCCTATAGGTTTCGCCTTGTTTTTCTGAAATCAACATTTCACTATTTCTTACAGTATAGTGAGACTTCATCATAAGCAAATGCTACGACTTCTTCAGCCATCCCTCAATTGATGAACGTCCCCCTCAATTTCTAATTCTTTGCTATCACCCACCCAAAAAAACCCTACTAAAAATATATTTGTACATATAGGAAGGATGCTTTTCTTAATGGGTATGATGGAAAGTAAAAACCACAGTTGACATTTATATAATCTCCATAGTTTTCAAAATATTTTGAATTCGTTATCTCCTTTGATCTTTACCCTAACCTTGTGAGATATGTAATCAAATACATTTGTGTTTATTTTACAGATAATATAAGTAATGACTGACATTTATACAGTGCTTTAGCAGACAGTGTAGGTAGAACCCTAGACTTGGAATCAGGAAGGCCTCAGTTCACATACCAGAGCATGGGAAAGCCATATAATCTCTCCATGTGTCAAACAATTATCTGAGACTAGACATTACAGATAAGTTACTTATTGATATTGGTAGAACACACCAGAAATCAGACCTGAATTTAAAGCTGGTTTTGGACATTTAGAGGTTGTGTAACCTGAGCAGATTACTTGACTTCTATCTACCTGAGTCGCTTTAAGTGTAAAATGGGGATAATTATAGCACCTATTACACAGAATTGTTGTGAGGATTGAATGAGTTAAAATTTCTAAAATGCTAGCCCCTGGCACATAGTATTTCCTCCCTCCCTTCTTTCCTCCTTCCCTTCTTTCTTTTCTTTCTTCCTTCCTTCCCTCACTCCTTTCCTACCTCTTTTCCTCCCTCCCTCCTTCCTTTCCTCCTTCCACCCTCTTTTCTTTCCTTCCATCTTTTCTTACTTCCTTCTCTCCTTCCCTCCCTCCCTCTTTCTTTCCCTTTCTTTCATTCCTTCCATCCTTCTTTCCTTCCTTCTCATATTGAATATATTCAATTACCAAAGTGCATACATACACACATGTATGTATATACACACATAAATATATACATATGTGTAATATATATATATATACACACACATACACATAGAAAAAGAGAACAAATATGAGAGAACATGTATGCTTGCTTTGAGGTTTGCTAAGTGCTTCACATCCATTAGCTCCTTTCTCATAAACCTCCTTTGAAGTAGATACTATAGATATTGTCCCCATTTTACAGATTAAAAAAACTGAGATTCATAGAGGTTTGATTTTTGCAAGGTTGTACTGCTAATAAGTGTTGGATCAAGTCTTTCAGATGCTAAAGTCCTGAGGTGTTTCTGCTCTCTCATGAGAGTCAGAGAGATTGAATGATTTGCCCCAGGGTTGCGATTGCCAGGAATGGGTTTCACTCCTCAGATCTTTTGACTCCAGAGTCATTGTTCTTTCATTTCTTCCACAGTTGTCAACTACTGGGCAAAAATAGCTCAACTGTGTACTTTCCCCTAACCACAGTCAGGCAGACCAAATCCTACACTGTCTGGCTGGGGGGCTAGGTGAATGAATGACTGCCATCATGGGAATGTAGCCTATGTAACCCTGCCATTTCTGGAGAATCTCAATGGTAACCTTTGTGGGGACACAGATGCTACTTAGGACACATACACACATTTAAGGAACATGGTGGGCCATTTTGGACCTGCTGAGAAGGGAGAGGTCTTTTAATTTTAATTTTAATTCAGATGACTTTCCATTTGTAATACTTTTCAGAGATTAAGGGCCACTTTGTCCACTTTCTAAGCAGAGATTCTTTAGCTCTAGGTAATTATTACTCAAGAACTGGAAAAGTTATGATTCCTTATGTGATTAAGAACAATTTTAAAAAATCAAAGGGATGTATATATTTTGATACTTTTTTTTAGTGTTTTAAAAAATAAATTGTTATTGACCTTTTCATTGCCCCTTTTCATTCATTATTCCCCATGTCCATTCCAGAAAGCCAACATTAAAAAAATAATAATCATTCCCTTTCTCTGTATTTTATTTTATTTTAGGAATTCTGATGTGGGAGGTTTTTACTGAGGGCAAGATGCCTTTTGCAAAGGAGTCCAACTTACAAGTTATAGAAGCGATTTCCAAAGGCTTCCGGCTCTATCGTCCGCTCCTGGCTCCAATGATTGTGTATGAAGTCATGTACAGCTGTTGGCATGAGGTTTGCCTTTCTTCCTTTTCTAACTTAGGCTAGAGATTCTCTCTTCTGGCACTGTTTCATGCATGGATTCAAGAACCCATTGGTAAAAGTGAAGAAAGTGTCTATTACACATTCATGGCTCATAGAACCTTACATGATAATCCCATCTGGGTTGCTTTGATGCACTATGTTATCCTTTATCTGCTATTTTGCATTGTCCTTTCTTCTGCAAAGGTTAGTGGGCTATTTTTCCTTTAAAAAATCCTGTCTGGTGGATAAATGTGACCTTGGCTATAAATGACATTGACTTGAGGTTTTGAGAAGTTGAGTTCAGGTTTAAGTCCCACCACTTAATTTGCTGTATATATAACCTTGGGTGAGTAAACACTTAATATGTGTGTGTCTCAACATCCACTATTACAGAACAAAGAAGGACGGTCTCAAAGACCTTTCTTCCCATGAATCCCTGGTCCTGTGATTCACAAAGGTTAGACGACATGCCCAAGGACACAAGGGTCAGTTGGCAGAAACAGAGTAGAAAGTCTCGAAATTTCCACCTTGGAAAGGGAGAGCAAGTGTTTTCATTTACATAACTTTCCATCTGTGTTGTTTTTTATAAGTAAAAAAGTACCTTTGCGGCACTTCTCACTACCAAAAAGTGCAGCAGGGAGAAGCAAAACGAGAGCAGAACGACTCTTCCAGAGTCACTTCTGACATTGAAAGGTGAACTGAAACCTAAAAGCCACAGGTTTACTAATGTTATGCCACAGTTCTCTTTTATTGTCCTGATTCAGTTTCCCTAATTATCCTGACCCAGTCCTGCCTCGGTTTCCCTAATGAATTGTTCTGCTCAACCATCCCTCCCTCCTAATCATGATGATCCAGATAAGGAGAAAGACCTTTTATCTTAGGGATTATCAGAATGTTGGGTGCCTCTCCCCACCCTGTAATCCCAATTATCATTTGTCTCCCATGCCTCCCCTCGCCCTGTCAGAACCTGATTGTCGGAGTCTGTTCCGCTCTCAGCGCCCTGATTCTGTCCCTGCCTGGCTCTACCCCCTGAGTCTGAGTCACATGTATATATGTCTTTGAGAACTCAGATTGTGGGCTGGACTCTTGGAGACGATAGTCTCATTCAGCCTTGGGACCAAACCATGGGAGAGATCTTTTGACAATACGGTTCTGACAAGGTGAGGGGAGGAATGGGGGATATCTGATAATTGGGATTACAGGGTGGAGAGAAGCACCCAACATTCTGATGATGTCTAAGATAGAAGATCTTTCTCCTTATCTGGATCATCATGATTAGGAGGAAGAGGTGGTTGAGCAGAACAATTCATTAGGGAAACTGAAGCAGGATTGGGTCAGGATAATGAGGGAAACCGAGTCAGGACAATAAAAGAGAACTGTGGCATAACATTGCCCCCAATATCTTCCCTTTCTGGACACTGACCCAGCACCCAAACCCAACCATTCCCTTGTCAGCAAACTCCTTTATACTTTTGGCAGATTCTTTCTCTTTCTGAATGGTTTCAAAAAAAAGAAAGAAAAGAAAACCAAAGCTGAACAAGTGAAGGGAAAGAGGGAGAGGGATGGAGAGATAGAAAAGAAAAAGAGGAGAAAGAAAAGAAGGAAGAGGAAGAAGAAAAGGAAGAGAGGGAGGAAAAAAGGAAGGAAGTAAGGAAAAGTAAAAGAAACTTCAAACCCAAATAATAGATATGGGAAAATAGACATATACATGGCAATCAGTTTGTCATTTAGATGGTGACTATTGATATTACAAAAGGAAATTTCTTTTATAGTAGAATCAAATGAAATAATATGTGATTAGTTAGCAGTTCTTCTGGGGAAGATCTGGGGTTTTTAATGGATAGCAGTCTCCATATGAGTCAACAGTGTGCCAAAAAAAACCCCAAAACAAAACAAAACTCTAAAATGATCTTATGTGACATTAAAAGACATAGAGTATCCAGGACAAAAAAAATTCTAATCTGATTAGAACAGAGTCTCCAGAGGAGTAAAACTACAATGGAGGAGGGTCTTGAGATTATGAGAGATGAGGATCACCTGATGGAATTTGTTAGGTATACTGTAGCAGTCTTTGAGATTCTTTCCAACCCTGACCTACTGTGTGAATTCTCTCAATGTTCACACTCTTTAAGGTGTCAGCTATTCCCTGAAATCCCATGAGAGCTTGGGTTAGAGTTATTCTCTGATATATTTTCATTGGAGTCACACTTCATATTTAAAATATTACATTTACTTTTGATTATTTTTATATGGTTTTTCTTTCCATTTACATTTTTGTAGCTATTGTGTATACAGTTACTCTTCTACATTGTGGGGATTAGTAGGGGCACAGTATCCCCACAATCTGGAAAATTCTACTAAAAATTTTTGGTCTTCTTTCTTCCTAGAGAAATCTGATTTTTTTTCTTTTTATGGGGTGTTTACAATGCCTTATGGTAAAATTTGGGTCATCTGTGGCTGCTGCAAAATTCCCCCAAATTTGCTATTTAATTTCTTATGTTGACCTGCAATATTGAGATGGGAAAAGTTACATTGTGGAAGGGATTACTATTGTTTCTTGGTTCTGTTTACTTAACTCTTCATCTGTTCAAAGAAATCTTTCCATGCTTTTCTGTATTCATTATATACATCATTTTTTACAGAACAGTTAAAATGCCACTAAGTTATAGACCACAATTTGTTTAGTCAATCCCCAATCAATAGGTTACCAGTTCTTTACTATCACAAAAAGTATTACTATAAATATTTTGAAGTATATGGTAACTTTCTTTTATCAATGCAATTCTTGGAGTATAATTCTTGGAGTATAAATCTAGTAATGGAGTCTTTGGTTCAAATATGGACATTTTAATCACTTTGCTTACATAATTCCAAGATGATTTCCAAAATGGTTGAACTATTTCACAGCTCCACCAGCAATGTGTATCTTTCATTCCACAATTCCTCCAACATTAACTGTTGTCAAAGCAATCTGTCAATTTGCAGGATGTGAAGTGAAACTTCAAGGTCGTTTTGATTTGATTTGTTAGTGATTGGAGCATTCTTTTATGTGGCTCTGAATACTTTCCAATTCTTTTTTTTTTTTTTTTGAGAATTGCTTGTAACCTTAGATCACTTAATCACTCAAATGAAGAATGACTATTAGTGGATTTACTGATTGTTTATATAGATCGGTTGCCACACCCTTATTAGAAAAATTTGATATAAAAATTTCCCTCTCCCCATTTCATCATTTCTTATTCTAGGTTTTGTCTGTGAAGTAGTTTTTCAGTTTCATACAATCATAGTTATCTATTTTATCTTTTGTAATTGAATCGCCTCTATCTCTTGTCTGCTTAAGAATGCATTTCCTACCCAAAGCCAAGAGAGGTACATAATCTACTTTTCTTCCAACCTTTTTATAGTCTAATAATTCTAATTTCCACTAGACTGCTTTTCAGTTTTCCTAGTTATTTTTATCAAAGATTTTTTTCATCGGTAATTAATGTTTTCCATTTAATCAAACACTGGGCTATTGAACTCCACTCCCTTCCCTCTCCCCATTCTCCCCTTCCTTTCTCTTTCTCTCTCTTTTTTTTAAAGACCAGATATGTGGGTACATTGGTATACCGAACTCCTCAGAAGGAAATTCCTCTACCAATCCAGATTAACACCTCCTTTGCTTGGTGAGCGCTGAGAAGAAGGTGACAAAACTAATATGTGTTAGAGGTTGCATTTAGATCCAGGTCTTTCTGACACAAAGCCAGCTTTCAATATATACTATTCTGCTTTTCTCAAACTAATTTTTCCTAACATTTTACTTTTAGCATCTTACTTGCTTAACTCAAGAACCTACAATGACCCCCGATTTATTCCCCACAAAATCCACACATCTGCCTACTTTTCATGGCTCTCCATAATCCCTCTATCAAGTCCAACTTTCCTACCTGGATTTCAAAGCCTCCACATTTATAGTCATTCAGTCAATAAACATATATTAAATGCCTACTGTGTGCCAACACTACTTTAAGTACTAATAGTAAAAATAAAGCAAAAGACGGTCCTATTCTCAAAGAATTTTCAGTTTAATAAGTGAGACGATATGCAAACAACTATGTACAAATAAATTATATATCACATAAATTAGAAATAGGCTCAAGGCACCATAAATTTTGAGTTGGAAAAAATCTTAAAGGTCATCTATAATCAAGTAACATTTATATGTAATGTCCACCACACCCCTTTTTTCTCTATGAAGATTCTGTCCCCATTTTCAAGGTCTTGCTCAGTCTGCTGATGTTCACATTGATCTCTCTTGCTTGTGAGGTAATTGGCTGTCTCTTTATCAGCAGTACAGTTTCCCTCTTAACTGTTCTCATATAGGTTTCATATGGAATGAAAGCTTGGTATATATGACTCAGCCTTTATTGTTTGTCTGTTATGACTGAGGAGCCATTATGGCAGAGGGGAAGATGGGAAATGATCTTTCTGAGTCTTGTTTTCTTCATTTACAAAGGACAAGCAGCACTAATCCCACAGGCTGATTGGGAGGATACAATTACAGAATATACAGAATGCTTCACAAACCTTAAAAAAACAGCATAATGAAGGGATCTTCCTCTTCCAAATCCCCTAACCTTTTATTTCTATACTACCTAAAGGTTCAGAACTAATTTAGATTTAGAAAACCTCTGGGTAGCAAACAGTCGGGAATACTGATGTTTTTAAACCTTTTGGAGGACTGGCCCCTGCCTGCCATATTGCATTCCATCCCAGTTGTAATTATTATTTTGCCAACATGCCTCCTTTTGGCACCTACTTCTTCCCCTGCTTTTCTGCTTTTCTGGGAGCTGGCTTCTTCACTCCTTGAGAACAGGACTGTCTTTCTTTTGGCTTGCATTTATATCCCAGTTTTTATGTTGCCTGCTTACCTTTAAACTATCCCATGACCATGACCCTTCTCCTGTCCTATGCCCCAACTTTTTTTGCCTAGTGTACTGAAGCTTTTATATTTGGACATGATACACATCAGTGTATGAAGAGGTGACTGAAAAAAAGCAAAAGGTAATAATATGAATATAGTTAGCAATTATATAGTGCTTCAAGGTGTGCAAAATTCTGTATATATGCTATTTTATTAGAATATAACAATCCTGTGAAACACGTGAAAATAGTCCTCTCATTTTTCAGCTGCCAGAAAATTCTCTTTCTTTCTCTCTCTCTTCCTCCCTTCTCTTCCTTTTTCTTCTTCCTCTCTCATTTTCTTTGTCTCTCTGCTTCTATCTTTCTCTTTCCCTTTCTGTCTCTGTCTGTCTCTCTCTCTCTCTCTCTCTCTCTCTCACACACACACACACACACACACACACACACACACACACACACAGAGTCCTTCATTTTTTACTAGTTTATGTTTGTGATTAACTCCCACACTAATGTCTGTGCTGAAGAGGCTCAGCCTATGGCCAAGTCTGATGGCTCTCCTCTCCTGTGGATTCTTCTGTTTGGGGTTTTGTCCGCCTGCCAGGCAGGTCTATAACCTATGTCAAAGTGCATCTTCTGATGACTGTCTTCTTATCTGACCTCTTACAGAAACCTGAGGGCCGCCCTACTTTTGCTGAATTGACTCAGACACTCACAGATATAGCAGAGACTGGGTGACTCGAGATGGAACTTCAAAGATCCCAACGCTGGTGTCTTTCTTGCCCAGTTGTCAGGAAAGGAAATTCCTTTTTTGGTGATTGATAACGATCTTCTTTAGAAAGCTGCTGCTGATGGATGACCTTTGTACCTTGGGAAGATGTATGAAGCTTTTAACTTATTTTATATCTTTGACCCTGAGTTTCTCCAGTGACTTATTGTCTTCACATGAGCGTGATCATCAGCAAGTGGGACCCAACATTTCTTTGTGGTGAGCTGGGGGAGCTCTGGGGAATCTGACCTAAAACCCCACTTTTCCCTGAGTTTTATATTATGAAAATGTGATGGCTTTTTGGTCAAAGCCACAGAATAAAATGGCTGGGAGGAGGAGCCTGACCCTCCCGATGTGTGGATTTATGCAGATTCCCAAGTATTTCCATCTGTCAAGATTTTGATTCCTAAAGGGGTTTGTTGGAAAGAGAAGATGATACAAAAGAATTAATCTTGCCAAGCTGTAAGGAAGCATGATTTAGAGTTGTGTAATAGAGGGGTTTGACCTGCCACGGAGCCCCTTACCCTCTCTTCAGGGCGAGAAAGATTGTTGAGAGCTAAGTGGATACACTGGTAGATGTGACCTTCTCTCCTTATTTTGCTCCTTCCTCAACTTTGTGAAAGAGCATTTTTCTTTGCCCTATTTTCCACTGACCAGCCAAGCCAGCCCTACTAGCTGCAACTCTCATGCTGCTGACAATCCAAATGAACTGTTTTCTGAATGATATTTCACTTTCAGTTCTCATCAGTGTATATAAATAGGGAGGGGGAGAGGAGAGAATGACGACTGCCAATCCTAATTTGTGCCATTAATGATAAGAGAGTGAAGAGAAGAAAAAGAGAATTTTTGTACTTTTAAAAAAAGAGTCCAGAGACTCTTCTTTTTCAGTATGAACTTGGATAGGGAGTATCTTCTCCCTAGGAATAAGTATATCATCCCTAAACCAGTGATGTGCTGGTAAATGTTTAACAACTGACTTTATAGAGGGAAAAATGTACTCAAGACAAATTTTTAAGTTTCACCTGCATTATTAACATTTTCAGTGTCACTTTCTTAAGTGTTGATGACTATCAAAACAATAAATCAATGCCTGATATATAACATCTGCTGATTTCCGAGGTTTATATAATTCCTAAAAATTTAACAATCAGCTCTTGTGAGACATAGGTTCTGGACCAGCACGGCATTGCCCTAGATCCATGAATGCAGAGAAACATGAGGGGGAAAAAAAGGGCTGGAGCTGGGGGTCAGAGATAGGGAGTCATAGGCTCCTAGACTTAGAGCTGAAAGAGATTGCTAAAGGTCACTTAATGATGCTCATTTTACAAATGGGAGTGGAAGCCTGAGAAAGGAGTATCAGCCTAAAGTGACAGATTAGTAAAGCTGGGATTTGAACAGTGATTCCAAATCCATCCTTCTTTCCAGTATTCCATCCTATATCAAAATGGGTTTTTCTCCAACATTATCAAAGCTTATTAACAGGGTCTCTCAGAGAGGTTAATTGGACCACCTAAAAGTGCACAGCTAATAAACACATGAGTCAGGATTTGCATAATGCTCTAACCATTACATCATGCTACCTCTCTTGTGATGTTCAAGTTCCATCTGAACCATGGGAGTTTAGCTTAAACTGTAATCATTGCAGTGTATTAAAATTAATACACAAATAAGGCCATCTATCTTTAAAATTACCTTCATTAGAAAAACCCCTAGTTATTTTCGGGGGATAGTTGCTGCTCATTTCATAATGGGAGTGAAAAACATCATCAAAATTCTACAGCAAGGCTTTTAAAAATTCTTTATCTTGTGTTAAGCCAAGTGTTTGAGGAACAGTCGGTGTTATCACACTTATTTCCTCATTCGAGATTTTTATATATGAATGGCAAATGATTTCTAGGTATGTTGAATGCTTTAAAAGTCAAAGTGAGGCTGGTGACTTTGCCCAAATCTCCCTCCCTCAAATCTAATTCACTTGGATTCACTGATATATCATGGTATCACCTCCCTGATAAAATGATCTTCTTCAAGAGCAAAGGACAAACAACAATAATAATGAGGAAGAAAGAAATAGAGCACTACAGAAAGGGAATGTGGATAGATGAGGATGGAGGAAGAAAACATTAATTAAGTGCTTACTGTATGTAGGCATTGTGTTAAGTAATCATATTTATCCTTACAATGGATACCTATTACTCATCTTATTTATTTTTGTGTGTGAGGCATTTGGGGTTAAGTGAATACTTGTTATTCTTATCACCATTTTTTATTTGGAGATACCAAGATAAATTTTAAGTGACTTATCCGGAGTCATACAGCCAGCAAGGGTTCAAGACTGAATTTGAAATTAAATTTTCTTGATTGCAAGTGGCATTCAATCACTGACCCTAGTGAGCTTGTCACACCCATGCCATTTTACTTTGTAGTCATGTCTTATCTTCCCAGCAGACTGTAAGCTCCTAGAGGCCAGTATTATCCTGCCTCTGTGATCCCTACGTAGGGTAAAGCCCAAATACTTAAAATAAGTATTAATACATGATTCTGTAGGGCAGATGGATTCTTGAACAACTGGCAAGGGAGCCTACTTTAACTGTGGGGGGATCTTCCCAAAGGATTTTGTAAGCTTACAGGGTAGAGCCTGTGACTGGGATTTGCAGGTGTCTATAGGAGAGATACCTCTTGGCATCTCTTGGAGTTTTCATTCCAAGGAGTTCATACAATATTATATATGACAGGACTTTCTAGAATATAAGGATGTTGCCAATTTAGATCCCTAAATATAGCTCTCTTCTGAGGAGTCCACTTCATAGTTTATAGCAATTAGAAGACCATTAAAAAGTGGGCTGACCATTTGCACCCGGGAAAGAGCTTTCATTCATGGGCCTCCCTGCACAAGTGAAATCATTGGCCCATATGGAAAAGATCATGTTTGCTTAAGTTACTTAAGTTTATGCTTAAGTTACTAAAGTTTAAAAACTTTGTTTTTAAAAGGTTGTAAAACTCAAAAAAAAAAAAAAAAAAAAGGAAATATCAGTTTTAAAAGAAAAGAATTTCTGAATTTCTAAAAAAATTAGCAGAGAAAAAGAAGCCAGGAGACACATTTATCCAGCTTTTTAATCAGAGATAGGCTAATTCTATGGCTCCTAGGTAGGAAGGAGGAGTGGTCTCCAGAATTTGGCTCTCTCTGATAATATTATCAGTCAGCAATGAACTGAGGAGTGGTCTCCGGAATCAGGCAGATTGTCAGAACAATAGCATTTGTAAGTTGGGTGTATGTGTGGGGGGGCAAAGCTTGTCGGATAGATTTCCAGAACAGAAGCCCCCCATGGTCAGGGGACCCTAAAACCACCGCTATATTTCCCTAAAAGCTATACCATATCAATTACACCACAAGCCCTTAGTGTACAATCACTGTACTACAATGGAACTTTGAAAACATATAAACATTTCAAAAACAATCTGTTTTAAAAATGCTTTCTTCACCACATATCAGTCATTCAGTAATATAGCAAAGTAGTTTCCTCACAATAATTCTTTGTAGTAGATAATACAAACATGATTATTTCTGTTTTACAAATGAGAGCGTGATAGAGAAGTTGACTTATTTGTGATCACACAACTTATATTCATTAGAAGATTCAAATGCAGGCTCTTGACTCAAAATTCCACATGCTTTCTATTAAATTCGCTTTGTCCTTTATTCTCTGGTAACTTTAAAAAGTTTCCATCCAGCTACTTAGTTGAGTTTTGTTGTTCTGGATGTCTGATTTAATTAGTGTAAAGAGCTCTTAAAGAAACTTCCGGCTCTGTATCTTATGGTCTCAGAGAAGTACCAGGAGGCAAATGAATTGCCAAGGTATTACAACAATTGTGTGCCAGAGGTGGGACATGTTGATGTTGAGGCAAGATTCTTTTTTTTTTTTTTTTTTTTTGCAGAGGCAGTTGGGGTTAAGGGACTTGCCCAGCTAGGAAGTGTTAAGTCTCTGAGGTTAGATTTGAACTCTAGTCCTCCTGACTTCAGAGCTGGTGCTCTATCCACTGCTCTAAGGCTAACTTTCTATCCATTATGCCGCCTGAGCTTTTTATTCAATTAAATTCATATACATTATATTTATTCTCCTAAGGAGTAAGTTGCTTAAAGTAAAAAGTTAAAAAAAAAAGATTAAAAAGTTCCCTAAACTTCTTTGTTCCCTCCCTCTTTTTTTCCCTTCTTCCCTCCTTTTTTTCTCTCCCTCCCTCCCTTCCTTCTTTCCTCCCTTCTTTCCTTCCTTCCTTTCCTCCTTTCTTCTTTCCTTCCTTCCTTTTCTCCTCCCTCCCTCCCTCCTTCCTTTCCTTCCTTCCTTCCTTCTTTCCTTCCTTCCTTCCTTCCTTCTTCCTTCCTTCCTTCCTTCCTTCCTATCCTCTCCCCCTTCTCCCTTTTCTAAAAGTCTCCAGCATTATACCCAACACCTCATAGGCACTTCAATAGCTTGAATGTATGAAGAAAATGATGCTGGAGAGAGCACCCATTGAACTTGGGAGGAAGTTCACCATCCTAGGAAAGGTGCTAGTCGTCCAGCTAGTTGGAGTATTAGAAGTTACAGACGTGAATGAAATCCATGAAATGAGGTTGTGAACATACACTGAGTATGTTTTCCCCTTTACCCACTACCATAAAAGAACCAGCCCATATTCTTTGCCACAAACCAAGTCCATCTTTTGATCTTGTTGAACCGGTTTCTCTGGAAGGGCTTTTTTCCTTCCTTCTGCCTCAGGCTAATCTTCAACCATCAGGCACCTTCCTAGATGAATCAGATCGGAACAAGTAGAACTCCTTTGTTTGGAGGGAGTCACTCTGTTTTGCTTTGAGCATGAGAAGTTTGTCTGGGAAGATTGTCAGTTCTCTTTTCACCCAGTCAATGGCTTTTCCAACAGCACAGAGACTTGTACTTTTGGAAGGAAATCGCAGAAATCATCCAAACCCAAGCTTCTCACTTTACATAGAAGGAGACTCAAGTAAAGTGAGCTTTCTGACATCACCCAGATCCCTAGTGGCTGGCTTCCTTAGGACTCGAATCCGTGCCTTCTGCCAGACAGTCTGGAATGGATTTTTCTAGGATGTCATTTTCCCTTCCAGGGATTCAGACATAGGATTCCTGCTGCCTTTGCCTTATGATAAGAAGATAGGGTCGAATGAGTGATTTGTTTATATTTTGAGATCAGATCACGAGAGGAAAACCTCATTTTCCAAACTGGTGAAATGCTTTGTATTTATGATAAGAGTCTGAGTAATGTGGTATGGTTGGCAAAGTATTGATGGAATTACTCCCCGAGGCAGGTAGGGAAGGGCAATGATGAGAAGGATGAGTTTAGCCTCCCAGTTCCACTCTCTGTTGAGGTCATAGGTAGCCCCACCTTGTTATGGCTGGTGAGAAATTTAAATCATTTCAAACCCCTATAAACCTATCCATGGCTCACCATTTTTGCTGAATCCCTTTGGAGTATGTCTGCCTGTCCCTCTGCTTTCCTTATTTTTCCTACCCTTTCTCCCCCATCTTATGGCGTGTCTCTCTTCTCACCCCTCATCATGCCTCCATTGTTTCTCTTTCTTATAGCTAACTCTCTTTTAGGAGGCTAAATCCCTTTTAGGATTTAGCCTGCCAGCTAAGAGCACACTCCAACCTCAGGGGGTGTTCCTTTCTCCTGATGAATTGTGAGTTCCACTGGGGAACTTGTCTTTTCCATCATTGATTGTTAAAACCCTTTTCCTTGCTAATTATATGTTCTCCCAACTTTATTTCATTTTTACTGACAAGGGAGTCCCCAAACTCTCTAAAACTCCTTCAGGAGAAAGTCTCTTGAATCCTGCCTCTCTGGGGGACCCCAACTAAACAAACAGCTTCATTCTGTTATCTAGATGGGGCTGTTTGAGTCCTGAGCTGGAGAATTCCAACCCTATTGAATTGAAGATTTCCTATTCAATTCAGCTCAAGTAATACCAGGCCCCATCAAGAACTGCCCCCAGCTTGTAGATAAAAAGAGCCAATTTTGAACTCATTCCTTGCAGAGGACCTAATATGCCACGCCAAGGAAACTCTCTCCAGCATAGCTGCAAACCTCTGCCCGCTGAAATAATATTCTCTTTCAGCGTTACCCTTTCTTTTATCTCCCTCACCTATTTTCCTAACAGGACTTTATATCTCTCTGTCAGGACCTTGCCATTAAGGAATTCAGCCTTTCTATTCATGAATAGCAAAGGCTGACTTTACCCAATGCCAACAATAAATTTCTTTTTATCAGTATAGCTTTTTGGGTTCATAAATTCCTTTATAAAGGACCTCTGTGCCACCAGAAGGAGGTTCCCACAACTCCCTACCTTGCACAAATCCTAAAGGGGATTTAGGGGAGCCAAACCTCTTCATTTGGTTCCCTGAACTCCGATCCTGCTACTAACCTCATCATTTAACTCCCTGACCACCAGAATCCTAATCTCATCATGATTCCCTGAATCTAATCTCATCATTTACCACTCCTGCTGTCCATTATATCTCTTCATTTTGTCTGTAATCTCTTCTAAATAAAGCTACCTTTTGCTAAAGAGGATGGCCATTGTGAATTCTTCACATGACCGAACCCCAACATTTGGTGTCTACAATCTCATTTGGTACTAAACCCCAAACACATCATTTGGAACCAGCAATTGCTCTCAATTTTCACTACTAAAATTGGCACCAAAATTATTGTTCCCAGATACTTTAATTTATTGCTCATTTTCTATCCCAGGTGCCACCGTTCAAGCTTCTCTCTGCTTAGACTATTGTAATAAGCTTTTTAACTGATTTCTCTTATACAGATTCTCTCTCCTCTCTGAATTCATTATACACATCTCTGTCCAACAGAATAATTTTTCTAATGCACAGTTCTTATTACATCACTTTTCTTATCAAAAATTTTCAGTGATTCCTTATTACTGACTACATCAACTTCAAATCCCATTTTCTGACATTTTAGGCCTTCCATGATCTGCTACCACTTTATTTTACATGACTCCTTGGGTCAATCAGTCTAGTTTATTTGCTAGATTCTGAACATGTATCTTCCCTTTGGACCTCTTTTTGCCCATGAAATCCCTAGTGTATTCCCCTCAAGATCTCGCGCTACCGTACATATTCCTTCCTCTATCTTTCTAGTCGCCAAGAATAATACTCTTCTCCTAAAAATGACTAATCTCTGGAGACTATTTCTGTAACCTCGCCAAGAATAATACTCTTCTCCTAAAAATGACTAATCTCTGGAGACTATTTCTGTGACCTTTCCATTATTCCCTCCCTCATTCAACAAATCACAGACTTAGAAGTTGAATAGACCCTAGGGATTATCTAATTCGAAGCTTCTTAAACTCTTACCACGTGTGACTCCTTTTTATCAGAGAAATTTTTACAAGATCCACGATATATAAATATATAAAAAAGGCACATAAATTTTTTATTTTTTTACATTTACAGTAAATTTTACATTTACTGCTGACAATCATAATTTTGCAACCTTCACATTCAGTTATAAGATCCCATATGGATTTGAAAAGCTAGGATCAAAGTTAGAAGTTCTTAATTTGAGGGTCTTTAGATACCTAAAGGAGTCAGTGGATAGATTTTTTAGGAAGATACATGAACTTGGATGGGAGACACATCTTTATTTTTAAGTTCTAATTGAAATTTAGTATTTCCTTCAATTTTTAAAATGTGCCACAATTTGTTTACTTACTATCCAGATGATAATCTACTTTGTTTCCTGTTCCTTGCTACCACAAAAAGTGCTGTTGAAAATCTTTAAGTGTATTTGGTAATTTTCTTCTTATTTTAAGCTACTTAAGATATGTGTCTAACAGATTTTGGGGTCAAAATTATATAGACATTTTAATCACTTTAAAAGCATAATGTTAAGTATTCTCTTTAAATATCCTAAAGTAAGTCAACCCCTCTTCATTTTTTAAGAGTAAAAGGGCAGCTATGTGGTACAGTGGAGCGAATACTGGTCCTGGAGTCCGAACTTGAATTCACATCTGGTCTCAGATACTTATTAGCTGTGTAATTCTGGGCAAGTCATTTACCCATTAACTCTACTTTTCTCATTTATGGAGCTGGAGAAGGAAATGACAAACCATTCCAGGAAAACCCCAAAGGGGGTCACAAAGAGCCAGATATGACTGCATAATAATAGGTGACCAAGTTCAATTCAAAACTTACCTCCTCCTTCTATTGTACAAGTTTAGATTGGATAATCACCAAGGTCCCTTCCAGCTCTAGTATCTGATGATTCTAAAAGGACAATATTAACTGCTTTTAATGTTCTTTTATCTACATATAAACAGCAAGAAAAGGAAGGTAAGAGAGCATTAAAAGCAGTTAATATTGTCCTTTTGGAATCATCCGATATTAGCACTGGAAGGGATCTTGGAGATTACACATCCATTCTAAGCCTTTCATTTTACACAGGAGGGAACTGATCTAGAGGAAGAGGGACTTGCCGAAAATCACATAATCAAATTAATGGCTGGGTAAGATCTAGAATTTAAGTATCATGACTTCCTTTTGCTCCAGTCAAGGAGTTCCACTGAATTGTGTGTATATGTGTGCGCATTTATGAGTGCAAGCCTATGTGAACCAAAACTTCTCTTCAAGAATATTGATAGGATGATAGCTTGAAGGAACAACAAGGGAGTAAAGGGAGTTTGGGGGTTTTTGTTTGTTTTTAGGATAGAGAAGACTAGAACATTTTTGGAAGCAGAGGAAAAAGAGGAAAGATGGAAAGTGAGTTTCCTACTCCGTAAGAAATGATGTTTATTGGACTAGATCAGGGGTCCTAAATATATTTTGTGTCACAGATCTCTTTGGCAGTCTGGTGAAGTATGTGGACTTCTCAAAATAATGCTTTTTTTTTTTTTAATATACTGTTTTGGAGGTTACATTTGGAATTCCAAGTTGTTTCCCTCCCCTCTCTCCCAAATCCACATTACAGAGAGCCAACAATCGATACAGATATATGTGGAACCATACAACACATAGTGCTATATATCAGTTCTTTCCCTGAAGGTGGGTAGTTTTTTCTTTTATAAATCTCTTGTAATTGATTTAAATGGCTTAGTCATTCACAGTTACTCTTTGAACAATATTTCTGTTACTGCATATAATGTTCTCTTGGTTCTGTTCACTTTGCTCAGCATTATTTCATGCAAGTCTCTCCATGTTTTTCTAAAATCATTCTGCTCATTCTTTCTAGTAGGTAGTATTCTATCACAAAAATATTCAGATGCAATTTATTCAGCCATTCCCAAAATAGTATTTTCAGTGCATAAAAGAATTCTTTTTTAAAATATTAATTTAGAGAAGATCCCATCAACTCAAATGGGAAAACCTTTGAGATAGGGATATCTAAGAATGAGTGGGTATTTCAAGGTAGCTGACTTTCAATGGATAATCTGGAATCTATGGATGTGTATTATTGCTGTTCTGCACATTTGCATAAGGTGCTAAAAATCCATGGAAGCCATATATGCTAAGTCATTTAGGGTGTCTGCATTAATTGATTAATCTTTACAGGAAACTGTCAGGCCTTACATAATCTAAACCACCTAAAACTAAACTAAACAATAAAAGTCCTCTGAAAACTTTTGCTAAAAAACAACAAAATTGTTATTGGATTTATATATTTTAAATAAGACAAGATTTATAACCTGTCACTTATCACGATTCAGAATTCACAAAAAATAGCAGCTAATATATTACTTAAAATGATAAATTCTGGATTTCACGGTAATTTTCATACATGAAAAACAAATAAACACCATAAAGTTGGTGTTTTAAAATAGCTTATTAAAAATCCCTTAGAGAAAAAGGGATTTGATGAAAATAATTTACTTACTATACATTAAGAAAAACCTTATAGAATAACAAATGGGATTCTTTATATGAGTACATTTAAGTATTCTTGAAAGAAGCCATTTTTCCCATTTATGGTTTTCTTATACTCTGAATCATGAGAACATAATGTACAGAGTGAACAAAAATTAACTTATCTTAAATGCAAAGAACATCGAGCTTTCTTCCATTTAGTTTAGAGTAGGGAATTTAAAATAATTTGAAATTTGGTCATTTAATGTGGAAAAATTATTTTTTAAAAACCTTATGCCAAACCATAAGCATTTTAAAAATATTTCTATAAGAATTCTTATTAATTTTAGAAGATAGATACTTTTGAATTCCTTCCCCCAATAGAAAAGTATCAAATCTAGTCTATTTTTAGAGGGCAAGTTGAGGGACAGAAGATACTATAAACAATCTAACTTGGTGACATATTTAAAAAAAGAACCTATCATGTAAGTCTATATTTCTATCCTAGTCAGACCAGGGATCCAAAAATGCTACCAGATTTATAGAATTCTTTATTAGGATGATTCTCTTTCACTTGCTTAATATTTCTTTCATGTAAAAGTTTTATTTTGTGATTAGAAGGGACTAATATTTATCTATAGCAACTTTACACTCTTCTGTATAAAAACCAAAAGTATAAAGTAAGCCAAAACATATAAAAACCAAGTATTAATGGAGTTCTATGGAGACATTACTTGTGCCATGTTTACACGTGACAAACATACCTCGGGGTCATTTGTTCTAAAGAAATAAGACAGCAATTCCATTGAATTCACAAAGTTCCCAAGGAAGAAAAAAATAAGGAACTAAGGAATGTAAATTGTAAAGAAGAACAATTGGGCATTAATATCTGTGGAGAAGTCAGAGATCTTCTGTGGAGAAGTTTTGAAAACAAAACACAATATTACACAAATAAAACACAATAGTATTTTTTCTGAGGCTTAAAGGGAAGATACATATATCCCATAGAAAGATTACAGGTGTTCTTTAGATTTTTTTCAATTTGAAAAATAAAATTCAAAATTCAAATATACTCTGAACCCTTGAACAAAAGACCATATTGTCATATTCCACAGTTGCCACTATAAGATTTTTACAGCGTTATGAGATGCTTGTTTTGCTAGACTTCCCTTTACATGTGTTGGTTCTATAATAGGAAAGCAAACTGTAATTCTTCAGACTGTTATGAATATGGCAAAACAAACAAACTTGATCAGAGAATGACCTGTAAAAACCCCAAACCCCCTTGAATTACTTGTTTAGAATGTTGGACTGAAATTCCAATTATCCATTGATTACCTTAGGTGGGAAGACTGAAGATGGCTATTCTTCCAAAACAAATACATAGGTTTCATATGTGTGAACATGAAAAATATACAGCTGAATATTTCGACAGTTCTTTAAAAAAGCATACATTCCTTTTTCCCCTCTTCAAAACTGTTCATCCAGGAGATCAGCAGCGACCCTGATTATCCATCCGATTAAATAAAGTGAGATCATCGTCACAGTCTATATTCTCCAATAAAGCGTGTCTATCTTCATTGACATATGGAGATAACTGGGCTTTTTTGGAAGTATCTGTCAATTGACTCCAGGTAATATCGGTGTTTTTAAAAGCATGCAGAAGAAAGATGCCATTAACAATGGTGAAGAATCCACTCAGGGTCCCAATGACATCACCGGCAGTCATACTGTACCACTCTTTGAATAAGATGGCAGAACACATCACCACCATAGACGTGAAGAATACATAATAAATAGGAGTCACTAGAGATGCATTAAAAGTGTCCAATGCTTTGTTGAGATAGTTAATCTGAGTACTGACCGAGACTATTATTGTTGCCAACAAAATAAAGACAAAGGGATCCTTGTAAACTGGCTTCTGTTCCAACAGCTCCTTGATGGCAAGTCCTAAGCCCTTGACAGAAGAAACTGAAAATACTCCAATTACTGAACAAATTGAAATGTAGATTAATATATTGGTCTGACCTCTTTTGGGAGCAACGACAACAATCAGCACCAAAGAGATCACAATTACGATCACAGCAAAGGAAATAAATGCTGTTTGGAAAGAAAGAGGGGGAAAAAAAGAAGCAAAGTTAGGCAATGCTTTGCAAAATCATTTTGCTTGTATTAAGTTAGGAAGCCATTGTTTCCACTAGTTTGGAACCAGAAACAAAATATTAAAGCATCTCTTATGCACATACTTGTAATGTTGACAATAAGAATCATGTTTTGTCTTTCTAGGCAATTAATAGTCATGCCCAAGAATACTCATAATCCCCTTAATAAGACTAGTAATGAACAGAATAGTTACAATAAAATATATCTAAGAGGTATCTCATTGGTGAGTGGACAGTCAATCTGAGAGTCAGGAAGACCTGGAGCTTAATTCTGATATTTTATTCTATTTGATGACAGGAAAATCCCTTAACCTCTTAATGTCTTTCTCTGGGACTATAAATGACATAAGATGCCAATCTGTATTGGTAAAAAGTATTTTCCATATTAGATTCCCAAGTCTGGACCTTCCCTCCTTGTAGAAAAAGGGGAACAAATTACAAACACCATAGCCAGGGGAAGAAAATGAAGTAGAATTTGAATATGTGTTAATAGAGTTTTAATTACAGACCTGGATCTTTTAGTTTTATTTCCATATCGTGTAGAGATGTGACTTCCTCTTCTTTGGGGGCATGGATAACCATCACAGTTGATCCCAAGATACTTAACATGCAGCCTATTTTCCCATGAATGTTCAGTCTCTCGTTTAAAAAATGGGCTGACAATATTGCACTATTAGGGATGAAAAGGGAAAAAACAAGAAGCAATCATTTTGATTCAACTTATTTTTGATTACATAGTGTTTAAACAGTCATAATATGGCACATGCTATTCTGTACCCTAACCAAATGATCTTGATCAGTATTAACATTATCTTATTGTATTTTTATTTTGTTAAATATTTCCCAATTATATTTTAAAATGGTTTGGGTTGTACTCAGGAGTGCTGTGGGCTGTATGTGGCCCTCTGGCTGCTCATCGAACACCTCTGATTTAACCTATAGTTAACCTCAGTCTTTTTAAGGAAAGTTTTAAAGTTGAAAATGATTGTTTTAATCATTTTGTGAATTACTGAAAAATCTTGAACAATTTTTTTAACATTCCTATTTTTCATTGCAAAAGTGGCAGAAAGTCAAAACCCCTTCTATTCAATTCTATTTTAATATTTTATCCCTGTGACAGAATATTCATCTTAGGATATAAAAGTATAGGAAAGGCCCAGAGAAGATGACTTGCATACTATTTATACCAGACCCAGCAAAACATAGGAAGTTGAGGCTTATGGTTTGTACTGGGGGTTAAACTATGATTATGGATTAAGAAGGGAAAAGAAAAGGAGTGAAAAAATAGCATTGGTCAGGAATTGGAAGGAGTTATGGATCTGCCAAAATACTTGTATTTGGGAATGAAATAATGGCAAATTCAGAAAAACTGGAGTCATGTTCATCCATGACCTTAATACTCAGTTCAAGCCCCCAATTCCGAAGAAAGAGCTCTGGATTTGTGGTCAAAGGACATGGGTTCAAATTCTGTATCGATTACTTTACTAACTGTGTGAGTATAAGCAATTCTCTTGATCTGTGTGGGTACCAGTTTCTTTATCTGTAAAATGGAATGAGGTTTGAATTAGAAAGTCTTCAAGGTTCCTTCAAGCTCAAATTGTAGGATCCTATCAAACTTCACTTGAGTTTGATTTAAATTGGCAAATAACATGAAATCAGAAGAATTCTAAACAAAAAGCCAAAAGCAGACAAGTAAAAAAATTTAGTAAAAGTTCAAAAAGTGACTCCAAATGGATGCTGTATTTAAAAAAAATTTATTCATGATTTATTATGATTTATTCGCTCACTATCATGAGTAATAGCTTAAGTAAACTTGAATTTGGCTGAATTTTTTGTAAAATGGAATGTCAAAGGAGCAGCTAGATGGCTTAGTGGATAGAGCACCAGCCCTGAAGTCAGGAGGAGCTGAATTCAAATCTGGCCTCAGCGTCTAGCTGTATGAGCCTGGGCAAGTCACTTAATTTACCCCAATTGCCTCAGAAAAAGAAAAAAGAAAGAAATGTCAAAAAATATGCTCAGCTTAAGCCAAGTAGAAAACAAAACATATAATGATGTCTGTGTATAGTGTCCCAAGAGAAAAATATTTCTATTTGTATCTCTGATATATATATAACCTGTATATATAGACACATATAAATACATGCATACATATTTGTATAGAAATGTGTACATGTTTGCATGTATAGTTTTACGGTTTAAGATCATTATGGCATGAACACCCTTACAAGTAGTTCTTCCTTAATCTCACATACCTTATAAGAACACTCAGTGCCCCCAAAGGGGTAACCAATGTTGCAGGTGCAAAAGCATATGCAGCAAAATTTGCAGCCTCTCCTATTCCCACTATAAAGCAAACAGAATTGTTGACACAAATGTTAATGTAAATTATTAGAAAATGAAAATAAATAACACAAAAAAGCAGTGAATTCATACCAAAGATTGGGCTAAGCAAAA
The DNA here is from genome assembly GCF_016432865.1 of Antechinus flavipes. Classification (NCBI taxonomy): domain Eukaryota; kingdom Metazoa; phylum Chordata; class Mammalia; order Dasyuromorphia; family Dasyuridae; genus Antechinus; species Antechinus flavipes. Next base: position 36,024,066 of record NC_067403.1, on the reverse strand, counting down.
ATAAACAAATCGTATATGAAAATTTTGAGGTTTGAAATGAATCCAGAAAACTTATTAGTGCTTCAGAATACATTATCCTACAATAAACCAGGGAAGAAAACTGACCTAATATAAAACGACCAATAGTCACAATGAAAAATAAGATAGATTAATATGAATTTAAAAGACTTCCAAAACACAACTGCAATTGCATCTGGGTAACCAAATAAAGAAACTATTAAAGGAAGACATGGGGAATACCAAGTGTCATTTCTCTTCCTCCTCAAGAAGCTTCACTGTTTCATAAAACAAAGAATGGAGTTAGCAAAATGAGAGAAATTTGCGGATGTGACCCATGGTGTGATGTAGGTAATAGCCTATTAAGAGGCATTTTAGTCAGTGCTTATTCTGCTAAATGTGAGGGATAAAGAGAGACAAAAATCAATCTCTGTTCTCAAAGATCTCATAGTCTACCACAGAAGACAACATAAAAACAACTACATGCAAATAAAATAGAAAAAGGGTAAATTGAAAAACAACTAACATGAGAAAGGTACTAGAATTAAAGTTGAGGACATCAGAATTAAGATCAGGAAAGATACTTCTTGCAGAAGGTAGAATTTTATCTGGGACTTGAGGGAAGCCAAAAGGCAGAAATGAAAAGGGAGAACATTTAACAGTGAAAATGAACACAGCTAAGAGACAGAAGGGTCTTGTGTGAATAATAGCAAAGAAGCCAGTTTCACTGGAATCCAGAGTGAGGAGAGTTAAGGAGTGAGGTTCTATGGAACCTATAATAGAACAGTCTAATCTTTAGGTGACTGATGTCTTCAGATGTACATTATTTAAAAATTCACAAGATCATTTCCAAAATTAATCCTCCTTTAACCAAAAATATAATTGACTTCTAATGCAAGGATAAAAGTTAGAAGTTTGCTGTCAATTGAGAAGATTTGGGGCCAAAGTGTTGTCCCCTTACCCTTTGGAAATTTGCTCACATAATTTAAGATGTCCAACTGAAAAATTCTACCTCCTAATCCTCAAACTCCATATATGCCTTACATTTTTAACATAGAATAAACAAAAATCCATTATCAGAATCACTTCCTCCCATAGAATACATTTTCCTTTTTTGTCTCTAAATGAAAGGGCTCTTTTCCCCCAGTTAACCTACCAAGTAAACATTGTTTTAGAAAAATAGGATGTATAGAAATCTGAATTCAAAGATTAGCTACTTATATTCATATTTGAGATTCTCAATCATTGTGTCTCGCAATGTCAAAGTTAATAAGTAGCAAAGTTGATTTGAATCTAAAATGTTTCCCTTCTGTAAGTAAGTCCTCAAAATTCCTAAAAACCACTGTTCTAGAATGTAAAACAACAAGAAAGTTGCAAGCCTTTGGTTACAAAGAGTAAGTGATTTGTAAGTAGTTGAAAGGTACTAATGTGACAAGCCCTGACTTATTTTAATTATGATTCTGCTTTAACAAGAACATTGGGCACTTAGATCTATTAATGGCACAATTAGAGTTTCAGAGCAGGAAAAAAATATATAGGTAAAATATGTGAAGAACACCTGGTCTTGGTTTTCTTTTCAAAATGTATGAGGCAAGAATTCAAAGGGGAAATACATGTCTGAATATCACACTTTGCATATCTCTTCCCTCCATTATTCCTGGTCTATAGAGATAATACAAAGGAAATAAAAATCATTTGAGACATACAATGAAATAATATGTCCACTCATAATAATATATAAAAACTTATATGTTGTTTTTTAATTATAACAGTTAGTTGTGTTATTCTGAGCAATCACTTTACCCTGATGTTTTAGGCAACTTCCTTTGATTATAAATTGAGAAGGCACACTTTTGTTGGTAGAGAGGGTTTCCTCAGCTGGGAAACCAGTGAAATCAAGTCCAATCCCCTTTCTTATAGATATTAGCTACTTCTATATAGAAGCTTGGTAAATGGACATAATCTCTACCACGGAGATAATCTACTCTTATCAGATTCTGAAAAATATCACACTCTTAATTTTTGCAATTTCACACATCTGTACCGTGGGTATCGGACACTTACTTGAGAGTAATCCTGCCCACCACAGCCATTCCTTCAGATAAGAATGTCCACCTTGACCTAGAAAAATAACTAAATTTTAACATGGAAAGTGATGAAACCCCAACTCAGAGGACTATTATTGTGATCAATTACCTAAAATGGAGGAAAAAATAGGGCATGGGGACAAAGCCTGTTTAACCAATAATTTCCCAAAAATATCTGAAGTTTTCTCTTTTCTGCTTCTGGATATAGAAAGAGAAAAAAGAAATGAGGATAAAGGGCACATTTAGTCTTTCCTGTTTATTATTATAAGGAGAAGAGATTGATTATAGCATAGACAGTAGTCTCCCAATTAGAGAAGAACAAATCTGGAGATGCTGAACCACTTATCAATTCCACTGGGAAAGGCTTTCTGAATGATTTAAGTCAAGACTTAATATAAGACTTAACATAATTATGTATAAGATTATTTTTTTTTAAGGCAGATATGATACAGTAGAAAGAGTAATGAATGAGGACTCAAAAAACCACAGTTTAAGTATTAGCTGTGCTACTAACTTGAGCTACAACTTTGAGCAGGCATTTTATCTCTTTGGGTGTCAGTTTCCTCATCTGTAAAGTGAGGGAGGGGAATTTACTTGATCAGGGTTTTCTTTTCTTTTTTTAACGGACTTCAAAAAAATCTGTGGATGGGTTTCAGGGAGTCTGTGAATTTAGATGCGAAATTCAATGCAAATGGTTTATAATCATATGTATTTTATTTTGTGCACCTAAAAAAACATTCTGAGAAGGGTCCATAGGTTTTTACCAGATTGAGAATTCCTTAACATTAAATACTAAAATCTTATGACAGATGACAACTTAAATGAATATTATGTGATCTTTTATTTTTAAAGATGATACTGCAATATTTTTAAAGAAAATAATTCCCTAAGGTTTAATTTTTTTGAAATTTTTTTTTAATTTAAAAAAGGAAGGTCTTTTGAGTATTCCACAGCTAAATGGCTTGAACAGTAAAGCTTAAGTCATTAGACTTATTTATTCTGAAATCTCATATTCTGAAGTGGTTCTTTTAAAACCTATATCCTCCCTTCCATCAAGAGTGTTATATTCTTTTTTTTAAATTAAAAATTTTCTTAAATAAAATAATTGCATTAGCAAAACAGGAAGAAAGAGAGAAAAAGAGAAGAAATAAGAAAGGAAGGAAAAAGGAAAGCAAGCAAGTAAATAAGAAAAACAGAAAGGAAGAGAAAGAAATGAAGAGAGAGAAAGAAAAAGAAAGAAAAGAAGGGAGGGAGGAATGGAAGGAGGAAAAAAGGAAGGAAGAGAAAGAAAGAAGGAAGGAAGGAAGAGAGGGAGGAAACAAGGAAGTAAAGAAGGGAGGAAGGAAGGAAGCAAAGAAGGGAGGAAGGGAGGAAGGAAGGAAGGAAGGAAGGAAGGAAGGAAAGAAAGAAGAAAGGAAGGGAAAAAAAGAAGAAGGAAGAAAAGAAGGGAGGAAGAGCAAAAAAGCAAGTTATAATTTGTTTGGGACATTAGTTTCTTACCAGCTCTGGTTATTCCCTTTTTAGCCAGTTCTAAGAGTCCCTTCTTTTTCAGTATGAAGCTAGAGCCTATGAACACACTGGAACTTATGGCCAGAATTAAGCCAAGAAAGAGGCTGTATTGGTTCTCGGCAGACGTAGAAATGCTCAGGTTTGTTCCATTGGAATTCTTGTTTTCTTGGGTGACATAAGAAGCCTTTAGCTGTGACACATTGGTGATTTGGCACCATGCCTGGTAAGAATTGGAACATACTAGAGAGAGCACAGAGCCTAGAAGAAAAATAGGAGAGACATTACAGAGATGAAAATGTGCTTTATTAAATCTCCCATGTCCACCTTCACCAGACAGGGGAATAATAATTGCACCCATTCATACCACCTTAACATTTTACCTTAAGGTTCCACAACAGTCCTCTGAGCTAGGTAGTTTGTCTTGTTTTTCAGGGAATATATGATCTCCTCAGTGTAGGTATTTCCCTTTATAGGAAAGATACCCCTTAGTACCTTTCCATCTAGTGCAATTCATGCCCATTCCTTTCTCTCTGCCAAAGGGGATCTATTAAACATCCAAGAGACTTTCTTCTTTTTCTTTTGATATCAAAGGCTATTGAACCCAATATCCATTTTCCAGTATTCTTTAAAGTGTTGGGTTTTGAGTCAGGAAGACATCTTCCTCAGTTCAAATCTGACTTCAGATACTAAATACGTAACCCTCAAGAAGTCATTTCACCCTGTTTCAGTTTCCACATCTGTAAAATGAACTGCAGAAGGAAATGGTGAACCATCCAATGTCTTTGCCAAAAAACAAACAAACCCAAATGGGGTGGGTCAAGAAGAATTGGATGCAACAGAAAAATGACTGAAAATAAAATGTTCATCCTGCCAACATTCAGAGCTGGAAGTCCTTGCTGGTGATATCATGCAGCTGACTTATATATACTACTTTATTTTTATCTGGAGGGGAAGGAGTGGAGGCACTCAAGTCTCCCTGTCTCATTGAGGCTGAAAGTTTAGTGGTAGGGATCCAATCTCATTGCAGATCAACCTGAAGATTTAAACTGTCCTGTTTCTATCCTTAAGCAGCCCATTAGTCTCCTGCTCACCACAAAGGTTCTGGATTCAGAGTGGATACCCAAATGGCTTACATACCACTAATAAACACAGAACTCACTGGCACAAGTGATTCATCAGCCTCCAACAACCCCAGCAGAGGTAATAAGAATGTGTACTCATTCCTGGCCCACCCAGTATCTTTCCATAACCTTTTGGATCACTTTCAAAGTGTAAATAGTATTATCTCTATTTTATATTTAAGGTAACTGAAGTTGATAAAGTTTAAGGGACACACCTCTGGTCATATAGCTAAGTCTTGGATCTGGGACTTGAAATCAAGCCTTGACCCCAAAGCTCTTTCCTCCAACCCATTGTTTCCTCTAGGATTGGGTAGAACACTTGGCACATTCGCCTCATTTAACAAACAATAACTATTCCACAAGGAACCTAAATCATCTACTTGGTGATTTAAGAAAGCATTCTCCCAAATCAGTCAACTGTGGTTACTTTTTCATACCAGTGTTAACTGAAGAGAACAAATCCTCAGGTTTTCTAACTTGCCCTCTAAATGAAATTAAGCCTAATACCAAATTGAGTTGTGTATCTGTGATTTTTTTTTAAATAACTTTTTATTGACAGAACCCATGCCAGGTAATTTTTTACAACATTATCCCTTGCACTCACTTCTGTTCCAATTTTTCCCCTCCCTCCCTCCACCCCCTCCCCCAGATGGCAAGCAGTCCTTTACATGTTAAATATATCACAGCATATCCTAAATACAATATATGTGTGCAGAACCGAACAGTTCTCTTGTTGCACAGGGAGAATTGGATTCAGAAGGTAGAAATAACCCGGGAAGAAAAACAAAAATGCAAGCAGTTTATATTCATCTCCCAGTGTTCTTTCTTTGGGTGTAGCTGCTTCTGTCCATCCTTGATCAATTGAAACTGAGTTAGGTCTCTTTATCGAAGAGATCCATTTCCATCAGAATACATCCTCAAACAGTATCATTGCTGAGGCATATAATGATCTCCTGGTTCTGCTCATTTCACTTAGCATCCATTCATGTAAGTCTCGCCAGTCCGCTCTGTATTCATCCTGCTGGTCATTTCTTCCAGAACAATAATATTCCATAACGTTCACATACCACAATTTACTCAACCATTCTCCAACTGATGGGCATCCATTCATTTTCCAGCTTCTAGCCACTACAAACAGGGATGCCACAAACATTTTGGCACATACAGGTCCCTTTCCCTTCTTTAGTATCTCTTTGGGGTATAAGCCCTATCTGTGATTTTTTTAATGTACTGAAAGCTAAACGAACAAATGACTCAATTGAATTAATTCCATTAAACAATAAATATTTGCTATTATTATAATAAATAAATATTAAATGTTAAATGAGATTTTCAAATATTGGAAAAAATCCCCGAAATTCCTTATAGTGAGATAATGCTAAATGGCAAAGAAATTATTGCTATCTGTCAATATGTCTTTTCTAAACTTTGCATCTCCCACAACAGACAGTTACCAAGTTTTTGTTGAATTCAATTGAAGCGACATGGAGAAAATTTTAGATCAAAAAGGCAGAGTAGCAATTGAATTTTAACATAAAGTTACAGTTGCTTTTCCTTAATTATGAAGAATTATGAAGATAATAAAGGACCTTATGTTCATGTTCAAAAGTATTCATACTTGACTTAGTGAATAGATATGCTCAAAGGGGAACAGATGGTTATTTTTACTTTATTTTTCTGCTGAGGCAATTGGAGTTAAGTGACTTGCCCAGAGTCACACAGTCAGGACGTGTTAAGTGTCTGAGGACAGATTTGAACTCAGATCCTCCTGCCTTCAGGTCTGGTGCTCTATTCACTGCACCACTTGGCTGCCCCCAAATAGTTTTATTTTTTTTTAAGCATGCAAACATACCTCTCAAAGTATTTATTCAAAGAAAAATTCATTAATGTCTGATAAATAAATCAGTTTTGCAGCAGTAGAGAATCTGTACTTGCCCCCCATAAGGAGCACAAGATTATATTAGAGAGTGGAATCTGGCCTTTCTCCCTTGGGCACCCAACATGGAGGTGAGCATAACTCTTTCTGCTAACCCCATGTCATAGCCCTATCAATTCAGGTCAAGCTCCCTTGTGGAGTTTTTAGCCACCAGTGACCTCCCTACTCTGGATAATTTCTTGTCTACTTGAAGAACCAAGGAAGATGACTCCTGTTGACCTTTTCTTATTTACCATCCTTCCTCTGCCTCCATCCCCTTCCTTCATTCTGCCAGGGATTGGGGAAGAGGAGGTGGTTCAAAAGCCATACCCGGGGCAGAAGTTGAACTCCTTGGGAATGGGCTAGAACCTCCCCAATTTGACAAATTCATCTCAGGAGCAAAGAAGGCAAAAGCCAATGCATTTGGTCTACTTGAGATCCTGAGGCTTTCTGGTACGCGCAGGGCAAATTCCTTCTAAGCTCTAGTGTTCTCTCTTCCTCTTTCCCCAGGTCTTCCTTTCCCTTTTCAGACACCAAAACAGTTCTAATTTTGCCAGGTTGTTACATGACTCTCTAAGTATTGCTACATCAAGAATTTAGAAAAGGAAGAAACATTCAAGTCTAAGATAATGGTGAGATTGAAAAGCTTAGTGGTTTCATTTCTCTTAGCCCATTTATCTTTCCAGGATAATAAGACAGATAAGACAGATAGTGTCTCATTTTTATTGCTTAAACAGATATCAAAAATGATGAGAACCGAGAAGTGTGTCTTCTAAACATTTCAGGAACCTTAAAATACTTTCCAGAATCTGGCAGATCAATCACATTGCAGAGTAAAAGAGTAAAATTATGATTTGGGGTCCTCAAACTTTTTAAATAGGGGACCAGTTCACTGTCCCTCAGACTGTTGGAGGGCCGGACTATGATAAAAACAAAAACTTTGTTTTGTGGACATTTAAATAAAGAAACTTCATAGCCCTGGTGAGGGGGATAAACATCCTCAGCTGCTACATCTGGCCCACGGGCCATAGTTTGAGGACCCCTGATAGCGTATTGCTGTAACAACTCTGATTAGATTTCTTCAGTTCAGACACTTTTCAGTGTTGTTCTAGGATTTTCACCAGTCTTTTCTTAGCAAGGAATACTGAAAGCTTTCGTGCATCCGACACTAGGCAATGTGTCTGCTTTCTAGTCCCACCTCTCTGCCCCCCAAAATCTTAAAGTGATTGTAAGGGGGGGTTTCTGCATAGCAAATCAGTAGCAGTTACATTCCTAGCTGAAAAAAACAGAAACAACTCAAGCCGTTTGGCTAGACTGGCCAAGTAAATTCCACCCCCAGTAGCATTCATGTCACTTAATATGTGGTTAACATAACTATTTCAAAACTCCATCCCAGGAATCAGTGTAGGAGGATTCCATACCAGGGAAACAATGTTCTTTCTAAGCAGTCATGGCAGATTGTCTCCTACATTTATAGGGAGAAGTGAAGATGAAGGATGGGTAGGAAATAAAATGATCTTTGTAATGTGCAAATATCCATTGTATACAGTGGAAATTAGAACAAATGAGAGTATGTGGTAGTATCCCTGGCAGGAGTGGAGTCAAAAGCATCCCAGCTGCTCCAATTCGATTCTTAATTCCAGGAACTGAACTTTTTCATCGCGTGCTAACTTTTGACTGATGCATAAAGAGCATGAAGAAATAAAAAAAAAGGACAGAGAAATGGAGGAATTGTTTATTTTAGTGTTACTTAGTGGGAAATCCAGTGAATGGTAAATTAATCATCATCCCCTCAGGAAGTAATGAGTGTGGAATGATAGATAACTGAGGAAACAGGCATTCAATTCTCATCATCTCACTAAATCAGAGAGCATAGTGGATAACCCACTTAACTTGGATTCAGAAAGGATAGAGTTCAAATACCAGTTTTCATGCTTTTTAGCTACATGACTAGTTGTGTTAAGTGCAAATCATTGAATCTCACTGAGAATATAATATTTGCAGGATTTATCCACGAGTTGTAAATTAAATGCTTTGAAGAATTCAAAACATTAGATAAATACCAATTATTATGATCATTTTTGGTACTATTGTAAAAAAAATAGTGAAAGAGAAAGAGAGAGAGAGAGAGAGAGAGAGAGAGGAGGAAGAAAAAAGAGGGGGGAGCGAAGGGGGAGAGGAAGAGAGATACGAATAGAAAGGATTTCAGAACTCTTTCTACTGAATTTAAAGCTGAAAGTAATGTGTGCTGTAGTTGCTGTAGAGGAATAAACCTAAATAAGCAGAACAGCTTGGAAGGTGAGAATCAGAGGAACCACCTAATTCGTACAGTTAATTTGCCTGAGATGTAAGTCAAATAAAGCTTGAACGACTTAGCTTAGCAGTGGAAACATCTGTTCCTCACAGAAGCTACAATCATCAAGGAACTTTTATGAATAATTCCTGAGATAGAAAAAAGATGATGACACTTACAATTCAAGTTGTAGGTTGAGCACTGGTGGTAATCCTCTGGGAACCCAGACTAAGGAGTGATTAAGTCCTTCCTACCAGAGAGTAAGTTGTCTATATGCTCTTTGGGAGGTATTATATTGTTTGTGGCTACCCACTCCACTGGTCATCTTTCTGTAAAAAGTTTTCTTTGTTCTGCTTAATTTGATTTATATCAGTTCAAATAAGTCTCCTTGTAGCTCTTAGAATTCTTCATATTAGTTTGTATGGAACATTAATATTCCCATTCTATTTATACACTGCAATTTGTTTAATCATTCCCCTCCCTCCCCCCCATCAACTGGCACTTATACTTTTTATTCTACTACTACTGTTAAGCTATTTTTCATATTACATTCACATATTAGATATTTGATTATATAGATATTGTATCCTGCCTTTCATGTTCCATAGAATTTTAAGCTCCTAGAAGCCAATAGTGTTAATTTTTATCTTTGCATGTTCAGCATCTAGAATAGTACTTGGCACATAAACAGGCCTTTAATAAATGCTTGCCCAGTTGAATTCAATAGGAACCTTTTTTTTTGTTTTAAAGCAATAGCTTATTTTTAAAAAGGAGAGGGGAAAAAAAAGAAATTAACTCTAAGTACATAAATTCCCTTTATGGTCGTGCTATTTCTCCTTAGAGAATTACAATTCTAGAGTTATCATGAAGCCAAATTTCTTCAGTACTTGATTCAGAATTGGAAGACCTAAGTCTAAATTTCTATTTTGATATATCTTACTTGTTATGACCTTTATGTTTGAAAATCTTCATTAATAAAATGAAGGGTTTTAATTAGATGATCTTCAAGGTTATATCTGGCTCCAAATCTATGATCCTATGAATACAACGGGCATGTAGAAAATGCTGTTTTAATGTTTATTCTTTCTTATATATCTCTACAGAGAAAATGGAAGAGGAGTATATTTTTAAAGGAAAGTGATATAAAAAACAAATAATATCAGTGAAAAATTTTTCAATGATAGGAAATAAGAATAGAAAAGATTATAAAATAAATTTGGGAAATTAATGATAATTGATATCTAAACATACAATATTTTAATCTTTATAAGTAGCAGTGTGGGGCACTTTATAGGTGGGGTCTGGAGAAGTTAATTGACTGGTCTGTGATCACACAACCGCCAAGATCAGAGGCAAAACCCACAATCAAGTATAGGACTTGGGGTAGAGAAGATAAAATCTTTAAATACAACCCATACAAACAAAATTAAAACTGAAGTATCCGTTTTGTTCATGTTAAACAGTTAAATACCTAGTGCTATCATTCAGAAAAAAATTTCTAGTTGGGAATGCAGTCAAGAATGCAAAGTACTCCCACGCTCTATTAATTATCATATTCTGTACCTCATTTAGTGTAGTTTCCACATTTTATGGTCTTTCTATTGCTAATGTCTCTAGATCACCAAAGATAAAAATTCCTTAGGATGAAAGGGCAGGAAATAGAATCAATCACGAATTTATAAGCAACTATCCCGTACCAGATACTGTCCTAGGTACTGATACCAAGAAAAAATGAAAATAGTCCCTACTATAAAAGACCTTGCAACTCGTTGAAGGACTACTTTCACATGCCACTTTGTTATTTTCTTGGTCATTTACAATTTATGTTAAATCATATGCTTAAAGAGAAATGGCCCAGTCTAGGAACAATGCTAAGAAACAGACATTTTTATTACCTTTGATCATTTAAGTACTTCTTTCACCATTTTGGGAAAGAGACAGGATAGGATGTGCGAACTCTGTGCTAGGATAATAATAAAAGGCAGCTCAGTTGCTCCCATCTCATCACAGACTCAGGAATTGAACAATTTCATATTGTGGTATAATTTAATTAGCTGATGCTTAAGAGGAGATAGCAGTGGCAGGAGAAAGCAAAACAGGGACATCAGTGAAGAGATTATTTATTTTGAGGTTGAGACTTGGACTAGAGGCCATAAAAAACTGAGTTCAAATCCTGCCTCATTGAGAAATCATCTAGGAGATTCATTCATTCATTCAAAATCTGCCAGTATTCTAGGCAACTTTCTTTTTTGTTTTTTTTTCAAAGATAATCCAGTTAAGTGACTTGCCTAAAGTCACTGCTAATAAGTGTCTGTGGCCCTTTAGGCAACTATTTTAATAAAATAAATTGCCTAGTTTCCAGTAGCCTCCCATGCCAATTAATCTAACAACTTATTAAGCACTTAGTCTGGTCACTACACTTATTCAAACTATAATGGGGGAAAAGGAGCTCATGCCTAGAAGCTATTAAATAGATTAATTTGGTAGAAAGTTTTTTTCAAAACAGTATACAAGCTATCTCTTTCTCTAAGTATATGAAGGATTTATTCTCTCAAAATTGTGGAAAATATTAATTCTTGTGCTTTATCACAGAGCTACTTGGGATGATGCCATGGTCATTTTTTAGAATGAAGAATAAGTAACAACAACAATAAAAAATTAACAATGTGGAACTTTCAGATATGTAGACCTGAACCATTTCCCTGTATGTAGTGGAGTGAATGAGCTCAAGAATGGTAGTCAGGAAGAAAAGTAGAAGTCCACATTATCATAGAATTTGGGCAATGCTGCCAATTGGCTGTGTGACCTTAGTCATTTAACTTCTCTGACTCAGTTTCCTCATTTGTAAATAGAAATCACAACTTACACGGATACAGGTAAACCGTTGAGGTTTATAAAGTGCTTTCCTGATAACAATCCTTTTAAGTCAGGAGTGGAATCATTATTATCACAATTTTGTAGTTAAGAAAAATAAGCCTGAGATTAAGAAACTTGCCCAGTGCTAGAATTTGCACTTGTGCCCACATCTCCTGATCCAAAAATCAGCTGCTACAGTGGTAGTCTTGAGGAATATTATGAAGAAACACGATGATTCAGTAGATGTAAAGGTGCTTTGAAAAAGAAGCAGACTGTCTAAGTCTTAACATTTTTTACATTCTACAGTTCCTCTGATAATCTCAAAATGTAGTAGAAGAATTGCTAGGTCAACAACAGAAGGATCATATATTTGAAACTGAAAGACCCTTTAAAAAGCCATGGATTAAGAGACCTGATTATTCTTACATATACAAAGAATAAGATTAAAAGAATTTGAATCTAGGTTCTCAGTCTTCAAAGATAAAAGTCCAAATCCTCTCAGTCCCCTTTCCTTTTTGCTGGCTGTTCCGCTAGCACAAGGACCTGAGAAATAGGATTAATCATGTCTAATTAAATGACATTCATGAATTCAGCATTGTAAATACTTTAAACAATCAGATTTATAATCCACACACCCAGATCCCGCAGATCATTAGGCAAACTAACTTGAGTGGTCATCTTGGAATAACCTTTGCCTTTTGGTTTATTATTAAGGAAAGGAAAAAATACACTCAAGTTTCTGAATTATCTTAGAAATAACTCCATTTAAAAAACTGATATCTTTTAATAATACATTTTCCATTAGATCCCACCATCTCCAGGATCCCTACAGCCAACTCTTTAAAAAGAATTTTTTCTGTATTACTTGTCATCTTGTTAAAAAAAAGAAGTTTTGAAAATATAAAAAAAAAAATCAGTTCAGAAAAAAACAACTAACCCACTGAAAAAGTCTGAAATTACATGTAGTATCAGGAAATAATTCTAATTAATATAATTAAATAATTCTAATGAGCTCCAGAGGACAATTCATCCAACTCTGTTATCTAGTTTATGTACTATTCAGGTATTTGCTTTCCTTCCCTCCTTCCCTTCATTGTTTGTATCCTTAACAAAAAAGGTAGAGTACTCTGCAACCTTAAATCATATATAAATGCCAAAGTTTTTACTACTACTACTACTACTACTACTACTACTACTACTACTACTACTGTTACTGCTACTAATATAACTACAACAACTAATATAACTACACCAGTTTTTACTACTACTTTATTTTATTACAACCACCACAACAATGACTATGTCTACAACTGCAACAACTACTGCTACTACAAGAACTACTATTACTACTTGAAATATTCTCTCTAAAATGTAATATTCTCTTTTGGGGGTTTTCTTGGGGTCTCTGGGAGCAGCCTTCGTTTCAGCTCAGTAACCACCACAAGTGCAGCCAGGGTTTAAAGTCCAAATCCTTTATTGTCTCCTTCACTTGGGGCTCAGCTAGCTTTCTTATAGTCCAGATCCTTTAATATCTCCTTTCTGGGGCTGGGCAGCTTTCTGGAGAGCCTTTCAGTCTGGCCTTGGTTCCGAGAGCTGCTAGTGCGTCTGTGTTTTTGGCCCTTAGAGCTTCTTGTTTATATGCCCCACACTGAGTACACACCAATCACTATATCACTAGAAAGCCATTATTTGTTGTAGGATTAAATCAATGGTAAACTAGATTTAACCATTGTCTCCTCAATTCCACTTAGTACCTCATTTCAAGTTCTGGCTCAAAACATCTTGTAAGATTAAATCAATCATACTGAACCATGATAAATTAGATAGCCATTGTCTCTATCAATTCTACTGACTTAGTACCTTGTAAGAATCCTTTGTTTCATGTTCAGAGTTCTGACCCATAAAAACAACTACTACTATGGATACTCCCAACCTAAAAATCTAACAAAAACCCATTACTTCAGTGATTATTCCTGTTTTCTCCTTTTATTTCCTAAAAGCATTTTTAGATTACATTTCAGACTTTTTACTTGGCTGGGCCCCAAACCAAGTCACAGAAAACCAATTCATAGAAAGTACCAAAAAAACAAAAATTAGAAAAGGTGATTTTCCACTCAGAGTGCCATCCCCTAGGGGTTAAACAAAGTCCAAGGTCTTAAGGATACAGTGTCAAGATGAAATGTCAAATACAAATCCAGAAATGGGCAAGTATACGATTTCAACAAGTCTTGAATTCTCCCAGTAAAAATTTAATTAATGATAGCAAAGACAGCCAGAAGCAGGAATATTTTACTCCTCCTGTCAGTTTAGGGTGGAAAAGGGAGCACTGATGACAGTCATGATTTTTTATAAACTCAATCTTTAAAAATGTTTTTATTCATGATCTTCGTTTTACATCATTTTATTCAAAAATACACGTCTTCCTCTCTTCTACTTAAAGATCTATCTTTCTTATAACAAACAAAAGCCAAAACAGGAAGGAAAAACCCAGTTCAATAAATCAGCCAAATCTAATGGTATATTTTAGGCTCCACACCCATAGACCAGGTCGGTATAATTATGCATAATTCAATTTTTCTTTCAATTTATAATGTCCTAGTCGTTATATCCATAATATAATACACAGCATATTATATATTTTATGTGTAATACATAACGTTATAATTATATGTAATATTAATCAATATTTATTATCTAGCCAATCAGTTATCGACCATGACATCCGGGAGGTGATGCCATAACATGCAAGTGCATGACGGGTGCAATCATCCGTCTCTCTCTCTCTCTCTCTCTTTCAGAGCCATCTAGTCCAGGATGAGTGGAGGTGGCAGGATGACTGGCACATCATGGCAGCACCTCCTGATGTCACGGTGTCTGCGAGAGGGCAGGACCGGAGATCCCAAACCCCTCGAGAAGCTCTTAGAGAAGGGCTTCCTCCAGGCCAGGTACTGGACTGGTTGGAGAAACAAAGCCTATATTCTTAAGGTGGTCATATTCTGGGCCAGGAAATTAGGTTTCCCGACAGGAATGTAATTAAGTCTCGGAGTGCGAGTTACCCTAGAGACTTTGAATACCCCAAGTACATCCTTCCAGCCCAAGCGTAATTCCCCCCCCCAAGCCCCCGAGGTAATTGGGGTTAAGTGACTTGCCTAGGTCACTCAGCTAGGAAATGTGAAGTGAGTGAGATCACATTTGAACTCAGTCCTCCTGACTTCAGGGCAGACACTCTTATCATACCCTGCGCTATCCAGCTGCCCCCCAGGCGCAATATTCAAACGCAAAGGTCTGATGAGCTCCAAACTAGTCGCGACTCGGTTCTGGGGTGGAAATCCCGGGCTACAGGCAAGCAGCGAAAGGTTCCCCTTCTCCCCAAGCAGAGGCGGACGATGGGCAATTGTGTGGCCACCTCCGAGGAAGGAGAGGTCGCGTCTCCAACGCCTCGGACCAATGGCGCTGCTGTACCTGCGGGACGCGTGATCCCCGTCTCCCCCAGCCCACGCCGCATCCCCTTCCCCGTCCCACCCACACGCCCTCCTCACCTGGCAGGCAAGGCTGTCCGGCAGGCGGCGGCACCAGCACCCGCTCCCCCATGGTCCCGGGACGGGGCTCCGCGGCTGACCCACGCTCCTCACCGAGCCGCCCCTCTCCCCCGCCCCATGGCAAGACAACTAAGCCCGCACCCCCCAACCCAGTCCGGGACTTGCCACTCCACCGGCCCACACCTGCGGGTCCCTTCAGCCAATGGGAAGGGCTGGGCGAGGTCTCAGGCTGGCCACACCCCTTCCTACGCTGGGAGCTGGGGGAGAGAGCTCGGGGTCCTGGCTCTTAGAACCCGGGAACGCCCGGGGGTGGGGTTGGCAGGGGCTAAGGATCCTCAGGTCAGTGGCTTAAAGCTTCGGGGAGAGGGCTGTGGCCTCCTGCCTCAACCACTTTCCTGTAGCCAAACGGGAGGGGCGATCGTGGGGGAAGCCCCGGGAAGCTGCGGAGCGTTCGCACTCCTTTTCCTCCGCCGGGAGCCCAGAGGGCTGGGCTGTGGGAAGGTAGCTTGTTTCTGGTGTTTGGTTTTTAAACCTTTCACATTGGCCATTATTTATTGGCTTTGCTATTTGGGGCCCCGACACTCCTTTACTCTGAAGATGAGCGCGCTGCTGGTGGTTTTAGACCGAATCCCCATTCGTTTGGTTTTGGGTTTACCCGCAACCCAAGGGTTGGCAAACGATTTAATTATTGTCTGTTGTAATCTCTTAGTATCTACACTTGGAAGTGACCGTACAAAGCACTGAGTTAAATGAGCTTAGTTTGCAATCATCTTTTTTTTTTTTTTTGCTCTGCAAATATTATCAATTTTAAAAGGGGAAAATACCAGTTTTTATATTAGAATTCCCTAGTACTTACTTCCTCCCTTCTTCCCTCCCCCTTTTTTTCCCTCTCTCCCTCTCTCCTTTTTCCCCTCCTCTTCCTCCCCCTTTTATCTTCCTTCCTTCCTTCCTTCCTTCCTTCCTTCCTTCTTCCTTCCTTCCTTCCTTCCTTCCTCCTTCCTTCCTTCTTCCTTCCTTCCTTCCTTCCTTCCTTCCTCCCTCCCTCCCTCCCTCCTTCCTCCCTCTCTCCCTTCCTTTCTCCCAGTTCCCTTTCTTTCTTCCTCCCTCCCTCCCTCTCTTCCTTCCTAACATTATTTAACAAATGAAAACTCGATAGATTAGATGAGCTGGCCAACACATGAGTAAGGGAGCAGTCTGACATTTGAACCCACATCCAAGTTTAGTGCTTTTTCCACGATCCCCCTGCTTTTTATGACTTAAAATTCTT
Organism: Antechinus flavipes; assembly: GCF_016432865.1. Classification (NCBI taxonomy): domain Eukaryota; kingdom Metazoa; phylum Chordata; class Mammalia; order Dasyuromorphia; family Dasyuridae; genus Antechinus; species Antechinus flavipes. The sequence continues at coordinate 36,007,482 of NC_067403.1, read as the reverse complement.
CAAACTAAGCAATTCTTCATTGAAAATGGTTTACCATTGTCTAAAGTTGAAAACATCCTAAATTCATAAGAGACCACAATACATGTGAAATGGATAGTTGATAAAATAACGACTTTACCAGGTACGGTATTTTTCATTAATTGCATTTTTTTAAATAAGAGAACTAGAATGGTTATGAAGGATCTGGGTTTGGCACTTAAGAATAAAATTAAATGAACTCATCTTGCAACTCTTTTTATTTTGCATAGGGAGTGCTATTAAATTTATTAGGTAATAGTTTCATTAATCTTGCTTTTCTTGTTCTCAGGCTAATAGGAGAAAAGTTAAAAGCAATGTCAAATTAAATCTCTAAAACACATATTTGTCTTGTATATAGGTTTATAGTCAATTTTTCACAAGTCAAGGAGATAAGCAAGGTGGAAAAAATATGGAGAGTAAACTGGGAAATAGTTTGAAAAATGTTTTGTGCCAGTAGTTAAAATCAGTTTTTAAGACTGAGCTATTTATTTTTTAGTCTTTGTTCTTATTTTGGACTTTTTTGAAATAAAACAGTAAATATTTGGGAATATAGAAGTATGATTTTATCACTAACTCTTAATGCAAAAAACACTTCCTCCTTTGTAAGAAAATGAGTAAATGAATTATTAAGGGACTCTTTGACCCACTCCTGAAAAAATTCTCCAAGAAAGTCGGTGACAGAAAGAAAAGTTCTATTTGTGCCAAAATTGTCACAGATCACTATTTGTGGTAGAAAAAATGAAAACAAGCTGTGTCCCTCTCTATGTTGGCTGGCTGAATAAATTGCGATACATGAATGTAACAGAATACTATAGGGCTGTAAGAAATGACAAGTATGAAGAATTTTGGGTAACATGGGACAGCATATGAATTATGCAGAAAGAAGCAAGGCCAAGAGAAAAAAATGCATCATGGCTATAATAATATAAATGAAAACATTAAAATGCAGCTTGACTCATATTAATTTCAATGAAAAATCAGGGTTGAAGAGAACAAAGGATGAAATATTCCTCCTCTTACTTGAGAAATGAGGCTGTTGAATGTTGTTTAAATGGGTGATGTCAAGCTTAGATGGAAAGGAAGTGTCCATTAAACATTACAAAAGATCCTTTTGGGCTCCATATCGACTTAGATTAAGTATTTACTATATTATATATTATCTTTGCTTTATTGCAATTTTGTTAACTATTTCCTAAGTACATTTAAAACTGGTTTCTGCAACATTTGGCCTCTAGAAATGTTGTTGACCACTTGAGGTCTGAAGGCATTGTGTTTGGCATTTCTGATTTACATTATTGCATATGGTTGCTTTGCCTAGAGATTTGTATTGTAAGGGATATATTGGGAAATGACTATGATATTTAAAAAAAAAAATCACTATTTAAAGAGTAAAAAACCAAAATGCATATGTGTACTGTGTGCATGTATGTAAAACTACACATAGGTGGACACAATATAATACATGAATACACACACATAAAACACTGTACATATATGGACACTACACAATACATGCATTCATGTGTATATATGTACGTATATACATATACAACGTGTATTTATTGTATCACCTGTGTGTATATTGTATATGTATATTTGTATATATGCATGTGTACACACGTATATGTGTATTATGTCTATATGCAATGTTATGTGTATGTATGTGATCTATATGTGTGTATATGTTTGTGCAAACACATGTACATGCACATACTTTACAGTCAACCTCGGAGTCATGTCCCAGGATCTTCCCCCATGCAAAGACTTAGATTAACAGAATCCTGAATGCAACATAAGGCTTTATTTCAATCTGGAGATCTAAAAGTGAATTCATTGTCTTATGATTGCAGTCTGATTTGGGAACTAAAGAGAATCTGTCTCATTTTTTCCAATCATGCTTAGAATTTCTAGAATTTAATATAGTAACATGTTTTGTGTGATTGAACGTGTATAACCCATGTCAAATCGCTTGCTGTCTCAGGGAGGAGGGAAATAGAGAGAAAATTTGGAACTCTCCTCCCCCAATTTAAAATAAATGTTAAAAATTGTCTTTATGTGTAAATTTCTATAGTCTGATGCTAGTTTACCAATAGAAATAGCTTTTTAAACTGCTTATCTTAAGAAAAAAAGTCACAAACCAAAGATGAAATTGTACTTTCAAAATATAAACAATGATATTAAATAAGGACAATATGATGTATTCAGATTCTGTACTCCATCCCTCCCCCACATCCATTTAATTTTCTAATTAAGTAAAAAGCAAGTTGCTTTTTGTTGCATCTATCATGGATTTACATTAAGAGAATCTTGGAAGGCGCATCCCATTACCTGCTGTCTGAGTATACTTTTCATTTTTACAAGCATCTTAACAGCCTTGTAGCCTCTGCTTCCTGTGGGCTGAATCCTAAAATTAAAAAACAAAAACAACAACACATTAAAGAAAAAGAAAAGGAAGAGGTTGGTATTGACTGTTTTAGCCAAAGGTCTCAGAGATTTAGAAAAAGGAATTTCAAACATTTAATGATTTGGGGCTCAAAGAACCTTACTCCCTCAACTAAATATAGTCATTAAGTTGCAGGTACAATATAGTCAATGTCATGCTAATAAGAATTTATAAGTAGTTTTAATAGGATTGTGGAAGATTACAGGATGCTGATAAAGCAAGACATAGACACAGATTAAAACTGCCCTACTAAACAGGTAATCCAGTATTGCTATTTTTTTTTTCTGTCAGTCAAGGTTACTTCTCTGTATATACCACTGGGGAAAGAAAACCACATATTATTGGGTCAAATGAAACTTATATGGAAAATTTAAGAATCTAATTAATGTTCCTTCAAAGGAAAATGTTATTGTGTACATTTTCTATGAAAACATAAACTTAAGTTTTCTAAAAAGAATATAGTATAACAATTTATCTACCAATAATTTGAGTTAGCATTCTATAAGCAAGTGTCAATTTATCATTTAACAGTTACCTAGTATTTTGCAGACATGTAGTTTTTTTCAGATTTACATTCTGAGAACACGAAAGAATTATTTTACTTGGCCATGTGCCTTCAACTATCCTGACATGAATTATGTTTGAAAATATAAGTGTATTGACTATGTATATGTGTGTATATAACAATCAAATGCAGACAATGAAGATTCAAAAAAGAAAGTCTTTCAAAATGGCTTTTCAGCATCTTTCTACTTCTGAAGGGATGAGTGATCCACAAGGGTCAAAGATTGCTAAGAATCATGCAGTTTTTAGACCATCGATAAACTTAATTTGATGTACCATTCTAATAGTAGTACTCAAAATATGTCATATATTATATCATGAACACTTCCTTTAAAAAAGAATTTGTGGCTACCAGAGAAGGTGAGCATTAAAAAAATGTCACAAAGAATGAAACTGGCTACAGATAGTCAAAGATTTATTGATGTGGAAATTACCCCTTAATGTAGTCAGATCATTGGCTTTTCAGAGATAAGTTTACAAATTATAATAAATGGAGAGAAATAATAGTAAAGAGGAAAAAAAAAGATGTGAAATTAAAAATGGGGAATGGACCAAAAAAAAATTTACTGATGCCGATTTTAAATTCAAACAGAATTTAAATGCAAACTAATTTCCTTGACAAGAGAGCAAAAGATCCTAGAAAATGCTTTCATTAGCAAGTATTTAACTTGTCCAAAAGGAGAAAGATGGCTACGAAAGGCTTCATTAGATTACAATATAAATTTACCAGTAAAATTTTAAGCAGGATGGTACAGTTATGACCGTATCATCTCATAAAATGGAATAGTTAAGTGTAAAATAAGTTTAAATAAAACTTGAAAAGATATTCAATCAAAGTTATACCTACAGCTTTTGGGGATGAAAATAAAAAGAGGATTATGAATAGAAGAAAAAAATGGGAAAAGATTTGCAAAAAACATTTCAATGAACTTTTTCCCTTAAGGGTACTGAAACCATTCCTTATGGAACCTAACATCACAATCCTGAGGTACTTACAGAAGAGGTAGAAATAGCTCTAATGAGAATAATAAGGAGAATAATGGGGAAAACGCAATTGGATTAAGTGTATATAAAAGCATTGATATTGGAAGCAAGTACAATTTTCAGGGCATCAAGGGACAGATAAACAAGATATCCAAAGGAGAGGAAGATTTTTTTTTAAAGTATGGAAAACTTTGAGGATTCCATTGTGCTTATTGTTTGTTGATTATTAAAAAGCATTTACTCAGGAAAACAAAATATCTCTATGAAGGAAGAAATGTTAAGTGGATGATCAGTGTACTCCACTGGTAGCCTGAAATTGTCAGGAAAAATAACAACAACAAAAAAAAATCATGAAAAAAACATTTTCAGCATGTTGGGCAGGCCTTCCAGTGATACACTTTCAGAAGGACGTGGATGACACTCCCATAAGGATGGGCAGGTATGATTCTGTCATCAGCATCATCACAGAGAATCAGCAACTACAACAAAAAAGCTTGAAAGCAATATTTTGTTTTCCTGAGTTAAGTGCTTTTTAATAATCAAAAAACAATAAGCCATACTTAAAAAAAAAATCTTCCCCTCCTTTAGACAGTTTGTACATCTGTCCCTCGGTGTCCTGATAATTGCACTGCTTCCAATATCAATGTCTTATAAAGACTATCACAGATCCATCCAAATATATAAACCAGCCCAAATTGCTCAGCAGATACCTGATCTATGAAAAAAAAAGCTAAACTGATATTTAAAGCTGGAACCTTAAACAGACTGGGGGAAAAAAAAAAACTTCAGTCAAGATAAAGACGATGAATTAAGAAACAAGGACATCAGGATTTATATCTTAAACATCAATCATTAATTTACTTTTAATTACAGTTTTAAACAGGGGCAAAATCCAAAGAAACAAGGGAGAGAGTTCAGTAATGGAGGAATATACGAGTCAGCCAAGTGTACCATTCTGAACATAGAGAGAATTTGACGTATATGTGACTCATTGTAACAGAATAGTTGTATAATCCACAGGTTGAGTCAATTTGCCAACTATGAGATGAACAACAATTAGAGTTGGAACTCATCATTGAAAAGACTGAGCAACATCTGTTTATTTTATGAGCTGCTTTAAAAAAAAAAAAAGGATTAGGTGAATCTAAACATGTTTGTAGAAAAAAATGTGAAAGATCCAGTGGGGAAGAAATGAATGATGGATTATAAAGGAAGGATGACAATGGGAGCCAGTGCTTAGAAAAAGTAGGAGGGCATAGCATCAAGGGTAAAGTAGAGAAATCAGTTTGGGTGAAAGGTAGGGATACAGGTAAGTCCTGATTAATGCAAACAATGAATTCCCTGAAGTGCTTACAGGAGTGTGTTTGAATTCTCACTGCTCAAAGTTATAATTATGTAGAATATGGTCATTGGTTCCACCTAATGGAAACATGTAATGTGAATTTGAATAATGCAACCATTTTAGAGAACTCATTATTTTCGCTTTTTCCCCAATCTGGATCTATCTGGATCTAGCTATATTTTTCTTTATGTAACTAGAAGGAAAATGAACAGAGTTAGTGATGATGCTAAGAAATTATGTAAATAGAGGGAGCTGAAAAGTATTAATGTCAAATGTCTTCACTCTCAGCAAAATGGGAAGCTAGTTTATCTTCTGTAAATATGTGTGCATACATGTGTGAGCATGTGTGTAAAGCTCTTTAAGACAGTTGCTAAGGAAAATACCATGGATGTTGAATGATAAAGATATTGAGTTGGATTGTAATATGGTTGCACGGTCCTAGCTGGGAAGAATAGCCAAGCTTTTGCCAAATATATTCTAGGCCAGATAATATCTCTACATTCCAAAGTTATTATCTGTTTATTTTGTAAATATATATGTATGCATATTTATATAAGTGTATGTATGTTTATATATGTGTATGTGTGTTTATATGTGTGTTTAGATCATGTATGTATGTTTATATGTGTGTATTTATGTATGTGTATGTTTATATGTGTGTATGTATATATATGTATATACCTATACCTATATCTATATCTTTCTATATATATTCAACTTGTTTCCCCTGACAGAATATATATTTCTTGGATGGTGGAATCTGCAGTTCTTATCACAGTCCCTGGCACAAATCAGGCAATTAATAAATTCTTGTTGACTTAGTGGAATTGTGTATTATAAGTTTATTTGGGATGAAATCAGCCTGATGATCCTGTCGAAGGATCCTGTAGCGTTTGGTGGGGAATACTCAGGGCCAGTGATTGTGTCACATCAGGAATGGTCAAAGGTTAGGGATGTTAAGGAATTCTGGGGTGATAGTGAAAAATAATGACTTGGCTGGCTTTGTAGATAAGTGAAATCAAAGTGAGGGAGATGCAATTGGAGAATATATGGAGAAGTTAAGAAACTAGAGGTCAAGAAACTGGATGAGGAAGCATGAAGCTATAAAAAGAGGTGGAAGGATGGTAAATTACAAAGATCATTTTAAAGTTCTCTATTTTGGAGGTGGCAGAAATTGGAGGTGCAACATGTTAAAATGAAGCTGAAGTTGGTTAAAGAAGAAGGTAATTGTAATTATAACTGAGAAGGAGGAGGAATTATGTGGTCACTGCTAAAGTAAAAAAAAAAAAAATCAGGAAGATGGCAAGAAAAATACTGTCATCCGAAGTAGAACTGAATTGTATTTTTTCTTTCTATTTTTCCATTTTTATTTTTTTTAAATAGAGATAAGATAGTCAACAAGTAGCAACATAGTGGATCTTTCTACATCTTTCACTCAATTATGTGATGGCTTAAAAAAAAAAAACTGCTGTGGAATTTCATTTATAAAAACCTTTCCCTTTCTTTTAAATATTCTAGTAATAGCAAAAAATTCATGTTGTATGACACTAAAGAAGGTAAAGGATGGTCAAGTAGAAAAGGAATGTGTGGATAAAATTATACACATTTCAGGAAATAGTTAATAATCAGTAAAAAAAAAAAAGAAGCTATAGACATGTGTACATTTACAATCTTTTGTTGTTGTGTTTGCTTTAGTTTGGCTATTTGTGTTCTTATTCTTGCTTATAAATCTAAATAAATAAAATCTATTATTTGTCAATGATAGTTAAAATTTGTATTAAAAAAAACCTTTATGTTTAAAAAAAAAAAAAAAAAGAAAAGAAAAATACTGTCATCCCAGAGCTAAAGAACCTAATAAAGTTGGAGAATGATTTGGAAATCATTTCTCATCTGTAAAGTTAGAGGATTGGTCTATATCAATAGTTCTTAACCTTTTTGATGTCACAGAAACCTCTCTCAGGAAAAATAAAAGTTGTTCAATGAAGAAAAGAAAGCATATATGATTGTGAAGAAAAACAATTCTTTGAAAAAGTTATAATTTTTTAAAATTGACAGATCCCATGATAAGAACCCCTAATAGATAGCCTTTAACTATCTCATGATTTACACCTTTGATCCCATACAAAAAGACTGGATAAAATCAAATTCTTGTGGGGAAATCACTGAAATCTTAAAATTCTGTAAAAATCTAAGTTATTATTATTATTATTATTATTATTATAATGAGAAAAATCAGATTTGCTAGAAGTATGGCCAGATTTCAGATGGAAAAATTAATCAACCACTTAACAAGCAGCTAGATGATATAGTAGATAGAGTTTGGGGTCTTCAGTTCAAATCTAGGCTAAAACATTTACTAATTGACCAGCAAGTTATATGACTAAGTCACCTAACTGCTGCCTATCTCACTTGTCTTTACCTCTCAAGTTTGTTGGGGGAATCAAATTAGACAGTACACACATAGCACTTTATAAACCTTAAGCACTTTAACAATTACTTTTATTAAACATCTACTATGTGCAAAGGCACATAGTGAAAACATTTTGGTATACTAGACAAGAATCAATGGTACTTCTTTTCAAGAATATTAAAAATTCAGAAGGTAGACACATTTAACTTTCTTGAAAGCTTTAGAATACAGCTAAATGCTAAATAGTATGGCTTCACATTTATATAGCATTTTAGTTGTTAAAATTGTTGTATCCCATTTGATCCCCCAAACAACTCTATGGTATAAGGAGGGCAGTTATTTATTATCCCTGTTCTATAGGTGGGCTAACTGAAGTTTAGAAAGATTTATTCATTTGCTGAAGATCATGTAGCCAATTAAGTGACTGAGAAAGTCAAAAGAACTCACTTCTAATTCTGCTAGTGTACATCGTGTCAAATGATACAATAATTTCTTAAAGCAAAACTTAAATACCTGCAGATTCTGTCTCAGGAATCCATAATGAAAAGCTGCCCTAAATGGAGCAATATACCACTGTCATTAGCATCTAGTGACTTGGAGAGAAGATACACAATATAACACACACCCCCCACCCCAAACCAGAAAGAATAAAAAAAAAAGAATATGTATCAAAGCATTGTGTTGACAGACCTGGCCTTTATGGTTTTTCCCATTTGAAAGAATAAGCATTCATGAGATCTGTTGACAATTCAGTCCATTCTTCCATGGAAAGATACCATGTCAATTGCTTCTCACATGGCAAATCCCATGGCATGTGTCTGAAAAGATGAAATGACTCACCTTATAATTTATTTCTTTATTTAAGGCTCATTGAAGAAGGATTCTCATAATTTAAAAATACCAGGTAGGGAATGATATTTTTGGAACTGCTTTTTAATGAGATACAAGCTCATAACACTTAAAAAATCAATCATTAAGCCATCTTTTTTTTTCTCTAAAAGTGGTAGTCAAAATCTTTTCCTTATTATATGCCTTTGTCTCAAGAAAGAGCTTTATAGGGACATTTTTTTTGAGGGGAAAAAGTGTTTCTGTCTATGATTTAATTATGTTTTTTGTAGTCTCAGGATCTAGAAGCATTCCTAGCACATAGTAAATAAGTGCTGAAATGGTTATTCAATTGAATTCATGTAGAAACTTCCTTCATCAGTATAAAAGGGTAATTTTTCTGTGTCTTATGATTATAGACTTTCCTAAGTTACCAAGAAGTTGGGCATCTTTCCCTAGATTGGGCATAAGTCTATGTCAGAGGCAATAACTGGAACCAAATCTTCCTATTGTAAGGGTGACCCTCTAGCCACCATTTTTTTTTTTTTTTTTTTTTTTTTTTGCTAAGGCAAGTAGGGTTAAGTGACTTGCCCAGAATCACACAGGCAGAAAGTATTAAGTATCTGAGGTCATATTTGAACTCAGATCCTCCTGACTTGCCACCATTTTTAGACAGGGAAAAAAAGGGCTTAATGATTCCTCTTTTAAGTATTATGAGCTTACATTCAATGAAAAAGCAGTTCCAAAAAAACTGTTCCATAACTAGGGCTTTTAAATTATGAGAAACCTTCTTCAATGAGCTTTAAATCAAGAAATAAATTATAAAGTCCATCATATCATCTTTTCAGATACATGCTATGGCATTTGCTATTTGAGAAGCAATTGACATAATATCGTTCCATAAAGATATAGAAAATAATGGAAGAATGGACTGAGTTGTCAACAGATTGCCTATCAGGTATATAAGATATTTCTTAGTAATTTAACCAATAAACACTTATTGAGCACCTACTATGTGACAGGAAACCCACAAAGATTGCTGGTGTCTTCTGTGCTCCTGCCTACTTGCTATACTGTGAAAATAGGCCTTATAACTCTGTTTCTCAAACTCAATTTGTTTCTACACCCGTTGACACCCATTTTTCAGTCGCTGACTCACATCTGGCTCTTCATAATTCCATATGGAGTTTTCTTGGCAAAGATACTGGAGTGGTTTGTTATTTCCTTCTCTAACGCGTTAAGGCAGACGTGGGTAAACTGACTTGCCTCGTGTCACACAGCTAAGTAGATTTCCAAAGTTGGATTTGAATTCCTGATTCTGGGCCCAGTGCTCTATCCACTAATGGGATTGCTGTCTTTCTACAAACATAGCCTCATGTTAAAAATAAATCCCAAACAATCTCATGTGTATGATTCTTTTTGCTATTGAAAATTCCTTAAAAACTCTAGAAAATGAGTCAACAGAGTTCTTAGGGATTTCAGTGCATTGTTAATGCTTCTGGGGGTGTTGCCAGATTTTTAATCTTATCTGGCCATTTCACCTATGTTATCTTTATGGGCAGTACATGTGACTCTTCATATTTATATTACTAAGACAGGAGTACAAAGTTCACATCTCATAATAAAAAGAAGAGGGAACAATCATGAGATCTCTGGACAATTCAATCCATTCTTAGATGAAAAGGAAGTATGTCAATTGTTTCTCAAATAGCAAATTCCATGGCATGTGTCTGAAAAGATGACATTATATATCTTATAATTTATTTTGTGATTCAAGGCTCCTTGAAGAAGAATTCTCATAATTTAAAAATACTAGTGAAGGGACAGTTTTTTTCTGAAACTGCGTTTTAAGCAAATGAAAATTCATACCACTTAAAGTTTACTTAACATTACTTAAATAAGTACTTAAATACTTACAGTAATATTAATGATACAGGGCTTGCTATGTACTAGATACTGTGCTAAGTTCTTATTTTCTCATTTGGTTCTCACAATAACCCTGTGAAGTAGGTGCTATTATCATCCTCATCTTATAGATAAGGAAACTGAAGCAAAATTAAGTGAGTTATCCAGATAAGTATCCAAGGCTCGATTTGAATTCACATCTTCCCGATTCCAGACCCAGCACTCTCTCCCCTGCACTAATAATACTTGTCTGACTTTGGGTCAGTTCTCACCTCTGGATTTTAGTTTCCTCAATGTAAAATATAGAGATTGAAGTAGGTGATTTCTAAGGTCCTTTCTAGGTCTTCAATTGGAGACCATGATACCATATTAGTTAAATATGCATTTATTTGCTATTTGCTACTAATTGTAATTCCTTAGTCCTTCCTCAATGATCGAAAAGTAGCAATGCATTTTACCAACTGAAAATTGCTTTTTTAAGGGTAAGATCACAAAAAACATTATTTTCAAGAGATGGCTTGCTTGAGTTTAAGTTCTAGGGAATGCTTTTCAGAAGGACCCCCAAGAATCATAAATCCTGAATATATCTTACTTCTATGGTTCCTAAACCCTAAAGAGATTGCTTTGGAGATTACACTTAAATTTAATTTAATGAGCAACTACTACATACTAAGTACTATTGCTAGAAATCCAAACTTATTTTATAAAGTTATGTCAATATAATGTATTTCTGAATTGAATGTAAATGATTATCACTAGCGGAAGCTTATCATGTGCATTACGTATGTTCTTGAAGCATCGGTTTAAGGAAATGAATGAGATAAGATTGCTCTGGGTATTCTTGATTCTAATATTTTAAAAGACGTGTTTTTCTAAATAAAGGTCCTGTTCTCTGGGTAACTCTCATACATATGCATTGTGTGTTCCTAAGTACCAGCTCAGGTGAAGGAAGGATAAGGGTGATTTGGTGGCTAGTTATTTTCATCCATTTCTAAATCCTCAAATGCTGGCTCATGAAAATCCTTCCCGGCGAATACACGGAACCAGTCCTTATCTTGGGAATTCTACAAGGACTTTTTTTTTTTTTTGGGTGGATGCTTGGTGGAGGGGGAGGGCAAGTGGGAAATGTGAATTTCTTCTTAAAGAACTAGGTGCCTGAAACTTTTGACTATGTCTGGATTTCCAGAATATGTCTGTTTGTTTGACGTGGATATGCTGCTGACTTAAAAGATTCTGAGAATAATCGGGGAAGAACACAATTATAGAAGCAACAACCAAAGGTAGGATACATAGCGGTAGAACACAGAAATGAATATGAGTACACTGGGTTCTTCTGATATACACAGATGTGTTGAGACATTCTTTTGCTCATTTAAATTTATTTTCCACCCCGCGGCGTCCCCCCCTCCCCCCCAGTATATTTTCCTTAAATAACAGGCTGTCAGTGCTCTATCTTTATTGACTTCACCAAATATTTATTCCATTTGCTGAGTGTAGTCATTAGATTTGGCACATATAGGGAGGGAATATTCTGCCAACAACAGTTTTGGAGTATTGACCGTCATTGTGGAAAAATCCCAATTCAGGGCTAGAAGAATCTCATTTCTAGAGTTTGCAAGGTGCTCTATCTAGGAGGTTATTATTCAATATTTTGAAGCATGATGAGAGTCTGACAGAGAATCATAGCATCATCGATTTAGAGCTAGAAGTAACCAAAGAGATCATCTAGTCCAGGGCTTCTCAAACTTTTCTTACTCGCTACTCCTTTTTGCCCAAGAAATTTTTACATGACTCCAGGTATAAAAGTATATAAAATAGGTGTACAAATTAAATATCTACTGATAATAAACCATAACCTCATGACCCCCACATTCGGTTACACAGTCCTATATGGGGTCATGATCCACAGTTTAAGAAGCTTTGACATATTCCAACCCCTTCATTTTACAAATGGAGAAACTGAGGCCACAGACTAGTTAAGTGATGAGCCTAGGTCACACGGGTAGTGAGTGACATAGCTAAGATTTGAACCTAGGGCCTCATAAATGTGGCTTTCATATGGAAGGTTTTCTTTCTCTTCTTCTTCTTTTCCTTCTTCCTCCTCCTCTTCTTTCTCTTCCTCTTTCTTCTCTTTTAATATTTATTATTATCTTTTGCTTCTTGATCTCAGTTATTTTTAAATATTTCATTTCCCTTCCTTAGAGAGCTATCCCTCAAAACAAAGAATAGAGAGAAAGACAGTTCAATAAACCTAAAAAACTTATCAAGTGAATCTGACAGCATATGTAATTTTCCATATCCATAATTATAACAGGCTCCTTGTTAGAGTGTAAATTTCTTGAGAACAGAGATAGACTTTTACCTTTCTTTGTATCCTTAATACTTATCACAATGCCTGGCAGATAGTAGGCAATTGATTAATGCTAAATGACTGACTGATTGTAGACCCGGTGTACAAAGAATGTAGAAATGATAATGTTGTTTATTTTAGCACAGGGAAATACTGTACACCTAAGCAATTTGGCAAAGAAGGGAGGGGGATGCATTTTTTCTTCTTATTGGATATTGATTATTATAATTGTATAATATTCATTTTTTTGTTGTTCTTTGCATTTGCATTTTTATAGTCATTGTATTTATTGTTTTTCTGTTCTGCTGATTTTATTTTGTATTTTATTTTGTATCATATGTCTTCCCATACACCAGTGTATTGCTCATATTCATGATTTATTATAGTAGGTAGTAATATTCCTTTATATTCATGTGCCACAATTTGTTTAGTGATTCCTCAATTGATATGCATCTTCATGATTTCCAGTTCTTTGCTGCTGTCAAGATACTGTTGTAAACTTTTGGTTGTTTCTATATACAACCTTCCATCTTTGAGATCATTGGGTTTTATGTCCATAAGTGGAATCTCTGCTTCAAAGAGCATAGACAATTTAGTCAGTTTTGTTTTGTCTTGTTTTAGCCCAGTTCCTAATTACTTTCTAGAATAATGAGACTAATTCACAGCTCAACCAAATGTTATGGATGATACCTCCCAACACCAACAATTCCTATCTTTTGTCATCTTTGTCAATTTGCTGGGTATGAGGTGAAATCTCAGAAATTTACATTTCTCTAATTTCTAGTGGTCTGGAGCAGTCTTTCATATGATGGCTTATGGTTTGCTCTTCATTTGTTAACTCTTTGTTCATATCTTTTGATCACCCATCCATTGGGGATCGGCTTATGGTCTTACATACTTATGTTACTTTACTGTGTTCTGGCACATCAGGTCCTTCTTAAAAGTATTTGATGCCCAGATTTTCCCTAAACTTACAGCTTCTTTTCTTGTCTTAATTGCGTTGATTTTGTGTACACAAAACTTTACCATTTTCTCTGGTTGAAGTTAGCTCTTTTATATTTTTATATTTATTATTGTAACTTATTATAAACATTAGAAATATTATTGTAAATTATAAGATATTTTAAACATTGTACTGTTTATTATATTTATATTTTTGTTTTATATTGTTTATGTATAGTTAAAAATTCTCTTCCTGTACTTTGACATGACATATTTGAGAAAGGTCTAAGCCCTTTTTCATAAGGTGACAAGTCATCCAACAAGTCAGGTTCCTGGTATTCCATTTGACACATTTTCATAGTGTTGCAATATGTCTTTTCTCATCTGTCATTAGAGTTGCAATTTGCCTGTGGACATTTCTGGAGAAATATTGCCCAATCCCATTTTGCTGAAAATACTAGCCTATTGAATGGTTATAGTTTTGGAATAGGGAGTATAAAAGGGGAGAAAAAACTTAATTAACCTTGTGGTTGAATGAAAAATGTATTGGGGGCAGCTAAGTGGTGAAGTGCATACAGCACCAGACCTGAAGTCAGGAGGACCTGAGTTCAAATCTGACCTCAGACATTTAACACTTCCTAGCTGTGTGACTGGGCAATTGTCCACTTAACCCCCATTGCCTCAAAAAAAAAAAAAAGAAAGAAAAACATATTGGATATGAAAGTCAGAGGTCTAAGGTTTGAATCTTAGTTCTTCTCTTTACTATCTGTGTCACCTTGGATAATTTTTAAAATAAAACATTCCCTTTAAACAGGGGCCAGACTCTCCCCTCTGTACACACTAGACTCTGGGGAGAATGGGCTCAAATTTTAAGTACCATATTAGGGAAGCATATTAGTAAATGTCAGTAGAGAAGAAACTCCCAAACCTGAAATAGTTTTTGAAAGAATTTAATTAGGTCAGTTGTCAAAGGAGAAGGCTCCCTCCTTAGTTCTTGAGGTTACCTTATGTAGACTATATATATATATATATATATATATATATATATATATATATATATATATTATATATATATATATTTGTTTGTTTTTTTTTTAATTTTTATTTAATAATTACTTTATATTGACAGAATCCATGCCAGGGTAATTTTTTTTTTTTTACAACATTATCCCTTGCACTCGTTTCTGTTCCGATTTTTTTCCCCTCCCTCCCTCCACCCCCTCCCTAGATGGCAAGCAGTCCTTTATATGTTGGATATGTTGCAGTATATCCTAGATACAATATATTAGACTATATATTTTGATCAGGTAAAAGAGGCCATTCTCTGCCTCCTTTATTTCTTAACTATCCTTAATCACTGATGGGGCATTGTCACCTTCAAAATGAAACTTGTTAAAGACCTTAGCTTAAAAAGGCGAAGGTGGAGCTCCCTCTGCAAACAGGGCTATCTCCAGTCATCCTGATCTATATCTGGCCACTGGACTCAGATGTCTCTGGAAGAGAAAGTGAGACTGGTGACTTTGCATGGCTTTCCATCACTCAAATCCAATTCACTTGCATGTCAAATCATCACTTCCCTGATATTATGGTTGTCTTTAAGAATGAAAGAGAAGCAACAATATCTTGGACAGTAAAAAACAAACACAAATAAAAACTTCTCTGTGCCTCCATTGGTAAAATCTGTAGAATGGGAAAAATTAAGGGATTTTAAAATTTTTCTTATACTTCTAAATCCTATGATTCTTATAGTTTCTCACTTTCATTAAGTAACTCTAAAGAATTAGATGGAGTCTTAAAATGAAATGCATGCTTCAGACCATTTCAACACTTGGGAAACTGTCTAATCATACTTTGCATTTATAAAACACTTTCCAGTTTTCAAAGCACTTTCACATCAGTATAATCATTTAATTCTCACTGAAGCGAGAAGAAATGATTATATCCATTTTACAGATGACATAAAGGTTCAGAGAGATTAAATGACTTATACTTGGTTACTCAGAAACGGCAGCAATAGAATAAGATTCAGATCTTCTAATTCACATGCTCTTCTATTATAGTGCTCTCTATAGCAGTTGCCTTTCTGCGACATAGAAAATGTTGTCTTGACTAGAAAAGCAGATTCATCATGGAGTTTCTACAACTTTCCTCAATGAGTATTGTTAAACCTTGAGAAAGAACTCTAGTTCTGTGATTATATGTTTAGATTATTCAATGCTAGAAAATAATTATATTTAAACTAGAGTACTGGTAAGAATTGCTTATAAATAATCTGGGTAATTAATTTTGCAGCTGTATACAGCATGCTTTTTGTAATCCACAGTAATGCTTTCCTACATGCCCTTAGAATTAACAGCTGTGGGAATGGGGGCATGGCAGATGGAAGGAGGAGGGTGGTCTGACCAACCAAAGTATCACAAATGCATTCTAGATGATATCTGAATTGCCTTATCATTACACATGCAGCCCTTATCCAGATACTGGCACACCTCTAGGAGAGATATCTAAGTTCACCTTTGTACGCACAAAACCTAGAGAGTGGGAAATACAGATACAACTCCCTGCTCTCCCCTGACTGCCTTCTCATAGGTTGTTATGATAAGAAAGACATATAGTTAAGTCCAAGGGAAAGAAAACTCTGAGGACCATTGCAGCCACACTTTTTTTGTAAACTCTGAAAGTTATTTACAAGGATTTGGTCCACTACAAACACAGGCAACCAGATCACCATCTGGCAAACTTATCATTTGTCCTTTCTACTCCATAAACATTAACTATATAGTGTAGGTATCTTCTCACACCTGCAAAGGTGCTCACAATTTTAGTTCCTATGGGATTACAATCATACTTGTTCTCAGTGATATTCTCTCTCTCTCTCTCTCTCTCTCTCTCTCTCTCTCTCTCTCTCTCTCTCTCTCTCTCTCTCTCTCTCTCTTCCCCTCCCCCTGAGGCAATTGGAGTTAAGTGACTTGCCCAGGGTCACACAGCTAGGAAGTGTTAAGTGTCTGAGTCCAAATTTGAACTCAGGTCCTTCTGACTTCAGGACTGGTGCTCTATCCCCTGCATCATCTAGCTGCTCCCTCAGTGATTCTTAACCTTTTTTGTGTCACAAACCCCTTTGGCAGTCTAGTGACATCTATGAACCTTCTCTCGATATAATGTGTTTCAAAGAATAAAATAAAATACATAGGATTACAAAGTAAAGCAGTTATATTGAAATAAAGATTTAATATATTTTCCATGCAACTTCATGAACCCTCTGAAATTTATCCTTAGACTCCTTGGGGAGGGGGGGGGGGGATTCTTGATTAAGAACACCTATCCTAGATAATGGAACATATCATATGCATTCTTTTAAAATTCAACTCACATGCCAACTCCTCCATTAAACTTCTTCATCATTGATTGTCTTTTCCTTGTGGACCTTTGCTTAGACTTCTCTTAGGTATTATTTTGCACTTATGAAAGTGTACATCCCTCTCCTAGACTGTGAGTTTTATAACATGTTGCAGCTTATCTATATCCGGCATATGTCTCTCTGTTGACTTTTTGAGCAACTCATAATTTCAGGGTTTTAGTCTGTAAGAGACATACAGAAAAACTAAAAGTAGATGGGTATTTTTAAAAAGTGGATTTTGAGGATGGCTGAGATACAGAAAACAGTATGTTCCATCAAAGGGATCTAGAAAACATATCAGACTGAATCCTGATTGGGGAAAATAAGGGGGGGGGGGGAGAATGAACAAACAAAAAAGTATTTCCATCACAAAAAGCTATTACAGTGACGGGTGGTTGAAAATACAAGCCTAAAAGATGACTCCAGAATGACCACTAGCAAAGCCTCAAAGGAAAACAATTTGGGCACCAGTTCAACTAAAATTAATAGAATGAATGATGATGATACAAATTTTTAAAAGAGATAATTTTTTTTCATGAATGAAGTGATAGTTATCAGGGAGGAAATGGGAAAAATTAATGAGAGTGATGCAAGAAGGAATTGGAAAGGGAATTAACAGCTTATCACAAGAGGTACAAAACTTTGTTCAAGCAACAAACTTTTGAAAAATTCGAATTGGTCCAAATGGCAACTAATAACTGGATAAGATAATTAAAATTAAAAGAAAAAGAAAAAGAAAAAATGAAAAAAAACCAGAGGGGGAAATGTAAAGTATCACATAACAAAAAGAATTGGCTTGGAAAACATCAGGAAAGGAGATAATTTAAGAATGACTGGATTACCTGAAAGTTCAAACGGACAGACTGTCTAAAAAAAAAGACCTTGAACATAATATTTCAAGAAATATTAAAAGAAAATTCCCCCAATTTCCTAAAACCAGAGGGCAAAGTAGAACTTGAAAGAATCCATTGGTTACTTTCTCAAAGGAACTCCATGATGAAAACTCTGAGGAATATAATAGCCAAAATGTAGAGTTCCCAGGTCAAAGGAAAAAAAATTACCGTGAGCAGTTAGAAAGAATTCAAGTCTCAGTCAAGATTATACACAATTTAGTAGTCACCACTTTAAAGTATCAGAGAGTTTGGAATGTGATATTCCAGAAGGCAAATAGCATAGGTTTATAGCCAAGAATAATATACCCAGGAAACAGAGTACAATTTTATAGAGGAAATAAATTAATCTTTAATGAAATAGAGGATTTCTAAGCATTCCTGATTAAAAGATGAGAATTGTGTAGAAACTTTGAAATACTAAAAAGAGTTAAGAAAAACATTAAAAAGTTACCATGCGTGAACAACAAGGGACTAAATAAACTTTTTACATTTTAATATATAGAGATGACATATGTCCCCTCAGAGCATTGTCATCAGGGATAATAGAGTGGCATTAGAGAGCATGGGAGTGGTTCTATTTTATCTTGATCTCAAAAGAATAATGGAAAGAGAAAAGACAACTCAGCAAGGGAGGAGGAGTGAAAAAGAGAGGAAGTATGGAAGAAATTGTTTCACACAGTGTGCACCAGTAGAAACTTATACAACAAGGAGGAAGTGAGGGGGAGTATAAGACACTTTAACTTCATTTGGTCATTTCAATTGGTCAAAGGAGAGAAGAATACACACACACACACACACACACACACACACACACACAATTGAGTGGTGAAATATATCATTCAATAAGGTAATAGGAGTAAAAGGAAAAAGGGAGAAGGAGGAATCATTAGGATAGGTTGATGACAGAAGTAGTCCCAAGCCAAACCAACTTAAAAGAAAGATGTACATAGTCTTAGCAGCTCTTTTTGCAGTGACAAAAAAACTGGAGACCAAAGGGGTATCTATCAATCAGAGAAAGGCTGAAGAAATTATGATATATAAATGTTGTAAAATTTTATTGTGCTGTAAGAAATGATGAAGGGGATGGTTTCAGAGAAATCTGTCTATACCAGTAAAGACTAGAGTGAGAAGAATCAAGAGAACAACTTATTCAATGACAACAACATGGTAAAGACAAACAACTTTGAAAGAACTCTGAGGAGTCAGTATTAACTAACCATGATGCCTGAGGACTCTTGATGAAACATGGTGTCCAACTCCTGATAGAGGGGGGAAGAACTCGAAGACTTTTTTTTTTTTTTTTTTTGATATAGCCAATGTAGGAATTGGTTTTGCTTGACTACATTTGTTATAAAAAGGGTTTTCTTTTCTTTCTTTTAAATAGGGAGAGGGGAAAGTGGGGAGCGACAGAACAGATTTTGAGCAGAGGGAAAATATTAATTTAAATAAATGAATTCAGATGGAAAAATGGATTTTTATTTCAGGAGTAAACTTGGAATGTTATATAATTTCCCAAATACAATCTTCTGTTCACTTTTAGGTGGAGTTCATTGTCTAATTGTTTTATCAATATAAAAATATGTGTTTTTTTTTACACAGTCTATACATTAGGCATTTTATTTATCTACTTATTGTTATAAATGTAATGAAAATGTTTTCTTACATCAACTAATGAAATACATAAAAGATGCAAATAATTTTAACCACTTATTCATATTTTTAAAAAAATCATTCTGTGAAAAACTCAAAAGCTGAAATTTATAATCTCTACCTGAGAAGTAATTTATCTTGAGTTCTTGTTAAATTTTCAGAAGGCTGGTAAGTCCTTTGTATTTGTAACTCATGCATTTTAAATTGACTTCAAAGCCGAAACAACCATGTAATTGCTTATATGCAGAAAATATTATTTTTTAAAGGTGGATTTATATCATGTGATCAATTGGGATGTAACAAAATTACTAGATAAAGCATGTAGTAATCTCTTGAAAATTCTGAGAGCTGTTAGAACTTCTGAAAAAACTCTGGAAAGAATAAAGAAGTAGGTTTCCAAAAAATTCATGTTCCTCCAAGATGACTTCAGCTCTGAAACTCATACCTATTCCATACCTTCTGCTTTCTAGGTCCATTCCTTTCCCTGATTGTAAAGGGTGGATATAGCAGAACTCTTCTAAGATCCTCTATTTAAGGAGGAAGCTCAGAGCACACTCATCATAATTTTCTACCTGGTTGCAGGACTTCATCATCCCCCTTTACTAGGTACTCTTCCTCTCTTTTCTCCATCCCCCTTTGTCCTTTTTTTTTTTTTTTTTTTTAAACCAGGTGTCTTTACTCCTTAAATTGTGAGCTCCTTGGGGGCAAGAACTTTTCATCTTTCTTTATGTTCCCAGTCTATAAGGATGAAAGTGCCAAATAAATATATGCAAAGAAGATTAAAAAGAGGGTTGTATATGAAGCCACAAATTTCTAATACGTATGGAATTTTAAAAAGTATGTCTTAAAGTTAATATGGGAGTACAAATATCAAATGAGTTGAATGTTTTATAATTCCAAGGACGGGGGAAACTATGTTAAATTGTTTTTTAATTGCATATGGTTCTGAATTGATTAGATTTTTCTCTAATGGATTATGGCCCTTTATTAAAAAGAAAAAAAAGACAAAATTTATCCTGTTCTTTTTCTTCTGTTTATTTTTAGATGAAGTTCTAATTTTAGTCATTTGTTTATGTTATTTTCTCCTAAATATTGTATTAGACTTTTTTACCTCCAAATCTGAATTTATTTTTCCTTTACTATTCTTAGGAAGTGAGGACATCAATTTATGTTAGTGAGAATTCCACATGCAAATAGTTTTACTAAGTTGCACAGTGCAAACTATGACCCTGAAATAGATTTAGTGGGAGATTGTTCTTTAGATTTCTGGAAAAAAATATTTTTGTGTGGTACATGCTTCTAAATTATTCTAAAAATTAGTAATCTGCACTGTCATTTACAAATGTAACAATTACCTAAATATTTATTATTGAATAAATTATTCATGGCTATTTAAAGTTTTTCTTTTAAAATTATACTGAAGATTACTTTGAAGTAGTTTATTGAATAATGCAGGGGAAAAGTCTTTCTTTAAAAATGAAATGAAAGAATTACAGTTCTGTCTTGAAATGAACATCCTGAAGGCTTAAAAGGATGTTAGATGTACCATCATTTGTCTCTGATGTTTGGGTGTATAATATGAAAAAGAGTATCTTTTACACATTTCTCTATATATTATCATTTTAAACTTTTGTCATGCTAACATGATCATTTAAAAGAGAATGTCATCTATAAGAGCAAATTGATTCATTATCTGTTAGCAGAACTGGGACCAATGGATAGAACTTAAAAGGAAGGCAGATTCTACAACAGTGTACCTTAGGATTTTTTAAAGGTCATTGGTACCTAAAATATGATGGGCTGCTTTGTGAGGTTGGTGAACCACATGTATCATTATTACTGGAAGTGGTCAGAAAGCTAGGTGATATTACATTAATGACCTACAATGTCCTATAAATTTTAGGTATATAATAAATGTTTGTTGAATGTGGATGGTAGAAGGGATTCCTCTGTTGAGTAGGAGAAGGTTGAAACAGATGTCCTCTAAATCTATTTTCAATTCTAAGATTTTGTCATATTCTATGATAGCATATAGATTTTTCTGAAATTGTTGAGCCAAAAAGTACTTGAAACGTACAAAGCCTTTAAAGTGTATATTTTATAACTGAATCATTTCAGGGTTTCTTTTTTGTTTTTTAAAGTAATCAATCAGAAAAAATATATAAATAAAGTAATCAATCAGGACATTTTAGTGTTTTTTAAACATCATTGTAATTTCCCAAACTTGGCAGCCTTAGCCACTTAGTAAAACCATACAGAAATAGTTCAAACTTCAAACTTTAAATTTGATTTATTTCTCAAGTCCCTTTCATGAGGAGGATGGTTAAAATTCATTAAAAATGGAACACTTTTAAATAATATAACCGCCATAGTTTTACACTCAAAATATTCTTATTTGTCTTGCTTGGTTTATATAATAATGCTTTCATAGTGCCAAGTATTCTAATGAAAGTGTTGTAAACTTTAAAGTTTATAAAGTGCTTTATATATATATATTATCTTACTTCTTCCTCATATCAACCTTATGTGGAGTAAGTACTTTCAATCCTCAAGGGACTTGTGCCCTTTTTGAGTTGGAGTTCCTTTTAATGATACATATCACAATCCACCCATGCTTGTTTATTTTATTTGACTCTCATCTGTGTTCTCTCAAAACTCTGACATAAAAGAAATCCCTTCTGAACCTGAACTCCAGTCTGGATATCCTCCACAGTGGAGGAATGGTACTATAGATTTTTATTATCTCCCTTTTACAGATGAGGAAATTGAGTCTCAGAAAGATTATGTGGCTTGACTAATAGGAGCAGAAACTGTCTTTAGTGTATGGAGGAATAGTCATAGATTAATATTGATCACTATGGAATGTATTCATAAAAAGCTATTCAGCTTTTTTAAACTTTCCCCCTATATTGACTCAGATTATTTATATGGCTGCTTCATTCATGCAATCTCATTGTTTCACTGTACAAATAATAAATATTATTTGTTGATAATTATAATAATAAAGATTGTGATTTTTTTCTCTTTTAAAAAGTATTCTTTGTTATTTTGAATTTAATAACAGCACACAGAAATATTTCAAATGCAAAAAACAAGAAAGGGGATTGCATTATTAAAAAAAAATTGATACATACAGAACAGACCAACTCTCAAGCTGTTTTGATAGATAACTATTATCTTTGTCAGATGTCCAGAAAGAGTGGTCATTACTTCCACATCTAAGGTCATCACTCATTCTTAATCCCTTGCGATATAGTTTTCTTGTCCATCACTTTGGACATTGAAATGGGTTTTTTCCAAGATCTTATTGCTAAATCCAGTCAATGGCTTTTTTCCTCTCTTCATTTTCATTGATTTCTCTTAAGCATTTGACTCTGAGTATCTTCTCTACATTTTCTCTCTTAATAGCTTTTCTTCCCTTAATTTCAATTTTCCTCATTCTGACTACTCCTTTTCTGACACTTTTGATAGTTTCTCATTTTATCAACCTTTAAATGTGAGGGGAAGTTAAAATTCTACCCCAGTTCATATTCCCTTCTGTAGAAATATTTTCTTTTGGTGATTTAATATACTCTCTTGGCTTCAGTTGCCATAGTTCATAGTATAGCCCTAGAAGGAGAGTTAGAAATCATCTCATTTTTCAGATTAGGAAACTGAAGCCTTAAGATTAAGTGTCTTATCCAAAGAAACAGGTATTGAGTGTTAAGGATAGTATTTGAACCCAGATTCTCTGATTTCAAATTCGAATCTCTTTCCATTTAACCACGATTGCAAATGACTCCCAAATCCTCCCCTCTTACTTCAGAGCTCTAGTCATATATTTCCAACTGTTGACTGGATATCTCCATTGGGATATTCTACCAGGATCTTAAACACACTAAACAGAAAATTAAATTTCATCTTCCTCGTAAACCTGCTTTTGCCCCATCTTCTTTTTTCCTATTGATGATACCACTAACTTCCCATTCATCGACATTCATCAACTTGGAGTCATGTTTGAGTATTTCTTCTCCCTCATTCCCTCCACTCATAAGCAATCGATTTCCAAAATTAGTTTCCAAGTTCTGTAAGTGCTTTCTCTATAATATCTCTCTATTCCATCCTCTTAACTTCTATTCCTACTCTAACCATCTTCAGTTAGGTTTTCCCCTAATTATTATTATTATATATATAATATATATTATTATTTAATTATATATTATATATATATATATTATATGTAATTATAATATATATAGAATATAAAATACATATAGAATTATATATATTATATATATAATATAAGAGTATTATAATAGCTTTCAAATTAGTTTTCTAGCCTCCAATTAGATCCTTTCTTAATTTACCTGTGTAACAGATACTCTTTCTAATGTACTATTCTAAGCATGTCATTCCTCTATTCAAAAACTGTCAATATCCTTCTCATTTCCTGCTAAATAAAATATAAACTTCAGGAATTCAAGGATATCTGGTATCTGTATATTTCAGTATACCTCTTCTAGCTTTATTTACTAACATTTGCTCTCAAATATTCTAGCCAAGTTGGAATATACTTTTCCCTCCCTCTCATTGTATTCTTTTTTATTTCTATGTCTTTGAAAAAGATTTCTTTTCATTCCCTCCCTCATCTCTGCTTGTTGAAGTTCCATCCATCTGTTATGGTCTAATTTAGTTGCTACCTCCTTGTTTTGTGATAGATCTCTGATATAAGGGAGTCCCTTTTGGGAGGAAATAAGGTTCCCCTATTGACTCTTGCTTTCTATAGATAGGTCAACAGTATCTTATTCCCCCAGTGTAGGTGTGGCTATCAGTAGGTTAAATCCATATCCAGGTATCTAGTTGATGCTTAAGGAAAGACCTGTGGGCCAACCCAAGAGGTCAGGAAAAACAAATGCTGAAAATAACTTGTAAAACAGTGGGAATCAGTTTGATGCAAGCAACAGCGAAGAGGGAGGAAGAGAGAAAAGGAGAGAAAACCAACTCAAGCATTCACATCAACATGGAAGCATAAGTCACATAAGGACTGTGCCATATTGAGAAGGACAGAGGCAGAAATCCAGTCCCCGCTGGAAGGGAGGGTATGCATGTCAATATCCTTCTGAGAGTGAGGTTGTTATACTTTGATTTTGGGGCTTTGTTATTGGGGGAAAACAAGTTGTTAGTAGACAAAAGTATTATTTTGGGGGACACAGGTACATTAACCTTCAAAAATATTATTATTTGTATTTCCAGGAATATGTTCTATAAGTTTATAGTCTCCTTTGTGCGGAGACCATCAGATCTAATCTTATAACAATGATTTCTTTGCAAAGATTCTATCCTGTCATGGTGCTCTCAAAAGCACCAGGCCCAATCTTATGATACTCCTCCAAAAAACCCTCCTTAGCCTCCTCAATTGAAATTATTACCTCTTTACTTTAAGAACTCTTAACCTGTTGTTGTTGTTGTTGTTGTTTTTTTTTTTTCCCATGAACTCCTTTGATATTCTGGTGAAGCCTATTGTTTTTTCTCCAGGATAATATATTTAAAAACATAAAATATATAGGATTACCAAAGAAAATGAATGTCAGTGAAGATATGTATTTTCCCCAAACAAGTTTATAGACCCTTAAAATTTTATCTATAACCTCATCTACAAAACCCAATTTAAGAACTCATGTACCCGGGACCCACATGTATAAAAATGTTTGTAGCAACTCTTTTTTGTAGTGGCAAGAAATTGGAAATTGAGTGGATGCCCATCAATTGGGGAATGGCTTGATAAGTTATTGTACATGAATGCAATGGAATAATGATTGATGCACTTCATTCTCAAAGAGGACCAAAATAACATCTTTAGTTAGAGTCAAGTTAGTGTGTCTGACTGTGGCTGATCAGATCAATACAAACTCAGAGAGAAAAAGTTTGGAACACAAAATCTTACAGAAATGAATGTTGAAAACTATCTTTACATATATTTGAAAAAAAATACTATTGAAAAAAAAAGAGAATTCCTTTACCCTATTAAAATTTCTGACAATATATTGACTTACACTATGTAAGTCACAAATGAGGATGATTAGAGTAGTGATAAACACTACTACTAACAAGATTTTTATTCTTTCAAGAGAATAGGCAAATAAAAGACCTATTTTGGAATTTATTGTTCTTTGAGTCCTTAAACCATCTAAAAACAGATAATATAATGTAGATAAAATATAAATAATAGTATAACAATATATTAAAATATCAGGTTATCAAGAAGAAATCACAATAATTAAATTCATAGATTGCAGAATCTTTTGCCACTAGATAGAATTATCCAAAATTGTTTTCAACCATTTTCTTCATTTTAAAATTTTAATTATTGTTTAATAATTAAATAAATTTAATAATAAAAAAATTAAAATGGAGCTAATATAAATGTCATCTATATAAAGTAGATGTGTTATGAGGTTAAGATAGTTTGTAAATCTTCAAGTGTGATACAAATGTCATTACAATTTTAGAATTATAATCTACAGTCCAGAAACCAAGCTCTGGGCTTGCCCAGATCAGGTTCAAAGCTGGTGACTTTTTTCAAATTACTTTGGCATGTAATCTTCCTCAGGGTTTCTACTAGAAACCTCAGAGTTTGGTTCCTGTATAGAGGAATATATATATATAACCTATATAGAGACAATAAAAATGTTCTCTATGGCCTGTCCCTAAGCAATCATTTGAGCTTACAATGTATACAAAACACAATCTATTTAAATAGTTTTTTTTTTTTTTTAATGCACAGAAAATAAAAACAGTCTGTTAATCTATAAACAGACAAGCCAAATTTTCTTCCCTCTCTAGTAAATTCTACTTTCCCAGGGATCTCTACTCTACTCCAAACTTATAGTGTCATTTGTGATTTAATTCTTTTGGAAGGGAAATGTGCTTGATATTGCTGGAGAGTAAACCTCTATACTATAGCTCTCTCTTTTTTGCTGTTCTTCTAACTCCTGGGCCATGTGCTAGATTCTATTCTATCCAAAAGGCTTAACTCAGAAATTTATTTGGAATTCCTCTTCTCTGCAGAAGGCTATCTAGAAATGTTTTTATTATGAAATTCCTTTTATTATGAAAATTATCTATGCATATGTTTTGAAAATAAAAAAACTTTAATTAAAATAAGGAAAAAAACCAAAAAATTAAGGGTCCTTTAAGCTTAATTTTCACCCCTTCATGAGACTTTTATGATACTTAATTTCATTTCTTGTGAATGTTACTATGTGTGAACCCCTAAAGCATTAAGCTTTACTCATTTTAGCATTCATCATTGAACTCTTTTCTGCTGTAATATAGGAACTAAAAATACATAGTTCTGAAGTTGAAATGGGACTTTGAGGGCAATCCTCTCCAGTGCCTTTCCCCAACTACCATCTTTAGAGCTGAGACATTATCCTTGGGGTTTTGTTAATTTTTTATTTTGAAAGGACCCAAATCTCTTTTTGCATCTAATTCTGCTCTCTGTATTCTCAGTATTATTGTTTCTGGGTTTTGGTCTCCTTGCTAGATATCTCTTTACAGGTTAAGTCTAAGGGTGTGCCTCATATCTACATTAGCTATGATTTAATCAATCACTCTCAATGTGGTATCAATCAATAAGCCAGAAGGTACCATGACCCAAACTTTCTCATCTCACATTCTCATCATGGAGATGATGATTTCAAAAAACGGTTATGTCCCAACCATGGCAAAAGCCTCATCCTTTTAGTTGCTATTTTTTTTTTTTTTGAGAAAGAGGGAGGGGTTTATATTACAGGAAAAAGCTGACCTTGGTCTTCCTTAGTTAAAGCTCAATCAAGGATAGCATCAACAGGGAAGTACTGCTTTATTGCCTTAATAATTCCTTTTTAGGCAAACTATATACACAAAAACAAACATACTATTTTCAATCCAGGCAGTCATCCCTGGGTCTTAAAAGTCTTGATTTATGGTAGCACAGGTATTAACACCAGAGTATTTGCAGTTAGGGAAAATCACAGGGGCCCACAGTCTTAAAGGGAATAACCTAGAATGGGAATGCAGGTGTGAACCTTTTCTACAATAAGCACCAATGGATCAATTATTTCTAGCTGTGAGGGATATATAATAGGGATGGAGGATTACAAATGTAGGAAAATATCAAGGTTTAACCATGCAAATCAGGGAAATCAAATAAAATGACCCCTATATTATATAAACAATCCTGAGAATATAATAGATCAAGGCAATCAGTAATTAAAAAGCCTTAGAACATTGAGAATGGTCTCTTGTGAAGTTCACACAAAGTGGATAATCCATGTCTGGCAGGTATCACCTAGTTGTGTTTTATAGGTAAGTCAAATACATGGAAAAGTGCTATAGTGCTGTTTGCACTCTCTAGCATGTGGACTTAGATATCTTAACATGTGGACTTACAGTAAATGTTCAAACTTATTGACCATGCTGTGGGGGCAAAATAATCACAGTCTCATAAAACAAAAAACGGGAAATTGTTAAGGACAATGCCTAAGTGAAGGGGCAGGTCAATTCTCCAAGAGCCTCCACAGCTGTGAATCATAACACTTGAAGGAGTTGCAAAGCAGCCTTTACTAACGCAGATGTTGCTTGTGGATTGGGAATAAAATAAATTGAAGGCAAGAGGGAAGAGGAGAGAGGTCAGAGGAAACAACTGCCTCTCAGTCTTCTTGTATCATCGTCATCATCCTCTCACATGAAGAAATTCATTCTACAAGTTTGAGTTAGACCTGCAGCAGCCACTGGCAGGTGGCTCCCGTATCACAACAGAAAAGAGTTCAGTGATGAATGCTAAAATGAATAAAGCTTAATGCTTTAGGAGTTCAGACATAGCAACATTCACAAGAATTGAAGTAAGTACCATAAAAGTCTCATGAAGGGGTGAAAATTAAGCTTAAAGGACAGTTAATTTTTTCCCTTATTTTAATTAAAGCTTTTTATTTTCAAAACATATGCATAGATAATTTTCAGCATTCACCTTTGTAAAACTGTGTTCCAAGTTTTTCTCCCTCCCTTTCCCCTACTCCCTCCCCCAGACAGCAAAAATTATCACACTGCACAAGAAAAATCATATCAAAAGGGAAAAAATGAGAAAGAAAACAACAAAAAAAGTGAAAATGCTATGTTATGATCCACACTCAGTCCCCATAGTTATCTCTGTGATGCAGATTGTTTTTTCCATCATAAGACCATTGGAGACAATAAGTTTTTGGATGGAAAAAAAAGAAGAAAGGCATTCTGGGATGTGGGAGTGGTGTAGCAAAAGATCATGAAGTCTTCACTAATCTTGGAGTATTGAAAGATCAGTGAGGAAATAGTCTTGACTGAAGAGATGAGTTCCTCAGTGAGGGGGATAGTGGGGAAATAAGGTTGTATAGGTAGAATGGAGCCAAAATATTTTGAATGCCTGATCAAAGTGGATTTCTTAAAGTCTTGAGCCAAAAGTCTGAACATGTCAAAAGTAGGATAGGAAGCAGATGAAATTAAAGCACTGTAATTAGCCTTCCTCTCCTATTCTTAGCCTCTTTGACACATAAACTCCATATGCCCTCACACCAACAAGAACTGTCAGTATCAGAGCTTAGTTCCAATACCCAAGAAACTTTCCTGGCAAGTTTCCCAAGTCTACTCCATTTCCAAGAGAATTTCCCTAAATTTATGATCATAGCCACACTGCTCTTCTCCTCTTGGGATAAGAAAAAGTATGGTCATGGGTCCTTCTAGTCTCCTGCTCCCAGTATCACCAGTATTAACAATATAACCTCTCTGGACCCTAGAAGAAAAACAGATATGTATGAGTCAAAAATACTTTCAAAAATTTCAGGATATTTCTGTCAAACTCAGGAGAGGTAACATAGCACAGACCAACCATGAGCTGAACACAAAGTTGGAATGTTGAATCGGGGTTTGAAACTGAAATTGCTACTCATAAATAGGAGAGACAATCTCTGGAATAGAAAGGAAATGTAGAAATCATACGAAGGACCCCTGTTGATGTAGTGTCTTTGAGAGCCACTTGGGTTACCTAAAATCGGCATCTGAAAATCCTGAATATTTCTGTATTGTGATCAACTCTGGTTGACAGGCCTGCCAACCCCAGCAAGAAATAAAGTCAATACGTGTTTGTGTTTTGTTAAAGAAATATTCCCAGGCCCAGAGTAGAGTAAGATCAGGTCCCATTCAAAGACTGACCCCAAATACCATAAACTTGAAGTGGCTCCATTCCAGTGAACAGTGCCAGTAAGATGTGATCTTGATAAGAAATGCTTCCTAATGTAGACAGACATTATATTCATTAAATATAAATTCAGGACAAATAGATCACTTCTTTTTCTAGCTTGTCATTCACACCCAGTGAGCTAAATTTCAAAAGGAAATTAGCATGTGGAAGAGATTGCTGCAAAGATGCAGAAGAGAATGAAAAATGTGTCCTCAGTGCATAGTGCTCAGTGTGGGAACCAACTGAAGGTTTTAGACATAGACAAGTTCCTGCTTTTTTGGTACAATTTATAAAAGCTTCAGTTCATGATTTCTATGGACATGGCAGTGTCACAGACTCTCATTACTTCCTGTCAAAGAAAATGAATGTTCTGGCTGCAGAGAATTCTTGTGAGAAGAATTAATATGAATGAATGAGTAATGAATTAGTTATTGATTAATATGGATTTAGCCTGGTTGTTAGTTTCAGGAAGCTCTGGATTCAGATTCTACTAATTTTAGGACTATACACGAGGACCTCTCTGTGATCCAGTAACTTTCTGAGACCTTATATTAACCTTCAGTTAATCAGACTGAACCAGTCTCTAACTTGAAGTGGAATAGAGCAGGCTAGAGGCGGAGAGGCAGGAATCAAACAGAATTTTAATTTCAAAATGTGTCCTGGCACTCCACCCCTAGTGGGAGAACTTGAAGCACTAGGGCTAAACCTTTATTTATATACTTGTAGCTAGACAAAGAGTGTAGTGTAGCAACAGTAGTGAGGCAAGCAGCAACAGTGTGGCAAGATTGTCTGGTGACAAAAAGTCTGTTCATAGCAGATTTTGGGTTTTGTGTCTGGGCCTGTTGGTGCTTGCCCAAGCCCAGAAACCATCAGTTCCAGAAGGGGAGAGCAAAGGATTATTGTTATGCCAAGTTTGCTTGTTGAGTCTTAGTTCTGGAAAACAGGATGTCTCCTAACTTTTTTCAGTGTTCTTTTTTTTAAATTAAAGCTTTTTCTTTTCAAAATATATACATGGATGATTTTCAACATTCAGCCTTACAAAACCTTGTGTTCTATTTTTTTTTCCCTCCCTTTCCCCAACTGCCTTTCCTAGACAGCAAGTGATCCAATATGCGTTAAACACCTGCGATTCTTCTATACGTATTTCCATAATTATCAAACTGCACAATTAAAATCAGATCAAAAAGAAAAAATGTATATTTTCCTAAAATTTTAAAGAGGACCAAAAGGACTATATTAGTCATTCTCTAGGTAAAAACCACAATTTTTAATTTGTTCATTTATGATTTGTTAATTTAAAAACAATTTATGGTATTTAACTTAAACTTTCAGCATTTGATTTGGGGAAGTGAACTTCCCTAAAATAATAGATAGATTCATTGTTACTCTTCTTTACAAAACCCACTATTTGTTTTCTTTTCTTTGTGGGACAAAGTTCAGCTCCTGCCTGGCAATGAAAGCTCTCTACAATCTAGCCTCAGTGAAACTTTCCAGACATATATTGTATCCAGTTACAATCAACACAACACGAATCTCCCTTTCTGGTTACACCATTTTATTTGCTTCCTTTGGG
The DNA here is from genome assembly GCF_016432865.1 of Antechinus flavipes. Taxonomy (NCBI): domain Eukaryota; kingdom Metazoa; phylum Chordata; class Mammalia; order Dasyuromorphia; family Dasyuridae; genus Antechinus; species Antechinus flavipes. The sequence continues at coordinate 35,975,955 of NC_067403.1, read as the reverse complement.
AATATATGTTGAACTTTTCTATCTCTGTGTTTGTTCACCCATTCTCCTCAAAAAATCTTTATTTCTCCTCTTCATCTGTTGTTATCTATTTATCTTTTAGGGCATAAATTTTATCTCATTTCATTGTGAACCTTTTCTGACTACCATAGATGGAATTTTCTATCTCTCTTTGTGTGACTCTTTCTATCTTTCTTTCCCTCTTTTTTGAATTTCTGCAACATTTTCTTGCCATCATCACTCTGCTTTTCAATGTGACAATTGCTTTCAGCATACCAGTGGCTTGTTACTGGCCTTTAATTACCTTGTATTGATTTTTTTTTTCTCACATGTAGACATTTCATCTGACCCAACTAAATTATGAATTTACATCTGTGTGGTTTATGAGAAGCAGCATGTTATATTGGGAAAAGTCATGATTTGGGGGGTTAATAGATCTGAGTTTGAGTAACAGCCCTTAAATTTATTGAACGTATCACTCTAAGAAAATCATTTAATTGCCCCAAGTTTCTAAGATTCTCCCTAGGAGAAGTAGCCGGACACATTGGATTAAGAGCCAGCTTCTGAATCAGGAAGACCTGACTTCAAATCCTGTGTCTGACACAAACTGTCTTTGTGATCCTTGCCAAGTCACTTGGACTTTCAACAATCTAGGCTACTCTCTGAGATCATAACTTGCCGAGCAGTTACCAGTCTTTTACTAGGATCTCCCCATACCAAAGAAATCATAGCAAAATAAACAAAAACTTACCATCAATTTCATAAAGTTGTATTGAGGGAACTGCTTTGTCTTACCACCTAAGTGTGTTTTGGACAAGAACGGTGTCTTTTTAAAAAAATGTATTTATTTAAGACTTACATACAAAATAGAAAAAAAAAACAGGAAAAGAGAAAAAAATTGTCATGTGTATAGCAGAACATGAGAGGATTCAAAATATGAGATAATAAATTTCCATTTCAAGAAAACTATATAATATTTACTACCCATTATGTCAGAGCTGTCCATCTTGTGTTTGCTTCCCTGTAGGTTTTTTTTTTTTCCTTCTCTGTTGTGTACTTTTTACTTTATTCTTTTTTTTTTTCTTTTCTCCATCCCACTTCCCCCAAGGAGGCTACAATTAAGTGCAGATATATGTGTGTGTGTGTGTGTGTGTGTGTATGTGTGTGTTTGTATATACATACATATATACATATACATAGATCTCTATAATTATATGTAGACATATTCGTATATATATCTATATAAGGTTGGGCAGTGTCTTATATGTAAAGTACTTATTTATTTATGAGAAACATTATCATATCAGAGAGACAATGTAGATAGGGGAAAGAGTACTGAGGGTCATGGGATTGCATCTCAGCTCTGCTCCAACTTTCTCTGAACTCTGGGAAGTAAACTGCCTTCTTGGTTTGTTTTTCCTCTGGAACTCATAGAAATTAGGGTGGCAGGAGGGCAGGATTAGATAGGATTAGAGTAATGCATCCTATTTAAAACTGCAAGTGAGAGCTGGAATAGAGTCAGGAGAGGTTGGAGGTCAGAAAGGGCCATGAGTAATAGCATTACTGGGAGGAGAGGTGGAAGGGGAAGAAGGCAAGATATAAAAAAGAGGATTGGCTGCTGCTGCAGGAGTAGTGAAGGAGACTCGATAAACTTTAAGATATTAGAAACCAGAATTATTCTTACGGTTACTTTACTTGATAACTGCTTGTTGGCAGATGAATTGATATTTAATGATGATGACACATTATTTGATTTAGCCCTGCAATTTTAATAAATCTCTGTTATTAAATACAGGAAGATGGGAATGGGAGATTTAAAGATATATTTTATGTTGACAAAGATGGCAGAGTAAAAATATCATGTATTTTTCTCTTTGTGATCCAAGTCCTTTATCTATAATTGAAGACTAATGTCAATTTTAGAGATCATATTTTAGCTACCCAGTAATCATAGTATGAGGGCAGCTGGGGGCTGCAGTAGATAGAGCCCCAGGCCTGGAGTCAGGAAGTTTCATCTTCCTGAATTCAAATCTGACTTCAGAGACTTACTGGTGTATGACTCTGGGTAAGTCACTTTTGCCTCAGTTTCCTGAACTATAAAATGAGCTAGAGAAGGAAATGGCAAATCCCTCCAGTATCATTGCTAAGAAAACCCTAAATGGGATCGTGAAGAGTTGGACATGACTGAAAACAATGACTCGCTAAATCATAACATGAAAATTAGATTGTGATGAGAGAAGAAGTATGTTATGTGCCAGGCACTGTGCTAAGCATTTTACAAATTTAATTTCATTTGATCCTCCCAACAATCCTGAGAGGTAGGTACTATTGTTATCCTCATTTTACAGTTAGGGAAACTGAGGCAAACAAAGTTTATCAAGATCACACAGGAAGTTGTAATGCCGGAGAAACTGAGGCAGGAGAGAGATTAGAGAGTTTTAATATTTTTATTAATGGGAGAGTAAGATTGACTGGACAGGACTCTCGTCTCAGATTATCCAGTCAGACAAAGATAAGTACACTGGGACCAAGGAATCCATATTGGTCCCAGGGCTGGAGGACCCAAAGAATCCAGCGTCCAGCATCCAGCTGCCAGACGCCATTCTCCAGCAATGAATGGAGGAACCCCAACTTCTTAAATACCTTTTTGGAGACAAAGAAGAGAAAGGGAGGGAAAGTTTTTATCAGGGAGGGGAAGCCATAAAACCCTAAAAAATCCAGAGACAAAGAAGTAAAGATATCGTGGGTTATCTTGGAATATTCTAAAGGAATATTGTAAATCCTTGAGGACACAAACAGTCAGGAATCTACTCTCTTATCTTGCTAATTTATAAGAGATTGAGACAGAACAGTTAAGGAAACTGAGACAAGGGAAACTTTTACAGGGAAACTGAGTCAGGACAGTTAAAGAGAACTGTGGCATAACAAAGTGTCTGATAACAGATCTAAACTCAGGTCTTCTTAATTCTGAGCTCAACCCTCTATCCATTGCTCTACCTACCTGCTTCTTAAGAATAGAAATAGAGATTGGACCTGTGATTCCATTGATATAGATAAGTACTGTGTTTGGCATATAACCTGGCCCCTTCCTGTATTCAAGTCTTCTTTACATACTTTAAACACACACACACACACACACACACCATGCTAGACGTGGAGGCTTTTAGACAAAGGTTTAAATCCAATCTTTGAAACTTGTTAGTTATGTGATCATAGATCACTAACTCTCTCGGAGCCTCAGTTTTCCTCTTTTGTAAGAAGAACATGAGAGGACCTCTAAGGTTCTTTCTAGATCCCAGACTATGCTCCTGTGAAACTTCCTCCATTATTTTGCCTCTTATGGTCCTGGGGAGTTGCCTAGGCTGCTGAGAAGCTGAGGACCTTGCCTAGAATGCTACAGGCAGGATGGATGAGAGGCTGAACCTTGCCTCCAAGACTGACTTTCTATCTGCCACATCACTCTGCTTCTCAATGTGACAATTGCTTTCAGCATACCAGTGTACTAATCTACAAGTAAATATGCAGTTTATACCTGAATAAATAAGGATACCATGCTTGAATGAAATTAACATATATCAAAACATAAGCTTGATTGTCTTTTTAAAAAATAGCTTTTTATTTTCAAAATACACGCCAAGATAGTTTTCAGCATTTACTCTTGCAAAACCTTGTGTCCCAATTTTTCTCCCTCCCTTCCTCTATCCTCCTTCCCTAGATGAGAAGTAATCCAACATGTTAAAAAATGTACAATTCCTCTATACAAATTTTCACAATTATCTTGCTGCACAAGAAAAATCAGATCAAAAAGGAAAAAATGAGAAAGAAAAACAAGCAAGCAAACAACAACAAAAAAGGTGAAAATACTATGCTGTGATCCACACTCAATCCCCACAGTCCTCTCTCTGAGTGTAGATGGCTCTCTCCATCACAAAACCATTGGAACTGGCCTGAATCATCTCATTGTTGAAAAGAACCATCAGACTTGATCATCAGATAATCTTCTTGTTGCCGTGTATAGTGTTCTCTTGGTTCTATTCACTTCACTTAGCTCTCTTAGTTCTTATAAAATAAGACTGATTTTCAAAGTAATATCATGCATAGAGTCACATGAAAACAGCATTCATGACCAAGATCATCATCTTTGCACTCTACTCTGTAATACATCCATCTGTAACAGTGCTGTTATGTGGGTTGTATGTATAATCCTCTCGCAAAAAAAAATGAGAAAATGGAAAATGAGAGAGGGAGTATATGGGAATAATCATTTTAAAAAGAAACGAGACTAAAATAAAATTTAAAAATTTCAGATGGAAACTCTAATATGTTATGTAAATTTATGCTAATGCATGTATATTGCAATGACATAGATGAGAGCGTGGGTACGTGGTGTAGGGTGTGGACAGTATATCTCTGGGTGGTGGCAGTGACAAACAGACAAAGCTCTACCTCCTCAGCCTGCCAGTTGACTCATTATGTTATTAATTGTCTCACTGGGTGAAAAGGAAATTTGCAGTATGAAAGGGAATTACTTCAGAAAGTATTTAAAATGCAAAATTTTTCTCAGCAACTATTTAATTAGCTTGAAGTTTTCCCCCTTTATAAGCAATGATGTTAAAAAAAAAATGAGAGGGACTACTTTTTGTTAAAATTTCTCTCCTTTCTCTGTCTCAGAATAATAATAGGCTTAATAATAAAAACAATAGATTTAAACCAAAATCTGTTCTACTGATCATATAACAAATAATAGAAAGACTTTGATATATAAACAAAATGTGTCATCTAGAGAAAAATCATAGCTGGTATGCAAAAGTGATTTCTGACTCCTCCAAAATACTGGAACCATAGTTAACAATTCATTTTTTTAGGGATATCAGTTAAAGACTCAGTTTTCCTTAGGAATTAATTCTCTTCAAAATGTCTTCTTCACAAAATAAAATTAAATTTAATCTTCTCAAAATATCTCTTCAGGTTCTCTGAAAGACGACACCAACTCCTTCATAGAGTTATTGCTTTGTGGATTACAAATAGTAGCTTTTAGTAAATAATGAGTGAATGAAGAAACATGGAGGAATTGAAGGAATGTACCTTGTATTCTATTCCTTCCCCACACCCTGACATTCCTAAAAAAAAAAAGTAAAGCAGAGTTTGAATCCTTAAAATCCTCAACTTCTAGAAATAGCCTTTGCCTTCAGGTTGGTATAGTACTTTTTACCCTTCTTCATTCATTTCCCATTCTTTGACCCTACATCTTCTTGTAGTGCCGGAGAAACTGAGGCAAGATAGAGATTAGAGAGTTTTTAATATTTTATTTAAAAGGGAGAGATTGTGCTGGGGGCATGTTGCAAAGCATCCAGCAGCTAATGTGTGCTTCCCATGAAGTATATATACACATGTGGCTCCAAGCTATCAGGGGGTAGACTGAGGCAGAGGCAGAGTCAGAGCACTGAGAGTGGGAATGGATATCAATCTGTTTCTGACAGGGTGGGGGGAGGCATTGGACGTTCTAATAAGTTGGGATCAAAAAAAAAAAAAACAATGACAGGATGGGGGGAGGCACTGGACATTCTTGTAAGTAGAGAACTGGGATCATGATGTCTAAGATAGAAGGTCTTTCTCCTTATCTGGATCATGATGATTAGGAGGGGGGATGTTGCAACCAAGCAGAACAATTCACGGAAATTAAGGTAGGACAATTTAGGGAAACTGAGTCAGGGCAATAAAAGGGAACTGTGGCACAACATTCTTAATACTTCTCTATTTCAAATTTTTTTCTTCTTTGTTTTTTCCATGAAAAAACTTCCATTCTTTAAAAAAAAAATCCTTCTCTTTGAGGCAGGGTATTTCCCATCTTCCCCATTCCCTCCCATTTTTTTCTAGGAGAATAACTAACCTGTACTTTGTGACTACCTACTAGTTATTTGACATGGGTTGAAATAAAACCATATCAATGTTTCTGCCTCAGATCCATCCATCCATACAATCCAGCATCTGTTTAGTTTCCAAAGTTATTTTTCTCTGGTTTAAGTCTGACCATGTCATTTCCCTGCTTATCAATCTCTGGTAACTCCCTGCAGAGAATGTTTTTGTTTTTCCTACTCCTAGCATTTATGACAGTGTCTGAGACATAGTAAGTGGTTAGTAAATGCTTATTGACTAAGTGACTATCAGAGAAGAGAAAGTTGAAATTATTTTGGAGGGAAATTGAGGCTTGAGGGACATTCTCTGCACAGAGTTTTACATGGAGGAAACAGAGCCTATGGAAATAGATTTGTTCAATGAGGCTCTAGCAAACTAGATCCAACAGGTAGAAAATTCGAAAAAGCAAGTTTTAACTCAATATAAGGCAAACTTTTCTACCAACTAAAGCTGCCCAACAATAGAAGTTATATCTTGAGATAGTAAGTTTTCCATTACTAGTAATATCAAGGACAAATTAGTTGACCATCTGCCTAGAATGCTTTAGGAAAGATTATTATTTAGCTGTATGGATATTGTCCATTTTCATTCAAAAGGAATCTTTTGAATGTAGAATCTTTTCCTAATTAGCTTATTTTATACATCATCACATAGAAAGACAATATAATTTTTTTTAAAAAATCCAATAAATTTGGATTTAGAAAATCTATATGTCCTTCAATTCATTAAACTTTTCTGAACTTCTTTTTCTTCACCCATTAAATAGCAGCAGTGATTTTTGCACTGTCTGTGTCAGAGGTTGTTGGGAGGATCAAACAAGATTAAATACATAGAAATTATTTGTAACTTACAAAGTGCCTTATAATTATGAAATTTTTTGGATGGAGATGAAAAGCTAAATTAATCTTAGAAATGCGACAACATGGCATCCTGAAGAACTACCTCATGTTGTTATTGGGCAATCCTAGGCTATCTTTAGTATCTGCCTAGGAAAACTATTTGGGAATAGCCAACTATAATGGTATCTATAAAAGAAGATTCTTGGGAATTTGGTTGGATTTGTTTGAAAAGCTTCATTGTGGGGACAGCTAGGTGGCACAGTGGATAGAGTACCAGCCCTGAAGTCAGTAGGGTCTGAGTTCATATCTGCCTCACACACTTAACATTTCCTAGCTGGGTGACCCTAGGAAAAGTCAGGATAACCCCAATTGCCTCAGGGGGAAAAAAAAGAAAAGCTTCATTGTGACTACTTTTATTTAAAACAATAGTAGAATAAAAGTTTTTATGATGAAAGTAGTCCATAACTGAATTTAATTTATGCATATCTTTGAAATACTTGTTCCAGAGAAATTATCATTTACATTTCAGAAGCTGAGTATTAAATATTCAGATATGATATAGTAATTTTTAAATTAACAAGCATTTATTTTCTCTATCTCCTCTTCTCCCCACTTAAAAAGAAAAAGAAAACTTGTAACATATATGCATAGTAAAGCAAAATAATTTTCTACACGGACCAAAAAATTGCATGAATTGCTGGCTATCCTATATCTATCTGAAGAGGTATAAAAACAATTTGGTCACTGGTGATTCTTCTTTCATCAGATACTAAAATGTTGATCATGAAGAGAAATATAGTCAGCACTCAGCATTCATATGTGAACATCCCCGAGGTGATTGTACAAGACACTGCAGAGGAACTAAGAAGAATAGAAAATGGAGGTTACAGGTAACTAAAAACGAATCATGTTTGTTCAATTTAACCTTGGTACTTTATCATTATTACAAATGGATGATTTTTTTTTTTTTGCAATTTATAAGTCTGTTTCAGCTCCTTTCCAATCAATAGGTAAGTTTTCTCCCCTCTAGGAAATTATTTATGATCTAGACATACTGCAATGACATAAATATATTTCTGAGAGGGCACAGTCCTGGACATTGAAGCAGATATAGTAAATGGTTAAAGAAGAATGTCATCCAGGACAAACATGACTTGAAAATAAAAAGGACATTCAGTGGATAGTCATTATCCTCTATTGTCAGCCATGCAATATCAAATGATGTAGAAAGCCTACAGTATATTGGACTGATCCCCATGGAAGATTTAGGGGAGGACATAGATGTCTGGGTTGATGCCTTATAATCTCTATTATTGAAGTTTAGGGCTGCATTGATAAGAAGTATTATGTGAACTAACAGTGTACCCTTTTTTTTAAAACATTCTATAGAGTCCCTTTTAGACTAAGCAGTAAGTGGATCGAAAATATACTCCATTTTATATCTATATAGGTTGTGCTACTCAACAGTCCAGATATCATATTTTTGCTGGATAAACATTAGTGTTATATCCAAAACACTGACCTCTTGAAAATCCAGTCTTATAATTTCTTTTTTCATGGTTTTTGCTGGCATGTTATAGGGCAAAAACTCTTCACCTATATATAACATGTGTATGTATATTTTCACTCATATACCATTATCTATTTGCATTTATATGTGTACATAAATAGCACTAAACATTAATGGAAACTGTTGGGTTATGTTAGAGTGTGGGAATGGTAGGATAGGAATCAAAGAATAAGTTGGAGAGGAAATCCACAAAGAGTTGTTACCCACATATAGAATTCTTTAATGCATTAGACTAATTTATCTCTGTATGCTATTGGAATGTAGTTCACTCTCTGATGATGATGATGATGATGACAGTGTCTCTGGGATGGAGCATAGAAACCACCAAGATGGGGATATTTTCAGAAATAACTCCGATGAAAAGGAAAGAACATCTTCACAGAGGTAAGCAATGCAATTTACATTTATCTCTTAAAGGATGAATCACCTTACACAGCATAGCCTGGACCAGACCAGTTCTAACAATGGGCAACCATGTAGAATCTCCATGGTAGGCTGTTTTCTTGCTGTTCCCTCTGTGAGGGTCCTGGAAAATAGCTAAGGTCTAATTATTCTCTGATGTGATAGAAACTTTAATGAGTAACCATTTTATCCAAGAACCTAAATACTACACCTTGAAGACTTCTTGGTTTTGAACTTTCAGAGTCCTAAAAGAATTATGGCATAAAAGAAGAATAATATTTTCCCTTAAATTCTAGTTGTTTCCAATACACCTTACAATCTAGGAAATAGCACCTGTTAATGAAGGATAGCTGGAAGCTACAGTTTGTGTTGCAGTAGAGAATAACCAGAGATACTTTAAGGAAATAAGAAAGAAAATTGCTATTTAAGTACCTGCTAAGTGCCTGATACTATGCTAAGTGCTTTACAAATATTATCAGAGTCCTACTGAAATTCAGAATATTGAATACAACGTAGTATTTTCACTTTTGTTGTTGTTTATTTGCTTGTTTTTTTCTTTCTCATTTTTCTCCATTTTGAGCTGCTTTTTCTTGTGCAGCGTGATAAATGTGGAAATGTGTTTACAAGAATTGTATATGTTGAACTATATTGAATAACTTGCTATCTAGGGGACAGCGAGAGGTAGGGAGGGAGAAAAATTTGGAAGAGAAGATTTTGTAAGAGTGAATGTTGAAAATTATCTTTGCAGTTATTTTGAAAAACAAAACTATTATTATTTAAAACAACAACAACAACAAAAACCTATTATTATGAGAGTCATGAAGGAATTATGGCATCATAGAAGAAATCTTTTCCCTTAAATCCTACCTGTTTTCCAATACACCTTACTGTCTAGGAAATAGCACCTGTTAATGAATGAGAGAGGCCAAGTTGTTTGTGTTGCAGTAGTGAAAATCAGAGATACTTCAAGGAAAGAAGAAAGGAAATCAGTATTTATAAAAATCAGTGTCTTCTCCGAAATAACTGTACCAGTCACTCTTGTATATTCATCATACTTTCATGTTTCTAGGAGTCAGTACCTTCCTGGTCCCATCGCACTCTTCAACGTTAACAACAGCAGCAATAAAGACCAGTAAGTATTTTGCTTTCGCCACAGAAAAATAACAGCTGTTCCTTGAAGAACTACATTGATTAAAGATGCATCTGAACCAGTCAGGTATGGGGGACTCTTCAGGAAAACATGAACATAAATTTTGAATATAAACAGGAACATATTTATTTTCAATTTCCTATCATACACAGTGATGCTCTAGTGAATAGAGAAAGTCATTAGTTTAGATCTACCATGGAAAAACCATGTGATTTTTACATTTTCTATAAAATTGTACTTTGTTTGGGAGGACAATATTCCTAAAGGTGATTCAAATCAACATATCTGGGTGTGACTGATCTGTTTTAAATCAGTGGGTGGGGAACAAGCTGGGGCTGTTTTGTCTTTGGAGGTTCAATCCAAGCAACAGAATTTCCCCTGTGATTGTTTATGATCCTATAGCCCTTTTAAAAAATTGTATTTATTTAGTAATATATTATATATAATATATATTATTTATCTATTATTAAAATCTCTCCTAAGAGGGAAAATTCTATGCAAATGGGAGCCCCCTATGAAACTATCTACATATTTAATAGACTTAATATCAAATATCCTTGATTGGATTAAGAACTGAGAATTCTGTGGCAGCTTGTGTTTGATCTGACAGTTTTATTTGGGTCCTTTGCTTGACATGAAGACTAGAACTTGGAAAAACTAGAGGAAGATAAAATTATTTTCACTCTGTTCAAGTCCGATTCTCCCTTCTGACTCTTTCTCTTCCCATCTCTAGCACCCAGAGCCCTGATGTTGTCCCAAGGCTGGGAAGATCCCTTCAGGCTGGGAAACATCCTAAGTTCAGAAACTTTCCCCTCCATCTGTTGCTCCTTTAATCACATAGGAAGGTGGAGACCTTCTCGTGGGTATCATAGGATCCTAGATTTATAGTTGGAAGGGATCTTAGAGGCCATCAAGTCCACTCCAACTCTTCATTTTACAGATAATAACACTGAGGGTAAGAGGTTAAGTGACTTGCCTTGGACCACAGTGTCTTATGAATTCAGGTCTTTCTAACTTCAAGTCTAGTACTCTCTCCACTGTCCACTTGAAGGATGACTTGGGTGCTGGCAAATCCACGATAGCCTAGTGGTTAGACATTATTTCTATTCTGCATGGAAGGGCACTGCACTGGGGGGCAAAATCCAAGTTCTTTTTCAAAGAAAACTTCCTCCATCTCTCTGTTATGCAACTGGGCTGGGTGAAGTGTCAATGCTCATCTCCTTGATCTAAGGGTGTAGTCAATGTGGGTTTATCCAATCAAAATCTTGGCTCTGTTACTACCAGCCAGAAAACCGACCTATTCCCTTCTGCCTCATTTCAGCGTGCCCTAATCATTTTGGCACACCATAAGGGAGTTAGTAAGCTAAATTATTACTCATATAGAAATAAAACAAAATAGGTTAAAACAATCACTGCATGGGTTGTACAGCTTAACTAGTCTTTAAACATACTTTGAACCTGAGTTCTTGAACGTAATTCAGATGATTAATCAATTAATAAACAAGCATTTATCAATCACTTGTTATGTCCCTGGAGCTTGGAAGGTGAGAATGCTTTTTAGCAGTAGTAGAGAAGTTCTTAGTTGTCAGCCTTCATCAGGAACTAGCAGATTTCTCCAATGACCTGAGTTAACTAGCAATACTCAGTTTTTACAACCTCCCTTAAGAACCAAGTCCAGTCAGATCTAGGATTCAGACTTCTGGAGTATCTTGGCAAGTCTCCAAATCCTCAATAGCAATAATCAGCAACTTGAATTCATATCCTATCTGGTCCATTAACTATTCTGATCTGGCTACTGTCCTGTCCTTCCCTATATTATTATATATTAGGGAATAGTATTTCCCCATAGCCTACTTTCTACTCTAGTCCTTCAAGTCTTTTCTTGGTGGTAGCTAGGTGGTGCAGTGGATAGAGCACCAGCCCTGAGTCAGGAGAACCTGAGTTCAAATCTGAACTCAAATACTCTCTAGTTGTATGACCCTTGGCAAGTCACTTAACCCCAATTGCCTCAGGGAAAAAAAGTCTTTTCTTGGTTACAGCTTGATGGGTGGAACTGTATTCATCTCTCAGGAGAGAATAAAGAAAACCTCATTTTATCTGGAATTCCATCTTATCAATGCTACACACTCTCTGAACTTAAAATAGAATAGAACTAAATGATTAGTAACCAATCGAATACTTTGTCTTTCCCAGGCAACATTTATATTTAAAAAAATTTTTTTTAACCCTAAAGAAATAATTTCAGGTCTCGTCAACAAGCTAGTGTATAGCAATTTTCCTGGTACCCCTGAAATCATATTGGGATTACCTAGGCAGCCCACTTAAGTCAAGGGTCCAAAGTTTATGACAGAGACTATTCAGTATACAAGCATGGGATTTCCCAATGGCTGTATTTTCCAAGGCTCCCCTGAGAACAGAACTTCAAATACACAAGAGTAGAGTATTCTTCCTTCTGACCTTCTGGAGTTCTCTATCCTTGTATGCTCTTTTTACCCCAAATTCTATATAAATCTAGGGATCAACCTGAAATATGTTTAAAAATTACAAAAGTGGATAAATCTCTCATCTTTGCCCAGGGTTCCCACCCAACCTGAGGGAAGTCTCTTGTACCTAACCTCGTTGATAGGATTTAGGTGATTTATCTTATAGAAATTTGTTGATACGAGGTAAGGAAGGTAGCTATTGTAAATGAGCAGTAGACTCTCCTGAAATCCATCTTCTTGTCCTGAGTCATAGTGGATAGCAATAGAAGAGGTTTTCAGGTCTGAAATACTGAGATTGGCTTAGCAAATTACTTGGTTTTTAGTAAGGGAGATGCAGCGTTCATTGCCTCCTGCAGAATTAATGACTGTTAGGAGGTTTGAACATTTCCTCTGGTCCAATCATAGCTCCATTCCCTGTTCCGGCTGGTATATAAGGTAAATCACTTAAATCCTATCAACGAGGTTAGATACAAGAGACTTCCCTAAGGTTGGGTGGAAAGCCTGGGCAAAGATAAGAGATTTTTCCATTTTTGTAAGCCCCTTTGCAGCCGCCACAGTTCTCTGGAATCAGTTAAAGCCTCCTTTCCTTCTGCCTTACAGCTGCTGTATTGTCAATGCTAAGGGGCAGCCAGAGAATCATCTTGCCCCTTTTCTCCCATTTTCTCAGAAGTTTCTTTTCTTTTTACTGTATAGACCAGGATATCTAGCTTTTCTTCTCCTAGTACTATGGAAAGAATGAAGTGTAATGACTCCCTTGATGTCCTTTTTCAAAGGGCTGTGAAGATAAGCTATAAGATTAGGGCAAATATGTAAGTTTGCACACAATTTCTCTGCCTCATCTTTTGAGATATCCTCATCCCTGTCTTTGGGATCAAAGGCTGAATGCAAACCCTATTACACATGCAATAGGCCTTTCTTCAACCTGCTACATCTTTATTCATATGATACGGCCTTTGAAAACTCAGGGTCACCTCCCTGATGAAGCAGTGGAGGAAGACATTTATAGAGTTCCCTTATCTTTGAATAATAAAGATAATCTTGATTATAATTATTTTTTCTTCAAGCATTGGTTTAATTTATATTGGGTTTATATTTTAAATCAGCATGTCCTTTATTTAGGTTAATAAATAACCTAATTTAAAGTTCTGGCTTTAGAACTGTTGATCTTTTGCCACATTTTTATGCCTTCCTTATTCATTTTCCCCCAATCACATGTATCTATGACTATAGGTTTTATTTTTCTCCCAAAATGTGTGTTGATTTCTGATTGAACTCTTCTTTGGGAGGACAACTTTCCAAAGTCTTTGGGAATGGGAATGGGCTGATGAGGAAAAAAGTTAAAATGATTTAGGACTGACTATGATTTGAACATATGATAGATATGTTATTTCTTTTTTAGAGAGGCGAAAGAGGAAGAGGAAAAGAAAAAGAAAAAGAAAAAAGAAAAGAAAGAGTAAGTCTTGACCATTGACCAAAATATATGATATGAAGTTTTCTGGCACACAGAATTTCTTGCATTTTGATGCTATGACATAATGTGGTCTGTTTTCCAGCAAATCTGATGATAAAAAGGAGAAGAAAAAGGATCCAGAAAAGAAAAAGAATAAGGAAAAAAAGAAAGAGAAAGAGAAGAAAAAGAAAGAGGAACCGAGTAAAGATAAGAAAGAAGAGTAAGTATGCTTTATTAATATGGATAGCAGTGATACTCTATTCTTGGAAATTTTGATGATGGATGCTTATTAGAAGTGGCAATGTCTATAATTCGAAGAACACTGGACTTGAAGTTAGAAGATGTGAATTTACTTACTTATTGACTTTGATCTAGTCATTCACTTAATTTCCTGATCTGTAATATAAGGGTAACAATATTGAACAAAGACCATTTTATTATTGTTTTTGTATCTGTGGGCCTAACCAGATATGACATAGGTCAATGCTATGGGTTAAAGAATCCTACTATTGTAAAAAAGATTAAATCAAATGTGAATTGAAGTTAAACTCAGCTATAATATTTTAAATATCTTTACTCTTGTTTTTTTTTTTTTTTTAACCTTTGAAACATGCAGTCTTAACTGTTATAGAGATTTATTTCCTTTAAGCATTAACAGTTCCTGAGTGGAGATAATATCACTGATCTTCTTAACTGGAAGAAATCTTGGTCCTGAGAATCAAACTCACAGCATCCTACTGTAGCTTCTTCTGACACGACATAATTATTCATTCATTTCATTAATGTTTCTTGAGACATATGACATGATATCACAAGGCTTCCAGAAGTACCCTTTTCTAAAGAGCCAGCTTGTATGATACATTGGCTAGAGCATGGGCCTAGAGTTTACCTCTATTTGTTTTGGGTTCCTCAGCTACAAAACAGGGAAAAAATAATATCTACCTTACAGGGTTGTTATGAGGATTAAATGAGATAGTAGTTATTTAACACACTTATTATATAATAGGTACTATATAAATGCTTATTTCCTTCCCTCTCCTTCTAACTGTGTGTTTGAAAACTATAATTCAAACTAAATCACAGAATATGAGGATTTCATTTCCAAAAATGCCTAATGCCTATTCTTTACTTTTTTCTTGCTTCCTTGTCTTTTTCTCTCTCTACTTTTCTCTTTCCTTTCTTTCATTTCTTCTCTCTCTAAACTCCCCCTTCCTCCTCCATTACTCCTTCCCTCCCTTCCTTCTTCCCTTCCTCCCTTTCTTCCTTTTTTCTTTCCTAATGATAATGTGTGTTCTATGGACAAGTTACTTGGATGAGCAACTAAAATGATCAACTTTATAGCATTTCATGTGAGAAAAAAGGCCATGTAAAAGTCCATAAGATCTAAATTGCTTATCATAAAACAGTTTACTTCTAATTTTTTATTCTGGTTCCATCAGTTTTTTTTTTTTTTTTTTTTGTGGGGGAATTACTCCTTAACAGTCTCTTCCAGGGAGATGCACCGTTGTAGAGCTCTGTCCTCTGTTCACTTTATTTTGTCAAGTCCCATTTTTCCTACTGATTACATTAATGAAGGGAAACAATGGACTATCTACCATTTTACATTATCCAGCACTTAAGTGGAGTTTTTTTTTTTTTTTTTGCTGAGGCATTTGGGTTTCAGTGACTTGCCCAGGATCACACAGCTAGGAAGTGTTAAATGTCTGAGGTCGAATTTGAACTCAGGTCCTCCTGACTTCAACCTGGTGCTTTATCCACTGTGCCACCTAGCTGCCCTGTGCTGTGCTTTTAAAGTATTAAATGAATGTTGAAATGAATTAAATCTGAGAGCTCTTCTGCTTCGTTTCCCTGGATGATAAAGATTTTCTTTATTGATTGTAGAATTGATAGTACCTTGAATATGTCATTTCATTGGCTCACAAAGTATTGCAGTAGCGCAGTTTATTTTTGTGGCTTCAATAGAGTATCATTTTAGTTCCTCATTCCTCATTAATCTATTTATTTTCTTTTCCTTTAGGCAAGTGTACAGTGTTATTATTGATGTTCATGACCCCGTGGACCATAGTATGCCAATATTCTCCATGGGGTTTTCTTGGCAAAGATATTGGAATAGTTTGCTATTTTCTTCTTCAGTGGATTAAAACAGATGTTAAGTGAGTTGCCAAGGGTCACCTAGCTAGTAAGTGTCTGAGGTTGGATTTCAACTCAGGTCTTCTTGACTATAAGCCTGGCATTCTGTGCTTTGAGCCACCTAGCTGCCTATGGGTAAGGTACATCATCCCTATAGAGTACGTCTCCATTCATATAGAACAGATGACTGATGAAAATGCAGAAAAAAGTACTTTCTGGGTAAGAAAAAGGTATTAACTATCAAAGGATGTAAGATATTGCTAGTATTATTGAAGACCATTTTGATGCCTAAGAGAAGTAGGGAAAAATTTGTTTTAACAAACATTAAACACACACACACACACACAACTCCATAGCTTTCAGAAGAAGTTTAAGCAGTTAGGACAAAAATAGTAAGTATAATATAAATATAAAGACTCAAATGAATGATGTAGAATGAAGCATTGCTTGTATATAGATAGTTTATTTAAAAAGTTACAAAATGAGATGGATTATATTGAGAATTTATACCTGCAGAAGCCTATAGTATTCAATTTATTTGCACATAATTGTTTTATGACTAAGAAGGGGAAAAATGAGAGAGAGAGAGAAGAAGAAACAGAGAAAGAGAGACAGAAGAAGAAACAGAAAAAGAAAAATAGAGAGAGAGAAAGAGAGAGAAAGATCGAGATCATATATAAATATTTGGAGACAAGTATGTTTTTAAAACAACAATCACCCAGGAAATTTGGGGTGCTATTTACCTTTTAAGTCAAAGGTAAATTACTGAGTTAAAAAGTTCTTATTTAAGTCACTAAAGGGAGAAAAAACTAAGGAGGAACCTAATGTAAGAATCTAAGGGGAAAACATTTAAACACTAGAAGGAACTAAAGAGCTGCTCTGTCAGATTCAGGGGACAAATGTCTTGAGCTAAGGGAATTCTGATTGATGGGAGGGGACTGCAGCACCATCTAGCCTCCAGCAGAAATGAAGCACATTATTAAGTGCCCTTTGCTCTCTGCTGCCACCTCCAGTTTGAGAAGAAAAAGCAGTAGGAAAAAATATTCAGTTACTTGTATCTTATACTAGCTAGTTTTATTTGCTTTATTTTAAAAAATCAGCTTGCACTATATTTTTGTGAGCTCTGTTATTATTGGACAACGGGGCAACTGGGGCAGTGAATAACTGGCTGAGTTGGTTGGTATGGATCAGAGATGGCTAGTTTGATGATCTTTGAAGTTATCTGACTTAAAGGGAAATTCTGTTCATATTAAGAAGTAACTTTCAAAAATTAAAATGAATAGATTTTTTTTAAAGAAGTAACGTTTTCCAAATGTCTTCTTAAGGGTTATTACAAAGTTTTAAAAAGCTTATGTTTGCTATTTAACATGTAAAGGACTGCTTGCCATATGGGGGAGGGGGTGGAAGGAGGGAGGGGAAAAATAGGAACAGAAGAGAGTGCAAGGGATAATGTTGTAAAAAATTACCCAGGCATAGGTTCTGTCAATAAAAGGTTATTTAAAAAAAGCTTATGTTTGAGCATGGAAAGAGAATTTGCTTAGCTAAAATGTGTAAGAATCAACAGATGACCAGTGAACAGAAAGCTAATTTCCTGTGGGACAGATGTACCTGAATGGACCAATGACATCAAAGGATTATGAGTTATTTAACATATATTTAACATGGATTACCTGCCATCTAGGGGAGGGGAGGGAAAGGAGGGGAAAAGTTGGAACAGAAGGTTTTGTAAGAGTCAGTGTTGAAAAATTACCCATGCATATGTTTTGTAAATAAAAAGCTATAATAATAAAATTTTTAAAAAAAGAATTATGAGTTACTTGGGGAAAACATATGGATTTTCTTCCCGCATGTTTTTGGAAGTGAGTGCTCAGATACCAAGTGATATTTGGGAGATTATGATCCAGGTTTACATGAGGATTGTGTTGTGTAGTGTTATTGATATATTTACTTTAATATGTATCTATTATATTATATGTCTTTTATTTTACTTCTAAGTAAAATATTTAAAGTCTAAAATTGTGTTTTCATTATTGTGTTTGGTTGAGTAATTAATCATATGAGTGTTATGTTGAATCTGATTTGTATAAAAGGAAGTACATTGTTAGAGGCGCTTGGGCAAAGGGAGATTGCATATTCCCTCAATAGTTAACCTCTGGGATCTTGGGGAGACTTTGCTTTGTGGTGATGGGAACCCAGACCTGCCAAGGTAAGGTCAAAAATGACCAACCCAATTCAGAGAGTCAGTAGGCCTTGATATCCCCCAAGTGAGGGCGAACATGTTTGTTTCATTTTAACTGTCTACTTTAAGAGCCCCAAACCATGACACTGCCATTCATTGCACAGTTAACTTAACCTGTTGCGAAATTTCTCAGCTGAACTGCCTAAATTTCGACTCTGTTTTAAATAGTTATGAATAATTGTGTTTAATTTGTAAAATAAATTTATTCTCACTAATATTCCCTCTATTTCTCATTACCATCTAGTGAGAAGAAAGAAGTTACAGTTATTGATCCAGCGGGGAACACATATTACAACTGGCTGTTTTGTATAGCTATGCCTGTGATGTACAACTGGACCATGATCATTGCAAGGTGCCTGGCTACCATGATAGATCTCAGTCTCTTCTACCTTCTCTCATAATATATTAAGTCCCAATACCTAGAGTTTTTCAGAAGATCCTTTCTTTTTTCTTTTTTTAAAATATTTTATTTTATTTTAGAATCACTTTATATTGACAGAATCCATGCAAGGGTAATTTTTGATCCTTTCCTTTTTTCTTCCCAGCTCAAAAGAAAGACTGCAAATTTTCTATCCCATACTTTCTTTAATGTCAAAGATATGCACTTCAACATTTAGACCTACTTTAACACTCACACAGAGTTTCTTTTATAAAAAGATAATCATTCAGGCATATATTAACATTAATTATTGGTGCCAAATTTTTAAAATTTGTGCATTTTTCTGGATATTGGATACTGGAGGAGTATCCCAGAAATGCTGGGAAGAATGACAAAATATAAGTAAATAAATAAATAAATAAATAACTTTATAAAGTATCTAGGATAATTTGTCATAGACTTAAAGAAAATTTGGGGCAGCTACATAGTATAATAGATAAAGTGTTAGCCCTGAAATCAGGAGGACCTGAGTTCAAAACAGATCTCAGACACTTATTATTTCCTAGCTGTGTGACCCTGGGCAAGTCGCTTAAATCCATTTACCTCAGGGAAAAAAAAAATTGGAAGATAGTTGACAATTACCAAGTTCAGACTCATATGTTTAGGTAGATTAATGTTTAACGCCTCTAAGCAGAGGGCTGTCTATTTTTTTTTTTTTTGGAAGCTTTTCAGGGAGAGAGACCCCTCACATTCCACTGACAGTCTTTTTCAGGATTATATCAACCTGATGATCAAGATATTCTCTCTCACATTTAACTAAAAATCTTTTACATTTTAATTTAAGATTTCTTCATATTTAGTGTTTCCCATCTGAAGGAGCATAATATGGTTCTCAACAGCTATTGAACCACAAATTTATTGCAGGAGATCCATTGGGTGGCCAGACGAAACAATGAGAAAAGCTCTGGATCAAGGATCTTGGTTTACTCCTCGCCCTGATAATTTCTACCGGTGTGATTTTAAGCCAAGTAAAGTTATCCTCTCTGAGCCTCAGTTTCTTTATCTGTAAAGTGAAGGTGTTGGATTAGATGATATATAAGGTCACTTTAGGTTCTAGGTCTTCTAATAAGATCTCATCTATAAAGAAAGAGAATTGATGATTTCTAACTCTAACCTTATTCTAACATCCTGCTTACAATAACAATAACAACAACAATAATACCTAGCAATTATATAAAGCTTTAAGATTTACAAAGTCATCATAACAACTCAGAGAGGTAAATATTATTACTATTATTATCCCTATTTTACAAATGAGGAAACTGAGGCAGACAGAGACACTGCCCAGGGTTATCCAGCTTATAAGTGTCTGAGGCCACATTTGAATCAAATCTTCCTGCCTCCTCTCGCTAGCATACTACCTCATCATCTCATTAAAGAATGCCTCCATTTCAATAAGTTTTGATTCAGATTTCATCCACTTAGATGAGCATTTAGAATATTGGTATAAATTAGTAAAGTTTTTTCTCTGTTCTCATGTTAGCATCTATATTATTTTACTTACAAAAACTATTCTGTTACAGAGCATGTTTTGAGGAACTTCAGTCTGATTACTTAGCATATTGGATTATTTTGGACTACTTCTCAGATATAATCTATATTCTGGACATGATTGTACGAACAAGGACAGGTAAATATGTTGGGTTCACATTATGCTATAATGTGAAATAACATAAGACATTTAACCTAAAGTCACATAAGACAAATAACATAAAATTGGCGTATAAACCAATAGTTAAGGGAAGGAAAGCACAACCAAAGGCATAATCAAACTATATAGAACCATGGGCTTATTTCTTTTGTTTAGACTCGGGCAATTTGCTGCTGTGTAGAATGCAGAAATGATTTTTTCCTGTATTTCCCCTTCCATTCTCAGTGTTAGACCTGAGGGCAAAATTTCCTACTTTTTTTTTTTTTTAAAGTGAGAATAGTTCTGCTCTTTTTGAGCTCTTGGTGGAATGTATAGAAATGAATTCACTGTATATAATATGGGAAAAAAACAGTAATTGCTTATTTTAAAAAAGCACATCAATATGACCAAGGCTTATCGTATTTTGCCTAGCCTATCTTGTTTTCTGTTATCTTTCTTTCCACTGTTTTGATTGTCCCACTTTTTAGTAATTTCTTCTTACTAATAGCCTTTTCCTTCTTTATATATCTTTTATATTTATTTTTTCTTTTAAAAATATCATTAATTTTTCTTGTATAGCGTGACCAATATGGAAATATATTTAGAAGAATTGTGCATATTTAATTTATATTGGATTGCTTGCTATCTTGAGGAAGGGTGAGAGAAAGGGAGGGAGAAAAATTTGGAACACAAGGTTTTGCAGAGGTGAAGGTTGAAAACTATCTTTGCATATATTTGGAAAAATGAAACAGAGATTTTATTAAAAACAAATAAAAAGTATCATTAAGCAAAAATTAAATAAAAAAAACATCCATTGATAAGATAATTACATTATTACCTATCCATTAATCTCTGAAATATTTTACACTAATAAGTGTGTATTTATTATAAATTCAATTTTGCCTTTGACCATACCATAGTAGCATTCCCTTATTGAAGGAGAAACAATGAATAGATTTGGTATTGTATTTTAGGTTACCTGGAACAAGGATTAATTGTGAAAGATCAGTCTAAGCTCCTGAAGAAATATAAGTCACATTTGCAATTTAAACTTGATGTTCTCTCAATGATACCAACTGATCTGCTGTTTTTTAAATTGGGATGGAGCTATCCAGAGATACGATTAAACAGATTACTCAGGATATCACGGATGTTTGAATTCTTCCAACGGACAGAAACAAGAACAAACTATCCAAATATCTTTAGGATTTCTAATCTTTGCATGTATATTGTGATTATCATCCACTGGAATGCATGCGTATACTATTCTATCTCTAAAGCCATTGGATTTGGGAATGATACATGGGTCTATCCTGACATTAATGATCCTGAATTTGGTCGTCTGGCTAGAAAGTATGTTTATAGTCTCTACTGGTCAACACTGACCTTAACCACCATTGGTGAAACTCCACCTCCTGTTTTGGACTCTGAGTATGTCTTCGTGGTGGTTGACTTCTTGATCGGAGTGTTAATTTTCGCTACCATCGTCGGTAATATCGGCTCCATGATTTCTAATATGAATGCAGCCAGAGCAGAATTTCAAGCAAAAATTGATGCTGTGAAACAATATATGCATTTTCGAAATGTGAGCAAAGATATGGAAAAAAGGGTTATCAAGTGGTTTGACTACTTATGGACAAATGAAAAAACAGTAGATGAAAGGGAAGTCTTGAGATATCTACCAGATAAATTAAAGGCAGAGATTGCCATCAACGTTCATCTAGACACATTAAAGAAAGTACGCATTTTTGCTGATTGTGAAGCTGGACTATTGGTGGAACTGGTCTTGAAGTTACAACCTCAAGTCTATAGCCCTGGTGATTACATTTGCAAAAAAGGAGACATTGGACGGGAGATGTACATTATCAAAGAAGGGAAACTGGCTGTGGTAGCAGATGATGGGATCACACAGTTTGTGGTCTTGAGTGACGGTAGTTACTTTGGAGAGATTAGCATCCTCAACATTAAAGGCAGCAAAGCTGGCAACCGAAGAACAGCCAATATTAAAAGTATTGGTTACTCCGATCTCTTCTGTCTATCAAAAGATGATCTCATGGAAGCTCTAACTGAATACCCAGATGCTAAATGTATTCTAGAAGAGAAAGGCAGACAAATCTTAATGAAGGATGGACTGCTGGACATAAATATTGCAAATGCAGGAAGTGATCCTAAGGACCTGGAAGAGAAGGTCACACAAATGGAGGGATCGGTAGACCGTTTGCATACAAGATTTGCCAGGATTCTGGCTGAGTATGAATCGATGCAGGCGAAGTTGAAGCAAAGGCTAACTAAAGTTGAGAAATTCTTGAAACCATTAATTGAAACAGAGTACTCAGATATCGAAGTACTAGAAACAGAGTCTACACAGGAATGAAATGATATGAGATGAGAGGAACCATTAACTGGACTTTGTGAATTGCTTGGACGGTAAGGATCCAAGGCAAATGCGAAATATCTATTCAGCAGTTCTACAAAATTATCTTTTCGTATTAGAAAAGTATATGTCTGTGAAACAATGAGAAAATGATATGGATTCATTCAGTAAAGAAAATATGCTTTAATGAATGCTAAAATATTCATCACTGAATGGAAATACAGTTGTGAATGTATCACTGTGTCATGAGATTTTCTTGCTGAATACTATGTAAAGATATAAGCTGATTAATTTATCAGCACATATATCTTCTGATGATTTCTATATACCACTCTCTGCATGAATTATAGTAAATTTTGTGCTATCTGGCATTATTGGGTAAAAGGCTATTAAGGAGTAATTAAATATTCTGGCAATTAAAAAGTCACCATCATGGATTACCTGTTTTACAAAGGACTTAGAATATAAAATACACTTAATACTAAAACAACACGGAGCATGATTTAATCTTTTTTCATGATTCAAAAGGCACTTTAAGATCTTACAGAACCTCGGGGCCATTGTAAAAAATATCAATTAACACTGTATTGGAGAATTATAGAAGTGTTGAGTAGTAGAGATTTCTGATTGAGGGACTACCTAATGAATAGCACTTTGTTTTACAACTCTCTAATGTATTTAATGTATAATATTGTATGTGATAGTTATCTGTGTCTTATTCCCTTAGTAGACTGTAAGCTCCACAAGGGCAGTCTAAATTTTGTATCTGTGTGCTATGCACGTAATAGCTACTTAATAAACATATATTGATTTGAATAAATCAGATTTTTTGTATGTTTTTATCTTTCAGATTCATAAAAACTTGTCTAAAATTAGAGTAAATTAGTTAATTTTTTGTGTTCGATTCATCCTAAACTCCTCTTTGGAAAGGTATTATGAAAATTTGTCAATTAAAGCTTTAGAGTCATTCTTAGTAAAATTCTGAAATGTCAAAAAAGTATGCCAGCATCTGACCTAGGAAGGCTTGCAGGGGTCCTCAAACTTTTTAAATAGGGGGCCAGTTCACTGTCCCTCAGACTGTTGGAGGGCCGGACTATAGTAAAAACAAAAACTTTGTTTTGTGGGCCTTTAAATAAAGAAACTTCATAGCCCTAGGTGGAAGGATAAATGTCCTCAGCTGCCGCACCTGGCCCAAGGGCTGTAGTTTGAGGACCCCTGAGATTATAGTAATACGGGATTGCAGGGAGTCTGAAAAGCAGGACCCAGGTTATGGTTAGATTATCCAAACTGAAAATGAGCCTAAAGGATGTCAATCTTATGAGACTATTAATATATGAATGGTTTGGGATCATTGGATAGAGCATATACATAGATGTATGTGCATATAAAAAATGTTTTGTTTTTATTTTTTTGTTTTGTGTATATAAATATGTGTGTGTGTGTATACATATACATATATAATGTGTAAAATGAGAGAGAGAAAAAACAGAGAAGAGAGAGAGGAGAGACAGAGACAGAGAGGAGACAGACAGACAGACACACACACATACACACATACACAGAATCATTCTCTTACCTTAAGATGCAAATCAAGCTTCATTTTCTCTATGAAGACCTTCTTTGTCTCAACCTCCCCCCAATTGCTAGTGCCTTCCTATCAAATTATCTAATATTTAACTACTTTGTATATATTTACATATATTAATTTTATGCTGTATATGTTTGTGGATATATATGTGTGTATATATGTATAATATACTATATATATTTACATATATTTGTCTCCACTATTAAAACAAACTCTTAAAGAGCAGAGTGTTTCATTCATTGTATTTGCATCCCCTATGCTTAGCACATAATCAGTGTTTCATAAATTCATTGTGATTGATTTTTTTTCTCAAACATAATTGCTGCTATAGAAATTATTGACGAAATATGTAATTCAGTATTATACCACTTGATGGCAATATCCACCCACCAAGTTAGAACTTTGGCAAAAAGAAAAAACAAAGAATCAAATTCAAAGCTTCAAAATTACTTTTTTTTTAATAGAAAAATGTAATTTTTCAAATTTCTAGGGAGTGATCCAGTGTGCTTGCAAAAACAAACAAACAAACAAACAAAAACCATGAGGAATTATCTAGAAACTTGTAACTTCAATCGTTTTCAGGAAAGAAGGTTTAAAATGAAATTATATTCTATAACAAGTTCATACTGCTTCCAATCATGCACCCTATATTCCAGTCAAGCTAGTTTACTTGCGGTTCTGTATATATAAGACTCTATTTCCCACTTCAGTGTTTTTACATAATCTGCCTCTCATGACTAGAACACACACTGGCTTCCTTAGAAATCCCCAGGTCTCTTCAAGACTCAGTTCAAGAACCACCTTCCTCACGTCCTTAAGTATTAATGATTTGTCCATTTTCATCAATCATTTTGATTTTATATTTTATATTTTCTTATTTGTGTACAAGTTCTTTCTATCCTTCCTTTTCATACAGAACATATCCGTCAGTAATAAACATTTATTAAAGGTTTGCTATTTAGAACTTATGTTCTAATGATGGGGATGCTGTTTTGTTTTTGTATTTGTGTTCATAGTGTCTAGTATAGTGCCTGATATATAGTTACTTTAAGAACTTTGTAAACATTAAGGTATAATCTCAACCATTTTGGAAAGAGATTTGGAATCATGTCCAAAGAGTTATTAAACTGCCTCCACATATCTTTTGATCCAGCAGTACCACTATTAGGTCTGTTTCCCAAGATGATTAAGGAAAATGGAAAAGAACCTATGTGTTCTAAAATATTTTTAGCTGTTCTCTTTGTGGTGGCAAAAAACTGGAAGTTGTAGGGATACCTGTCAATTGGGGAAAAATTAAACACATTGTAGTATAGGTTCATGATGGAATATTACTCTGCTATAAGAAATGATGAACTCAATGGTTTTAGAAAAGTGTGGAGAAAGCTCCATGCAATAGTGAAGAGCAAAATGAGCAGAACCAAGAAAACATTGTATATAGTAACAGCAATATTGTTTTAAAAAACAATGTTGAGCAACCAAGTCATTCTATTATAAATACTCAAATTGACCTCAAAGACCCTATAAAGGAAGATGTATTTGAATCCAGAAAGGAATATTGGTGTGGTGTAAGAAATGATAAGTTGTCTTATTTAGAAAAACATAGAAAGACTTGGGACATATGAAGGAAGATACTATCGATTTTCAGAGAAACAGATGAAAGGTGGAAATAAGCATAGTATAGTTTTACAGTTATATGTATAAGTATATACATGTATAGATGTGTATGTTTCTAGATCTCTCTATATATTATATGTGCAAATACTTATATCTACATTTTCATCCTTAATTTTAGTTTTCTTTCTGGTGGGGGGGATGAAATGGAAAAAATTAAAATAAAGCGCACAGTAGAGAACAAAGGAAAACTAACAAGGAAGCAAAGAAAAAGTGGGCAGCTTTCAAAACAATGTGTAGTATTTATTATGTAGGTTTTCCTGAAATGGAAATTTATTGTTTTATACTGAATCCTCTCTCATAATCTTCTGTGTACATGGCAATCTTTTTCTTTTCTTTTTTTTTATATTTAAGCTTAAAGTTAAAAAAAGATTTTATCTCTTCCCCCACATCCAAAAAAAAAAAAAAAAAGAATAATTAAGAAGCCTTTTGATAAGAGTAAGAAAGGAAAGTATAAAAGTTTAACTTGAAAAACTAACTTTAAGGTACTATTTAAATGTCAATTTTTTTTCTTAAGAAACCAAAGTGTAAGAAATGAATTGTAGGAAAATAAATGGAAAAAAAGGAAAGAGGTTAAAATCTTTATTTTCCTATGTATGTAGCATGGTAGTCTTGTCATTTTTCTAATTATTTTGCTTAAGGGCTTGTACTTCCCTCACCTGGGATATGATATTCCAGCAGTTTGAGAAGTAGGAAGAGTTAAGGTACAGTCAATTGAAAAGGAACTATTCTTCCATTATGACTGTAGAGTCTGTATCTTTAAGAAGGTCTAGTTAATAAGAGGATCTGAAACACTATTGGAAACAATAAGTTTTATTGTCCCACGGTGCTTTCTGGACAGGTTGAGTGCTTGCATGAATAAGAGCTGAAAGTAACCTTTCAGGGATTTCTCCTTTAAAATTTTTTTTTTTATATATTCATGAAAGCAAGGACATTTATTCCCAGCATGTCGAATAAATTCTAGATGATACTTTATAGAGTTACCTTTGGAGTCTGACTCTTGGTTTCCTGACTACTAAAGAGAAGAAGAAAGCTTTTTTTTTTTCTTTTTTAAAATACCAATTCTTCCCCAGGATTCTGAGAATAACAGTGTACTACAAAATTACCAGTCTGACAATGTTTGGCCCTAAATCAAGAGCTATATTGGATTTCTTGTTAGGTCTCCAATTTTCCTCCTTTCAATTAGCATCACTTTATCTGAGCTGAGCTTTCACTGGTTGGACTCCATCCAAGATTCTACTTGGGGTAGTTTTTAAGGATGAAGGGAAGCTGTTTCCTGGATTTGTCACAAAGAATACATGAAACTGGCTATCACCTATATGTTTATGGCAAGGAAGTCTACAGTGTCTTGTGATCTCTCCTGATAATGTCATTGTGCATTTTGTATAGAAGAGATGATAAGTAGAAGTTTGCAATTAAGGATACTCTAGAATTCCTAGCTATCATCAAGAGGATTTTAAAAATGGAATTAAATTTTTTAAATCATCAGGTTTTTTTTTAACTAAAGTAAGACAAGTTCCTAGTTTCTTGGTTTACAAAGAATAATTAATATTCTGTAGATTTAAACTCCATATGTTTTCAATGCTCTTCACAAGTGTGAGAACTCCCAAAGCAAATGAAAACCTTAAATTACCAGGACAAATGTTTCTTTGTTTAAGTAATGTGAAAATTGCTTTCCATTTATTTTTTAACCACTAAAATAACTGAACATTTGAAATATGTGAACTAAAAACAAGATGCATTATTCCTTTCTTAGTAGAAAATCTAGTTGGCTTTATTGAAATGCTGTAAAGGAAAAGCTTCTAAATTAAATTGTATTGATGCAGGCTAAAATAAATGCTTCCTTTCTTCCCCAGAAGTTCCTGGGAACTCGATGCCAAACTCCCAATCTCGACCAAATAGCTCAGCTCTTTCTGCTTTCTCAGGTGTTCTTCATCTCAGGTGTTCAGTAGCTTCTTTTTGATTCCAGGAATCACAGTTTCTGAACTTCATTTATTCTGTAGCACTGGAGAATGCAAAGAAGTGTAAAGTTATGAGACAAAGTTGCTTCTCAAAATGGCTTAACTCTACTATGATTTAAAACCTGAAATTTAAGTGAATTCATATTAGCAGGGAAGGATATATAAATATCTTCTCTAAGTTCACCCGTTTCGATCAGTTATATGTGGAGACATCGTATTTAGATTCTGCTATTAAGTATCTCACTAGAATGCTAGTGAAAGACATTCCGAAAATATACAAAAGTGTGTCTCTTGTGAGTATTCAATATATCTGAGTAGGGGCATGACATGGGGGTGTGTATATAATTTTATATTCATATACAAATGTGTATAAATAAATTCAGGGCAGCTAGGGAAGGAAGGGAGGAAGGAAAGAAGGGAAGGAGGAAGGGAGGGAAGAAAAGGAGAGAAGAAGGAAGGGAAGAAGGAAGATAAGGAGGAAAGGAGAGAGGAAGAGAGAAAAGAAGGGATGGAAGAAAGGAGGGAGGGAGGAGGAAAGAAAGAGATGGAGGAAGAGGGGAAAGGAGAAAGGAAATAGGAGAGGAAAGGAAAAAGGAATGGAGGGGAGGAAGGGAAAGGAAGGAAAGAGGGAAGGAAGGCAGAAGAAATGGAGGAAGGAGGGAAAGAGGGGGGAAGAGGAGGAAGGGAAGGAAGAGAGAATAAGGAACCTGAGAAATCAATGATGGTTGGATTTTTCTAAAGAACCTATTGTTCTTCTTTCTATAAAAGTCTAAGTCCCTTAATCTAGATAACCACAAGTCTTGGTTAGTAGGAAGACAGAAGACCTAAATGAACAATTCTGGAGATAAATTGTTCCCAGGATTAAAATGCATTCAAAAAAATTATGTAAAGTCTTTTTGCAATTCCTAAAACAAAATCTGGCAGAATATACAACAGGTTCTCTCAGTGCTCTTCTTTTCCACAATAAATTAGAATAATACTTGAAGAAGATATTCAAAGAATCTGCAAGGATCTGTTGTATAGCTTTCCAATTCATTGTGTAAAGAAGAAACAAATGTTTGCAAGGTCAGACAGCCTGATATTGAAAGAGATGGACTGGAACAAAGAATATTTCTACAGATATTATCCTGGGAAACTAAGAGTTGACAGTGATTACTCGTGTTATGTAGTTTGAAACACACATACACACAATCTCCCTCCTTCCCTTTAGTAAACATTTTAAGTTTGAAGCCATCCTCCTAGGGATTGAGTGATTATGTGGTTATGTAGAGGAAAGTATGTTTCTGGCTCAAGAAATAGCTGCACTTTTTTCTTTGCCATACTTTTCAGTAAATATATCTTTTAAAGAATGAATTGGTATGAATTGGTTAATTGATATTGAAACAATAATCACTGATTAGATGATATGGGGAAGATATTAAAAAGCAAAGATATGGGGAGAATGATAGTAAATAAGGACTTATAAGCATAGTTTTAGAAGATTCCCCCCTAATCCTCAGGGTTATTCCTAAACTCTAAGGAAATCTGTCTTGCTTGTTGGGATGTGAGTTAGAGAGTTAGACCAGAGACTATATGTCTACAAAAACCCAAAATAATTTGGAGAAGGAAAGAATAATATCTATATTTATATCTATATCCATATCTATTTATATCACATGGTTGGAACTAGAATGATGCAAGGAAGTTGGAGATGATGGTATAGATTTGGTGTTATAGTAATAATCTGCTCCACCAAAAAAAGTTTAACTGGAAAAGTAATAATGGGAATCCAATGTCGTGGAAACAAAGGAGGAGATGGCATAAAAACAGAGAAGCTGTATAATATGACATTTCATATAGAAAAATATGAGGATTATGAATATAACTATGACAAAACATAGACATTGAATTTAATGATTAATAGACGTTCAGATCCTGTAGAAACCTATTCAGTAGGATAATGAAGGCAGAAATCTGATTGGAAGACTGCGTGCTAAGTAAGTGGAACTGGCAAGCAAAGGAAGGAGAAAGAAAGGATGTTATCTTGGAAAGGGGGGTGTGGCTGAGACAAGGCAAAATTGTATTTATTTTAATTTTTAAGATTGGGAAGATCAAAGGAACTGGTAGAGAGAGAAACATTGAAGATATGAGAGGGAGATTAATTTATGTTATAGAGAAGATGAGAGAAAATTAGATAAAAGGGGACAAAAGGAAAAACTCTGGAAGTAAGGAAGATCACCTTTCTCATTGAGACCTGAAGGAAGAAGGAGAGGATGGGAAGATAATGAGAGTTTAAGAAGAGTCAGAGAAGGGGAAGGAGTTCATAAAATTAGAGATTTAAAGCTGGGTGGGGTCATAGAGACGATCACTCTCATTTTACAGGGAAAGCAATTGAAACCTGCAATAAAACTCTGAGGAAACATTCAAACACAGGTCTGCTTCTGAGTCTAATACTCTTATCCACATGGGATTGCTTCAATTTTCTCAGTAGAGAGGAGATCACTTTCTGATAATAAAGGAACATGGGATGGAATTGGGAGCTTGAGAGTTTTGGAACATCCACTGTGGGAAATGTGATAGTTATAAAATGTCATGTTGAGTTTTCCTTGGTAATTAACCTTGACAGTATTATTACTGACACAGAGTTATGGAGGCTATAATTGCTCATTCCTCTCCTATTCAGTTTATTTATATAGATATCTATATATAGATATAGATTTACATACACATTCATACGAAAGGGGGGGGGGTGTTACCTAACACAAGGCATCTGTCTCTATTGAGGAAATAGCTTTCTGTTAGTAATAGAGTAGGACCTCCTTAATTCAAAATCCACTTGTTCTTGGAAAAGAAATACCTTTAGATCTATGAGAATCCAGAATGCCCAAGATATGCTATTCTCTTTGACTCTCAAAAGGGAAGATAATTAAGACATAGATACATACAAAGTTCCTGCCAAGAAATAAAATAACTATATCTCTTGTTTTTAGTTCATAAGCTAATAAATCCTATTTAATTTTCCTGATCCCAGCTGGGTCTTCTATGTTTCCTTTTTTAGGTAATATCTCACTGTTAATCTTTATCAAGAGCATTCTCATTTTCTGGCTTACTTATAGGTATTTTTTGGTTACATTCAGAGAAACAATAAAGTTTTTCTTTAATTCTGTGGATGAGGAATAAGGCTTTTTTTTTTTTTTTTTTTTTTTTTTTTACAGGATGCATTAATTTAGAATTGGATTCTCAGATCAGTTGTCATTCAATGCGAGGACATATATTTTGTGAAATGTATCTAACTAATAGCTTTAGCAGTGCCTCCCTAAGGCACTGCCACTTCATATTAGGAACTATCATTTCCTGACTATTGTGCTTATAATACAAACACTGGGGGGAAAAACCCTCCAAATACAATAACGTGATTGGAAGGGATGACATTAAGAAGTCATCTTAATTATCCTTAGGCCAAGGTGAACTATGACATACTAGACAAATTGCTTTCTAACCCATCTAAAAGATCCCCAGGGAAAAAGATTTCATCACTTCATTGAATAATTCATCCCAATATCATCTAGCAACCACCACCGTTAGAAAGTTTTAACCATTTCTATCATGGAATACAGGTTCCTTGATAAAATACATATCTTCCCATAATCTGTATTAACAATACCTCTGGCTGATATTTGCCATTGCTCACTAATGCCATTAAATGCTATTATTTTTGTCATTAACTATTAGATTTTTAGTCTTTGATTAAATGGAGACCTGGGACAAACAAGAAACATTAGAAACCCAGATATAAATTATTAGTTTAAGGCCATTGGTCCTGGAGTCAGGAGGACCTGAGTTCAAATCCAGCCTAAGATATTCAACACTCCTACCTGTATGAGCCTGGGCAAGACACATACATGTCTCACCAAAAAATATATATATATATTAAAAATGATTGGTTTTGTAGAATATTGCCTTGAGATTCATGGTAGATTAACTCAAACAATTATAGAAATAAATGTTCCTAATATTCACACCAATGAAAATTACTTTATTTGGTCAATTTTCAAATAAAGTGGCTTCTCTGGGGCCATTTCCCTTACTCTGAATCTCAGAGGGTGACTGGTTTTGAAGGGGAAAGCAGAACACTCTTGCGCCCTACTGTTACTTTTAGACTTTCTCTTTACTTATACACTCCTTATTTTATTTATTATTTATAGCATTTTATTTTATCTAACCGCTTCCTTATTGAGAAATTTGGATATTGACCCTATCTAACCATATTCTCTCATCATTCCACTTGTTCATGTTTCATTCTTGTTCTTTGCCTTTGAGACCTTTAACCCCTCTCCCCTACCCCGACCCCTCCAGTCCTCAGTACTTTCTCCAGTCATTATACGACTTAGGAAATAGACATATTTCCTTTCTCCAACTTCAACCCAGTAGTTAGCCATTTCAATTATATGTTTCCTGCTCTTAAATCCCCTAATCCTTGTTCTAGTGCTACTGTTCTCTTGTGAAACCTTAACCTAGGTGAACTCCCAGCAAATGCCTCCTTTGCTCCTCTTCACTAGCCACTGAAGTTACAAGAAATTTCACAATTCTGCGATCTGGGTGCACTACAGATTTATATTAGTCAACCTCAAATGGATCCACATTAGGGCAAAACATTTTTTTTTTAAACTCCATTATATTGACTCCTCATAACACTCTCCCTAAGAAGATATTCCAAACATTTTCTTCCTTTCTCAAGTCTTCCAGTACCTCCATTTTTACCTCTATCAGCTGAGGACCTTCCATTTTACTTTACTGAGAAAATTATGACCATTCAACATGAGCCTCTCTTTTCCTGTTTTCATTTCACAATCTCTTGACATCATTTCCTACTCTATTCTCTTCTCCAGTTTCTGACAGAGATGACCAAAGCCAACGCCCTCTATGTGTGTACTTGATTCCATTCCTTTTTTTCAACAGACTGCAAAGCATCCCCCTTCTCCCTTCTCCTTAAAATTTTTAAATTCCTCCTATCAAGGGATATCTTCTTTATTTTCTTATATGCTACTCTCTTATCCTTAAAAATTCTTAGAGTCTATCATAACGAAGATGATACTATCCTATCAAGCTACTATATCACTCCTCTATTTTTATCTGCTCCTTCTTGAAAAATTTGCTTCCTTCAAGTTTTCTCTTTTCTACACAGCAATGCTTTGCAATATCTTTTACCCTCATAATTCTACTGAAACTATTTTGTCCAAAGTTAGTAATGATCTCTTTCTTAAATCTTTTCTCAATTCTAAACCTTCTTAACATATGTACTGCATTTGACACTGTTGACTACCCTTTCCTCCTGGATACTTTTTCCCTCCAAAGTTTCCCTGATAGTATTCTTTCTCGCTTGCCAGATTGCTCTTTTTCGGTATCCTTTCCTGGCTCATCATCCTTATGTGCCCTCTAACAGTAGAGATTCACCAGGATTTTGTCCTAGGCTCAGTTCTTACCATATTCCTTTCCTACTCAACTAATGGAAGGAACTTTCTATTGCCTCTAGAATAAAATATATACTCCGCTGGGAGCTTTTAAATTTCTACATAACTTCATCCCAATTTATATTTTCCAGCCCCATTGGACACCATTCTCTTTCCTATGTTTTGTATTCAATGGAAAAGACTATTCTGTTATTCACATGTATTTTGGACCATCTCCATTTGTCCTGATCCACTGGATCCAGAAGCCAGATGGCTTTGGAGGAGAAAGTGTGGCTGGTGACTAAGCACAGCCCTCCCTCATTTCAATTCAATTTACTTGCATGTCATGGTTTTCTTTGAGAACAAAGGACAAACACCACATACAACCCCATTTCCTAACTCTGGGATATATTCCCTACTTAATTTTACCTTAAAGAATCCCTTTCTGAAGGATGAAGATCAAGTACTATTTTCTGCTTGAAGCCTTTCCAAATGCCCCCAACTGCTAGTATCCTCCCTCCCAAACGATTCTCTATATATTTGTGTTTATTGACTTTATACCTGTGCTGCATGTTATTTTGCTGCCTTCCCATTAGATTATGGGTTCTGTCTAATTAATGACTGCTTCATTCTTTGCATTTGTATTCCACAGTGCTTAGTGGAGTGCCTAGCTCATAGAAGAGCTAAATAAATACTTATTGACTGAACAACTCTGGCCCTCCTAGTGAAGATGGGGTCAGGTCTTCCTCAGGTGACAGCCATGTGGCTTGTGAACACATGGCCCTTTTGGAGCTTTTGCTCCCTGTTTTTGTCTGTTTTTTGATACAGGTACCTTGATTGCCACCAGGGAAGAGAAATAGTGATTTGGCTGGTAAGTGCCTTTTGTATGCACACTAAATTTAATTTCAACAGCCATTTAAAGGGCCATTTCTATGCAATAAGCAAATTTAAAACAATTTTAAAGGTGTAGGAAGTTCCAGGAGCAGGCTCACTAAGGTAGGTGGTCCCTGGGAAGATATTTTGTAAAAAAGGGGTTTGAACTGAGTCTTAAAGGAGGCTAGAGAAGCTAAGAGGAAGAGCATTCCAGGCATGGGGATAGCAGGTACACATGCAATTGCACAGTGTGTCGTGTGATGAATAGCAAAATGCACACTATTTATAGCTTGATAGTGGAGTGCATGGAAACAAAGTCAAGTGCAAGAAAGCTAGAAAGGGACTAGGTCATGAAGGGTTTAAACACCAAACAAAGGAATATTTGATCTAGAGATAATAGTTTCTGGAGTTTCTTGAGTAGGGAGATGGTCAGACTTTTGTATTTTCTTTCTCAGCTGCTATATCACACTGTCGCTTCATTGATCCCTTGCTTTTCCCATCGACTTTAGTATCTCTGATGGATTCTACACTACTGATTGTTCAGCTGAGATTTTGCTCTTTTGGCCAGCTCTTGTAGAAAAAAGTAAGCTCTCTTACCATATGTGTGTGTGTAATATGCACATATATATATGTACACACACACACAAGCTTTTCCCCAGGCGTATTTAAGAAGTGGACCAGAAGTTGGCCATAGTTACAACTTACTTTTCAGTTACATTCCTGACTTTTATATGTGTAAATGTAGGTCACTAGATCAGAAAGGATTTATATCTTTCAAAACCTACTATTTCAAGTCTGAAAGAGGAATATTCAAACTTACTTAAGTGATTGAATAAAATGTGTAGGCAATATCTTTCAAAGTGAATTACAGTTTAAAGATTGTTGGTTAAACATTTCTCATGCCCTTTAATTAAGAGCGCTAATGATTTGCCTACTGATCGGTCAACAAGCTTTTATTTATTAAGCTTCTACTATGCGAGACTGCGGACTGCAGACTGTAAGACAAACTCCATCCATAAAACCCCAGGCCCTGTTCTCAAGGAGGTCGCCGTCTATGGGGGATTGTTTGTTCCTTCTCGAAGGGGACCATGACTTTAGGAAGGTGACGCTAACTTGCAAGTGGATTGCCTAAGTGAGCGAGGGCTGGGCAAAGTCACCAGCTTCATTTTATCTACTGTGGGAGACAATATGCAAACAATCGTTCGAAAAAAGATGAAAAAATACAAGATAAATCAGAGATACTGGGATCAGGAAAGACTTCTCATAGAAGAAAAGATTTGAACTGGAATTTGAAGCCAGAAGGAAGAGACAAGGAGGAGAATTGCAAGCGGGACAGCCAGTGAGCCCTCGGGACCCGAGTATCTGGTGGGATGAATAGCAGAGTCCAAGATTAATTACCCCAGGGACGAGTTAAGGGGTGAGGTGAAAGACAAGGGTTCTTAAACTTTTCCCACCCAGGAGCCCTTTTCACTTGAGAAGTTTTTACGGGCTCGGGTATACAGACGTATGAAATAGGCGTACAAATCAAACATTTGCTGATCATAAATCATTCCGTGACTTTCACATTCAGTTTGGAGACCCCGTTAAGAAGTTAAGGTATAAGAGGGCCGAGTTAGGAAGGGAGGAGTTCCCATTGGTCCCGGAGAAGACAGGGAGTCCCTGGAGTTACTGGGCGAGTAGCACGGTGGGACCCACACGTTGGAAAGATTACTTTGTGATAGGCTCGGGGACCCAAGAGGGATGCAACTCTGCTCTCCAGGACGGCTCCTTAGGAAATCTTGGCTTTCCACACCCAAAATGTTTTCTGCTCGCAGCGCTGGCCGGACTTGAGCAAAACCCTGACAATCTCCTTTTCACTGAGGGGCGGAGGAGGTTGG
Source organism: Antechinus flavipes (assembly GCF_016432865.1). Lineage (NCBI taxonomy): Eukaryota > Metazoa > Chordata > Mammalia > Dasyuromorphia > Dasyuridae > Antechinus > Antechinus flavipes. The sequence continues at coordinate 35,939,937 of NC_067403.1, read as the reverse complement.
TCACCTCTCACTGGGGTGCAGTGGCAGCCAGTCCCCTTCAGGATAAACAACAATCCCCCACAACAGTGACCTCCTTGACAACAGGGCCTGGGGTTTTAGGGATGGAGTTGGTCCTTCTTTAGTCTGCAGGTGTGCAGAGATGGTTAAAGGAGGTGGGGGTAGGGGGGCACCCAGACCCTCAGCTGGGGCCAGGCTTTCGTGCACTCTGCCCCCCCGGGAACGCCCCTCCTAAAGCCTCGCGAGCTTTTTTCTGTTCCCCCCTCGCTTGTAGAAGCGAGCGCTTCCGTAGTTAGGGCTTCATTCATTTGGAACTCGCTCTCCCGGCCCGGAGCCTGCGCGCTAGGCAGAGAAACAGCTTTCAAAAGCACCGCCAGCCACGCCTGACGCACAACTCGGCTTTGGGGAACCTCGCCGACGTCGGGATTTCTCTTTCCCTCCCCGTCCCGCCTTCCTATAGCGTTTGGACTCTAGTCCCTGCTAAGCGACGCCCTGGGCCCCCGAGGCACTCTGGGACGTACAGTTCGGGGGCGGCACCGCCCTCGGCGTTTCCATTCGCTTTAGTGCTTTTTGAAAGGCCAGGGTAGAAAGAGAAGCGGACCTTTTTTGCCACGTGCCCAGGCCCAGTGTCCTCTGGGAGTTGTAGTCGGCAGCGGGGGCGGGGTTAGGGGCGGGCGCTGCCAGTAAGGAGACGTAGCTCTCCGTTGGGGGTGTGCATCGGCAGCCCATCGGACGAAGCTGGCGGGCTGAGTGGCCGCTCGGAGCCGGTCCCTCGGTTGGCCTGGCCTGGGCGGCGGCTTCGTGGCCTTCCAGTGCGTGGGTCCTGGTAGAGCCCCGAAGCGGCCTCTCTTCTGTCCGTCACCTACGCGGCGGCATCCTGTCGCTCTGCAGAGCCCGGCGCCTCCCAACCCGGCTCCGGAGGGCGACGTGGCCACCCCGTTTCCCGGCCCTCCACCCCCGGGGCGTGGGGGTCTCTGCCGGCCTCCCCCGCCCTCGCCCCTCGCATCTATTCCTCGCTCGCCATGGAAGCGGCTTGGCGCCAGATGGCGGCCGGCAGAGGCCGCGCCAGAGGCCGGGCGTCCGCAGCCCCGGCCCCGGGGAACGGAGTCCAGCCGCGCGGAGGCGGCCGGGGTAGCGGAGCCCCTGGGGCCGGCAGCCGGCCTGGGCCCGGCCGAGGGGCCGGCGGCACTACGACTCCTTCCCTGGCCCGGAGCCCGCCCGGCGGCCTCCCGGGAGCGGCGGCTACAGCGGCGCTTCAGGCCCCGGCGGCCCCGGGTGAGCTCCTCGCGCGTTCCCCTGGTGGGGGGAGGGGGAGGAGGTGAGGGGGGCGGGGCAGGCCTGCCTTCTCCCTTGCTTTCCCCTTTTCTCTGTTCCTCCCCTCCCCCAACTTCTCCCTTCCCCTCCCTCCAGCTCCACGCCCGGGGTCTGTGGGCGCGTTACCCACTTGTCTGGGTCCAGCCACGCCAGGCCATGCCGGGGAAGGAGGTGGTGGTAAGGAGGCTCCACCTTTTTTGTGCCAGGACCTGGTGGGCATTCCGCCGGAGCCATTATTTCTTCTCGGAGTCCTTTTGGCAAACGCCTAAAACAAAAGGCAGGGGTAACTAAGCCGCCCCGGGGACGGCGCTGTCAGAATTTGGAAGGACTCGGGCTGAGCCGCTGCCGCGGCAGCGTGGGGCGTGTCCAGCCCCCAGCGAACCGGCAGAACTCCGCTGGGAGACCCCCGGTATAGTGGGCCGGCCAAGTGGCCGCGGGAGTCCCGAAGTGCCCCCTCCCGGGTCGTTTTCGCTCGGGACACTTCCGTCAGTGGCTTCCCCCTCGTGTGCTTGATGGGCTGGAAGGGAAGGGCAGAGCGGTGTCCTTAGCAAGAAGACCCCAAGTGGGTCACCCGGGGCGCGGGATGCGACCGAACCGAAAAAGGGCAGCGCTTCTGAAACAGGGCGAAGTGATGCGCGGCGGCCTGCAGGCCGCCCCGCAACCCCCCGCCCCTCTTCGCAGCTTCAGTGACCAGCCCCCGGCTGCGAGCCCGGAGTTAAGGTGTAGAATGCAGTTTTGGCAGCATGTTTTCCCCTGATACTGCGATTTCTCTATAATAAATCTCTACCAAAATAAGCATCTTTTCGGATAACTTAACCACGGCATAGGGGTAACCCTGGCTCTCAAGACTTTTCTAATGTCACAGCACACTCTGCCAACTTGGAAGGGCCTGGAGAATGGGCCTTGCTCTTGATCCCCAGGTTGACTTTAAAATGGTGGGAGTTTTTTAGGCCACTACAGCCCCTGAAGACCCAGTCATAAGATGTGAGATTGTCATCCCCGTCTAGGATGCTGAAGGAATGCCTCCTCCTCATGGATGGTTCCTGAGCTGTCATTAAAATTCACTTTTTATCACCTGAGCACACCTTGCTTGGGAATCTGAATAGTTATGGGACGGTAGATCAAAAGTGTTTTGTGAATAATCAAGAAAACAACTAATGCATTCGTGGACAATTGAGAATTAAGATCTTAAGAATGTTTACTGACCCTGTTGACCTTAAAAGGTCACGTTACTATGTCTTCACTAGAATAGGGAAGATACTTTTTTAGGTTGGAGGCAATTTTTCATTAATATTTAAGAGTGAAGCTTTTCATTTATCCCCTCGAAAGACTTTAATGATAATGTAAAGTGCTTTGCAAATTAAAAAACCCTATATAAACCTGACCATCTAGCTGCCCTATCTCTATAAATTATTACTTGTCTTACATATTTGGATGATCCTTGTTAACAGTTTCTTTCCCCTTATCCAAAGATTCTCAGACAATGGGCTTGGGTATTTTTTTTTTTTTTTAAGAAAAATGTTTTGTTTTATGCTTTCAAATGTTTTTTACACTATCCTCTGAGTTGTTTTGTCTGCCCTTCCTTCCTCCTTTCCCTTCCCTCCTTCCTCCTTTCCTTTCCCTTCCTCCCCTCCCTTCCCTTCCCTTCCCTCCTTCCTCTTTTCCCTTCCCTTCCTCCCTCCTTCCTCCTTTCCTTTTCCTCCCTTCCTCTCTCCCTCCTTTCCTTTCCCTTCCTTTCCCTTCCTCCCTCCCTCCCTCCCCTTCCTTCTCTCTCTCCCTCCTTTCCCATCCCTTCCCTCTCTCCCTCTCTTCTTTCCTTTCCTTTCCCTTCTCTCCCTCCCTCCATCCTCCTTTCCTTTCCCTCTTTCCCTCCATCCTCCTTTCCCCTTCCCTCCTTCCTCCTTTCCCTTCCTCCCTCCCTCTCCCTCCTTTCCTTCCCTTTCTCCCTTCCCATCTTCCCTCCCTCCCTCCCCTTCCCTCTTTTCCTCCTTTCCCTTCCTTTCCTTCCCTCCTTTCCCTCCCCTCCCTCTCTCTCTTCTTTCCCTTCCCTCCCTCCTTCCTTCCTTATCTTAACTCTTTATAAGGAATTCCTTGTTCCCTTAGAGATGAGCAACTCATTTGAAACTTGCTGTATTTAGGGTGTCTTGGGCATTCAGAAAGATTAAGATTAGCCACATCATTAATGATGTTAAGGACCATGCCCAGTTAAGGGACAGGTCAATTCTCTGAGAGTCTCCACAGTTGTAAATCATAACACTTGAAGAAGTTACAAAGCAGGAGGTCAGACCTCAGTGGAGAGGTCAGAGAGCAGCAATTGTCTCTCAGTCTCCTTGTATCATCATCCATTTACTTGAAGAGATCCATTCTACAGGTCTGAGTTAGACCTCCAGCAGCCACGGGCAGGTGGTTCCCATATCACAAGTATATATCAGTGGCAGGACTTAAATCCTGGTGCTTTATTCTAAGACTCCTTTCCATTGCCTTTGAGAAATAAAGGTGCGCTTGTACCTTTATTGTGTGCTTGTAGGCACACAGTAAATGCTAAACTAGTAAATGCTCAATTATTTGCACTAATTCACCAAAAAATAAGTTTAATTTTGTGCTAGAAATAGAAAATATTGTTCTTGCCTTTGAGGAATCCTATATTAGGATAATAAGACATATATGCATATGAAACTATGATTAAGTACCCAAATCATATAAACAATAAGCCTTAAGTAGGTTGATAATCCAAAAACAAATTTTTTTTTTAGCATTTTATATATGTGTGTATGTGTGTATACATACATGCACATATGCATATCACAAATGAAGTCGCATGCTTATTTTGTTACAATATAAAAATTTGTGTTTGAATTTTAGAAATAATGTTAAACTCCTTTAAAATTATGATTACTATTTTTCTTTTTTAATTTAGTTTTCCTTCAGAGAGAGCAGTCACTAGAAGTGTTATTCTTCCACATTTTTAGAAATGGGAAAATATTTTTTGATGTAGTTTCAGTTTATATTTTTACAACATTCTAAGTAACTTTCTTTTGCCAATTTTGGTGGTGGAGGTATGGTGTGTGAGAAAAGGATATCTTTGTAACATTGTTATTTCCTTGGTTCACTTAGTAATTCTTTTTGAAGGACATTATTACAGAAACAATTGTGCTTGACTAAAGTAAATGTTTTCTGTTGAAAAGCAATATATTTGTAATCAAGTGCTATAAAAAGACAAACTCTAGTAGAAGTTATTTCGGGGATTTTGGTGAAGGAGAATTTATGAAGGATAAAAGACTAACTTCTGTTTTATAATTTGTACTTTACTGCTTGAGAGTGTTTTACAGAAATTAAAAATCACCTTATTCTTTTAAACAGAACTAATTTCACAAAAGAAATTTGAGGAAATCAAGAAGGCTAATCAAGCGGCAGCAAAAAAACTGGTTGAAGATCACTTTAGTTCCTCTGAAGAAGAAGGAGATGAAGATACTGAAGGAAAGCAGGGGAAAATTGTTGACAAGACATTCATAACTTATACGAGTCAGATAGGTAAAAACAATAAAATTGTATGTCTGTATTTGGTTGACAAAGCTAAACTTTTGATTTGTAGTGACTCATATAGGTGAGGTTTACATCAGAAGAATTAGCCTTTTGGTCCGCATTTTGGTAGGCCAAATCATTTTTCTTTTTTTCTTTTCTTTTCTTTTTTTTTTTTTTTTTTTTTTTTTTTGGCTGAGGCAATTGGGGTTAACTGACTTACTCAGGGTCACACAGCCAGGAAGAAATAAGTTTTTGAGGCCAGATTGAACTCAGATCCTCTTGACTTCAGATGCTCTACGTACTTGGACATCTAGCTGCCCCCATTTTTCTTTTTTAATTTGAGCCCTGACTGTCTATGAAGCAAAGAGAACTGTAGCAATGACTTCCCTCTTATATTTTATATTGATTCTTTCTCTTGCTTTTGACTAGATTGCAGCAGAATATTAGGGTGAACTCAGCAAAGTTTAATTCTCTCCAATCACTGCCTTGATTTCTGAACTTTTTTTGGTATTCTTCCTTGTCATTTGACTTGACTTTTGTGGACTTTGAATGCCTCTTTTGATTTTTTTGTTCTGATGCCATTTCCTTTTATGTCTTATGCTCAGTGCATGATGAAAATACTATTCATTTCTCATTATTACTTGTCCCTTAATTTATAACTTCTATAAATTTTTTGTTTTTCAGTATATTTTAAGGTTTGGGGGTGATGCTCTCGCATCCTGTTAACATGAACATCTTTTTTATTCACTGGGAAAAGGCTAGAGAGGTCTCATTTCAGATATATACTATATATAAATTGTGATGTTCATTATGCAAGTACATGGCTCAAAAGGATTGTTGCAGTTTTGATAGGCCTTGAGGAAGGGCTCTTGAGAGGTCCTATCTGAGAGTTCTTAACTGAAATTTGAATTTAGTAGTTATTAAAAATGCACTATGGAATTCAGTACAGAGGTCAGGGCTGGATCTGTGTATTCTTGTGGTAATTGAAGCTCTAGAAATAGATGTAGTAACTAAGGGAAAGAATACAGTGAGAAGCAAATAGGGTCCAAGACAAATCTGAAGCCTGCATTTAGGGAGCAACAGAAGGAGAAAGAACTAGCACAAAAGACAAAAGGCTCAGGTAGAGAGAATTAGGATAAAAGTGCATCAGAGAAACCAAACTAAAAGGGAAGTTCAAAAAGGGAAATAGTTGGCAGTGCCAGTTGATACCTCAAAGTCTTGAGGTTGTTTTTCAGGATCACTGTTGCCATCTTAAAAAATGTCATTGTAATCAAGTTTCTTCCACTTCACATCTGTTTAAGGACTGGCAGAAATCTGAATGCTCACCTTAATATAGGTGAAAGCAGAAAAGAATCATAATTGTTACTTTTCTAAAGAAATGAGTATTCTAGCAAAGCAGTTTGATTCTCTTTGATAGGAATATCTTTTAGTGACATGCATTTAATAGGATAGGCAGCAAATTGGAGCCAGGGAAATAAGTTAAAGTACCACTGAAGATGCTACCTCCTTGGACCTCAAGTTTTTATTCTGTAAAATAAGGAGGGATTGGACATGAAAGACCTATTTTGGCACTAAAGCTAAAATCCTATATTCATTGATATTGCTCTAGTTTGGTGGCAGATAGATGTGTGTATTGCTTTATTTGGCTAAGAATATTTTTTTTTCATGACTGTACCCATAATGGTAATCTATTTCCTCTGTGATTGACATAAATGTAAGCTTTAGTTTAAGTGGCTCTGTGACTTCAGGATTATATAAAATTTGTGGTAAAGTGAGAACACAGGAACTTAGAATTCTTGGGATCTGCAGTTGTTTGTAAATCATATAAAAGATAACTGGGTAGGAGTCTTTTGTCTTTTAGTCTTCTTAGAAAGTTGCTCTTGTGAAGTATGATGATCCTTTTCGGTGGATTATAATTGTATCAGAGAAAAATAACCCTAATGAGACTTTCAGAAAATCCTTAGCTGACAGTTAAAAAAAATTTTTTTGTGACAAAAAAATTTTGTGATAAAGGATGCCTTATAGTTCTTAGAGTAAATTTTCATTTATGTGATTTTATGAATATATTTAGCACTTAAGACTCTTAATCGCTCCTCTTTCGGGGAAATTTTAACTTTTTAAAATTAATATTCTGCACTATGTATTGATAAAATCTTTTTGTGATTTGTGGAAACATGATGGAATTTTGACAGTGACTGGTTATATAGTAAATTTTCTTTTGAGGAATAAATTATAGAGAGCCAAGTTTAGCTTTTTTATAAGGACAAACTTTTAAAATTTACATGACATTTACCTTTCAGAAAGATAAAACATTTCATCACATACTTTTATTAAATAGAGCATAATATCATGTGACTTTTTTCTAGTGAATCAGGATTTTTGTTATGAATGTCATTTACTGTCCTGTGCTTCCTACACCCTCTTTGGCATGTAAGAAATGGAGAGATCTATTTGGCCCTGATGGCCTCTCAGTGGTTCCAGTTTGCTCTGCCTTTTGAGCTCTTGTGTTTTTTCTTTCTTTTCTTGCTGCCAGTCTCTTTTTGCTCTTATTAGAGTGCCTAACATTAGCTTCTTTCCATAATTTTAAATTTGCTTTTTATGTGAAATTTGCTGGCTTAAAAACTATATAACAAAACTTGTTTAAAATTGTATCTGGGATAAGAATAAAAAGATTCTGCCAGGTCTGAGGGCCTCTCTAGCAAGTCAAGTCCTTGTATTATGAGACATCACAGAGGTGTTTTTTTGTTTAGTTTTTATGGGTTAGATAAGTTTTTGAATAATTGAACAAGCAATTGTACTACATTTCAGAAAATTCTGGGTAGTTAATGTCCATTTTCTTTCATTTTAAGATGGAGATATGCGTGAATTGGAACGAACTAGACAGTATATAAATGAAGCTTTTCAGTCGGGTGCTATGACATGCTTAATATGTATTGCTTCAGTAAAGAGAAACCAAGCAGTAAGTTTCTTTTTTATATCTGTTTCTTTTTTATTTTCTTAAAAAGTTAAAAATATCAGTGAACTTGGAAAATTTTAAAATAGGATCAATTATTTTATGTTGAACATATTTTAAAAGGTAAAAGAAACAATATTCAAAATTATCCTTGAATTGCCTATCTGAATTTGTGGATTTAGCTTTGAGTTTCTTTTCATTTAACGTTAATTTTAATGTTAAACATTTAGGTACCTACTGTTGGGAAAGCATTGGGAATACAAAGATGAAGCCATATAGTTCCTGCTCATAAGTAGTTTACAATGTAGGAACAAAGAATTTTCTTTATGTGAGTATAACAAAGGGAGCTCTTCCCATTCTAGAGAATATATTCTTGAGAGTCTTAAAAGGCAAAATCTTCCAGTAATGTATGGGCAGCCTTCAGTGTTTGAAAAAAAAAAAAAATACCTGATCCTTAAATTCATAGGTAAGTTAATTTGTTTTAGCACATCGAACGTTTTTCCCCCAAGTCAGCTCTCTATCTTTAATGTTGAGGAATCAGATAGTATAGGATATAGAATGTTGCACTTGGTGTCAGGAAGACCTGAGTTCAAATCCAGCGTCACACACTTAGGAGCTGTGTGAACCCAGGCAAATCATTTAACCTCTCCTAGCCTTACTTTTCTTAACTATGAAATGGAGATGACCATAGTACCTACTTCTCCTAGTTGATGGTAAAGTCATGTGTATTGTGCTTTGCAAGCCTTAAAACACTATATAAATAGTAGATTATTGTTATTAGTAATAATAATGATGGACCAGAAGTCTAATTATTGTAGTCTTAAAATACCATTCAGATTTCAAAACTGTATCACAGGTTAGGAATCATCAAAATTATTTTGTATTGGTCAAGAAATAGAGAAATCAATCTTCACAATCTATATAGAAGCATACAAACACAGTTGCATGACGTTTGCTAAACCCAGAGATCCTCTCTTCAGAGGCAAAAACCAATTGGTTGGAAAACTGAAAAATAGTATGGTTAAAATTAGGTTGTCAGCATCTCACTGTAAATTAGAATAAGTTCTAAATGGATATGGTGGCCCAGAAAGAAAATGTCAGATCCTGAACAATTGAATGTAAGGAAGGAAAAAATACCAATAGCTGCTCTGTGGATAGAGGAATAGTTCATGATCTAATAAGGTATAGAAGGGATCACAGAAGATAAATGGACAATTTTGATTGTATTAAATAATTTTTTGCACCAAAAAACCTAATAAAATTAGGAGGGAAATAGTTAACTGGAGGGAGTGAGACAGGGATCCTTGCTGCAGATATCTTTGATCAAAGTTTGATATCCAAGTTATTTAAGAAAATGATTAAACAGAGTAAGAGCCATACTTCAGTTGAGAAATGATCAAAGCATATGTACAAGCAGTTCCTCAGAAAAGAAATCCAGCCTATCAATAAGTGTATGAAAAAATACAGCAGCTATTTTGTAATGACAAAAAACTGGAAACCAAGAGGTTCCCTATCAGTTAGGATGCTGACAAATTATGGTTGTCTGAATTAGGGAATATTATTAAGGAAATGACAAAATGGACAATTTTAAAGAAACTTGGGAAGACTTATTTGAACTGATGTAGAATGAAGTGAGCAGGGACAGCTAGATGATGCAGTAGGTAGAGTGCTGGCCACTCTGGCCAGTCAGAAGGACCTGAATTCAAATCTGGCCTCAGACATTTAATTATTCCTAGCTGTGTGATCCTGGGCAAATCACTTAACCCCAATTGCCTCAGCAAAAAATAAAATAAAATAAAATAAAAAAACAACAATAAGTGAGCAAAGTGAGCAGAGCTAAGAGAACAATTTATACAGCAGCAGTGTCATTGTAGACAGAACAGTTTTTTTTTTTTAATAATAGCTTTTTATTTTTCAAAATACATGCAAAGATAGTTTTCAGCATTCACCTTCACAGAACCTTGTGTTCCAAATTTTTCTCCCTCCTTACCTCCTTCCTCCCCTAGACTGTAAGTAGATTAAATATGCTATTATTTTTCTATATTTATCATGCTGCACAAGAAAAATCAGATCAAAAAGGAAAAAAAAAACAAGCAAGTAAACAACAATAAAGGTAAAACTGCTATGCTTGGATCCACATTCAGATCCCACAATCCTCTGGGTGCAAATGGCTCTCTCCATCACAAAGAGCCACATTCATCAGAGGTTGATCATCACATAATCTTGTTGCCATGTACAGTGATCTCCCGCTTCTGCTCATTTCACTCAGCATCAGTTCATGTCAGTCTCTCCAGGCCTCTCTGAAATCATCCTGCTGATCATTTCTTACAGAACAATGATATTCCATAACTTTCATATACCTTATTCAGCTATTCCCCAACTGCTGGGCATCCTCTCAGTTTCCAGTTCCTTGCCACTACAAAAAGGGCTGCCACAAATATTTTTGCACATGTGAGTCCTTTTCCCTTTTTAATGATCTCTTTGAGATACAAGCCCAGTAGGGACACTGCTGGATTAAAGGAAACTAATATACAGTTTGATAATAAACTGTTGCACAGTTTGATAGCCCTTTGGGTGTAGTTCCAAATTCTCTCCAGAATGGTTGTTCACAACTTCACCAACATTGCATTAGTGTTCCAGTTTTTCTATATCCTCTCTAGCATTTATCATTATAATCTAGTATTATCATCGCACTACACTGCAAGATGTGTAGTGATACCTCAGAATTGACCAACACTTCTGAAAGACTTAAGAGCTGTAATAAATACTATAATTATCTGATTATTGGAAATTGGTGGGAATCATCTATTCAAGGTGTAGAATGAAACATTCATTTTTTTTGGACATGGTTACTATGGAGCTTTGTTTTGTTTGACTTCACTTGTGATATGAGGATTTTGTTTTAATTTTGAAAGGGGATTTAGGGGTCAAGAAATTGGAATTGTAATAGCATTTCAAAATGAATACAAGGGAATCAATCATATGTTTTTGTAGTCAGGAAGAGCTGCATTCAATTAGGGTCTGGGATACTGTATGTCTCTGGGCAAATCACTTAGCCCTGTTTGCCCAGGTTGTTGTGAAGTTCTAATGAGATACTAATTGAAGAGGGATTATTAGCTTGCAAGGTACATAATCAGCACTATAAAAATGTCAATTACTATTATTATATTAATTGTTATTATTTAGGGTTAGTTAAATTCAGGATTTTTTAAAAAATGGAAGTCCATTAACAATGTTTCTAATGGGAAGAACTGAATTATAATTTAGGATGCCAGTATATATTTCTCTATTCTAAACAGTAAGCATTTTACCCCTTTGTCACTCTTTCTACTTGCTAAGACTGAGACCAGGATCTCTCTGGGCACTTAGTCCCAGATTGTCGTCTGTGAGGCAGTTTATAAATGGGTTAGGGAGGAAAGAGGATCAGGATTTAATAACAGGAAAGGTGGGGTATCCTTTGGTGGTCTCTTGCCCTAGATTGGCTTGTTCTTTATAGTGGTAAAGGAAGAGAAAATTCCTCCCCCACCCCCTTAGATATATATTCTGTCTGTTCCCTTTGCTGCCACAGAGCCCCATACCCTCAGACTTGCCTTTGGGCTTGAGTTGCTGTTTGAGAGAGAGAAAATAAAACTATTCCTGCCCTGAGGTTCTTATGTCCAATAAAAGTAGAAATCCAATCAGCTCGGCATCTTAGTCTCAGCTCTGTGGCTGGCCCACCTGGCATGAAATCTTTTCTTCTTAATGACTTGCTGCCATTTTACTGCCAGCAGAAGGACATCTTCATGTGAACATGTGCTTTTGTCAGAATGCTTCATATATTTTGCTTATAATTTCGACCATGCCATCAAGTGACACTTTGCTGTTTGCTTTATGTAATTACAGAGATTGAAATGTTAAAGAAAAATGTAGACGTAAGGAAGACTTGAGTTTTCTTGAATGGCTTTTGGTGAAATAATGTGTTGTCAGTTGTTTTATGCTTCTTAAGTTCCTTTCTTCCTTCACATTCATCCAATTACCCTAGGAGAAGGGTAGAACAGGCATTTTTTATTGTTTTGTTTCTCTTACTAGCAAAAATCCACCTTTTTGCTTAATTTTAATTTCTGTGAATTTTTATCTTAGGTTTGGAGTTGTTCAGGATGTTTCTGTATATTTCACATGCCCTGTATTCAGAAGTGGGCTAAAGACAGCCTGTTCCTTGTTTCTTCACCTTTGACAGATGATGACTTTGGAAAAAGAGACTATCCGTGGCCTTGGTAGGAATTGTTCTATTGGAAATGCTTAGTTGAAAGTAATAAAAATTATTAAGACCATTTCAAATTAATTTTCATGGTGAATTTTGTGATCTCAACACTTACATTTTGATAGTCTTTTAATTAATTATCAGTAACCTTGCAAAGAAGCCATTTAGGTCACAATTAGTAAAAGTGGCCTTTTTTTTCCACATTCCACTCTTGTATCTTCCAAGTCTCTGCATTTAAATGGGCTGTCCGTCATACTTAGAATATTTTTCTCCTGGTTCCCTTCAATACTCATATTTCAGTTCCACATTCTGCAGGAGGCAGAACTTTTTGGTCTCACCTGACATGTAGTTCCCTTCTTAGATTACTTTAATAGTATATATAATTTTGTGTACCTATTTGTTTGTTTTCTTGCTAATTAGAATATGAGTTTTTTAAGAATGAGGACTGTTTTTGCTTCTTTTTGTATTCCTAGTACTTAGCATAATGCCATGAACATAGTAAGTGATTAACGAAATGCTTATTGACTGATGAACTGATGATGAGTTCAGTAATTTTTTACTTCTGAGACAAGATAGGTTTCACTTAGACAAAAAAGTTAGAGGAAAAATTGGATATTTTTTGTTCCCAAGGTTTACCTTTTTTTTTTTTTTTAATGGATTTTTATTGATGTTTGTTTTTATATCACACAGATTTCCCATGTTAATTTGCTTTTGACCAATAAATAGGATATGTTTTTCATCCCTTGTTATTCTGCAGATGATAAGTCAGGTACATTTTTATTTATCTGATGGTTTGGTGAGATGTTGCTTAGCTCCTAAATATTACTAGTCTTAACAGCATCCTTATCTGAATTATTTGAAGGAATGACAATAGTTTTGGGTTTTTTGTTTTTAACTAGCCAGGGAGAGTTATTTGAAAATTTTTAATATAAATGTAACTTATTATTCAGAAAGGGCAATTTTGTGATGACTGAACTTAAAAAAAACTTTAGAGACATTTATCCAGTTCTTTTTTTTTTTTTTTTTTTTGAGGGAATTGAATAAATAGACAAGCCTTGTCCAACTTCACACAAATTGTACATGCTGAAGGTTGAATTTGGATCCATATCTTCTGATTTCAAAAGATTATCTAAATAGAGTATATTAAGTTCTTGAGATGATAGAAACAAAGATATAAGGAATTCATACTTAATTTTCTAGCTTTTCCGAGAGTTGAAGTGTTTCATATAAATGAATTTTGTAGTTAAATGAAGCTTATGTCTTAAGAAAATTTTTTATTATTTTTATACATTAAGAGAAATAGTTAAGAAAACAAGCAAATACATCAGTTTTATCTGATAAACTATACAGCAATAGATGGGCAACCTTAGTCTCTTACCTCTTCTCTCTTCTGTTTTATCAGTCTTTTGGAGTCAAGATTGTTTATTACATAATTGAAATTTAATGGTTTTGTTTTCTGTTCCGTTAATGTGATCATTATGTATGTTCTCTTAATTGTACTGGCTTTTCATATTTGTCTCAGTTATGTTCCATTATGTTTTATGTACTCATTTTTAAAATGAAGGCTTTTTTTTTTTTGCTGTCATAAGACATTTTTTTAAAGTATGATACCTTTTTATTTTAACTTTTTTGAATGGAAATCTTTTGAAAATTTTTGAGTTCTTATTAAGTAGAAGTTACTGTTCAGATAACATCATAGGTCCACAATATGAAATTTTCTTGATAACCTTGGGTCAGTATGAAAATGCATTATTGTATAATTATGATTTTTTAAATGTTTTTTTTTTATTATTTTTATTTTTTATTATTTTTTTTTTTTTGGTATTCCCACTCCTTTTCCTCCCAGAAAACCTTCTAAGGAAGAACTTAAAAAAAAAAAATTGAAGATGAGAAAGATAAATATTTCAGTACAGCTGATTAATACATTGAAATAAAAATCTAATTGTAGATGAGCTCTTACAAAGGAACAGGTGATGTCTACAACTTTTCTTTGAGACCATGCTTATTCTTTGATTTTGTAACAATTTTCACTTGCTTTATGATGGTTAGTCTTTCCATTTACATTGTTTTCATTTCATTATTTCATTTCAAATATTTTTCTGCTTTTTCATATTTGTACTATTGGCCATTTCTTATTGCATAGTAATTTTCATTATATCTTGTGCCATAGTTCATTTAGTTTTTCCCTAGTTGGTGAAGAACTGTTTTGTTTTCATTTATTTGCTACAACACAAAATAGTGCCATAAATATTTTGGTATAGGTAGGGTTTTTCTTTTTGTTAATAATATGGGTTGGTTATATGCCCAGCAGCAGCATCTCTGGGTCCCAGGGTACAGATTTTAGTTCTGTCTACTAAGTCTTGCTGTCTGTAAAAACTTTTTATGTCCTGTTTGTAGAATGCAAAGGCATCCTGAAAAGTTTTAGGGTATTACATGGTAATAATGCCTATGACTAGGCAGATATATTATAAGTTGAAAGCAATTATTTTATGTTCATTTTTTTCCTTCTTATGTTCTTGAAAATGTATGTTAAAGTTCAGCTTAATAAGTATTTTATAATTTTCATAATGATGATTCTTAATTATTACTTTCCCTTAATAATTCTTTTTCCTTCCTTTAGTCCAAAATGTAGGTTTGAATATAAGCGATCTGAAACACCTACTCGGTATTATTGCTATTGTGGAAAAGTGGAAGATCCACCATTGGATCCATGGCTTGTACCTCACTCATGTGGACAAGTATGTGAAAGAGAATTTAAGCCTCCTTGTGGACATAAGTGTTTACTTCTCTGTCACCCAGGTAACTCTAATTTTCTTTTAATGGTTTGATTGGTTAACTACTTTTTTGAAATACAAAAATAATTTCAAAATTTAACCTAAATGTTGGTTAAAGAAGTATAGGAAGTCATCCCTAAAGTATTGATATGAAAAGCTTAAACATGAGTTGAAAGTTCAGCATGTGATCACAGACTTCAAAATTCACTTTTGTCCTTTCACTGGATTTCACTAGGTCCTTGCCCACCGTGTCCAAAGATGGTCACTATCACTTGTTACTGTAAGAAGGCAAAACCAATGTCTCGCCGTTGTAGTACCAAGGAGTGGTCCTGTCAGCAGCCATGTGGTCGGAAGTTGTTGTGTGGCCAGCATAAGTGTGAAAGCCCTTGTCATGCAGGTGAGAAAATGTCTAAATAAGGTAGATGTTTTGAATGAGGCAATTAGAAAAGCCAGCTATCAAAATATGAGACTTCTGGCTGAGAAGAATGAATTTTCAGAGTAATTTGTAATATTCCTGCTTTGATTAATCATTATGATTTTAGGAAATTGTCAGCCCTGTCCACGAGTTAGCAAACAGAAGTGTGTCTGTGGCAAACGGGTAGCTGAAAGACTTTGTGCAAGTCCTGTCTGGCACTGCGATCAGGTAAGTTAGGGTCTTTAAAACCGTGAGTTTTTGGCTCCTAGGGAGCTAATGGAAAGCAGCTTCTTTCTATTACTCAGTTAATCAGTGCCACCCAGGGTGTCCTATGAGATATGGTTGTGGGCAATCATTCTTTGAGCTTCCACTTACTTAGCTCCTGAGGAAGCAGAGTGAGCCCTAGTGGAGGCCTGTACCTATTTTAGTCTTTTTCTTAAATGATTCATTATAAATTTAAGAGAATAACCCAGGAGATTTGATGATTATTCACATTTAAATGCATAAATAAATGCATATAAAAATGCATAAATTGTCACAACTTTTTAGTCACTCTAAATTGCCATTAAGAATGTGTACTTTGTATTTTGGTTCTTCCTTTGCTTTTTTGGCTTTACATAGTCATGTAATAGTTTTTCCATATTCTTCATATTCTTTATACCTAATGATCTTAACTGCATCATAGTATTCTATCACACTAGTGTCCTACAATTTATTCAACTATTCCTTCATTATTGGTCATTTAGAATCTTAGATTTAGAAGTAGAAGTGACTAAGAGGTATCTAGGATAATTTTCATTTTTTGAGTTGAGGAAACTAAGACTAGAAGTGGCGTGTTTGCCCAGAGTCAATTTATAAGTAGAAGAATCATTATTTCAACCAGTTCTCATTCCAAACCCAGCCCTCTTTCTACTATTCTATGTCGGCCATTAACAGTTCTTCTGAAGTTACAAAAATTGCTATGAAAATGTTTGAGCTGATAGTTTTTACTCAAAAAAAAAAAAAAAATTGAGGGCACATTCCATGCCCAATAAAAGGGATCATTAAATGAAAATAGTGTGATTTTTTGGGGAATAACTTTTTCTGCACTTTGCCAAATTGCTTTCTAAAATGACCACAATTTTTGTAATTATACTTAGAATGGATAAGTATACCTGTTTCTCTCTAGTCTTAGTAGGATTGAGTTTCATTGCTTTTTAAGTGTTTTTGCCAATTTTGTGGATATGTATTTCCAAAATTATTTTAATCTCTTTGATTAGTAGTGAGATTGTTGTTTTCCAAATGACTCAGCAATTTATATTTCTTTTGGAAATTGCTATTATTCTTTGTTTATTGAAGACTGAGAATTCTTTATTGATTTTATAATTCAAGTTCTTATCTGTCACATTTGCATATCATAATGTATTGTCTCTTTTTCTTTTGATCATATTTTTGTTGTATTGTATTTTAAGCTTGATGTCATCAAATGTCTTAATTTTTTTTGTTTAAATTAAAAAAGTCATTTTGTTTTCACAAATGAGATAAGGGTGTCATTCCCTTTTCATATATCTTTTTAATAGTTTGTTTTCTACTCCACTGGACTTAGTGATATATACGAGATGAGGGCTGCACTTCCCTTTTAAATAAGCTGAGAACTTTATTTCTAACTATTAAAGCTGGGCCATTAACATATCACCCATCAGTTAGTTAGAAACAATAGTCTTTTTTTTTTTTTTTTTAACTTCTCTTTTTGTTGAATAGTGTCCTCATGTAATCTTGAAATTTCCTTATAATATTTTTGGATTAAATGAAACCTGTTGGGAGTCATGATTAGTTTAAGGTCACATAGGTGACCTTATAGATGCCAAACTCACTAGCACTTTAGGTGGTCTTTGTGAATTCATGTGGGCTATTTCATCATTTATGAAAAATTTGTGAGAAACCTCTTTGAAGCATTGGGTTTGATGTATATTTCATTACCAGGGCCACGTGGGGTGGCTTTCTATCTTAATAGGACCAACTAGGGTTTTGTATCTTTTGTCACAGCCTTTGAAACCTCTGGAGCATCCTAGTGATGAGTCCTTGGAGTAGAAACGTCATAGGAGACTAAAAAATTAGTGTTTTCTGATGATTTGTGAGGGTAAAACCTCTCTAAATTAGTATTTTGATGAGGAGAGAGAGAAAGCTCCAAATTAATACTTTCTTTCTTGATTGTATGGTACTTTGCTTGCAAAGTATCATTTGTAGGTAGCATGGCACAACATTAGAGACATATAAAGGAGAACTTCTGTTATTTCAAAAGATACTGAATTATAAAATTGTTTTCATTTTGTATCACAAGGATTAATTTTTGTTATGTCATTGAGATTAAACTATTAAATGCTTCATTGATATTGATAACATTTCTTCTAGGTATGTGGAAAAACATTGCCATGTGGTTATCATAAGTGTGAGCAAGTTTGTCACCCTCTTGCTTGTGGAGAATGTCCTCGATCTGGGAAAAGATTCTGTCCGTGTCAAAAATCAAGTAAGGGTTTGCTACTTAGCTGTAGAAGAAACGGGCTCAAAGCAGACTGCTCTTATGGCTACCATTCTATTTTTTTTTTTTTAACAAGAAGTTTTTAATTAATCTGTTGCTACAACAGTTCTTTTTGGGTAAAAAACAAAACAAAACAAAACAAACACCCATCCTAAAATGAAATCCTTACTACATCATCTACATAGTTTACCAGATTAAATTCCCACATTACCTATGCCTTAAAATGTATATCTCTTTTTTCAATTTTTAATTTACCTTTCTTTCAGGAGGTGAGTGGTATATTTTGTCATTCTTTTAGGAACATATGGTTTATCATTTGTGTTAAACATTTAAGGAGACTTTTGAAGTTGTTCTTTCTCTATAATGCTATGATCATTGTATAAATCTGCTGCCTAAACAATAGGGACATTATAGTGTCCTTTTGCACCATTTGCACCAGTTCTAATGGCTCTTATCATTTTCCTTTTCACCACTATGACATAGAATGTCATAGCTGCTTTAATTTTCTTTTCTCTTATTAGTAATTTAGAGCATATTTTTTCATATAATTATTGATAGCTTAGATATTTTTCTTTTAAAACTTTTTTCCTTATCGATATATTTGAAAGGTAATTTCTTCCTTGTCTTCAAATTTGTTTAGAGTGTGACCTTATTTATAGTTTATGCATCCATTTAGAACTTATATTGCTGAATGTTGGGATATTGGTCTAAACCTAGTTTCTGTCAGACTATAGTCTAGTTTGCCTGGTAGTTTTATTAACTACTCCTTTTCCCAATGACTGGGGTCTTTGGATTTATCAGAACATTATTGTATTATGTTAATTTGTTTCTGTATGTGGTATACCTAAAGTGTTTCACTGATGAACCTCTTTTTTTTAACCAGTACCAAGTCATTTTAATGATTTTATTGCTTTATAGTAGTTTGAAAATATGACACAATAGATTTTTCTTCCTCCATCCCCCCCACTTTCTACTCCCTCTTTCCCCCATTATTACCCTTAAAATTTTTAAACCTTTTGTTTCTCCTTAGTTTTTTTTTTTTTTTCCCTAAAAAATGTATTTTGGGATGTTTGATTACTAGTGAATAAGTAAATTAATTTAGGTAGGTTTTTCATTATATTATCTTCTTATCTTTTAGCAATGAATGTTTCTCCAGTTATGTCTGTATTTCTGCAAAGAATTATTTTTTGTTTAGATTCCATAAATATTATGGTGAATATATGGTGAATATAATGTGTTGAATATGGAGGTGAATCTATAATTGCTATTCTAATTGTATTTAGGAAAAAGCAAACACTTTAACAAATTTCACTTGATATTCTAGATTTTTAGTATGGTTACAATAGAAATTCAACTTGAAAATTGACCAAGAAACAGAATTACTTAACTACTCTTAGGAGTCATGGGCATATTAAAGATACTGGTTTGTCACTTTGTGAATCTATTCACTTTCACATCCATTTAATGAGTTCTATTTTCGAAACTAGCCTATTCTTCTTTATGTTTCTGGTTGGATGATATCAGTCTCATAATTCTTCTTCATGATTTTTTAACCTGATTGTCTAGATTTAATGCAGAGCTCCTGTGATATGAGGGATTAATTATCAACTAAAATAATCCCTAATTTTCCATTAGCAATTGAAAATTTATGTTAACATGTAACATTTTACTTACCTTATTTTTGAATTATATAGCTGGCTATCTGTGTTTATTAGGATACTAATAGATTTTTTGAAACCATATACAATATGAAGTGTCAAAATCATATGAAATGTGAAGGATTATTAATAGTAGATTTCTCTTAATAATTTTTCTGATAACTTTTAATGTTTAACTTTTTAAAAAAGAATATATACAGTTTAATTTTCCAAATAAATATTTACCAATACATTCTGAGATAATTTAAAGTGATCTAATTTGTATATACTTTGGTAATTACTGGTGGGAATTAATATGTCATTAACACTTAACTTTTGCCTACATTTAGAGTTTTCTTTGCCTTGTACGGAAGATGTACCAACGTGTGGAGATAGTTGTGACAAAGTGCTTGAATGTGGAATTCATAGGTGTTCACAGCGTTGTCATCGAGGTCCTTGTGAAATATGTAGACAGGTTGGTCATTTTCTTTTCCAATAATTTTGAAATATTACCTAACAAAAGTATAGGATTGAGTATTCCCTTTTCCTGAGCTGATTTCTATTTTCCTACTTTATGAATCAGAGAAAAAGAAAAAAAGATACTTTGTGTAGTAATTTTGAGTTAGTGTAAGAAGCAATTTTTTTTAAAGAATGAGAACTCAAAAGAATATGTTATTAGAAAATAATTTTGATTTTTTTTTTTTCCCCTTGATGTTAGACTTCTCTTACTTTTGTGGAATTTAAGTGACTTGCACAGGGTCACACAGCTAGGAAGTGTTAAGTGTCTGAAGTCAGATTTAAAATCGGGTCCTTTTGACTTCAGGGCTGGTGCTCTATCCACTGCACTACCTAGCTGCCTCTCTTTTAATTTTTAAGGGATAATGCAGAATTATATTAAAATAAACTTTGAGATGAGTTATTTTCATCTGGGTTAATTTTTAGCCTCTGTTACATATGCACATTGTGAATGGAACAAAGTACAAAGTTAGTGAAATAAGCCTGCCAAGAGGATCTAGGGTTCATACTCTTGTGTACGTTCTGATAAAAATTCACATGTTAAAGTAACTAGATCTAAGCTATGTTTAAGAATTTGGAATTTTTTTAAAAAAATAAAATTATTTAGAACAGATGATGGAAAGCTTTATCCTTACCCAAGTAATCGACTTTCTGAAGAAGAGAATGGAATATTAAAACGCAATGATTCTGTGATACAATGAGAAATAACAAAATAGCAAAATCAGAAGACTGAAAAATAGAAGAAAATGCAAAATATTTAATATCAAAAATAACTGCAAACTGCTCCTGGAGAGTTTATCCAGGAATCATTGAATTTCCTAAAAACCATGAACCAGTGGGCTAAGTAGAAATTGAAAGATCCATTACATTTTCCTTAAAGAAATCTCAAATACAATGTACCCAGGAATCTCACAGAAGAATTTCATTATTTTCTAGATTTATTGCAAGTAGCCAGGAAATAAGACTTCAAATATCAAGCAACCATCAGGATCTCTAAAAAACTATACTATAGCTTCTTTACAAGCTGGGGAGATGAGATTTTGGAATATAATATTTATAAGACAAAAGATAAATACTTACAAATGAGAACTACCCTAAAAAACTGATTATAATCAGACAGGGGAAAAAAAATTATAATCAGACAGGGAATCTTTAATGAAATAGAGGACTTTGAAACATCCCTAACGGGAAAGAAATAAAATTAGAGCTAAGTAGGAACTTCAGAATGCAAACAGGATTCAAGAGAAACCTAAAAAGATTTATATTTGAGCACATGGAAGGAACTAAATGATGATGAAGAGCTTACATTACAATAGAGGGACAAGAGATTAGTGCTTTTTCAGAATATTTTTATTTTTTAAGCACTTTAATTTATACTTTAAAAACTCATTGTACAAAATATAGTCCTCATTCTTGTCTGTAAATTCCAATGTTTGCTTTTATTGATGACTGGTAAATTCATGATTTGAAAAAAAGGAAAAAGAATGAGAATTAGAATATTTCCTGCTTAATCTATTGGACCGGTTGTTTCTGTTGAATCCTAGCATCAGTCTTAGAACTGGAAGGGAACAAATATAATATCGAGTCTGACTCCTTCCTTGTATGGATAAGAAAACTGAGACCCAAAAAAGTTCAGTAATTTAACAAAGGACACACAGTATTCATTCCGTTCCAGAGCCTGGATTCAAGCCCAGGGCCTCTAATGCCAGCACACTATTTCTGGCTCCTTAAGATCAGAAACTCATCACAATTATTTACAACAATTTCAGCATCTCCTTTTAAGATCACAAGGAAACATAAGAAAGATACAAATACAGAGCCTGGATTTAATTTTGTTGGGTTTAAAAGAAAAAAGTGTAGGTTTGTGAAGAAATGAGGAAGAAGTGAAGAAACTTATTCTTGCTTACATAGGTATAGGAGAGGAACATGGAGTAACATGGTAGGAAAAGTGGGCCTCTTATCTTTATTTTTTTCTGAATCACTCAAAAGAAGGATAAAGAGACTAGGCTTGGTAAAGAGAGACAGGAATAAGAATAGACTACTCTAGTAATGATTAGCTAGATTAACACTTCTCCCCTCCCTCCTTCCACTTTCTATGTAAAGTAGGAGCAGGGAGGAAAAAAATGTATGAAAGGATATATTAGAGAAATAGATGATCATGAATGTAAATGGTACAAATTCCCCTATAAAAAAGGAGGTGATTAGAGAGCAGTATCTGACACAACATTGTTTTTGAGAAACAGATTTAAAATATAAAGATTCAGAAACTTAAATGAAGTTTTAGAGCAGAAGTTATTTTACTTGGATGAATTTTAAAAGTAAGGTTGGAGTCATCTTAGAAAAGGAAACAATAACAAATCAACATGGTTAAATAAGACAGAGTAAATAGATTATTTTTCATAAAGAAATTCTGGGTAATTAAATAAAATCAGTATTTAATATATATAGGCATCAAAGTACATAAGAGAAAATTTGATTGAATTATAATAATTTGGATATATTTATAAATTTTCAAGACTCAACACATCTCCCCAAAAAGAAAAATGGAAAGGAAGTTATGGACTTCCATAGAATTTTAGAAGAGGTAGTTATGATAACACTTTGGTGTTTATTAAATTGGAATAGAGAAAACAATACATATTTCTAAGTGTATATAGTACTTTAACAAAAAGTGATCAGGTCCCAGGGCATAAAGTCCTCATTTACACATACAGAAACTCAGAAATATTAACATTATTTTATTGTCCACAAATGTAACAAAAATTGCAATCAATAAAAGGCATTTGAAGAAAGCAAATTTAATGGGATCATGAATAATTTAAAAATTTGGTGGATCAGAGAAACAATAGATAATCCTATTTTTAAAAAATGGCCATAAGGGAACTTTGCAAACTTTTGAGAGATACAGCCAAAGCAGTTTGTAGAGGAAAATTTATATTGCTGGGCATTTTGATCAGCAAGAGAGAGATCAATAAATTGGGTATGGAGCCAACAGAAAGCCCATGGAACAAATGAAACCTCAACAAAACAACTAGACACAAAAAAAAAAGTCTAGGAATGGAAGTGATAAAATTGAAACAACAACAAAAAAACAGTCCATTGAATATAAAAATGAGTTTTTTCATTTTTTTTTAAAGCTAATAAAATGCATAATCTGATAACTAAAATCTTTTCTTAAAGAGGAAAACTATATTGCCAATATAAAAAATCAAAAATGGGAACTCAAGAAATGGAATGGATATGTAAGAAATTTTTAGAACCTTTTTTTTTGTAAGTACTATATATATATTTTTCAATTACATGTAAAGATAATTTTCAATATTCATTTTTTATAAGATTTGAATTGCAGATTTTTTCTCCCTCCTTTCCATTCTCCCCCTTTCCAGAACAGCAAGCAATCTGATATAGGTTAAACATATAAACATTTTTTCAATTAGTCATGTTGTGAAAAAAGAAACAGAACAAAAGGGAAAAGCCACAAACTCCCAAAACAAACAAGCAAACAAAAGTGAAAGTAGTATGTTTCAATGTGCATTCAGACTACATAGTTCTTTTTCTGGATGTGGAGAGCATTTTCCATCATGAGTCTTTTGGAATTAGCTTGGTTAAGTTATTCACAGTGCTGCTGGTTCTGCTCTTTTCACTCATCATCAATTCATGTGAGTCTTTTCAGGTTTTTTGAAATGCACCTACTCATTTCTTATAGCACAATAATTTTCCATTATATTCACTATATCACACCTTGTTCAGCTGTTCTTCAAGTATTAAGCATTTCCTCAATTTCCACTACAAAAAGAGCTGCTATAAAGATTTTTATATGCTGTAAAAACTTTTGACCAACAAAATTGACAGTGAAATGAATGAATTCTTAAATTATTTGGGACTACTAAAGTAGAAACATGGATGAGTATGTTAGATTACATACTGAAGATCCAGAAGTAGAATAATGTTCTATAAACCAGGGAAACCTAAGTATCCACACAAAGGCTCACTGACAAAAACTGAGGAACTGGAAATCAGTTCAGTAGAAATTAATTTTGGACCAATGTCATGTCATATTCCAGTAAGTTCCAAATGAGCCAGAACCCAGATTTAAAGGCAATATTAGGAAACTTGAAAAGAAAAAGATCCTTTTTACAACTCTTAGTCAGATTATTCCAATTCCATTCAGAGAGAAAGCAGTTATACACCTTTAAAGTAGGGCAAGCTAGGGCCCCTTGCCTTTATTCATTCAACTCTCTAACTTTAGAAGGAATTGTTGGCTGAGCTGATCTAGAAAGAGGGGAATAGGACATTGTTTTGAATTTACATTAATCCAAAGGCGTCAGATTAAAATAATGTTAGTGTTCTCTTAATATTTCTAGTGGGGACAAGGAATTTGCATCCACATAAGACAGTTTTGGAATCATCAGGTTAAATTTATTAAATCATTTCTTAAAATCTATATAATATTTACATTTCATATAGTGTTATCTTTTTCCATTCTTTGTAAATAAAAATTGATATGTTAATTCTTTCAAAATTTTTTTATTCATTTTGAATTTGCAGAAAGACAAAAAAAAATTTCCATGTACACAGCAGAATATACCGAGACTTTGATTTGAAACCACGAATCTCCATTTCATGTTTTTTACAGTTTTTAAATAACTTCTACACATCATTTTCAAAACTCCCCAGCTTTTCTGTGCTTCCTTCTAAATTTTCTTTTGTTTTCTGCTATGTACTTTTAAAAATTTTTATTTTTCTTCCTCCCCCCACACTAGTGAAGGCCATCATTAAACACACACATGTGCTTGTGCAAATGTGTAAAACCATACTATACATATGTTATTAGTTCTTTATTTGAAGATAGATAGCATCTTTCTTCTTAAGTCCTTTGTATTTGATTTGAATATTTAGAATACTCAAAATAACTTAGTTATTTACAGTTCTTTGAACAGTATTGCTGTTGTTACTATATGCAATATTCTTTTATTTCTACTCATTTCCTTTTGTATCAATTCATGTAAGTCTTTCCATGTTTTTCTAAAATCAACTAGCTTATCATTTCTTATAGCACAACAGTGTTCTATCACAAACGTACTGAAACTTGTTCAGCTATTCCCTGATGAGAATTTCCTCAGTTTCTAGTTCTTTGCCACTACAAAGAGATGCCACCACATATAAATTTTTTTCCTGTTCTCCTTGTTACCTTGGGAAACAGATCGAATAATAATATTGCTAGTTCAGAGGTTATACACAGTTTTATAACTTTGGGCACGATTCCAAATTGTCTCCAAAGTGGTTGGATCATTTCACAGTTCTACCAATAGTTTATTGGTATCCCAGTTTTTCCACAATCCTTCCAACATTTGTTGTTTTCCGCTACTAATATTTTAGCCATAATATGTGAGATGATTTCTCAGAATTATTTTAATTTGAATTTTTCTAATCAATAATCATTTTGAACACTTTTTTCATATGACTATAGTTTTGATTTCTGCATCAAAAAACAAGAAAATTTTAAGTTTCACTTCTATATTAGAACTCATGGCATTGGGGAAAACCATTTAGGAGTGTTAACCATTTAGAGTTTTTGATTCTTAATTATTGCATACCTTTTAATGTAAAAAGTTAGTAGAATAGTAAAATTATTTAATTACATATTTTATTGTTTTCCAGGAAGTTGAAAAGCACTGTCGTTGTGGAAAACATACCAAGCGAATGCCTTGCCACAAACCCTATCTGTGTGAAACTAAGTGTCTTAAGATGCGTGATTGCCAGAGGCATCAGTGTAAGAGAAAGGTAACATTTTAAAATACAATGTTGGAAATATAGAGATTTTTTTAAAAGCTTTTAAATCTTCACTCTCAAGCTCTTGATATATTAGCTATAGTTTTTTCTGAAAATTTTTGTTCTTCATCCAGAAATGAAATTAAAAAAAATTATTGACTTCCCTCACTGAATTTTTATGTCTATGGAAATTATCCTGTCACATATTATAAAAAATACAAGCATGCCTAGTATAGTTGACTGATTCATTTTTATTCATTGAGATCTTCATCAAAAAAGCATGTTTGAACTGAGTTAACATATTTGACCTCACACTGTAAGATA
This sequence comes from Antechinus flavipes, assembly GCF_016432865.1. Taxonomy (NCBI): domain Eukaryota; kingdom Metazoa; phylum Chordata; class Mammalia; order Dasyuromorphia; family Dasyuridae; genus Antechinus; species Antechinus flavipes. The sequence continues at coordinate 35,913,955 of NC_067403.1, read as the reverse complement.
GGTGCTTCTCTCAGAACTTAGTTGTTGTTAGAAGTTAGATTTCTTGATCTTCCTTGGCTTTTGGATTTATAATTACTAGTATGTCAATATAGCTAAACCCTGAGCCAAATGTTTTGGGACATAGATTCATTGGATCTTGCTTTGTAAATTGAATTTGTAAATTGTCATAATTGTTCTGAGGTTTTTATAAAAAGATGCAATGCAGAATTTCCTAACAGAATAAACGTTATTATAGGTTATTATTTTCCAAGTTATCTTTTACAATATCTTTCATATGTTTTCTTAAAAGTGAAGTTAACATGCTTTCATATTTACTATATATTCTGTTTAAAGCTTCCTAAAATTCTTTTTCTACTATTTCCTAAATATATTTAGATAGATAGGAAAAATAATAAAATAAAATCCATAGTTAATCATACATTATTGTTATTCCTTCTGTTGAATTTTAAAATCTGATTTTGAAATGTGTAGATTTAAAAAAAAAAGGTTTTAATTTCAGTGAACACATTGCTTAGTGTTATAGGTAAATCTTCAGAATGCAAAAAAGTTAGGTTTTAAAAACTTTTTGTTAAATGCTTGATTTGGACATTACAAATAAAATCAAATTAATTAAAATTTTTGAATGTCAGTCTGAGCTGGTGAACTCTAAATTAGACTATTAAAATAAATTCTGTTTTATTCAAATTACATGAGGTTATTTGAACTGTGCTGTTATGTTGTCTACTAGGTACTTAAAGGAACTGTTTTGATGAGTAGATGAATAATTCACAAAGCAGTTAATTTAAAAATCTTGTGGGCATTTAAAAGCCTGGGGAAAAAAACATTTATTAAGGGCTTACTGTGATAAGAGTTAGTGATATAAATAGAAAATGCTGGTCATTCCCTGCTTGTTTTACCTGCTGATAAGCAAAATTGCCAGATAGGAGCACAGTGGATAGAGTGCCAAGAAGGTCTGAATTCAAATCTAACCTTAAATAAGTACTAGCTTTGTTATTCTGGAAAAGTCATTTACTCCTATTGGCTTCAGTTTCCTTATCTGTAAATTGGCCAGGAGAAGGAAATGGTGAAATTCCTCTGGTACCTTGGCCAATAAAACCCCAAATGAGGTCATATTGACAATCATTCTTGAAACAATTGAACAAGGTAACACTTAAAAGAAAGTTCAGTTTTAAGTCAGATGAACAGCCCCTACAGCCCTAAGGTTATAGCAATGGGAAGGAAGCCTTATGATCAAACTTTGTACTTACATTCTTCCTTTTCCTCCCCATTTATTTAAAAAAAATTAGAAAAAAAAAGAGAAATAAGATATCAGAAGGAATTCAAAATATATAATAATAGATTAGCATTTCAAAAAAGCATATATAATAGAAGAAATTATATTCATAGGTGTCCATTTTTTCCTTGCTTCCTTGTAGGTGATTGATTTGTTTTCTGCTGTGCATTTTTCTTTTTTACTTTATTTTATTTTCCCCTTTCATTCCGCCTATGTCCTACAAGTAGGCTATAGTTAAGCATAGGTATCTACATGTACATATACCCACACATATCTATCTACATACATGTATTTACCCATGTGTAAACATGCATCTAAAATAATATTGTGTGGCTGTATATAATTTTTAAGTCTGACTTTGTCTAAGATCAATGATTACTAGCTGTACATTTTTTCCCTAGTAAATTTTACTCTTGATCCTTGTTGTAGTGTTTATCTCTTCTTTTTATCCCTGCTAATTCTTCTGCTTTAATTCTGCTCCTAACTTGCTTTGCTGTTACTTAACCTCCCCCTCAGGGATCCCTCCCTTGTCTTCCCTCACCCTTTGTTTTCTCATCTGCCCATCCTTCTCCCCTTATTTATTTATAGATTTTGGAGGGTGCTATGTCCTTCATAGAATATATGTAGTGTTGCTTATTAAATCCATTCCCAATGTGAGTCAGTTTTCAGAACTATGAGCCCTCCTCTCCCTTCTAATTCTGCACCTTATTTTTTTCTAGTAAATTTATTTATTTTTAATATACATTATTTTATGAATCATGTTGGGAGCAAAAAATCGGAACAGAAGGGAGGAACCATGGCAGAGATGAAATAACAGAAAAAAGAAGTGAGCATAACATGTGTTGGTTTACATTTAGTCTTCTTAGTTCTTTTTCTGGATGCAGATGGGATTTTCTGTCCAAAGTCTATAGAGATTGCCTTGGATCACTGAACCACTGAGGAGACCAAATCTTTCATAGTTGGTCATCACACATTCTTGCTGTTACTGTGAACAATGTATTCCTAGTTCTGCTTGTTTCGCTCAGCATCAGTTGATGTAAATCTTTCCAGGCCTTTCTAAAATCAGCTTGTTCATTATTTTTTATAAAATAATAATATTCTATTACCTTCATGTACTACAACTTGTTTAGCCATTCCTCAATTGGCTTTGCTGGGTTAGTGAGTATGCACAGTTTTATAGCCCTTTGGGCACATAGTTCCAGATTGTTCTCCAGAATGGTTGTATTATTTCACAATTGCACCAACACTGCACCTCATTTGTATAACATAATTACTCTTTTTTACCTTTTCCTAGGCAGTTTTGCTTTTTAGAGTCAGATTATACTCAACTCTGTCTCATTCTTTCTTTTGAGGTATCCAATTGAAGATGTCATTGTTAAATATTGTTAAACATTTCCATGTTAAAAAAACAAAAAAACAACCCAGCAACAAATGATTTGTCCATGTTAAGCTTCTTGAAATTGATCTTTACTATTGGCTCTTATATGTTAAATATTCTATTGAATTTGAGTTTGGTTGAAAGAAAGACCTGAAAATCTCCAAGTTTGTTGAAAGTCTTTTTTTCATTCAATATTATGGATATTTGCTAGATGTGATATTTTTGACTGCAGGTCTAGATATTATTTCATCTATAAAGAAAATTTGGAAAAGTTTTGAGGGCTCTTTGATAGATTTTTTCCTGCTAATTTTCTATGTAGAATGAAACATTTGAAACACTTAAAGTATTAAACCCAGATGTTCAAAAATAATGAAGCATATTCCATCATATTCCTTTCACCTAAAAATACCATTATTTATCCTTTTTAGAATGTAAGTTCTTTGAGAGTAGGAATTGCTTGATTTTTTGGTGTTTGTGTCACTTGGGCCTAGCAGGTAGTTAATATGGGCAGGTAAGTTAAGGTAGCAGATAGATTAATGGTCATTTAAGTGAGAAGAAAAAAATGTTTTTTGTACTAGTAATTAAATATTAATTTAAAAATGTCATCATCTCATCCTTTCATTTCTATTTTAATGTTTTATTATGTAGTTAGTTATTAATTCACTAATATATGCATAGAATTTATAATTAAGTATCTTTTTGCATATGTTGGGGAAATGCTTAAGCATTTTTCACTGACAGGATATGAAATCAATTTTGAAAATTACCGTTATAAGCATGGTGAGTCTGAGAATTTCTGGTCAAGAAAGTGATTTGCGGACTTGTCTTGGAAAGACTGTTTTGGTTACTTGAAGAAGAAAGAGTTGTTGAGGGAGAGGGTATGGCCAGGAAATGAACAGCATGGTGTGACTGTAGCCGCAGGACCCTCCACGTGCATGGAGAGCTACTTTAGACTTAACTGACTTCACACCTCCTGGGCCACATGGGCCTTGAACTTGCTTTCTGCCTTTCCTCCTTTGTTACTGCTATTTCTCCTATTCTCTTCATTTCTCATCGTGGCTCCCACTTCTCCACTGTTGCTGTATTTCTCCATAGTTCCTTGCAGAGTTATCAGAATGAATAAAGAGTTGCTTAATTGAATAAAGTTATAGTTAACATTGGTTGCTTTTAAAGAAGCATTAAATTAACATTTAGTTTTTTTTATAAGCATTTAACATTTTTTACCTTATCTAACACTTTCTCCATAGTGAAAATGCTAACTTATTCAGGCCATTACTTTTAAGACCCCCAAAATGATTTCCTATCCATTGCTTTACTCTCTGCATATGGGGGGATAAGGGGAATAGAGAGAGAAAAAGAGGGAGGAAAGAAAAGAAAAGGAGAGGGAGGGAGAAAAAAAGAGGGAGGGGGACACACACACACACACACACACACACACACACACACACACACACACACACAGATTGATTGATTAATTTCTGGTTCTGTAGAATTAGTAAAAGAGAGGTAGCCCTTATTAACAAGAACTCCAAGTAACTAGGGCAGTGTTGGGATATTGGCTTGGACGCAAAATGCTTATTACTGCTTGTAAAGATAAGAATTGTGGCAAAGCACTCCAGTGTCTTGGCCAAAAAAAAGCCTAATGGAATTACAAAGAGTCAGACATAATTGAAATGACTGAACAACAAAGTTTTAAAGGCATAAATGATTTAACTGAAGGGGAAAATGTAGTTTGGGGAGTTTTTTTTTTTTTTTTTTTTTTTTTTAGGTAAGCTTAAAAGGATGGATTTTCTAAAGTTTCACTTAAGCAGATAAAATCATTCATATGATAAATTTATTAAATATCTACCATATGCCTGGTACTGGACTAACTCCTGAAGATAAAAGAAAAAAAAAATTTAAAAATGTTTAGTCTCCAGTTTTTATGCCGCTATTTCTTGTAGATTGTTGGTAGAAATTGTAATGGGATTCTTACTGGGAAGAGTAAGTCAAAGTTACTTAGACTTTATATACTTTTTTCTCCATAGTGTTGCCCTGGAAACTGTCCACCTTGTGATCTACCATGTGCACGAGCTTTAGGGTGTAGAAACCATAAGTGTCCCTCCATCTGCCACAGAGGTAAAATTCATTATGGAAAAAGAAAATGTTTTGTTTTTCATTTTTGTTAAATACTTAGATTGGTAATTATTACCAGAGATAACTTCATCTAAATAATTTGATGATTATGATTTTTGACTTATCTAGGTTTGAGCAGCTAGGAGAAATTTTTATTAAATGATAATAATAAAGATACATGGATTAGCTTCAGTGAAGATTAATAGTCTGCTGTTATCAGATTTGTGTAACTGCTGCTGGGTATCATGCTAAAGTACTTAGAATGGTTAATAATTACAGAAAATTTGGCTGGCAACACGGATTCTATGTGCTTATAACTAAAAAAATGTGTATGTTTTGTATTTTACATCTTTGATATACATATTGAAACTTTGAAGCTATGAAAACATCAGTATTATTTCCTTAAAGACATCTATTATATAGAAGACAAACTAGTATTTATTGATGCAAAATAATTGCTATTTATAAAACCTTAGGTAATTCTGTTTTTAGGATGATGTAAAATTGCATTTTTTTTTTATTTTCACCTTTCCTTTAAATTACACATATCATGTCCCTTTGTAAAGGCATAAAATAAACGCACTGTGTCTAACCTGCAGTTGAGAATAGTAATTAAAACATCCTATCACATCAAAATAGAGTGTTCATCTGGTTTCCCCCTCTCCCTTCCCCAAACAGAATTTAGGTCCCTAAGAAAAGATAATCTATTCAAAATATGAGTGAAGAGGTTTGATAATGATTCTTTTGTGTCCTGGCCCCATTCTATGGCAAAACTAGGGATTTTGTTGGTTAAATAAGTAACTTTTTATTGCGTATTTCTTTTTAAATATTCTTTCCCTTTAAAAGGTTTTAGATCTAAAACTATTTTAGGAATGGGCCTTTTTTGATTCAGAACAAAACAAAACAAAAAATAGCTTCTGAAGAGAAGAATGGTTCTAAATCTTTAAAGGAAAGGTTTTGTAGAATTTAAATCCCCAATTCTTCTCAAACCAATGACTATTCGTGTTTGCTTTGAGGCGAGACTTTATTAAATACAGTATAAACTTTTGAGTATTTCCTCTTTGCTTATGAAAGACAAATTTAAGTATATTTAGCAGAATCTTTAAAGAATACAAAGTATTCCATAGAACCCGAATCATTTTACAGTGATTTTAGAATAAATTAGCTGAAAGATCCAAGTTTCTATTCTGTATATTTACTATTAGATGTTTTTAAGTAAGACAGTATGAGAGATGGCTCCTTTCATGCCATAGGAGTAAACCTTTTTTCCTTCCTCTTGCCTTTTCTTCTTCTCACCATTTGATGCCCAATATCTATCTAGTGATTGTCAGAAGTTTCCAATTTGTCCCTGTCATAATTACTCGTTTTTTTAATTCATATTGCAAGAGTTCTGTTGATCTCACCAAGTGCTATTTTGAAAGTAACTCCTATTAATGCTGAGGTAACTGATAGATGAAATCCTTTCTGAGGCTATTTGCCTTTAGATTTTTATTGCAGTGTTTTGTTATCTATTATCTTCATTTCCAAGTAGTTCCCTTCTGATCAAAATGCCATGCATTTTTTGTAGTGAAAAATAATTACTAGACCCAGGCCTAGGTAAGTCAAAAGCTATCATGGATCAAATTATTTGTTGAAATTAATATGTTGTTATTAAGGGCAGCTAAGTATTATAGAGGATAGAGCATCAAGCCTAGAGTTAAGAAGATCTGAATTCAAATTCAGCCTCAGATCCTTATTGGCTCTATGACCCTGAATAAATCATTTAATCTCTGTTTGTTTCAGTTTCCTCTTCTCTAAAATGGAGATAAAATTGCACCTAATTCCAGAGTTATTGTGAGGATCAAATGAGATAATTTAAGGTGCTTAACACAGTGTCTGGAACATAAACGATATGAGTGTTAACTATTATTGTTGCTGTTATTTATTATTAAAGAGAAGTGGAAGAAAAACCAGTCCAGCAGGATTAATGGACTAAGTCTGACATTGTGTGTATATACATTGTTCCACACCCTAATCTTTTATCTCTGCAAAGAAGGGAGAGAGGTACATTTTCACAGGTATATTCTCAGGTGGAAGGCAGGAGGGAACATGCATTTATTAAGTACATTCCTTGTGTCATAAACTATACTAAAAGCTTTATAAATGTTTTATAAACAACCATTTGAAGGAGGTGCTAAACTTCAGTAATTACAGTTATATAGCATTCTGTGTTTTTCCATTTATGTTATAACTTATATATATTTTCCTGGTTCTTCTTATTGTATTCTGCATCAGTTATTATTAAGTCCTTAATTATTTTTCATATTCCTTTCTTTTTTCTTCAACTTTTGATGATTTTTGATTTTTCTTAACTTTTTAATGTAAATACTTATTAAAGGAGCAGCTAGCTGGTGCAGTGGATAGAGCACCAGCCCTGAAGTCGGGAGGATCTGAGTTCAAATCTGGTCTCAGATACTTAAAACTTCCTGGCTGTGTGATCCTGTGCAAGTCACTTTACACCAGTTGTCTCAGCAAGAAAATAATAATAAAATAAATTAATGGTTATTAAAATAATGTAATTTACATTTCTAACTGTATCCTTTCCTCCTTTCTCAAGAGCAGTATAACAAAGAACAAAACTAATTAACATATCAGAAAAGTAATAATATTTGTAGTATTCCCCATGCATAGTCCTCCATCTCCATAAAAAGTGAGGGTGAGATGATGTCATTTTTTTTTCTTTGAGGCTATATTTGGAAATTATAATTTAACAGCATTTATTTAAAAAAAATTTCCATTATAAAGATGTATATTTAAGTACAATTAGCCATCTCCTCTCTATCTGGAGTTAGGTAGTATGTTTCATCAGTAGTTCTCTGGAATTGTGGGTGGTGAATGTATTGATCAGAGTTTCTAATTTCAGTTATTTGTCTTTACATTGTTATTATATAAATATTATCCTGGTTCTGTTTGCTTCATTTTGTATCAGTTTATACAAGTCTTCCCAGGTTTTTCTGAAAGCATTACCTTTATCTTTGGACTTTTTGGGATATAGTCCGATTGTAGTATTGCTGTTTTAAGGGGTATATGTAGTTTAATAACTTCTGAGGCATAGTTCCAAATTGCTTTTCAAAATAGTTGGACTGGTTCCCAATTCTATCAGCATTGCATTGGAATACCTGTTTTAATACATCCTCTAGAGCAGTGGTCCTCAAAGTGTAGTCCAAAGAATTGTTGGGGTCTCTGAAACCCTTTCAGAGGGTCTACAAATTCAAAATTATTTTTTATTTTTAATAAAGTAAATAGCTATAAATATAACCCATATGAACAAAAACTCTTTGAACAGATCCTTGATAGTTTTTTTTTTTTAACAACTTGAAGATACTGAGAACAAAAGTTTGAGAACTGCTGCTTTAGAGCATTTGAAATTTTCCTTTTTTGTCAAGTTTCCATATATAAGCTAGAATCTTGGTATAATTTTCATTTCTTTATTAGTAACTTACAGTATTTTTCATATGATTATTTATAGCTTGGATTTCTTTTTCTGAAAATGGCTTATTTCCATTATTAGACCATTTAACAATTGAGGAATGATTTCTATAAATTTTTCTCAGTTCTCTTTATATCTTAGAAATGATATTTTTATTATGGAAACTTGCTCCAAATATTTCTTTCCTTTGGTTTATTGGTGCAAAACTTTTAAAATTTAATCTAATCAAGTTATCCATTTTATTTGCTATCAACCTGCATCTTTGGTCAAGATGTTATCCCTTGTCTACATCTTTGGCTGGTAATTTCTTCCATTCTCCTATAATTTGTTCATAATATCACCCATTATATCTAAATCATATGCTTATTTAGAGATTCTCTTACTATATACTACGTGAGATGTTAATCTATACCTAGTTTCTATAAGAGTAATTCCAGTTTTCTCAACATGTTTTACTGAATAGAGAATTCTTGCTCTAGAAGGTAGGATCTTTGGTTTTATTAAACATTAGACTACTGAGCTCATTTGTTCTTGCAGATTGTTTAACCAATATTTTCCAGTGATTAACTGCTCATTTTCTTACCCGAATTGTCTTGGATGATAATAACGTTGTATATTTTATTTGGTTTGCAATCTAGTACTAGTAGGCCTTCTTCTTTCCCATTTTTCTTCATTTATTTCATGTAATTTGTTGTATAGGTTTGTGTGATGCCAGAGAGGTTTTCCATAATGGTTTTAGTTCTTAATAGCATTTGATTTTTCATCTTGAAATTTGTCTTACTTCCCTGTCAAAATTCTTTTCAGTAATTTGTTTTTACAAAAAAAGTGCTACTGTAAATATTTTGGTGCATAGAAGACCTTTATTTTTGTATATTCTTTTGTACAGCTTTCCTTAGATGTATATACCTAGTACTGGACATCTTTCCCAATTGCTGGATGTAAGATGAAATCTCAGATTTTTGGTGGTGATGGTTGTTTGCAGTTCTTTGTTTTGGAGCAGTTTTTCCTATGTTACTTGCTGTTCTTTTGAAGACACTTTGGGATATTTTCTGTTTAAATACCTTTTATTAGGCCAAGTAAATAATCTTACTTCTGAAAGGTTGGTTTGGGGCCCCTTTAACAGATGACATTTAACTTTATTGTTAACATTTGCTCTTTAAGGAGTGAAATATGTGGAATTCAGTTTTCTGGGTCTAGATTGCCCTACATGATCTATGACACCAAAGACAAAATGCTTCAGTTTTACAAGTTTTACTTTACTTTACAAGCCCACTAGGCTCCAAGCAAAATATGATTCCTCGCTTGGTAAAAGAAATTGTGTTGGCATATATTAGGCCTGCTCATTGTGAACTGCATCTCTAGACTATGTCTTGAGTTAATGTATTATGAAAGACTTCTTATATTGATTAATAACTGTCAGGTAAAAGTGATAATCCATTTAAATTTTCCCCCTTCTTTTCAAATCTCCCAACCTAGTCTGTTAAATCAATTCAAAGCATTTACTGTTTGTATAAATTAGAGCTTGGACAAAATGATTGTTTAATTCAGTGGCCTGGGATAAAGGAAAGGTTATATTTGATAAGTTTCTATTGGTTCTAGATAAGTATTGAATTTATCTATTCAACACTGAAATTGGGAAAAAGTGTTGAATAGGATCTAACTTATAATTATCAGTGCTGAGGTTTTATTTGTAATTTTTTTTGTCAATCTTCAGAAAGGTTAAGATAAAAGTATTTGTTCTTGTACGGGAAATCAGAAAATGGAATTAGCTGCTATCTGGATCAGGAAGGCTTGAATTGGTATAATAATCCATCTTTAAGATACCCAAAACAGAGTTTCAGTAATTTGCATAACAAATATTGGCTTTTCCTCAGGTTGTGGTTTTGTTGGCTTTTCTCTGTTTCTATGTCAGTCATACAGATTTAAATTGATAGTTGCTTTAAAGTCAAAGATGTTTTATACACACACACACACACACACACACACACACACACACACACACAAACATCTATTCTCTAGATTCAATTATGGAAATAGAATGTGTGGATTGAATTTATAAAATATTGTTAATTTAATAATTTCTGGTGTTGGTTTTCTAGCTTTAAAACGGTAATTTTGTATTCCCCTTCCCCCCAGAGTAATTTATTTCATGTTTAATGGTACCTGGTTGCCAAAGATATTTGGATTCTTTTTCGCTTTCTGTTGGAAACAGTAGGCAGTCTTTAAATGTTAGCTAGAATGTATGATAAAATTGGCTAGCCAACCCTGATGTTAATTTTAAGGACAAAGTTAATGCTTGTCAAAATAAAAAAAAAGCTACAGTAAAATAATACTTTATTGAAAGCTCTATGCCAAGCTGACTATTAAAACTAGATATGGGGATGTTTTGAGTCGCTTGGTCATAGTGTAACCCAGATCTTCTTTTTTGCTTGATATCAAAAATTGAGATTTCCTGGCTAGAATCTTGTGAGATAGAAGGAAAAAAGGGAGGAGAGAGTTGAAAGCTAGAAGATAGAACCATTTAATTCCATAAAAAATAAACAAGCAAAAACAACAGCTTTATTTTAAAGAAGGTAAGAAACTTAAGATGGGAGAATTTCTCCTTTCCTTTTCTCCAAGGAAAGCTATATAATTGTGAATAATATTTATTCTTTCTTCAAAAGACTTTTGATTAGAGCATAGCATAGTTCTGAAGGTTTTTAAAGCAGTTTTAGAAACTCCACTTGAGAGTTGAAATTATCCCCCCCAAATCCTTAAAAGTTGTTTTAAACATTATAGGGACAAAGTTCAGAAGTTAAAGAAATGCGATATTAATATTTGTAGATGGTGATTTCAATGGTATAGGGAAGTCATGAGGGAAGAATCTTTTTAAGAAGTTGGAGAATCATCAACTAAGAGTGATAATTGAATCCATGAGAGCTGATGAGCTCACCAAGTTGAAGTAATATAGAGGAGATGAAGGTTCAGAACAGAATCTTGTGGAATTCTCATGATTAGTGAGTGTGATCTGGATCTTTATCTGGCAAGAAAAATTGAGAGAGATGATCAGAGAGATAGAGTGCCCGTGAAGAGGGGACCCTAAGAAAAGAGAGAAGAGATATTAAGGGGAAGAGAAGAAATAACAGTTTCAAAAATGTGCAGAGAACTAAAGAAGGATGAAGACAGAAAAAGACCGTTAGATAGGGCAGTTAAGAGAGTATTGGTTGCCGCATGCAGAAAAAGAAATTTTGTTTGTATCACAAGTTCTGGGACTTGATTATAGAGATTGAGGAGAGAAGGTGAATAGTTGGTATGTATTTAACCATTGTTTCTGTTTTAATCTCCTTGGGTTTTGCAAAATAATGGGATCACTGGGTCAAAGGGTAGGGATAGTTTGGATCACTTTTCTTGAATAATTCCAATCCAGAATGGTTGGATTAATTTTCTGCTTGTCCTGCAGAGCATTAGTGTGTCTGTCTTAAGTTCTTTCTAACTTGGACTTTTTTGTTGTAATTGTCCATAACAATTTTTCTCCTTTAAAATGTTTATGAACTTTTTGTGTTTTTTAGGTAGCTGTTATCCCTGTCCTGAAACGGTTGATGTGAAGTGCAAGTGTGGTAATACAAAGGTGACTGTGCCTTGTGGCAGAGAGCGCACCACCAAACCGCCCAGATGTAAAGAATTGTGTAGGTTCGTGTGACGCCAGAGAGGTTTTCCATAATGATTTTAGTTTTTAATAGCATTTGATTTTTCATCTTGAAATTTGTCTTACTTCCTATCAAAATATGAATGTGTATGGCATATTTGTACATTTGTAAACATAAAAATTAATTTTTATTTAAGGATTAAAAGTTATGCCAGTCATATCATTAAACAGAAAAGTGCTTGTGGTTCATTGATCTTGACTTTTGGCTTCATCCTTGTGACCAAACTTCTTGAGATTTTTGCTTTTGCTCAAGGATTGCAACTCTTAAGATTATTAAGTTGTAGAGAAGGTACTTCTTACGAAGAATTCTTCCCTCATGATTTCCCTACACCATTGAAATCATATCTGCAAAGATTGATAACATATTTCTTTAATTTCTTTTATGTATTTTTTTTGGGGGGGTAATTTCAGTTTTGATAGAATTATCTAAGTAGGTTAAAAAAAAACTCCCACAAACCTTTGTTGGTACTTTCTCATTTAGCCAACCTTCAACTTGCCATCATCCAAATCGAGAGAAACATCGGTGTCATTTTGGCCCATGTCCTCCCTGTCATCAACCTTGCCAAAAAGTTCTGGAAAAATGTGGTCATTTGTGTCCTGCTCCATGCCATGATCAAGCATTAGTGAAGCAAACTGGCACGGTAAGAGAGAAATGTTTATTGTTTTTGATTTGTATTTGATATCTCTTTGGAAAATATTTAGAAATCACTCCAGTATACTTTTGCTTGTTGAAGTATTGTATTTAATTTTAACTTGTCTCATACTCTAAATCTTTACTCTTAAAAATTTAGGAGAAGTAGGCCTTGCTAAAGCATCTTTTTTTTTTTTTTTTTGGCCCCTGAAACACCTTGATTTTCAAACAGTATGGCCAGTGAGAGTCAGAAGATAAAAAAGCTAGGTTTTGCCACTTACTGTGTTTATGACTTTGGGCAAGTCATTTCACTAGAGTCTGTTTTTTTCTATTAGAAAGTGAACACATTTCCCTAATCAACTCTGAGATCCTTTGCTCCCATGAATCTTCCTCAGATTGATTTTCCTCACCATTTTCCAAAGAATAATGTTGTGTCTAAAGTTACATGAGTCATTAACAAATTTCTATCAGAAATTTTTTCACCATTTCATTTTGGGCAAAGGATTGTCGCTCTGACCAAGTTGATATTAGAAGGTGCAATGAAATCTTAAGCAGCTCTTGAGCTTGCTTGCAGTTGCAGTTGGCCACAATTCATTGCAGCAGCATAAGGAAGATGAGAGCGAGCTAGAAGTAGCAAAGAATGAGAGAGCAAACTTGTGGTGCAAAAGTAAAAGATTTTCCTTTAATTTTAATTCTTTTTATCTGCAAAGTATGAACTTTCATTGATCAAAAAAGAAATAAAACCCACAAGTAGTATTTTTGATTAGTAAATACAGTGAATCTTTAAAAGATATACTTGAAAACATGATAGAAGTAAAATGTCTTTTCTACTTGAAAACAAAATTAAGGACAGAAACATAAGATTAGGCAAAATAATGGAAAAAACAGTGAAGAAACAAAAAAAAATTTCTTTTCTTCTTGGGAATTTTGTACTTAATTATGTGTTTCAGTGTGTGTACACAGAAGTTAAGCACATAGATAAGATAAATGAATTTATTCGTTATATTTATTATAGCATCAGCCTGCAGGTCCCTGGGAACAAATTTCTGAACCGGCCTACATTCAGACTGCTTTGCCTTGTCCTCCCTGTCAAGTTCCTATTCCAATGTGAGTATACAAGTATTTTGGAATTTGTATCTGAAAGAACTAAAATGAAAGGAGAATTAAAATCCATTCAAAGTTTCTAATGTCATCTGTTCAGATTGTGATAGGTAAAAAATATACTCTGCCTCATCATGTGGAAGGTGAAAGATGAAATGACTGAGGAAATAAATATTTGAGTTTCTGAGCATTTTGGTTTATTAAGTGATTCATGCCAGTTACCTAAGAAATTAAGGCCAGGCCCCTTTCTTCATTTAGGAGTAGACCCCAAATATAGGGGGAGACAGATTTTATTAAATTAAAAATACTCAAATAAGGTTAATTAATTAAAGGGAAAAATACACCATTGGGTAGTCTGGCTTCTAGCTGGATGAAAGATGAGGGACTTTAAAAGTTTGGGGGGAGAGAGTATGCAGGTGTTCCTGAAATCAGGAAAGGAGGAGCCCCATTTTTCTGTGCACAGTGAAAGAAATGTGAAAACAATAACTGATCAATCAGTACAGAGCCAGTTTTCAGATAAGAGAAATGAGAAAACAACTTCAGTCTTTCGTCCTGGTGGCATTTCTGATCAGCACAAATGAAGTCCTTAGTTCAGGATCTCTATGCAGCTGGTGTCGTGTTTGTCATTCTTATAGCACAATTCTTATAGCACGACACACTTGTATCCTACAGCTTATTTAGCCATGTCCCAGTTAATGGGCTGTCCTGAATTTCTAGTTCTTTGCTGCTGCTCTCACCAAGTTCTGAAAATTGAACTGTTTGATATCCCTGTGGGCTCTTCAGACTGGGTGGATCAGTCCACTACTGCGCCAGCAGCATGTGGGTGTTCCAGTTTCCCATGTCCCCTTCAACATTTGTCCTTGTCCTCTTCTGTCTTGTTAGCCAGGGTGAGTGCCATGAGCACCTAAGAGTTGTTTGTTTGTGTTTCCCTAATCAGTAATGATTGAAAGCACTTTCCATGTGACTGGAGAAAGCATAGACTTCGTCATCTGAAAACTCTCTCTTTGTACTCTTGTTGCTCCCAGAAGCCATAGCATGTGGAGTGGCCAAGCCCCACAAAACTCTGGGCAGACAGGATAACTGATAGACCCTCAGACCAGCAGGGAGTTAGGGGAATTCTGTCCCATCCCAGGAAGATTGCCCCAGGGGAATGGGCAGGTGAGAAGGCGCAGCAGGAGGAGAGTGATCTGTGACTTGGGGTAGCTCTGTCTCACCCGTGTTCAGTTCATACCCAGGTCAGGGCAGTGCTCTAGGATGCCATTGGTGGGGGGCAGGTGAGTAGAGGGGCTCCAGCTCCCTGGCTGCACGAGCCTAGCTTTGAGCAGCACGTGAAGGTTTTCATCCCAGTTCCCACAAGACAGAAATTGGCCTAGACTCAAATTGAATGGAAAAGGCATTTGATCAGCTGCATAATTGAGCCACCAGGTGGAGTTAATGTAGTCTGCCTCAGTAAGTACAATTTACCACTTACTCTCCTACTCCCTTCAGTTTCCTCCATCAGATCACATTTACAGGACTGTGTGGTCAGGTCTGATTGCCATATTTTGGGAAGGACTTGGTTATCTGGAGTGTCCAGAGATGATTATTTAGAATGATGAAGGGCCTGAAAGTCATCTTGTCTGTTGCTGTGTTTTGTCCTTCATTTTTGAGAGGACCAATGGCAGGGTGATGTCCTGGCTTGGTCTTCCAGAGTTAATGGAGTCCAGTGACAGGACACAGTCCCGACACCTGGCAGTAGCTTGGGATGGAGACACCTTAGTGTCTGGCCAAACTCTTAGTTCTGCATAGCTCTCTCTGCAGCTGCCTTTATGCAAATGGTTCTCATCTGCCTCTTCCCCTGGGGGAGGTCTTCAGGGGCTTGGGCAAAGGGCCTTGACTCCCTGATGGGTTTGAAGTCTATCAGTCACCCTCAGCCTGTGAGATAATAGGCCCCTAGGAGCCAGGCTGCTGTGTTTGGGCTGCAGCTTGTTGGAGCCAAGGTGAACATTGAGTGAACCAGGTGGATGTCAAAGGTGGATGAGCCGTTTTGAAAAGGATCTGGCATAGTCTCACACAAGAAGTGCTGGTCCTCCCGAGCACCCCATACACCCCAGTCTGTGTGAGGAGCAACCGAAAGAAGTAAAGTGAAGACTTTAGCGATAGGGAGAAGGGGATGGACATGGCTGCATTCGCATTTTAAGGGCTGTTATGTGGAATAGATAGCAATTTGCTCTGCTTGGCTTGAAGGATGACATGAAGAAGAGTGGGTAGAAGTTGCAGATGAAGAATTGGGTTCAGCATAAGGAAAAATTGGTACAATGTAAAGAAATCGTGTTGGATTTGGAGTTTAAAAGACCCAGGTTTGAATTTTTGAGCGCTATTTTTAATTCATTTATGATCTTAGACAAATTCTTCATTTAAAAAAGAAGTTGAACTAGATAACTTTTTCAGTCTCCTCCAGCTATAAATTGATAATCCTGGGATCCCATCCAAAAGTCCAGTTGGTTGCTTCAGGAGTTTTAGTAGAATTTTTCTTCATTATAGGTCTTCATACAAAGACTAGATTTCTGTCCTGTGTTCTTAAAATATTGGGTAGTTTGTTACATCATTCCTGAAATTGGTAATTCCAGGGAGCTAGATTTGTCTTTGATATCCTTTCTTTCTTTTCCCTTTCCTCCCCTATTCCTTTTCTCTATCCTGTCACTTTGATAAGCCTTAAGTCACTTGGCACCCCCTGAAGCCTTAAGATCTTTAATATGACATTGTAATCATGAAACAAAATTGTTGGTTTCCCTTCTCCCATAGGAAATGTTTATTACCTCAGTGCAACAGACTTCAGCTATTTGTTCATTTAATCAGATTACCATTCCTCTGAATTCTCTATAATATGAGAATGAATGGTATCTTACTCTTTCTAGAGTTATTTATTTTTTAAAAGAAAATTTCCTTATCTATATGTGATTCTCTAATGAGTGGAATTGCAGCCAATACAAATGCAGATGTATTGGAAACCAGTTTTATTATCTTGTAAACTGTTCTGGTTTCAATAGGATCTTATCTTTTTCTGTTTCTGAATCTTTAGGCACTCTACAATCTATTAGATTTCTTCATCCACATTCTTCTGATCCCTATTCAGTTTGTTACTGAATAGCTTGCATTTATCAAAAGAAGCTTAGGGAAACTTGGCCTGTGGGCTTTGGGATTTGAGCAACTCCCTTAGGTAGGAATGGGGTAATATGACACCATTGTACAGACATCTTTGTTTCTTTATAATTTGGTCACAGTGTTGTTAAGTTTGGAGATACTGTAGTATCGATTGCAGAACTCATATCCTATGTTAAGAAGCTTCAGTGAAAAATTGATGATACATAAATGATACTGTTCAGTTTCTAGTAGATGCGGCACTTGTAAGTGTGCTTAATGGAAGATTATAAATAAGGTTAGTTGCCACATTACATATAACACACAAATTCCTTGAAATTCAAGTTTGATATTAAATATTTTTTAAAAGGAAACTTGTGGGAGGGGATATGGGAAAACAGGGACAGTAATACATTGTTGGTGGAATTGTGAATCCATCCAACCATTCTGGAGAGCAATTTGGAACTATGCTCAAAAAGTTAGCAAACTGTGCATACCCTTTGATCCAGCAGTGTTACTACTGGGCTTATATCCCAAAGAGATCATAAAGAAGGGAAAGGGATCATCTGTATGTGCATGAATGTTTGTGGCAGCCCTCTTTGTAGTAGCCAGAAACTGGAAACTGAGTAGAAGCCCATCAATTGGAGAATGGCTGAATAAATTGTGGTATGTGAATATTATGGAATATTATTGTTCGGTAAGAAATGACCAACAGAAAGGCCTGGAGAGACTTACACGAACTGATGCTGAGTGAAACGAGCAGAGCCAGATCCTTATATACTTCAACAACAATACTATATGATGATCAATTATGATGGACCTGGCCATCTTCAGCAATGAGATGAACAAAACCAGTTCCAATGGAGCAATAATGAACTGAACCAGCTATGCCCAGCGAAAGAACTCTGGGAGAAGACTAAGAACCATTACATTGAATTCCCAATGCCTATATTTTTGCCTGCCTGCATTTTGGATTTCCTTCACTAGCTAATTATACAATATTTCAGAGTCCAATTCTTTTTGTACAGCAAAATAATGGTTTGATTATGTATATTTATTGTGTATCTAATTTATACTTAAATATATTTAACATCTACTGGTCATCCTGCCATCTCGGGGAGGGGGTGGGGGGAAGGAGGGGAAAAATTGGAACAAAAGGTTTGGCAATTGTCTATGCTGTAAAATTACCCATACATATAACTTGTAAATAAAAAGCTATTAAAAAATAAAAAGAAAAGAAAAAAAAACCCAAAAAAACAAAAAAAGCACTCTAAAGCCAAAAAATTAAAATAATTAGATGATTCATTAAAAAAAAAAAAAAAAAAGAAACTTGTGTTTGGCAGTAGTATTGGTATTACCAAGTCTTATTACCTCAAGATTTATTTGTTTTTTGCTAAAGTAATTGGGGTTAAGTGACTTGCTCACAGCTAATGTTGTGTCTGAGGCCAGATTTGAACTTTGGACTCCTGACTCCAAGGTCTGTTTTATAACTCAGGGTTTGTAAAACTAGATTGAAAAAGGGCTCTCCTTAGCTGGAGTAGAATATTAGTCCACTTATATGGTAATGAGGACTTGCTTCCATTTATTCCTGAAAGGATTTGTTTATTATTCAACTTATATGAAGTTATTTGGTACAAATTACATTAAATGTTTTTGTGGTTTTTTTTTTCCTTATTCTGAAAGCGATCACTTTTTATATCTTGTCACAAGGGAGGATGATACTGAAACTACCACAAGAGCATTTACTAATTTAAATAACCTGATTTACCTAGTTGGCTTTACCTTCACATAATTCTAGTTCAAAAGTGTCACTTTTCTGGGCATTACTGTCCCTTTTACCCTTTGCTTCTTTTGATTCTGCTGCTTGGGTCCCACAAGTTTATCTGGGTTACTGGATTTCACTTGGCTCACTCTGGGGTGTTCAGTGGTGGGACTGTGGGTAGCATGGGAAAGATCAGTTTTTTGTTCTCCTTATAGGTAACTCCCTCTTTCCTGACTTTCCTTCCCTAAATATCCTCAGGCTTTATCCATTCCTTCTGGAGCTGCATTCTATTCTTTAATCCCAAAATTCCTGTAACAAAATGTTTAGAGTGCAGACGGTCCTATGAAATGTCAAAGAAATTATTTTAGTGTTTCTTGTATTGAACAACTCATGATCATCATTTATATTGCCCATGTTTTAGGAGGTAGAGTCTAAGGGAAAAACCAAGTATGGCTACAGTCATAAAGGAAGGCTGTTCCTCTATGTTTTGTCTGCTTCCTTTAATTATTTTTTAGTATATCAGAGATAAAGGATAGATAGGGAGATGTGGCAGCCACAAATGTTTTTAAAGCAATTAGTGTGGACCAGGCATTGTAGCATTGGGGATACAATTACAGGCAAAAGAAAGACTGTTCATGTCTTCACAGACAATCTAATGGAGAAAGACAACCACAGTGGAGGAGTGGGGGGAGAGGAAGTTTCCATGCTGAAAAGGCCCAGTAAGTCAGAGATATGTAGTAGAGGAGGGGACCAAGGTTCTCCACAGGAGGGCCTTCTGAGGAGTTCCCCAGGGGGAGAAGAGCTTTGGAGGGGGAGCGCTGAATATTCTGTGTAGAGTGGTTCAAGGAAAGAAAAAAGTGAAAAAAAAAATGGGCAGGCTTACCTTATAGTAGCTCTGAAAAAGGGAGCTAAGGGGGTATGAACAGGGAGCCATGGGAGGATTTCCACTGGCAGGAAGCTCCATTCTCACTCCTTGAGATGTTCTTGTGATTTGTCTTGAAATGAGCCACTGATCCTGGAGTTCCTGGATTTGTATATTTTTTCAATTTGGATCTGTGAACCCATTTTCCTGCAAAAATTGTTTTAATACAGAAATGAAGTTCCCATAATATATTCTTATAACAATGCTGTATTTCACTTACATCGCTGGTTAAATTGACTTTTGTGGGATGATCTTAACTACAATCAGAGAATATCAGTTGGGAAAAGTGACTTTTAGTAATACACAGAATGTTTTTAAAATTAAAATCCTATAAAAACTACAGAGAGGTTGCCAATTTGTTACTGTTTTCAATTATCCTGATAATTATGACTGTACAGCTCTTTTTTGGGTTGCTTTTATGATCTGGTAATTATAGAATTCCTATTGTATGTAATTAACCATACAATAGGGACAGAAAGGAGGAAAAAAAAAGATCCTAAACTTAAATTTATTGTTTAATCTTTGCTGCAGCTTGGGACGTTTTTGTTTTGCTTTATTAGTGTTTTCTTTTGCAAATCTTTTAGGCTAATATAACTGTTATTGGCACATCAATTTTTATGGTTTAGTGTTCAGAATAGAATTTTTTTGGTGCATATAGGGGTTGTGGAGTGATTGGAGCCATCTTGAATCAGTATATTGTTACTAAAAAGTTATTATTTAGCAATATTTTTTTCCTTTGGACTTCTTTCTCAAATATTTAACCTTTGTTTTCTCTTTTTTTCTTTACAGAGAGTGTCTTGGGAAGCATGAGGTGAGTCCTAGGCAGTAGTTATTAAAAAGTGATTATTTAAAAAAAAAAGTGATTATTACAAAACTTGCAATGTATATTTTTTATGTACTAGAATAAAAACAAAACTGAAGCATTATTATTTTAGCAGATGATACAACATCCATGTCTTTTGATTCAATTAACTTTACAATTTCAAAGTATTTTTAATTACTGGAAAGATTTGTGGACTAGAGAATATGCAGTGGCTGTTTAGCTCTTCCTTAATTAAATCATTTGGCTTTTGGCAGAAACCTAGAAATTTAGAGCTGTTGGGGATTATATATCACCTATTCTGTGCTCTTACTATACTGACAAAGAGACCAAGGCTGCCCTAAGGTCACTATTGGCAGATGGTGATGGTGGTACATTGGGTAATGTGTTGGAATGGAATCAAGCAGGCCAGAGTTCAAATCCTGTCTTACTGGCTATGACCTTGACCAAGTCCCTTGAACTGTCTCAGCCACACTTTCCTCATCTGTCATAATGCACCTACCTAAAACAGTTATTGCATGACATGCAAAGTGCTCTGTAACAGGACATTAGCCACAACATTCATTTTAAGGGACTTTGAAGAGGACGCTTTATTGCTCATAAATTCTACAGTATATTTTTAGAGGTCATCTTAAGTTTTACTGCTGAGATTCATTTGGACAATTCTAGATGAAGGAATGTTTTTTAAAAAAGGATATGTTCAGCCTAAGATGATATTTTTTTAAATGATATATTTGGTTATGATGGTGATAAGGGAAACTATTTAAAACATGGTAATCTCAGCTATTTTTTATTAATTTATCTTATTTTACAAGTATCCTGTAGAATATTCTGGTAAAGAGAGACACACACAACACACACACAAAGGTTTGCCTGTGTTCAGAGTAAAAATACAAAGGCAGCTCCATTACCTAATTATTATTTCTAGTTTAATCATAGGATAATATCCATTTCTTTATTAGTAAAATTGTTAGAAGAACAGTCTCTCCCATGGATTTGATAATTGTTTTTGCATTTTATGTTTTGGCCAAAATGCCAGTAGTGGTTATGATGGTGGGGTTTTTGTGTGCTTCATAAGCTGGTTTTTAACATAATATAATTTGATCAAGTAATTCAGGAATTTGTGAAAATATTCATGTGAGATAATAGGCTCCTTTCACTGGAGGCAGAGATCCCCTATCTATTGGAGAAGTAATTGCAAATGGAAAAATACAGCCTGTTGGGAATCACACTGGGAAAGGACTTTTCTTGCCATTGTGTTTTAGGTCTTGCTAATACAAGAAATCTGAGCTAATTCTGAAATAGAACTTTTAAAATTACATTGTAGATAATAATTTAAATTGAATAATTGATTTTCTCACTGTCAAATTAGTTGTTACCATTGCAATAGATATCTAAAATGTGTTAAAATGTATGTTTTCTTGCTTTCTTGAATGTTTTCTAGATCAGTCCCCTGCCATGTCATGCTGTGGGTCCTTATTCTTGTAAGAGATTTTGTGGACGGAGTCTAGATTGTCAAAATCATACCTGCATGAAAGAGTGTCATAAAGTTACTGAAATGAATGGCTGTGCTAATGGAAAAAAGGTAATGCCCTTATTTTCTGTGAGTAACCATGTTGAACAAAATGGATTTTAGTGGGAAACTTGTCACCTCTTTCATTAGTGTTAACATTTAGGATTTTAAAATATTTTGTTACGTCTGTAGAGCCACAGTGATATTTCATTGATGGTGGATACAGACTCCACCAGTACAGATTGCCAAAACCATTTATATATTCTTGTTCAGAGCTATTCTTATCCTATGTCTTTACATGAATTTTCCATAAAGAATCTATGCAATGTAATAGATTTCCTTTGATTCTTCAAGAGTACTGGTGTGGAATTTGGGTTATCCATTTTTTTATGCAATTGCCCCACCTTTTTTCGCCTTGTCATATTTGTCTTTTTTGATAGTTTTTAATCTCTTAATTTCTCTGCTCCTCGGCCCTGTCCCAATTTACTCTGGTTTTGGCTCTTGTACTCTAGAGTGAGCACTAGTATTATCTTTTGGCTCTAGTGTTTCTTCATCTCAGTGGTTATGATAAACATTTTCTGACTGGTGGAGGTAAGTGAAGATCATGGTCATTAGCAGTATTAGGTTTGCTAGTGGCAGATATGGTGGCTGTAGTCAGCCTGAATCTGTATATAGTTTTGAGATATAAGAATAGTACGTTTGTAAGATTCTACTAGAGTTAGAGTAAACTAGGTTTTTCTGGGACAATCCTGCTTTCAAGAAAAAGAAATACACTTTTAATGACAATTTCCAAAAAGAATAATCTTTGTTAGATCATATTTCCCAATTTTTGGTTTAGAAAATGTGATCATTGTTAAGCATAATAGAAAAATTTTTTCTTGATCTTTGGTTTTATTGGTGATAGTTTTATCATTGCTCTCCTTCCTCTCCTCCCTGCACTCTCCCTCCCATACGCTCACAGAATTTTCCCCTTCTCCTCCAGTAAAGAAGCAGAGATAAGCATCAGAACTTAACACAATGATTGTGTCTGACAATTTTTGTTTCATTTTTCAAGCACAGTCCACCACTTTTCTAGTAAGCATACTTTCCTCAGTAAGAAAAACCAGCAGTTCAGTAAAATCACAGTTAATTATTGCATTTATCAGGATCTTGAAATCTTTCATTGTTTTAATATTATAAATTGCTCTCTTGCTTACAAGTCTTTTTAAGTTCCCGATGATTCTTCACATTCTTTTTTTTCCCCTTCTCAACATATTTCCACATTTATCATGCTGTACAAGAAAAATCAGATCAAAAAGGGAAAAAAAAAAGAGAAAAAAAAATCAAGCAGACAACAGTAAAAAAGACCAATGTGCTCTCTCTGGATGTGAATGTATCTTTCTATCTCAAATCTATTGGAATTGCTCTGAATCACCTTGTTATTGAAAAGAGCCACGTCCATCACAGTTAATCACCATATAATCTTGTTGCTGTGTACGGTGTTCTCTTGGTTCTACTCACTTCACTCAGCATCAGTTTGTGTAAGTCTCTCTAGGCTTTTCTGAAATCAGTCTGCTCATCATTTCTTATAGAACTATAATATTCTATTAAATTCATATATCATAATTTGTTTAGTCATTCCCCAACTGATGGACATCACTAAATTTCCAGTTCCTTGCTACTACAAAAAGGGCTGCTATAAAAATTTTTGCACATGTTGGTTCTTTTCCCTCTTCTATGATCTCTGGGATACAGACCCAGTAGTGACACTTCCCTCTGGGCATAATTCCAAATTGCTCTCCAGAATGGTTGTAGCATTTCACAACTCCACCAATAATGTATTAGTATTCCAGTTTTCCCACATACCCTCCAATGTTTATTATTATTTTTTCTTGTGATCTTAGCCGATTTGAGAGGAGTGAAGTGGAACTTCAGTTGTTTTAATTTCCATTTCTTTAATCATTAGTGACTGAGTATTTTTTTATATGACTAGAAATGGCTTCATCTGAATATTGTCTGTTTGAACCTTTTGACCATTTATCAATTGGGAAGTGGCATGTATTCTTACAGATTTGAGTCAGTTTTCAATATATTTTAGAGATGAAGTCTTTATTAGAAACATGGGATGTAAAATTTTTTCCCCAGTTTTTCGCTTCCCTTTTAATCTTGGCTGCATTGGTTTTGTTGGTACAAATTCTTTTTAACTTCATGTAATTAAAATGATCTACTTTGTATTTCATAATGTTCTCTAGTTCTTTAGTTATAAATTCCTTATTTCGTCACAGATCTGAGTGGTAGGCTTCCTTGTTCTCCTAATTTGCTTATGTTTAGAACATTTTTTCATATGATTATAAATGACTTTAATTTCTTTATCTGAAAATTGTTCATTTCTTTTGATCATTTATGAATTGGTGAATGACTCGTATTTTTATAAATTTGATTCAGTTCTCTATTTTAGAAAAGTTACTCAGATGTTTTTTAAACAAATGAATGAGTATAGTGTAAAAGGAATTTAGAATTGTAAAGGATCTTGGAACTTTAGTCTAAATCTTTCATTTCACTAAGTTATTGAAGACTATGGAAGTTGTATCTTGAGTCCACATAGCAAGTTGGTGGCAGAAGTAGGTCTAGAAAGCAGAATGATAAACTCTCAATTCATTGTTCTTTATATTTGTCAAATAAGTGAGAATTAGTTGTGTATATATTTTGTAAGTCACTTATGATGGAAAATGGCTTTACACCATTGCTGTTAATTTCCTAATCCTAAATGTTTAGAAAAGGATCTCTTTAACTAGATATATTATATATGTATTATATTATATGTGCATTATATATAATTATATATTATAAGTTAAGATTTGCTATCTAAATAACCCTAGAATTAGAAGTTTAAGTTGTAATTGATATCTAGAAATGATGAAAAATATTCAAACTTTAAAATTTATTCTCTTTTAAGAGTTAGCTATTTGTCCGTGTTTAGAAGTTCATTTCCAGTAATGTCCTGCAAATAAAACCTGATTGTTGCACAGTAGTTTGATAATATCAGTGACTTATTTGTTAGGGTACTTTGTTATGCATCAAAAATACAATTGTTTTTATTTTTAATTTTTTTTTTACATTTTCTTCTACCATTAGTCATTTGAAGATTTTTGCTTTGGAGGGAGGAATGAAATGTGTACTTTTTAATTTTATAACTCTTTTTATACTGCTCCTTTTCCACATTTTCTTTTAAAGCAAAGTTATATTTTAAATTAGATATATGCTTATTTTAACTATCTTGCTAATGTACACTTTTCTCTAAATGCCTACACTACTGTTTAGTCTCTTTTCCCCCCTTTTCTTTTTGATGGCTAGAAAAGCTTCATTCTTAAAGGATTCTGATTTTTAAAAAACAACTAGGAAGGAGATGGGAAATCACAACTTGGATCAAAATAATGGTTTCTACAGTAGCCTCAATTTATTTTTTATTTTTTATTAGGCAGGGCCAGAATGTCTTCAGTGTGAAGAAGCATGCTGTAAACCACGGCCACCAGGTTGTCCTCACCCATGTATATTGCCCTGTCACCCTGGAGAATGCCCTTCCTGTGTTCAAATGCTTAGAATAAAATGTCATTGCAAGCTCATAAGCTTATATGTGGAATGCAGGTAAGCAGATTAAAGGTGCTGCTTTTTTGTTCCAAGATTTTAACATTAAGTATTCCTTTGTAAATTTAAAAAATATTCCCGTTACATGTAAAAACAGTTTGTATCATTCTTTTAAAATTTTGAGTTTCTCTGCCCAAAGAGCTATAAAATTATGCCTACTTTTTGACCTAACAAAAAGGAAAAGGACCCATATGTCCCAAAAATATTTTTAGCAGCTCTTTTCTTAAGGCAAAGAATTGGAAAAAGAGGGAATGTCTATCAATTAAGAAATGACTGAATAAATTCTAGTGTGTGATTATGATGGAATATTATTGTTCTGTGGGAAATGATGTGTAAGATGCCTTCTGAAAAGCCTGGAAAGTCTTTCATGAGCTCATGCAAAGTGAAGTGTACTATGTACAAGGTATCAGCAATGTTGTGGGAAAATTAGTTGTAAACAACTTTGCTATTCTCAGGATACAGTAATTCAAAACTACTCTGGAGAACTTTTATGGAACTGTTTTGCATGATTTCACTTGTGCCTTCTCAGTGGGGTGGGAGGTATGATATGGGGAGGGAGGAACGGAGAGAATCTGAAACTCAGAAAGTTTTAGAAACAAATGTTAGAAATAGTTTTACATGTAACTTGGGAAAATAAAACATCAAGTAAAGTTTTGAGTTTTGAGTTCCAGATTTTCTCCTTCCCTTCTTCCTTTCCTACCTCATTGAGAAGGCAAGCAAGTTGATCTAGATTTTACATATGCAGTCATGCATATTGTATGCTTTCTTATATTGTGAAAGAAAACAGACTGCAGAAAGAAATCCCCAAGAAAAATAAAAATTTTTAAAAAATATACTTTGCATTTTGACTGTAGTGTTAGGGGGCTGTCGGGGGGGGCCGAGGGGGGAAAAGGGGAGATGGGAGAAGAGGGACAGTGAGAAGAGTATCCCAGGAACACACAGCCAGCATGTGTGTCAAATGTGGAACTTACATTAATTTTCTAATTATTCAGCTACCTCAAAAAAATTATAGGTCATACTTTCTTACAACAAAGCCTGAGAAATTGACCAATTCACACTATCATATTTGAATTTTGAAGTTTTGAAGGTTCCTATGATCTTAATAAGGTAAACGTGCTGTTTGATAAGTTGAATTAAGTGGGCCTTTGGTTAGAACTTTGTTAAAAATTATTTTTTTATTTTAAATATATGCAGAAAATTTTGCTTAATGGAATATATTTATATATCTGTTTTTTTTTCTAAATAAGCATATTTCTTATGTTTTTATGGAGAGCAAACTGGGCACATAAAATTTTTCACGTGGGAAAAACTCAAACCAAATCTTTATACAATTTGATCACTTAAGTAATGGACTTTGGCTCAAGTTTTAACTAATATAAAAGCTTTTATACCTTTAAGATATATCATTAGAATTTTCATACTTTTTTTGAGTCACAAAAAAACCCCAAAACACTTATCTTTTACATTGTCAGTCAACTGTGTTTAAATACTTTATGTATCTTAAGTAAAATCTATATACATACTCTTAAACTGTATAAATACCATGTGGGAGGAATAGGTTCTTGAGTTGACTCTTCACTGAGAAGATTATTGAAGTGAACGTCATAGTCACATTCCTCAAAACATGTTAGCATCTTCACCAATTCTTTTCTTTTTTCTTTTGGCCATTGAAAAAGAGCTCTCTCCTGCTTCCTAAGGCTGATTCCATCCCGATCTGTTCCTTTAGGGTGTTGTTCTGGTGATTCTCCTTTCTCACATTCATCCTTATCCTGTTTGTGTGAACCCCTTCTCAGCTCTCCACAGGCCTCAGGAAGAAGCAGTCCTGTCTCCCTTTCCCCAGCTCCCTTGGAAGACAGATCTATGTACACTGATTCCCTCTCTTCCTTTGCACCTTGCCTGCCTTCCCTTGGTCACCAGTGACCACCCATAGCCATAATGAGAAGGAAGCTTCCACCATCTTTCTCGTTGACCTCCTGGGACATTGTGGCTCCCTCTGCTGGTATCGTCCTTTCCTTGGCTGCAGCTAAGACCACAGATTCCTGGGTTTCTCCATCTAACCTTTCTCAGTTGCTCTGCTGAATCTTCCTCCTTGTACTTAGCCCTTAATAAGAATATTTCCTCTTCTTTTCGCTCCTTTCTCAGCTTTAGACATGTACTTGTAATTGCATATAGGATGTCAGATGGTAATCTCAAACTTACCTTTTCCAAAAACTGATCTTTTTGTTTGTGATGCCATCACTAAAATAATAAGTCCAATTTCATAATTCTTAATATTGATGAACTTGGTTATAGTTGAATCTTTCTTTTACCTCATCTTTCCTAGCCATGTAGCATATCTGGCCTTGTGTCCAACTCTCTTAAATTCATCTTCCTCCTTACCACTCATCATTATTGCCGTCTTGCAGTTTTCACCTAAAAGATCTTACCAGTCTCTTTCTTTGACCTCATATTCATACAGCTGCCTAGTTAATTTTCGTATTCATATAGCTGATCATGTTATTCTGTCACCCAAACATTTTCATTGGTATTAACTGTTTCTAAGGAAGGGGTAAACTCTTATCTAGCATTTGAGACCTTCCTCAGTCTGACACCCCTTTTCCCTTTCTAGCCTTATAGCATTTTTCTTTCTTCCATACTTTTATTTCTGACTTTTTTCTTTGGTGCGATCTATCCATTCTTTAAAGTATAACTTAGATTTATATTACTGTCAAGTCTTTCTTGTTACCTATAGTTTGTAATTAATGATTCTGTGATACTTGTCACTACAGCATTTTGTTTTGTACCTTTCAGTTGCAATTGTGTAATATTACATAGTATTCTTTGTGGCATCTCCTTCCTTACACTGAGGTTTGCCATGTCTTCTCTAAATTTTATATTTCTAACAGGACCTAGCACAATGCTGTTTTACATAGTAGAGGTATTTGGATGTGTAGTTGTTAAATGTGAATGAGCTAAAAATCTACATAAGACAAAATAAGTATCTTAATAAATGCTTTTGAATGTTTTTGTTCCTCAAAATGGTCCATTAGGAAATATAATCAAAAACATTTTGTGAGAAATTTAGAAATTGTATGGTTTTTGAGGTGTATCAAAATGAATTTCTCATTGATGTTTTTCTAAGTTTTTCTATTTGGTTCTAGACAATTGTCAGCTGCTGATGAAGATGAAAAGAACCTATTGACTTCCTGCAAAAATCAGTGTCCTAAAGAGGTAAGCCAGAATAAATCCACTTGTCCTTGAATATTTTTAGTAAACATTTTGCTTATTTTTCCTTTAATTCATTACTTTCTTTTGAGCATCTTATTTCAAGTCTTATTTATAAAATTATAATCGATATACAGTGTATACCCATGAAGTTGTTTAAGCAATTGGAAACACTAGAGCACAAGCCATAATTTTTTAAAATAGTAAAAACTAATTTTAAGACAATTAAAGAACATATGTCTTACATAATAATTAAAAGATAGAACTTCTTTCTCCAAGTAATAAAATAAACTGTAAATATCAGTAGGTTAAAAAAAGAGTTGATAAAAGATGAGATAACTTTCTGGGCAGTAGATTTGTATATACCCTCTAGTGAAGGAACACTAAGGCTGAAGGAATATCACCAATCTGTTAGAATTGACTTCATGGAGGAACAGTTGGGGGCATTTGGTGTCATTGTTTGATCAGCTTGATGAATCATTTTTTTGACTCATTGTATGTGTTTTTTCATTTGTCACTCTATCTTTATAAAGACCCAAAAAGTGTTACTTTATAAATTTTGACTCTTGCTATCACACTCATAGTAAGCTAAAAGAAAATAAAACAAGAAAGAAAGAAAATGAATTGTTCAGAATAAAGCTAAAGCATCAAGTAATTTTCTTCACTGAACTAGGTATAATTTTTAAATAACTTTTTTCTGTCATTTACTACAACAGTAGTAGTGAGTTTTAATTAAGCGCCTATTTTACTACTACTGTAGTATTTGGAGTACAGTGTCACTTGGGATACAAAAAAAAGTCTCCAGCCATTAAGGAACATGTATTCTTCTAGGGAAATATACAGGCTGTACTATATACAGACAAATCAATATTAAATAATTTGAAGAGGGAGAGAATACGAAAGACTTTGGGGTAAAAGAAAAATCTTCATAGAGGAAATAATATCTGAAGTGGTCTTTGAAGGAAAGAAGCATTCTAAAAAGCAGAAAAGGAAGAGAATGCATTTTAGGTATATAGAATGGTACATACAGTTGTATCAGGATAGGACATTTAATGTTGAGTTGGAGGAATAATATAGTTTAGTTAGAATTAAGAATGCATGAAGAAGAAGAATGTGAAATAAGACTGGATAAGTGGGGTAGAAAGAGATTGTGAAGGGTCTTAAATGTTAATCTAAAGAGTTGACACTTTATCCGAGAGGTGCTCAGGAGTCATGGGAGGGTTTTGATTGATAAGAGACATGATTGGGTTTGTATTTTAGGAAGACTATTTTGAAAATATTTGCAGCAAGACTTGTAAAATTAAGTTATTACCAGTAACCTTTTTATTTTCTACCTTGTTTTAACATACCATTGTTTCTTCCCTTGTGCTTTGAGTACTCTTTTTATGCATAGTACAGTCAAACAGTTGTTATGTGTCCAGTTGTATTTGGCTAGACTCTATACAACTGAGACATTTTAAAAAGTACTAAAATGGCTTCAGAGACCTTTCCCAAGGACCTCCTTTTCCAAACTGTACATCTCAAATACTTGGTTAGAACAATAAAAGCTGTCTGAAGAAGGAGCAGAGGAAGGAAGGAGGATACTAGTTTTTTTGATGAGCAAAATCTGAAAACAGTGAAGAAATTTTTTTTAAGATGACTTAAAGAGGCTTGATTGCTGTTTATTACAATTTTTCTCAGTTATGATCCTATATCTTGTCTGACAATGGATTAAAATTTTTCTTTTATAGAAAACTATAGAAGTGGAAAAATTAAAAGCTAATTCTTTGACTAACAAAGTAATAGAACTTTAGCAAATCTGAGAGAAGAAAATCAGATTGCCAAATTAAGAAAAATGGACAAAATGAAATCTCAGTAGAAATTTTAAAACTTAACACCTACTATACAGTTATATTTTGTTCAGACTTCTAATTTAATTTCAAAGAAATTGAGGACTAGCTACAAAATAATAGATGATTTAAATTAACATAGCTTGAAATAGAAATCTCTAACAAATTCTGTCATTGAAATGAAATTGAACCATCTGTAACCCAGGGGGTGAAGGGGGGGTAGAGACATGATTCAGATGGTGAATTCTATCAAATATTAAAGGACATTGAATTCTTATGTTATACATATACGTCTTAAAAATTGAGAAAGGAAATCCTCTCAAACTCCTTTTCTATGACAATATGTGTCCCTGATATCTGAACCAAGGGACTATGGACTAGTAGTTTATAGAATTATGGACCATTTTCATTAATGAGATTTGATGCAAAAATTTTAGATAAATATCTAGCAAAAAGTGTAATATTTCTGAAGTTATTGATAACCTGTAACAATAAAAATGTATTCTTGTCCCATAGCCATTGTGATTTTCTGAGAGATACTTTTACTTGTCAAAGTGGGAGTTGTTAACTTTCTTTTCTGTATGTTTTCTTTTTGTTTTGTATGTTTTCTTACCTTTCACTGGCAGTTAATGTTTAGTTTCATAGCGAATTTTGCTGATTTTATAGGGATGAGGACTATATTAAAATAGGAAGTCTTGACCTAGGTTTTTTTAAACTGGGCTCTTAGTGATTTAGTGAGTGCCATCAGATTGATAATAGGGTCCCTAAGACTAGTAGAAAAATCACTTGCTTTCTTCAGGGCAAGGGATAACACTTAAATATACTTGAAAAAGCTTATGTTGGTTTTTTTTGGAGGCTCTCAATTTTTCTTCAGCTATATCACAGTATGGATTTATGTCTGTTGAGGATATTAAGTGTGTTTCAGAATTAATATTCTATGGTTCTCTACCTGAACTTTTAAAAAAATGTGAACTGAATGCAATGATTTTAACCTGAAAAAGTGGCAAATTATCTTGGTTGTTTTATGCTTATGGAGAATAGATCTTAGTATATCTACACTGAAAATCTTGTTTTGCTTAATTTTGGCAGTAGAACTGACGTTTCTATTTAAAATTTTTGTATAAGTCAAGTTTTTTATTTTTATTCTTAGTTCAATTCTAGTGATGTGAGGAGTTTAGAACAAGTGACTCCTTTTGTTCTTGGGTTATTATGTAGGGTTTAATAATTTGGACTAATCACCAGGAGCTTAGAAGTTCTTTTGAAAAATACTAAATATTTTTTTTCTTTGGAACGCATCACAGTTTCAAGAGGTTTTGTTGTTTTAAGGTTAGGTTTTTTAGTAGCTTGAGGCAAAACCTACAGTAGTAAAATAGCATGATTTATGGGTTTTGGAGATAATTTTGTTGAAGAATTTTAGGCATTAGGTCTTTAGGAATGGTAGAATAGAAAATGTGGCATATTAATTTTGTCTTATTGGTGGTTTTCTTTTCAAGTAAATCTATATAGATGAAAATTAATATGCAACATATTTGAAGTTACATTGTTAGACAGAAAGAAGAACATTTAGGCTAGAAAGTAAAATAATTCATAAATATGTTAAGTTCTGGAAATATTATGGGCATGTAAGATCTCACAGAACTAGGCTAGTTTCCAGAAGGATTTGTTACAAGGTCAATTAGGTTTTTCTTTTTTCCTGGGATAGGCCATTCCTGTCATCCTCTCCTATTCTAAGCCGTAAGCATATTATTTCTTTGCAATGAAAGTAATGCTAAAGAAATCTGAAAGGGAAATGCTGGTCTTTTTTTTTTTTTTCTTTCTTTTTTTTTTGGTTGAAGGCAGAATAGAAAGAAATTATACGGGAGCATTTTGTAGTCTACATCTTTGTTACTTTCCCCCAAAAGTATTGATTAGAATTTTTTTTTAAGATTAGTTTTTCTTTTTTAAAGTTTACTTTAGAGCTCTAATGATATATCCTATACTTAGACTTATGGGAAAGAAATATCAACATTTAAAAGAATTTAGTGTCAATAAGAAATTCTAGCGAGTCGCTTTAGATCTTAAAGAGATTGGAACTATTAAGAAAAATAAATCGCCAGTTTTAATAGTGTGCTAGATAATTGGATCATAGAAGACAATTGAAGGAAAGTTTAGAAAGATTTTTTTAGGACTTCTGAATTACTTTGTGAAATGTAAATCCATGAAATGGCCTTTAAAAAGACCACAGGATTGGAAGTCAGAACTGAGTTTTAATCTGAACAAATCACGCAGCTTTTCTGGGCCTGGGTGTTTCCTCATCTGTGATGGTTTTAGTGGACCACAAACTCAGTGGGAGTCAAGAGTCTATCAGTGATAGAATATATCTGTGACTTAATTTGATGCCCACCAAGAAAATTCCACAGGTCCACATCTTTGCAACTTGGAGTCTTAGGGCACCAGGAGGTTAAAGGACATGCTGGTCACACAGCCAGAGTGGGTTGGAAGAGGACTTAATTCAGGTCTGGTTCCCAAATTGAGGTGGCAGTATAGAAGAAGCTCAGGGGCATGGGGGGGCAGCCTGGGCAGAGACCCAGAAAGGGAAGTGGGACAGCAGAGTAGAGTGGCCTAGCTGGAAGGCCAGGTGGATGAGAGAGAGAACTATGTACTAAACCAGGAGAGATTGGAGTAGGACTGTAAAGGACCAAAAGGGAATCTTTTCTAGAGGCAGGGGAGGGTAACCACTGTACTTTTTGAGCAGGGGGATGTTGTGGTCGGACCTGTCTGTGCTTTAGGAATATTAGTTTGGTAGCTGTAGTGTATGAATTAAATTAGTGAGGGGAGAAATTGCAGACAGAGAGAGACCTTGCTGTTGTTCTAGTCCAGGCAACAGATAACAAGGGTTTGAACTGGAGTAATGGAGAGAAGAGAGCAGAAAGCTTTTTTTGTGAAGGGAGAGCCAGCTAGCCTTTACTGATACCAAAGGGGATAAAGTGCATCTGGTTCTAAGAGAAGTAGAATTTGGGGGTGACAGTGCACATTGTATTCTGTCCTGGGGAGACCAAAGCAGCTGTTTTGTCACATTTGAGGAAGCCCATTGCTAAACTGAAGAGCAGTCATAAAAGGGTTATTCGGGATGTTAAAAGATCTTGGCAATGTCATATGAGAGTCAGTGGAAGGAACTAGAGATTTTTAGCCTGGAGAAGAAAATAATTCGGGGTTTGGGGAACATGAAGGTTCTTTTGAGTTATTTGAAGGATCTTAGCATAGAAGACAGATTAGACTTTCTTGGTTCCATGGCAGAATAAACTAATACCTAACTGGAGGGACTTATCATTTCTTTGGCCATTTATTACAAGGCCTTGTCAACTCCCAAAGGTCATTTACTTTGTTGTGGAGAAGTTATGATCTCTTATCAGCAGAAAGAGTAGCCACATTGATAGTTTCCTGAGCCCTGAAATATTATAATAGGTAATGTACCTATTTCTTGCTTGAGTGCCGTGCAAAATGTTCTAAATTTTAGTTGAAAGGTTAATGTTTTTGTTATTCTTTACATTATAATAATAATTACTTCAAGAAAACCCTTTTCTTATATTTCAAAATAGTTATTAGAGAGTACCAGTCCCTGAACCTATTAAGGTGGCAGCCTACAAATTCACTTATAAGTCAATTTTTTTGAAACTTGGGTTTGAATTTTCCCATGACAACAATACTATATGTGATAATTATCTTTGGTTCATAAAGACCTATTTTACCCATAATATATACCTTTAGTATTGTACCTATTGGGATTTTAGAACTACCATGTATTATGAAAATGTTTTTGTGGGAAAATACATTCAGAGTTCTACTTTGAGTTGCCAGGTCCTATCTTCTGCCCTGCTGCAGCCTGGCAGCGGAATCTGGGACCCAACATTTTACTGCTCACTTCCTGGGCAATAGAATGGATCAGGGTCTCCCCCAACTTTCCAAACTGGAAAATGGAATAGTAGGGTGAGATGCCTGGTTGGAGCTTTGTGGCTCCACAGAATAAAACGATGCATTTCCCTCCTCTCTCCTGTATCACATCACCAGTCCTGCTACCTTTACCTGTGTGTGTGTGTGTGTGTGACACAGACAGAATCATCTATGGCAACTTGTAAGTAGACTGGGTAACTTAAAGACTTAAATGTTTTATTTTGGTATGTTTAGTCATGTGAATGTTTGAGATCCATTGTGATCACCAAAGAAGTAAAACAGGTTCATCTTATATGATTATTTTTTGCCACTATTCATTAAGACTCATTGTGAACCCAAGAGTTGCTGCTAGGATAGTATTGATAGCTTGCCTTGTTCAGAAAGCCCCAGCAACTCACTCTTGCCCCTACGTTAGAAGAGATATTCCCTTATTGACAACATTGTTGTGGTGACGCATTATTTCCCTGTACCCAGTC
The DNA here is from genome assembly GCF_016432865.1 of Antechinus flavipes. Classification (NCBI taxonomy): domain Eukaryota; kingdom Metazoa; phylum Chordata; class Mammalia; order Dasyuromorphia; family Dasyuridae; genus Antechinus; species Antechinus flavipes. The sequence goes on along the minus strand of NC_067403.1, from coordinate 35,879,103 downwards.
TGTGGTCCTGTCTCTTTGCCTTTACTTGTTCTTGGCACTCTGTCCTGTCTTGTGCTGTCTTTTAGAATCCTGGGTCTCTTTTATACCATAAATCAAGGGACACTTCCCACTTGAAGCATTTCCTTCCATTTTCCCCCTTCATCCCAAAGTGCTGGTACCTTTCTCCATTAAATTGCCTCACTTTTATTTTTACTTGTGGCTTTCCTTGTATTTCCTTGATAGGATGTGAGTTTCGAAGCTTGATTGCTGGCACCAAAAATTGTTGAAGAAATGCTTTGCTTTTTAAGTTTATTCTTTACCCAAAGATGCTTTAACCTCTTTTTTTTTTTTTTAGTGCAGGAAAGCTTTTGTCATGCATTAAAAAGTTAATTTTAGGTTGACTGTATTATTTATGGATGCTTTTCCCCCCCCAGAATTTGAAAGCTTACATTAAATTACAAATTAATTTTAAATTTTTTCCTCAGTTGCCCTGTGGTCATCGTTGTAAAGAATTGTGCCATCCGGGTGAATGTCCCTTTAACTGCAACCAGAAAGTGAAACTCAGGTGTCCTTGCAAGAGAATTAAGAAGGTAAATTCCAAATGATTAAAATGTATGGGAAACTTTTAAATGTTTAATTCTTCTATGAATATTCCAGAACATTTTACCTTAGCAAAATTGGTCTTTCTGTAAGTTCTTTAAAAAAATCACTTCTAGCAATAAAATAATATCTTGCATTTTTTTATAATGTGACTTTTTTTTCCCCTCTTTACACAAAATTCATATGCTTTTGTGGATGTACATGCTAAAATAGGAACTAAAACAGTTCAGTAAATTTAAAAAAGGGATTTAAACTTTAGGACTTTTATGTTTTAAACAGGTTTTTGCCACTAATTCCATGATCCAACTTTAAGCACTTGCATATTTATTCCTTTATGAGTGGGTAAATAATCACCAATTCAGAAGAGATTGTGACATGTGGTGGACAAATAACTCAATATTGAGTCTATTAATTGGAGGTGATTAGTGATTGAGTTATTAGAGTCAGTGATTTTTTTAGTCTTGTTCAGGATCTCACTGTAGTATTTTTCTCACTTTGTGCTCTTTGATACCTTAATATTCTGGTTCTGGTCTCTCCATGCTGCTTTTTATTGTCTCCTCTCCCTTGATTGTTTCAAATTCTGTTAATTCAGGGCTTGCTTTTTGCTCAGTAACACATTTATTCCCATAACTTTAAATATCACTTTCTCGTGATTATCGTAGTTGATGTTTTTGTCATTAAACCCTTCTTGGTCATCTCAGACTCTTGTGTTTCTAAAATAAAATATTTTCTTATTCAGATGGTTTCCTGCCTGCCTTGTTTTTATCTTTGATACTTTTGCTTTTCTAGATACAGACTTGAAACTTTGAATTAGCATGTGACACTTTTGTCTCCCATCATAGACAGTCACTGTGTCCCATCAGTATTTTCTCGCTAGTGTTATGTAGTGTTCGCTCTTTTTTATTTCCCACTGCTGCCCTAACCAGAATTTTATCACTTCAAGCCTGGGTTTATTGTGACAGCCTCTTGAATAATCTCCTAGCTTCCTGCATCCTTTCCTTCCATTTTGGACACTTATCACATTCTTCCTAAAACACGGTTTTCAGTGACTTTCTAAACAATTGCTAGAGATAAGCATACTCACAGCAGGAGAAAGTGATAACCCAAAGGGGAGGAGACCAATTAATAAAAAACCCAGAAACAATCGGACTCAAGTCATACCAGTCGGGGTGTTTGTTGAAGGGACCAGTAACTCATTAGACACTGATATTTTCATTGTTATTGCTGCACTGAAGCAGAGTTTGATGATTTATCAGGATAACCCTCGAGTAATTAGGAAAAGGTTCAATGAGAGATCAGCCTTGAACAAGCATGGCATAGTGGGTGGGTAGCGTACTTGGTGTAGACTCAGGAGCCAATCAACAAGCAAAGTCCTGTTTGCCAGGCACCACGCTTGGGACTGCTAACTTGTCCCACAGACAAGACACTTTATCTCTTGGTTCTGGTTCCCATGCCCAGATACTCTTTCCTCCTCCTGATTTCCCCCACTTTGAAGTCTCAACTGAAATCCCATTTTGGAGAGGAATCCTTTCCTAACCCCTCTTAACTCCATGCCTTTCCTCTCAGCTATTTCCTTTTTATCCTGTCTGGAGCTCCTTCATCTATTTTTTTTCCTTTTTTTTTTTCCCCCTTTTTTTTGCTTGTTGTCTTCCTCCACCAGATTGTGAGGTCTAAGACTGTCTTTTGCTTCTTTCTGTATCCCTGGCACTTAGCACATGCTTGGCCTATAGTAGACATTTATCAAATGTTTATTGACTAACTGGTAATGAAAAAGACATTAAAAAAAAAAGAACATTCCTTGTTCTTGAGGAAGTTATATTCTGTTACAGAATAATAGGAAGACTGGAGTTCCGATATTGTATTGGATGTTTACAAGTGCACATTTACTTTAGAAAGCTTTTTGTTAGAAATAATTAAAATTAAGTTATTATATGTAGAGGGAAACGAGTTAAAAATCGTTCACTTCTAAAGATTTTGAGGTTTTCTTTTACTTGGAGTACAAATCCTAACCAGAACAGGGCTGTTGTAGGGTGCTTTGTAGGTGCCTCAGGAAGAGACACTTAAAAAGGTGTGAGATACTTGAGAGGATCAGAAAGAGTGTTTAAAGAATACAAGACTTGTATACCTGCTGAGGAGTGCCCACAACATTATGTTCATGAGTTTTAAGTGGAAGCCCATTAAAACTGGGAGTCTGAAAGGATGGTTTTTAATCCCCATTTCTGGTTTCTTGTAGGACCTTCAATGTAGTAAAGTGCGAGAAGGCCGGGTTTCTCTAGAATGTGATGTCACGTGTAAGGAAATGAAACGGAAAGCTTCAGAGGTAATATGGGTGTTTGTACTTCTCCCTGCTTTGCAAAGAAATGCATTGTTGTGAAGTATTGCTAAGACAAAACAGAAGGGAAATAAAAAACAGGCTTTTAAATAGTAATTCTTAATTTGCCAGTAATAATAAGCAAGTTTTGTAGGAGGGTGGAAGTAATCAAAATCATACCCATGTTACCTTAATATCTATATTTTCCCTGTGTTAAATGACTAGAAGGAAAGGTATTGATGTGGTTTTCCTGTTTTAACTGAAAGGGATAGGGGTTGGAAGGATGCCATTTTACAGTATACTTGCAAACATTTAGAATCAGAGCTGGTCAGAACTCCTGAAGCCATTTTGTCTAGTATCCTCATTTTCCAGACGAATAAACTGAGGCACAGTGAGGCTAAATGATTTGCCCCACAGTCACAGGAGTACCAAGTATCCGAGGTGGGATTTGAACCCAGGTCCTCTCCCCTTAATTCCAGTCTTTTTTTTTTTTTCCCCTCATTATATTAAGCTGTTTTTTAAGTGGATGAATAACTGAAGGAGGTAAAAAGCTTGAGGGCAATTTTAAATGCCAATGAAAGAAATACGGCTGGAGTTTAATAATTTTGCTTTGAAAATTAAATTCTAATTATGTCAAGTCAGCTCCTGATTAATCTGCATCTTAGATTATTTACAGATGGTTTGAATCCTCAGTCTGCCTTCCCTTATCTATTCTGCTCATTAGTTTCCTTTCTCACTGTCAGTGGATGTGTGCTCAAGGAATAGAGACTTAATTTAATGTTATCATAAACCAAATATGGTTGAACAACATGTTGCAAAAAAACCAAAGTACTTAAAAAAAGTTATCTGGATTACTCTAGCCTGTGCTCATTGTCACAGATAAGAATTGTTTTCTTAAAAACAGAGTTTCTCTTTTAAAAAGAAAGGTTTTTTTGTAAAGATATTACTTCTATAATATTTAAGGTAAATTATTTTCACATATGAAAACTAGTCTCATTTAATATTTAGTATCCAGCTTTATAAAATAATTCAAGTGAAGAAGAGCCATCCTAAAATATTTTTTACTATTCATAACATTTTCCATTGTAATACATTGGAATTAAGATCCATCCTATATAGGGAAATTGCCATTAAAAGTATATACACCTTAATAAAAAATATTTAGAAAGTGCCTTTTTGTCACTTTAAAGGACTAAAAAACAAAATCATAGTGGGTGGAAATGCCATGAAATGGTAGGGCAACACAAATCATTTTTAAAATGTTCTGTTTGCCTTTGAACAGATAAAGGAAGCAGAAGCCAAAGCTGTCGTTGAAGAAGAAAAACGAAGACAGCAGGTAATTAAACAGTGCTGATTTGTGAGCTTCCAAGTCCTGTGCCCTGGAGGTGGGGCATGTGGCAAAGGTGTGGTTGAAGAGGGACAGGGAGGCTCAGAAGTCATTTGGAGGGCTTGGGGCAGGAAAGTAATTGAAAATCTTTAAAACACCTCTAGGTAGTTTGCTTACTGTTTCCAATAGTTTCAGGCCAAGATAGCATAAGGTAGCCGTGCAGTTTTAGTCAACAGTCTTTTGTAGTTGCTGAACTTATGCCTTCCAGCAGGAAGTTTGAGCTGCTACTGATCATATTCTTTATTTCTCTGTTAACACCCTACAAATAAGACAGCTAGGAAGAACGTTCTCTTGGTTGTTGACTTCCTCGCCATAGACATTCAAAAAAGATTCTGTGCTAGAATGCTCAGGTCATCCCAACTTCAGCTGACGAGTTGAACTGGAATTTGGAGTTCTGTCAAGTAGTCAAAAGTCTTTTCTTACCCAGGAGTTACCCACCCTGCCTTTGGGGCTCTGTGGCATAGAGATGAGTATGAGGGGTATTTAGATTGTCCTGTTACACACACACACACACACACACACACACACACATATACACATACAACCACTAAACTAGTAACTTACCCAGTACAGCCAGTGTTAAAACATTTTTCTAACTTAAGTATATTTGATCTGTTAATTTTTAGAAAATCAAAACAATCTCCATTTTTAAAAGACTGCTTTCAATACTAGCTGTGTATTTTCCTATATTCCTTAAACTAGTAACTTATTCAAAGAGTCCATATTAAAAGGTTATCCAGATTGATTAGTGTAGATTTTAAAAATTCTATCATTTGATTCAACTAATGTTTTGAATTTATTTAAATAATTGCCATTATTCTTTCCTGTCTAGGCTGAACTAGAGGCTTTTGAAAACAGATTGAAAGGTCGTCGGAAGAAAAACAGGAAAAGAGATGAAGTAGAAATTGAACCTTCAGCTTGGCAAAAATATAAGAAAGTGTTCCTTTTTCTAGTGTGCACGATTGTTGTGATGTTTGCATGGTATGTGGCCCATGATATGTATTGAAAAGTTTTGATCAATTTTAATATACCTCAATTTAATTTAGCTTTAGGTAACATTCTTAAAATATTAGTTCCTATATATCATAGAACATGATTTATGTTCATATTCATCTCTGTACTTTTCTTTTATAAAGAGGGAAAAGGATGTCAAATGTTACTTTAACCAGAATCCAAAAAAAGGGCAGTATAGTATAATTGAAAGTAATAGCATGAATTGAAATTGTAAAATAGCTTGAATTATTTACAAAGCTCTTGTTAAAGAGCATTTTATTACTTCATAGTATTTCTTTATGTAAATCTTCATTTTTTGTTCTAACAATGAAACTGAGCCATATTTGCTTTAAAATTAACTTGTCTAAACGGCTTATTACTTCTTACTCATTAAAGAATAATTTCTTAGATCATGTATTTTGTTTAGTGATCTTGTGTAATAGGACTTTTCAAAATAAAATCTTGAAAATGTCTGGATTTCATAATCAGGTAGTGAGAAAAATTGTTTATTATACTTTATCACTGTGGACTTTTAATATGTTATGACATTTTTGTTAGCTGTTTTGTTCATCAGAGAAAAAATTGATTTTATTCTTTAGAATTTATCAGATGCAGAAAACACGAAGTTTCTATTGAAGTCATAGTACATTTGACACAATTTAAATATGTTCTTTCAAGGTGCATTTCAGCTAGAAGAGTGGACATAGTATAAGACAATTGACAAATCTGGCTGAAATTGTAAGTTATTTTAAGCAGTTTGTTTAATTTTTGTGACTAATCTTTAATTAAAAGTATTTTATTACCAACTTTGTACTCCTGAATTTTTTTTTAAACAAGATCCCTGACTGCATTGGTACTCTTGGAAGGAACTTCTGGCAATAGATATTGGCACCCACAACCACATAGCTGCTGCGTGAGAGATGCATCTCAGGGCTGGTTTTCTGTCCATAACACCACACTTCTTTCCACTTTTTGACTTTCCTTGAGGTGATAGAATATATAGTTGGAAATTAGAGATTAGTTTTAATGGGTAAAACCCAGTCGGGCCCGGTACTGTTCAATTATTGGTTATGACCGCTATTAAAAGTTAAATAAATAAAACGAAGAGTGAAATCTTGTCAAATGTTGAGTGGAAAAGATAAAGATGCAGAGTGTAGTTTGGGGGATTTAAGAAATTTTGCTTTTTGATGTGCTGTAAATTATTATGTGATTATTGATGTCTAGTCACTCCCTTTTTGGAGAATTTTTTTCTTTTCTCTGCTTGTTGAGAATGTTTTTTAAAATATATCTTTTCTTTATTATATAATTTATATAAAATGAAGAATTCCAAGTCCACAATCAAAATTGGAGTTATAGGTTTTAATACTTTTATTATTTCTGACTGTATCTTTGGGGGTTGTTCTTTCTTCCTGTGCAGCTTTCCAGCATGCTGGGGGCCCAATTCTAGATCTCCTACCTTTACATAGATACCCAATGAAACATGTGACCTGCCATCCTTGACTCTTTATTACATTGACCCTCTCTTCCACTTGTACATCTCAGTTTTTTCATTCGTTTTGGGTGCACAATTCTTTGTTGATTATATTCTATATATAGGCTGAAGCCTTTTCACTTGCACTATAACCCTCTCCATGACCCTCTGGTTAACTTGCAAATTTTGTGTTTCATAAATGTCATTGGGATGATTTTCAAGGGCTCAGTTTACCTTAAAACCAAATTCTCATATAGAATGGGGAACAATGGGATTAATTCTATTAATTAGTCATTAAGTGTTGTACACTATTGGTACCAACGAGGAAACAACATTTCTATAAAGCAATCAGGGAACAATTCAAATTCTAAGATTTCCCTGAATGCCTGTACCTTTTCTTTGAGATCATCTACAATTTATCTTATATCAATCTTGTTCGTATGTAGTTGGTTACATGTCATCTTCCTAATAAGATGGTGAGCTCCTCAAGACCAGAAAATGTTTTTGCCTTAAATTGCATTCTCCATGCTTAGCACAGTTGTTGGCACATACTGAAGAAAATGCTTGTTGAGTTGATTTAGCATGAGGTTTGGCACTGGCATTTCAGAGAAGGAAGAATGGAAAGGGATCAGAGTAGCCAGGTGTGGGTAGCTTCATTGAATAGCTAGAAAGATATACTACTTGGTTTAATTATTTATGCACCAGAGATTTTTAGAAAAGTATAGTAACTTATATTTAATTAACATTACAACTATCCTAAACACTTTTGTTAAGAAAGCACTTTAGGAATCATGAACATGAACCACAAAACAAATTCTGCATGTTCTAACTTTCAAGTTTACATAGCAAATATTAATAAACCATAAGAACTCCTAACTGGAAAAACTATTAGAAAAAGAGGCAAATTTTTGCTTGGAATTGTTCTTATACTCCGGAATAGTCTGATTTAGTTTTTATTCTTTACGTGAGCTTAGTGCTGAAAGCTATAGACTTTTTTATTTGGTGTATGTAGGGTTAACTTGAGATGGCCAAGGAAGCTATCAGTTTCCTAGTTATATTCCATTTTGCTTTCTCTGGAAGTCCTCATTTCTGGGAATGTCTATATTTGGAGGATTCCAGATCAAAAATATCCCATTTCCTACCTGATTGATAGGTTCCTGCCTCGCATTTTCAGAGTGAGAAATTAACCAGACTTGCCTGAATGGAAACCATTTCCTCCCTGTAAAAGTACCTTGGATGTTTGTGGATTTCCTTCTGCTTTGCCCTGCAGATTACAGTGTCTCAGGCTCCCTGGGGAGCCTTTCACTCCTTGTACACAGTCCCCCCAAATTCACTGTGAGGGTTGGATTTCCCTACTCGGGAAGAGTCAGTTCTAAAACCCTTCATTGTGAAGGGTCATTGGGCTGCTTATACTATCTTTAAACGCATCAAATAAAAGCTTCTATTACTTTCAACATTGATGGTTTGTCAAGTTTTTCTGGAATATTTCAGCAGTTAGATGGAGAACTTACAGAGCTTGTCCATCAGAATATAGATATTTATAATATATGTCTGGGATAGACAATACATATTGGCTCAGAATCGAGTGTAGAGGTAGCTGGAACATAACTAAGAAATTGGAAAGTTTTCTTCATTACCTCCAAACATTTCTCTGAATCAAAGATTTTTTAAAAATTTTTTAAAGTATTAATATTTTCTAAAACATGCACCTGCCATCTTTTGTGTCTTTGCACAGGTTGTCCCTTTTTCTGCTTTTCCTACTATTTGATTAACCCAGAGTCCCCAAATACAGGAAAAAAGGACTCACTATTTGAGAAAACTGCTGGGAAAATTGGGCAGCAATCTGGCAGATATTAGGTGTAGATCTGAAAGGTAATTTCTTCCTTTCTCTTTACTCCAAATGAATACCTGACCTAGATATAAAAGGTCACATCAGCAAATTGAGCAAGGAAAAAATTACTTTTCAGATCTATGGATAGGAGAAGACAAGATGACAAGTGATAGGATCACACAGGATGAAATGACCAATTTTGATTATATTAAATTTAAAGGTTTGTACAAATTAATATAACAATAATGGAAAGAGAATGCATAACTGAAAAAAAAATCTTTTGCAAGAAGTGTTTCTGGTAATAGACTCATTTCCAAGATATATAAGAAACTGATTCAAATTTATAAGGTTGGAGTCATTCCCCAGTAAATAAGTGGTTCAAGAGTATGAACATTTTGGAGAACAAGTATTATTTTCACTGTTATGCACTGTTGTGGATCTTGATTTGATCCCCCCAAATTACCATATTGTCCAGACCCATAATTATACCACTACCAGGTCAATATCCCAAAGGAACCAAATAATTAGAAAGAATATCCTTAAGTCCAAAAATATTCTTAACAGTTCTTCAAAGCCAAAATTGGAAACTATGGGGTTGCCCTCCTTTTGGAAAATGGCTAAACATACTGTGGTATATAGATGTAATGGAATATTACTGTTCCACAAGAAATGAGAGAAAACTTAAAGTAACTCTGTAATGATGCAGAGTGAAGTGAGCAGAAATAGAACAAGATAATATTACAAAAGATCAAATGAAGATAAAAAATGCTAATCACCTGCCAGAGAGATGACAGACTTAAAATGCAGAAAAAAGACATTTTTGGACATGACTAATACAGTGCACACCACTAAGCCTGAGGTACAAAGTCCAAGTGTAGTTGGGGCCCAGTTCTGTCCCCCTAGAAGTCATTTATGAGACAGAGATAGATTATTTAATATAATGTAAAGTGTGAATTGCCCAGGATGGCTAATGGTTTTTAACACATAGTCTCTGGAGAAGTTATCAAAGGAGAGTGAATCAGAAAGTAACAGAAGAGTAAAAAGGAAGGGGAAAAAAAACCTTGAAATTGACAATGATGTCGGGAGGAAACCAAATTAAAGCTCTTGAGCTTAAGCACATGCACCAACAGGGAAGATACCAATCACAGATGGGAAAATGGCCTCTAGATTAGGTAAGAGTACAGGCTACTATGAATAATATTGCTTGAAAAAGGAAAACTAATGAGACAGAGGACTCATGGATTCCCAGAGAGAGCAAGGAACCAACCACAACAGGGTATTCCTGAATAGTTAAAAAAGAAATAAGAATTGTGAAAATAAAGTTTGTGGCTAGTACAGCAGAAATAATTGGTATGATAGAAAACTTGGTTCTGTGGTAACAGAATTTACCAAAGGAACAAATAAGAATGGCTGATTGGAAATGGAAATACAAGTGAAGAACAATTTAGGAGGAGAGATGCAGAAAGCAATAACATTCAAAGAACCCATGATCTTTGCACACACTATATATTAATCGTGAATGCTGAACAGAAAGAGTCAACATAAAGATTATAGGTATCCTTGAAGAAAATTTTTTTAAAAATCCATATTCTATAGTGCAAGAAAAAAAGTGGTCTTTTCTTCAGAATACAGAAAACAAAATAATAATTAAAAGAATCCACAGATTGCCTCCTGGAAGAAAAAAAAAAGCTGCAACCTCCAAGACTTATAGTGATGAAATTTGACAATTTCCATGCAAATAACAAATTTAAATTTAAAGAAAAGGGAGTTAAAATAACAATGCTATCCTGTGCTCACTTGGAAGTACAAGAAGGAATGGAATAATGGGTTCTGAAAAGAAAGGAAATTCAAGATACAACCCCAAGGTGACATTCTGTAAACTTGGGCATAACCACTAATGGAAAAAAAGATGGGTATTGAATACAAAAGAAATACTGAAAGAATTCCTAGAAAGAAAATCTGACCTGAAGAAATAGTGACAAAATGGAGGAAAAAATAAACCTTAACTCTTATAACTTTGTGAATAGATTAAATAATGCAACAAAAACAGCAATAAATTTGATAAGAATAAAACCTCAATCTCTTGCTTACAAGAAGTAGATTTAAACAAAGACATACGAGTAGAAATGAGGAGCTAGAAAAATTACTAGTCAACAAATGAAAAAGGAATTACAACATATTATCAAAAGGAAAATACTGCACCAAATCCTAATATTTAAAATAGGGAAGGATAAATTAAAGAAAGAGAACTATAGATCAACATCATTAATGAATATCGGTTAAAAAATTTTAAAGTCCTGTCAAATTATTTTACCTAAGAAATGTATTATGATCAATTTAGATATATCCCAAGAATGCAAAGGTGATTCAACACTTGGAAAACAATCAGCACAATTACAAGTTTTTTGTTTTGTTTTGTTTTTACATTTAGGACCTTTTCTTCTCTCTTTACTTTCTTTTGGTCTAGCAATTCTATAGCTGGGTCAGAGGATATGCACAGTTTGTAGCTTTTTGTGTATAATTCCAAACTGCTTTCCAGAGTGGTTGTAGTCATTTATAGTTTTCACCAATAGTGCATCAATGTGTCTGTTTTCCTCTAGTCCCTCCAGCATAAATCATTTCCCTTTTTTATCATCTATGCCACTTTGATAGACATGAAGTGGAATCTTATAATTGCTTCAATTTGCATTTTTCTACTTACTAGTGATTTAGAGCATCTTTTATTTGATTATAGGTGCTACGAGTTTTTCCCCAAAGAATTGTCTGTTCATATATTTAATCCATTTATCAATTGAGAAATAAATTTTATGTCATTTTGAGTCAATTCCTTATATAGTTTAGAAAGGATGCCTTTGTCAGAGAGTCTTGCTGAATAGATTTTTTTCCCCAGTTCTTTCATTTTTAACCTTTTATATTTGTATAAAAATTGTTAATTTTGTGTAATCAATACTGTCCATTTGGTCTTTTGCGATCCTCTCTGTTACTCATTTGTTCATGAACTTTTCTCCTATCCGCTGATCTGACAAGTAATTTTCTCCATGAATCTGTTTATTATGTGACCTTTTATATCTAAGATACATATTCATTTGGAGCTTATCTTAGGATGGTGTGTGTAGTTGGTCTAAATCCAACTTCTCCCATGCTGCTATCCAATTTTCCTATAATTTTTTTCATCAAATAGTGAGTACTGATCCAATAACTAGAATCTTTGTATTTATTAAATACTAAGATACTGGACACATTTGCTTCCATATGTTATATACCTGATGATCATTCTCTCTTTTTAATCAGATCCAAATTGTTTTAAAACAATTATTGCTTTGTATTATAATTTGAAATCTCATTGCTAGGCCCCTTTTGTTATCATTTCCTTTCATGATTTCCCTTGAAATTCTTGACCTTTATTTCCTCCATATGAATTTTGTATTTTTTTTTTCTGGTTCTAAAAAGCAAACCTTTTAACAGTATGATTAATAAGAAACTGAATAAGTAAGTTGGGTTGGTATGGCCACTTTTATTATATTGTCTTGTACTTAAGATAGACAATGGACACTTTCCCAATTATTTAGGCCTTTTTTTTTATTTCTGTAAATAGTTTTTTGTATTTACATTTATATAATTCTTGCACATATCTTAGAAGGTAGACTCAAGTATTTTATATGTGATGTAGTCATTTAAAATGGAATTTCCATTTTTATTTCCTCCTATTGGATTTTCTAGTGTTATTTAAATGTGCTGATTATTTTTGTGGATAAACTGTTGCTACTGCTGCTGCTGCTGACTTCTGAACTTTCTTCGTACATCACCCAGGAATGCCTGGGAATACTACTCCTGTGAGGGTCCCCTTTTCTGTCCACCCCGGATCAATGATTCAGAACTGCCCTGTGAAGAGCCAAAATGAACAGGGGAGTGATTCATCATCAACAACATTATGCTCCATAGCTAATGTCTTCATGACCATCTGGAGAAAGAAAGGAGGGCCTCTATCTCTGGAGTTAGGGATTGTCTTAAGCCATGTGTATTCTCTGTATCTGTGCCTCCCTACAATTGGGATTTAAGTTGTCTACCTTTTCCCCCCACTCTACAGGGGTTCTTACAGTGTTGGAGGAAATCCTTTATAACTATTGTTCTTGCTATCTCACTTGCTAAAGTAATTGCCTTTGCTAAAGAACTGAATCCACTAACTGATTGTTACAGAGAATCACCTGTGAGAGCTCATGAACTAGTTTTAAAACTACAGTCACTTTAAAAATTACCCCTTAAAACTCTGAAAGTAGCACATCCCTCTGGGAGCCAGCTGCCAGAGCCAGGGTGAAGTGCGGTGTTTTAGAGCCAGCTTTAATGGTTCATGAGAGGAAAATTGTTCAATTTTCAAGGTAAGCATTTACATTTTGGAAATCACCAAACGGTATGAGTTACAACTTGATCCATTGTTTTATTGATTGTCTAGATTTAAGAAAGTGATGGGGGAAATGTTAATAATACAAACTAACATTAAAGTAATATTCTAAGTATATACATGTGTATATATATGTGAGAGCTGGTTGTTATTAAACATTTATGAGTAGGGGAACGTGTATTACATTGTCTTTTCCTTTTGTCTATTTTTTTTGTATGTGTTCCACCCCCATTTTTCTTCTTTCCTATGACACTAATGGGTCCTTGAAATTTTACTGGTATTAATTTTAAACAAGTTTCCTCTCAAAAGATTAACCCTACCTCTTATCTTGCCTATTTAAAATTCTTGGATTTAAATGATTATTTCCCAAAAGTATTGTTTGCCTCTCCATATACGCTTCCCATTAAGTACTACTTTTTCTGTGAAGCCTTCTTTTAACCTCTGCCGAAAGCTTATTTAGCCAAGTCTTTTCCATGCTTAATTATTCAGAGGGCAAATTATGTACTCTTCTTCCTCAGTAACAAAAACTAAAAAACATTCAAGAATTCTGGCCTCAGTTTACTCTAAGATCATTTCAGGGCTTTCTTAACCACCTCCACCAGGGGGCAGAAAGTGGAAGACAGAGAAGGCAAAAAGAAAAGAAAAGAAAACCATAGACGGCCTTCTCGGCAGTTAAAATTCATTGAATTCATAGGATTCTAAGAGGAGGACTTGAAAGGGACCTTAGGGACCACCTAACACCAGCCAGTTTACCAGATTAGGATGCTGAGGTTAATTAACTTCTCCGAGGCCATAGAAACAGCTGACCTGGGAGGCCAATAAGCTGTTACCTCATTCCACATCACCTGCTCAGTCTGTGCTTTTCCATTGGCTGTCTCCTGCTTGGAAAGTCTCCTCGAGCCTCTCAGAATTCCTAGTACCCTTCTAGAGTCAGCTTATGTCCCCCCTTTATGTGCAGCCTTTCTGGATCTCTCCAGCTGCTCCCAGTTAAGACTTTTGTAATAATAACAGCTAGCCTTAGAATAGTACTTTGGGTTTGCACAGCATCTCATTTTATCCCACAATCCCCGGGAGGTGAGTGTTAGAGCAGCTAAAGCCTCGGCCAGAGTCACATTCGAATTCGGATCTTGTTGCTCCAGTTCTGGCCCCATCCACTTGGGCCACAAACCATTCGTTTGGGCCCCGCTCCGTTTAAGCCCCCTTTGCTTTTGCCTTGCACCTGCCCACAGTAGGTGTGCTTAATAATGCACGTTTTCTTTTTTCAGTTCTGGCACCTTTGGTATTCCAGTTTTGTAGAACGTTTGACTCTAAACCCTCGGAACTTCCCATGGCTAAATCCAGATTCGGGACCACATCTGGAACCTCCAGCACATTCTGGAGATCAAAGAAAACAATCAAAGTGATTGAAACAATCACGCGCACGTGGCCGGCCTGGTGAGGAGGCCTCCGGAACCAGGGCCGGGAAGTCCGGCCTTGGGAGTTTAGGAACTGGATGAGTTTGGTGAGAGCGCCCAAATTCGGGGTTGGGGGGAACGAATGGGTCGGTGGATCCTTGTGGGAGAAGTTAAAGACGTTGCCGCAGAACCTCCTCCTATCCGGACAGAATCCCCGACAAAGCTGTTTGGGCCCAGCCAGTTGCCTCCTCCCGCAGCTGAAGCCGCCTCTACCTTATGCTAATGAGGTCTTAAAGCGCAGCATCCTTTGACTCCCTCTGGATCGGAACGCTCTGCTTGCAATTGCCCCCGTCACTGCAGTGACTTGGTTTATTTGCGTAATCTAGTCAGTTCCCACTAAAGTTCGTGTTCCGAGTGGGAATGAGGGGGGGAGCCTAGCCGAAAAGGCTAGGTCGGGACAGAAAGTAATTTCTAGCCCCTTGGTCCCCTCACCCTACGCGCTACAGAGCCATCCCTTCTCAGCCCCAACTCCCACCTTCAGCACTAGGACGCTGTCCCCGGGGTTTGCGGAGGGCCCGTGAGTCGGGGGACAAGCCCCGAGACTTTCTGCCTCTGGAGAGAACACCATCTTTGCAAAGAAGTAGAAGAGGTGGGGAGTTGGAGAATTGTTCTAATAGAGTCATCCTAGGTGGAGTCAAAGTGGGAGGAGGAGGGGGGGGGTGTATCCCGGCCGGAGGGGGGGGGGGGGAACGGACAAAATGAGCAGCCGCCTCCTCCCCCAGCCCCGGCTGCTCAGCACGTGCCTTCGGAGGGTGAGAGATGAGGCAGTAGTGGTTGGTCTGCCTCTTCCCGAGGCTGGGAGAAAAAGTGAGGAGCCGCGGCGGGCGCGCACGAGGGAGCATGTTCTCCATGAAACAGTTCCCTGCCCTGCCTCCAGAAGAGCGCTACCGGCAAGTCCTGGCCCAGCCTGAGCGGGTAAGGGCGCTATCCCCCCAAAGGCTCCCGCCACCCCTAAGCCAAACACCCCGGGGATGGGGCTGCCCAGCCACCTCCAGGGGATGAGCCCGCCGTCCCGCGGAGCTGCTCCCCAACCCCTCCGAGGTCCTCGGGATCTCTCCTGGCGGACGCTTCCCAACTGGCTCTCTCTCCACCGGCCAGGGACCTCCCCAGGGGCTTAGGAACTGTTCCTTGAGGTGTTAGGGAAGGTGTGTGCGTGGGGGTAGGGGTCCTTGGAGAGGAAGACACCGGGGATTCATTTCTTCCTGCCCTTTCCGCACATAGCCCGCTCTTTTAGGGTGCGCTGGCTCAGCTTCCGAGGTGGAACCGGCCGGGCCGGGCTGGTGCGCGCGGGGGCGGCTGCTCGCCCGTGGTTTCTGTGCACCTGGGGCCGGGCGGCCGGCTTTCGGGCCCCCTCCTCCTCAGCCTCATTTGGGCAGGGTGGGAAACTCAATTCCTCAGGATTGCGCTTCTCCGCCCGGGACAGCGAGT